>NC_044194.1:7095071-7695071 GCF_900880675.1 Sparus aurata | reverse complement strand
AAAACAAATGTAGCTGTAACATGTGTTGCCATCGGGTGGCAGAAGCATCGGCATTTTAAGCAGCTGCTGCTTTTTGTGTTCTTTAGGAGGTAAAAACAATACGTTTGAATCTGGAGGTTCACGCTGCTGCTGCTGTTTCCTGTACGACGTCTCTGGAAATGACCAAACAGGTGTCCCAGTAGACAAACTGCAGCTAAGTTGATGTGAAGGGATAAGTGTGTGAGTAAGTTAGGGGCCAGTTTGATGAGGGGGGTCCCCTCAGGGAGGCGCTAAAGGACTGTCTGTTCCAGGACGAGCAGTTTCAGGAACAGCTTGTTCCTCTCAGCTGTCACCCTGCTGAACTCTGGGACAGTCTCTGTCTCACAGGCTGCTGGCTCATACTTACTGCTATACACCAGCACAGGACTGAACTATATGTGCTCTCACATACTCTCATAATCTATAGTCTATAATGTCTCACTATTTCCATTACTTGAACTTAAACCTGCACTGTATCTTAGCGTAAACTCTAATCTATTATCTAATATCTACCCTGTTTTTTATACATTACTCTACACTTAACTGCTTTTTGCATTCCCAGTTCAATGCCAAACTGAAGTCTGTTGCTTCAGTAGCAGATCTTAGCAGTATTGGATGAAAATTAAGTTTGATTTAAACTGAATCAAATTGAACTTGTTTCCTATTAACATTTAATTTGGCACATACCTCCACTGAGACCCAACAGTCCCCTTTTTTCAAATGAATGATGTTAAATGTTAAAAAAACACTGTTTAAATCGTGCAATGTTAAAGAAAGTGAGAAAAAGGTTCTGGATCTGTCCCTGAAAGGTAACTGTGTCTACTATGGGCTGAGACCCATCCTCCATCCAAGTTTCGTGGAAATCTGCACTGTAGTTTTTGTGTAATCCTGCTCACCAACCAACTCCTGCACGTTCAAAAATGTATAGCTGGTTGATGTGTTTTGGTTTACTTGCCTCCTACAGAGATGAAAAGCAACGCAGAGCTCACTCCTGTAGAGCGACTGTTGAACGTCTGCTCACTGTGTCTCAGCCCTCCGATTATCATGCAGATACCCTGAGAAAAAAAGACAAAGCCAGGAGCCTCATTCATGATGCACAGCCTGTTATATTGATGTTTTTGAACTTGTCTAGTAACTGACTCATGGATTTATTTTATCATTGAGTGTACAGATTGAAATTAAGTTCATACAAACCACTTCTAATTTTCAAATGTTTCTGTTAAAAGATGTAAAAAGAGACTGATTGGCTCACAGGAATGAAGAGGATGCATCCGAGTAGCGTGCCTGTCAGTGCTGCTTTAACAACTTCCTGAAGACACTTGTTGTTTGCGTGGTGACCTTTGAGCAGGGCTGTGATGTAAAAGGTCAACTCTGTGATTGAGCCGAAGCTGGCGTTCACCACCGCACCCACAGCGAAGTTACTTTGGGCGGAGATACTGCAAATTTTATAGACAATTAACATCAGAAGCACTTTATATGAACATGTGTAACACTTTTAACATTTCTGGTGCACTACATTTAAAAGGCAACATCCACTTTGACTTCTAACGTCACTGTGCAGGTGAGTTTTAAGGAAATAAAAACAACTCACCTGGCAATGCCCATACCAATATAATAAGACAGAGGAATGATGGAGCCGATCGCTATGGCGAACTTGACCTCAGAGCTGGCGTACTGGTTTTCTCTGTCAATATATCCGATTATCATGGCAAATATTACAAGAGGGAGGAGGTCTGAGATCGGAGTCAAGGATAACAACAGGTCCTTACAAGACAAACCCACACATATACACACATATTTACTGGTAAAGGATACTGACGGCGAACACATTGATCCCATCAACAGTGTACTTGTAGTAGTACCAGTTTACAGCGTGGTAACAGCACAGCAGAGCTCTGGTCTCATAGCCTTGAGGCTGAGGGTCAAATAAAAAAAATAAAGCAAGCAAAAAACCAACGCTCTGTAATCTTTTTAGGATTACGCTCTATGGATGAAAAAATTTGATCTTTCCCTTGCCTTCCTCTGTGAGCAGGTGGAGACAGAAACATCCTCCGGAGCCAAGAGAAGAATGACGCCCAGGGTCCTTGCGTTCATCTTGGAGACAGGGATGGTGAAGACCAGGATCCAAGAGAGGAAGCAGGCCAGGGAGTGGATGACCACCAGAGGAGGATATCCCAGCAGCAGCCACACGTAGGTGGAGAAACGATGCTACACAACAACAACAAAAATTCTATGATTGATATTCCATTTAGCAGAAAGCATAAAAAGTGCTCATGTGTTGTGTGTCTACATGTACTGTATATTTCACACATGATAATTACCCAGTAGGGAGTGCGCAGAGGTCGTCCAGGCCACTCTGGGACAACCACCTCTGTGGGTGAAGGCAGCAGAACTGGAGAGTTTTCTTCTGTTCCCTCTACGTTACAGTCACAGTCTGGTGCTTGCTCACAACATCTCCTCAATGTATTTCCAATCTTGAGAAACACAACCAGTGGAGCGTGTTATCTCTGGCTCATTGGATCACCAAGGTTACATTTGATCAAGAATAGTCACAATTGAGGCTGCAAATAGCAATTAGTTTCGTTATTGATTGATCTGTCTTTTATTATTTCAAATAATCAATTGTTTAGTGTATTAAATGTCAGAAAATAGTTCACATCAAACATCATCTCCCTGAGCTAAGGAAGAGTCTCAAAAATGTTTTATAAGACCAACGGAGCAAAAACCAAATATATCCCATTTACAGTGTGATAGAAACAAGAGAAAGGAAGCAAATCCTCACAATTGTGAAACTGGACACTATGGATATTTTGCTCGATAGATAACCTAATGCTTAATCAATTATCAAATTTGTTGTCAAAACTACACAATAAAAATAAATCAAATTTATGAAAACAGTAAGAAATCAAATAATATAAAATAGAGACTAGTCCCAAATGTGTTAGAGTAAAAACGTTTGTTGAGAGAGAATTTTAGGACAGAAATTAAGTGACAGCAGGTAGTTTCAAGGTTTATAGAGGATGTTACTTTGACAGCTCAATCTCTGCTTGAATGCTGAAAGTCAGTTTGCACCAAGTAGTACTTGCAGTGCTTTTCAATAGCAGCAAAATCTCTGCATTCATGACCACAAGTCATTGAGAAACAATGAGGAAACTAAAAGATTCTCTTTACAGAAATGGGAAACGAAACAGCAGGAGAAACATCCCAAACATCAACTGAACCTGAACAATACCTCGTGGATCGACTTGCCGAATGGCCACAGGAAGTAGCATGACAACTTCCAGCAAAGCATGCCTGGAGAGTGAAAGATACAATTAATGAGGACACCATCTTTTTGAATGATAAACACAACAATTAATCCCTGTTGATTGGCACACCTACCATATGGTATACCAGAGATAGTGATGAACATGAGCATGCCGACCAGAAAATACATCAGGGAGACCCACCAACCGAAGAGAAACACATATGCTAAATTTCCACATGTGATAAGGCGACCTAAAACCAAGAAGACAAAACATTTTTAAAAAGGCTGACAGGTTCTTCAGCAGCCACAGTAACAACATGTCTCCATGTGACTTACATATAAATAATAATGTTGGTTTAATACAACTTGGATGTTATTTTTGTAGCTTTAGCCAAGTAACATTTCTCCCAGTAATAATAACATTATACCTGTGAAGATTATTACTGATATTAATTTGTTAGTTTTTTAATGAACTGGTTTTGTCAATTGAATCATATGAATTACTGAAGGGATCTGACCAAATGTTATTTATTTTCTTTCATTACTTTTTTGTGTCCATCTGTCCTTTTTGTCTTTTTGAATGTATCAAATAGTTGTATGTTTATGTTTACAGACCGACTTCTCATTTTCTAAACAATGAGTGGATTATCTGTGGCTTTTCAGGTCCACTTGCTTGCAGTTTTTCTTCAAAATAAAGTTGTAACTGATGTGGCTGAGTTGTGGGTGTGTTTACAACCTGTGTGAAGATTGTCTCATTGTTAATTTATTTCGCTGTCAGATTTTTTTTTGCAGTTGTTGTAGTGTTTGCATCTCAGTAATTTCTTTAGTGAGTGTATTATTATTATTACCACAAAAAACAATGGTCACATCTACAAAATTAAGGCTCAAGTTGTAATAAACCTTAATAATCTTTTAACACAAGCATCATAACTTGTACCTGAATGAGGTTTAATGACGTTCAGTTCAGAGTAGAGCTCTTTTACAACCTCTGACCTGACTTCAAATGGACGCTCTGTCACATGGCTCTTCCATTTTCTAAAACCAAACTGACACAAACAGACACAGACACAGTTTGAGGGATCATCCTTCCTGCATGCAGTGCTTCACCTAAACCACTGTTGATTTATAAAGGGAAACATTTGAATTCAGACATCTTACCCTGTAGTTGTTGACCAGTTTGTTGGCTTCCACTTCGTTCTCTGCTCTGATGGTTCTCTTGCTTTGGATCTCCACCCAGCTGTCATCACAGGCATGATGGCTCGGACCTTAAATAACAAGCAACAAGTTGACAAGTTAGTGTTAAAAAACACGCCACATATTGGCGATTAAGAGATCTAAATATGTTGGTGCCCAGTACTCACATGTGTGTGAAGATGTGCATTTTGTTGTGCACAGAGCAGGACATATGGAGGGATGTGAAGTGCCAGTTGAAATAGGTTGTGGCCCGCCATGCAGTCGGTCATGGATCTGTTCTTGATAGTGACCTGCCAGAGGATCAGACTCCCATGGAGAATCTGCAACACCAAGCAAGAAATAGGTAAGTAGCCAAAATATGTAAATACATAAAGACAGGAATATTACAGGAAATACAGCGACAGTCTTTTTTCTGAAAAATGCAAACTACTATTGTGTACTGCTGAAAATACAGATGATGTTACTGTGCTACTGTATTTGTACTGTTTTTTTCCTGTATTTTTTACTGTAACGAATAATTAGGCTAATAAATGTGTAAAACTGTAATATCGTGGTAATTTCTGAGAGTTTATCATACGGTGAAAATCTGATGCCATAGTCAACCTAATACACAATGAATTTGGGATGTAATTAACATCTTAATAACCAGACAAAATAGCTTTGAGTTTTGAGTGTGTTGCTCCTTTATATAGTCAACTGTTCTGTTTATAAAACTAATTTTACTAGAACAGTGCTAAGGTTTCATTACCTGCAAACCAAGGTATAATATGTTTTATTTTAAACATATTATACCTTGGTTAAAAAATTGGACCACACGTTAAAACATTTAATGGAAACATCATCTAACATTTGTAGTTATTCTCAGACTGCAATACAAGACAAGTGTTCTTGAGAACAACGTCCATGTGTACTGACTAGGGCTGTTACTTTTTATTCGAAATTCGAAAATTTGTTAGAAAGTGGAGGGAAAAGTTTGTATTCGAATGTGGTGACCTGCTCGAAAAACAAAATGTACAGTCTATAAGCACAACAGATCGTTTTAATTTGTTCGCCTTGTGATCCAGCAGAGGGCGCTCTAAATCAGCTTGACCTATTGCACGCCCTATTGACCCTTGACCTATCAATTCAATGTTGTTTACTTCTCAGATGCTTTGGTGTCATGATTGTCCACTCAGTACGGCTTTGCTCACTAGTGTCCTCCATTTTCATAGCAGTGTATGGAATTATTTTGGGTTCCTCACCGTAGATGGAAAAGTAATTAACAAAGCAGCTGTATTCGCATGGGACTAGTTTTACCTGGGGACCTCAAGTGATTTAGAAATTACCCCACCACGTCTGTGTTTTGTGCGGCGCATTTGCACGGGATAAGCGAAGTCTGTGTTTTAACTCGAATTTACTTACATTATCCCCCGGATCGCACCGGAGCCGTCGTTGGAGCAGCACAACGGTTAGATATGGATATTTCTAATATAATAATAACTGGTGAGCCTGTTGAAAAATAGAAACATGTTCCTTACCGAATGCTGCCATGCATGTTATCAATCTAATCATCTTTCAAGATTTCGCTCTTCTGATGAGCCTCCTAAATTTGCACCCGAAATGCTGTCAAAACTTTAATTTATAATTGCCAACGCAGCCTCCATAATTCTCGACCAGGAAAAAGGCAAAAAAAATTAGTTCTAACTTGATTTTTTGAAAAAGAGACAGTCCTAGTACTGACATGATGCAAAACTGTGTCAGTTACACCCCGTATCTACAGCAATTTCTCTGCAGAGCAGAGTCACACAGGTCAACATATACCGTACAGCCCAGAGTCAGACTACCATTAATGGTAACAAGGGCTGGGTATCACCAGGTACCTCGCGATATGATACTATCACGATATTTTGCTCACGATAACGATAATATCACGATACAGCGATTCTGCGATAATCGATATATTGCAAGAAATTTCATCCACGATACATCACGATATCTGTGTCACTGAAGAAATTCTGAATTTATTGACTGCACTGAATCCATTTCACAGGAATTACAAAACATTGTCAATCAATTTCACATGAATGAAAGCCAAGTAAACAAAGAGTATATTGCACAGTGTCTCTTCTTAACACACACACTGACTACAACTATCATTAAATATCTATATGTGTGGGTTTCAGAGCTACTTAAACCACTTTTTTAATTTTATTTGGTTGTATATCTATGTTTGAATAAAGATAAAGCTGTCCTCCGAAGAGGGGTGGTGGTGGTGGGCCAAAAAAAAATATATATATATTTTTTTTTACATTTTTAAATATCGATATTTGGCACCAGTGTATTGATAACGTACCTCAAGACGAAATATCGCGATATATCGTAGTATCGATATTTTGGCACACCCCTAATGGTAACACAGCTTAATATGTAAAAAGAAAAATTCTAATCAAATAAATGACCCTCCAAAAAAACCCAAGGTCTGAGACGTCACCGATAACCATAATACAAATAGTATTTAGGCCTGCAATAGCGCCTGACCCAGGCACAATCTCCATCAGTTTAACACCGTACATCAAGGATAATAACTATTGTGTGGATGTTTGCAGTATAATGTCTCGAGGTATAAATAGTACAATCTTCCTTGTAAGGTCAAAAAGCTTCTCTGTCTGTCTTTGATCTGATTATTGACTCTAACAATCTGACAACAGCTTGATTTGTTCTGCAAGGAAACCAGAGGCATGACTGCAATTAAGGAAAGGTTAAAAAACATCTTGGATCATTCACTGCTCATTTCAAGGGTTTGCCTCTCACAATACAGAGCGTTGATGATTTAAATACTGACAAACCACTGGCATCATGAGACAAGAGAGCACAGAAAGCCATGACTTCCCCATTTATACACTACAAAACTGCCCCTTCACACATCAGTCTTGTTTTGTTTCCTCTTTCTTTTTTAAAAACCTGCTTCCTGAAATAAGCACACTCTTTAAATATTATAAGTGTTAATGATTGTGCAGCATCAGTTTATTTCACTATTCACTAGTTTATTAATATCTATATCATGATGGGCATAGATCAAAGTAGATTCATGTAGTCAGGGCATCATTCATGAACTCACACTTTTTATCTTACATATATTAAATTGTTACCGATTTGGCAGTTTATGAATTTTCAGATTCAGACATGTTGCTGCCATGGATTAATAGAGAAAGTATAATTTGATTAACTCAATATTTTGACAATCGATTCATCATTGATGCAATTTATTGAGCAGTTCCTGATTGTAAATTCTCCATTGCGAGGATTTGTTGCTTTTCTCTGTTAATATTTCAATTTTGGGCCAAAAGCAATCTACCTTTTTATAACCTCATTTTGGCCCTTATCCTATCATAAACCCCATAATTTTGTTGGGAGGCGTGTTCGCCACTTCATTACTTATGTCTGGCTGTTTAAGAAGAGGTAATTTACAAATGTTGAACTGACCACCTACTTCTAAGATTAAAAAGGTGCATCTTTTTTCAGTACTTTTGCATACATGTATAATATCTATTTTTTAATTGTTAAAACTAATAAACAAAGCGAGTGAAAAAGGCATAGGGAATGTAAAAGTTGCCCCTTACCACTTTTTTTCAAGAAGTGGTTGAATAGGTTGCTGCAGATGTTACCTCAGAATATGGGGAACTGTGATGGACTATTTTTCACTATTTGTCTGTCATTTTTATACATGAGCCTTATATAAAATGAAAATGGTAGTAATAGAAATAATTTGTTTGGATAGCTGCAGATGACTGTTTTAAAGCTGCAAACAAACTGAAGCAAAGAGGGATTTCCAATGTGCACCTTTAACATGGACATGGACAGAGACACCCCCCCATAATGACATAATGCATTTCCAAGCCGTTTACCTAACCATCATCACTACATGCTGAACCCTAACCCTAAAAATCATGTCTTAACCTTCAAACAGCATTTTGAAACTGTGATGTCTGCACTTTTTTAAAATGTCCTCATTCTGTTCCAGCAACCCAGTCCTCACTATGTGCTAATACAGGAACACACGCACAGACACACATATACACACAGGGGGGTGGTGGGCGGACTACATCGTAATGAATCCAACGTGACCGTCCGGTACGCAGCAGCCCTGTTCTGTACACTGGACCGCTGTCTTCAGCCTTTTTTTCATCATCTCAGTCAAATCACGTTAAATAACAGCCCTACACATACTGACGGATTTAAAATGGAGAATGTAGTGATGGCGTTGTTAACGACACAGTCTCCTTGTTAGCGTACAAATAAAGTTTTTTTATTACCACAAGCTAAATATGAGCTGCAGTCGCTCACCTTGTGTGTATTCAGCCGGCCTCCTCCTCCGGCTGCTCGTGTCCGAGCTTTGTGTGGAAGACAGGGACATCTCCGCCGGCACAAATACCTCACCGTGGGGTCGAGGTCGGCTGCTCCGACCCGCTCATACTCTCACTGAACGGACGCTGCTGCTGCTGTCGCGCCGGTGCTGCGAAGTAGGCGCACTGATTCACGAGGAATTACCTCGCCTAGAATTGTGGGAAATGTAGGCAACCATAGTTGAGCTCCGTAAAGAGAAAACCAACCATAAACTTGACCTGTTTAAATGTGCCGTTAAAGATGTGTCATTGGGCTGCAGTGGTGGAGGAAGCATTCAGACCCTCTTCCTTAATAAAAGTAGTTACATTGAAAAAGAAATACACTTAATTGTATAAAAAGAAAAAGCCCTGCATTCAACAACAACATTTAAAAGTAGGCCCTCATCATTGTACAGAATGTATATGTTATTATATGTCACACAATCAGGTTTCTTATATATTTATGTGTATTACTTTTTAAATATTGTAGCTGCACACTAATTTATCAGTGTTTGTCTGAGTAAAAAGAACCCAAAAGTCATAAAAATAAAAATATATATGTTACAATTGGCTACTACTTTGGTAAAAGTCAATGTCTTCTTAAAATAGTATCTGATATGCAATGCGCTTAAGTATTACATGTAATATTCTGGAAATAAATGCACTTTAGAAAATACAAGTGAAAGTAAAATGATAGTTATTTTTCGTGGATTGCAGATAAAATAACCTATTTTAAAAAATGTACCACGTTGGCACTAATACAGCAAACAAACTGCAAAGTAACTAGTAACTGAAGTCATCCAATAATTGCAGCAGAGTCAAAAGTACAATTGTTTCTCTGTTCCTCTGAATTATACTTAGGGAGGCCTACACTTTACTCAGTGACATTCCACCATCTAAAGTTTTGTAAAACCTAACACACAAAAAACACATGTAAAATTAGAATATTTCCCTCTGAAACATGTGACATTTAAATACTCTACTACATTCTTAATAATAGATTAAATTTATCTTTTTCCCACCTGCAAGTTGCACAAATAAGATAGCCTGTCACCCAAATACTCAAAATCAGAGCATACCTGATGACTTGAAATTGAAATGTCAACAATAGAATTGTACTTGTCACCAAGTCACAAGTAAGAATTTGTAACTTGAACTTTGGCCTTATGTTGTGGCTGTTATTAGGGTAATACTTTGTAATAACCATTTTTAATAAATTCTGAATTTCAAGCCATTTAGGCGCTCAGTTGCAACTTTTTAATGGCCATCCAAATAATGTTTTTTTAAGAAATACACAGTACCATTTGCAAAGTATTACAAACATCAGTTGTAACTTTACTTTAAACAATTGCTTAATAAATGTTTTATAAAGCATTTCTTGTCTGTTAACAGTGAAATAATAAATTAATGTTCAAATAAAAATACATTTGCCATATTTAAGTTGTGTTTTTTATTAAGTGTTACTGTTACTGAACCGTCCTTCTGTTTTTATGTCACGTTAACATTGATGTTATGAATTTGATCTGAACCCAGAAGCACAAATCAAACCATGGATGACAGTGAATAATAGTTCTTTTAATGAACAGCAAGGTGAGGATAGTGCGAGAGGTGGTGCAAGGTCCCAGGGTCCCGACATGTCTTGAAGAATCACCAGGAGTGACGAGGGTGAAGGTGTCGTGGCGCGGCAAGGCGTGGTGAGGTCTGTCTTCCCGAGCGTATTCGCTTGGCAGGGAAACACAGGTGATGAGACAGCGTGCAGGCAGAATCCACAGGCAGGCAAAGCAGCAGCAAACACAAGGTACGGCGATGGCACAGCAATCTGGAGCAAAGCAGGAGAGGCACAGAGACATTAGCAACACAAGCTAATCACAGAATGTAGCGACAAAAACTAATACTGGAGAGCCAAGGTGTGAACAACCACAGAGACTGACGAAACGATCTGGCAGCCAGCAGTATGGGAACCCAGAGATTTTAAAGGGAGTTGATTGAAGATTGGATCCACCTGGCTGCTGCCTGTGGAGAGCAAACCACGCCCACATGCAGGCACACAGAACAGACAGGGGAAGGGACACAGGAGGAAAACAGACAGGGAGAACACACATACACAAGGAAGAGGGCACGGCTGCCGTGATGGGATCATGACAATTAAGTTGTATCCATTCACTGCCCTCATGTAGAACACATTCATTGATGCTTTCTGCAGCTGACTTTGAACAAAGCAGAAAAGACAACAGCAGAAAAAATATGAATAATAATAATAATACATAAAAAATAAGATCTTTACATAATATATAAATTTTTCTGAAAGAGTATGTGTTAGTAAGGTGTGTGTGTGTGTGTGTGTGTGTCCTACCATTGATCTATCCACGGTGCCTTCTTGTAGCGGAGACAGAGAAAATAGCTCCACAGCATGGTCAATAGTGGCTATGACATGGAAGATTTTTTGTTTTTTGTTTCACATCCCCAGCTCTTAAGTCAGCTTACAAGCTGAAGTGTTGGCAGTCCATTTTGTGAACAGCTGTTGTTTTTTAAAAATTGCATGAATGCACTTTTTAAAAAACAACTTAGTGTCTAAATAAAAAAAAATCTCTTTGATCATGATGATTTAGTCATTTATTAAGCATTACATTTTAGAAATATATTCTCCAATGAATAATTTTACATCTATTTTTTAACAAAGCAAGAATTATCCTAGGGTTAAGTCTAGATTACACAGATTTTGAAAAAAGGATTTTCCTCTAACAAATGAAAAGGTGAAAAGCCACTAAATCACTCAATATACCTTACACAGTTTAATATGACCATTAACTTATTCTGGCTAAAGATAGCTGATGTTGCCAAACTTCAGATAGATACTGATATGGAACAGACATTACAGAGTTGGCTTGCTGACTTAACCTATTCTATAATTGTGCTACCATTATATTACATTTTAACAAAGCTATTTTGATTAGTATTATCACAAAAGTAAAGCAAGCTTTTAAGCAACTTAATCTTTAGAGAAGGAAACCTGATGCAGTACTGCAATAACAACTTGTAACCTCAAAGGTAGATGTTTAGTATAACAGTTTTTTAGTAGAGAATAGTTTGAGCTTATTTGTCTACACAAGGCAACCCCTCTGAGAAAGACCTCTTAAGGAAAATGGTCAAATTGAAGTGGATGATCGAAGGATTAAGTGGAAATGGATGTTGTTTTATTATATGACTAGTTGTACATAATATATAACTTATGTAAATGTGGTTTAGCGTACACAAAAAAGCTAATTTTGTTGTGGATTTGTTTAGACCTAATTTGCACTTCCAGACCTGATTTTAAATCAACCTATTATATTTGGCAGCTGCATTATACAACTGAATTTTTTCTCATTACATCCAAATGTTTGCAGCATGTGAATAGAATTATCCTAGGGTTAAGTCTAGATTCAAACTGATTAAAACTGCTCAAACTGTTTCTAAAACAGAAGTTTATAAAACATGACTACTTGACAGAGCTATGGATGTTATGGATACAACTTCATGCCCGCAAGAACTCTGACTGGTTGGCTTGGGTTGCCTTAGTTTTCTCATTAAGTTCCATTATTAATTGTGAGGACAACATCTAGCAAGCTGAAGGAAGGATACATAATCATTTTCAGAAACACAACCCTTAAAACTTTCTACTTGCTATAGTCAGTAGTCTATTACAGCAAGAGGACTGCTGTTTAGCAAAGTATGGCACAATGAAGCTTCAGATTCTGAGGAAGGGATCTGCATGGCTAATTTCTTGTGTTTCTTCTTCTATTCAGTGTCATCTAAACCTTTGACATTTGAAGTTATAGGTGTCAGACAAACTGCTAGCTAAACCAAATGGAAATCCTGCAAGTGCATCCTGTGCACTAGCAAAATAAACATTTTGGAACAAATACAGCCTGAGACCACCGAGATCTTTAATGAAGGTGTTAGTGACCCAAATGTTGGACTTGTCAATAATTGTTTAATGTCAGACTGTCCATCACTGACCTGATCTGACAGGGCATGTGTTTTACCCTTTGTCCCACCCGAACGATAAGTCTTATGAACAGCTAAGCAAGCCTCCACCAAAATGATGAAAAGAAAAAAGCATTACCTAATACATGTGTTTATTGAAAATACAGGAATCTGTGATTGGCTGTGATTTGGCCGAAGAGGTGGGGTTTTCAAAACACAGGTCAAATCACATATAAATATCGCAACACAGTGGTACAGTTGGGGACATTCCAGGTCAAACTGCTGCTGAACCATGGCAAAGCACTGGAGTTTCTCGTCTTTGGTGGCAATAGCCCTGTTCGTGTGCTCATTTGGGATAGAGGTTGAAGCTCAGCCCTGGACGAAGCCTGCAACACAAATGTCAAAGGGTTCTCCACCTCCTCAGGATCCACAGGTCCAACGTGAACCTCGGCCTCAGCCTACATACCCTCAGACGACACAGGTCCGACCTGAACCTCGGCCTCAGCCTACATACCCTCAGACGCCACAGGTCAAACCTGTACCTCAGCCTCAGCCTACATACCCTCAGACGACACAGGTCAAACCTGTACCTCAGCCTCAGCCTACATACCCTCAGACGACACAGGTCCGACCTGAACCTCGGCCGCTGCCTACGTACCCTCTGACGCCACAGGTGAAACCTGTACCTCAGCCTCAGCCTAAGTACCCTTATACACCACAGGTGCAACCTGTACCTCAGCCTCAGCCTAAATACCCTAATACGCCACAGGTGCAACCTGTAACTCAGCCTCAGCCTCAGCCTAAATACCCTAATACGCCACAGGTGCAACCTGTACCTCAGCCTCAGCCTCAGCCTAAATACCCTTATACGCCACAGGTGCAACCTGTGCCTCAGCCTCAGCCTCAGCCTAAATACCCTTATACGCCACAGGTACAACCTGTGCCTCAGCCTCAGCCTCAGCCTAAATACCCTTATACGCCACAGGTGCAACCTGTGCCTCAGCCTCAGCGTCAGCCTAAATACCCTTATACACCACAGGTGCAACCTGTGCCTCAGCCTCAGCCTAAAAACCCTTATACACCACAGGTGCAACCTGTACCTCAGCCTCAGCCTCAGCCTAAATACCCTTATACACCACAGGTGCAACCTGTGCCTCAGCCTCAGCCTAAAAACCCTTATACACCACAGGTGCAACCTGTACCTCAGCCTCAGCCTCAGCCTAAATACCCTTATACGCCACAGGTGCAACCTGTACCTCAGCCTCAGCCTCAGCCTAAACACCCTTATACGCCACAGGTGCAACCTGTGCCTCAGCCTCAGCCTCAGCCTAAATACCCTTATACACCACAGGTGCAACCTGTGCCTCAGCCTCAGCCTCAGCCTAAATACCCTTATACACCACAGGTTCAACCTGCCCCTCAGCCTCAGCCTCAGCCCCAGCCTAAATATCCTCAAACACCACAGGTTCAACCTGTGCCTCAGCCTCAGCCTCAGCCCCAGTCTAAATATCCTCAAACACCACAGGTTCAACCGGTGCCTCAGCCTCAGCCTAAATACCCTAAAACACCACAGGTCCGACCTCGTCCAGCACTTAAGTTTCCTAAATATCCTCAAGCACCAAAGTTTGGTGGATATCCAAGAGCATTTCCTGATTCTCTGCAAGAACCACAGGCCCCTCAACCGCAGAAACCACATCAGGAATATTCAAAGCAGCCTTCTACCCTGTTTTGTGAAGTGACAGAGAGCCAGAGAGTCCCATGTGGAGCTTTTGATATTTCTGCTGGTGAATGTGAAGCAATTAACTGCTGCTTTGACGGAAGACGGTGCTACTTTGGAAAAGCAGGTGGGTTTTTTAACAAAGCTGTGATTATCAGAATTATATTCTAACTTAATTGTCATTTTGAGCATTTTAGCAATCTGACATTAGCATTTTGCTCATGGTACACCTAAGCAAAATCCTCAAATAGTTATTAAAATTGGCTCTGGACCTTTGACATTTTCCTTTGGTCATAATATCAAATCTTTTAACCTATAAATCTCTGTTTTTGTGCCACCAGTGACCATCCAGTGCACCAAAGATGCCCAGTTCATTGTAGTAGTGGCTAGAGACGCCACCCTGCCCAACATTGACCTCGAGTCAATCTCACTGTTGGGACAAGGTCAAGGCTGTACACATGTTGACTCTAATTCGGAATTCGCCATCTACCAATTTCCTGTAACTGGCTGCGGATCGGTTGTTACAGTAAGACTTTGATTTTCTATTTCCCAAACAATAAAGACTTTGAAAGATTATTATCACACCTGACTTTTTGTTTTTACCTTTTGTAGGAGGAGCCTGGTGTTATCATTTATGAGAACAGGATGTCTTCCTCATATGAAGTTGGATTTGGGGATCTTGGAGCCATTACCAGGGACAGCAGCTATGAGTAGGTGATCATTTGAAAAAAAAAGTTTTTGTGTCAAAATAAAAGCTCTAACCAAGTATAATGCCAGTTGTCTTTTTCAGATTGCTCTTCCAGTGTAGGTACACCGGCATATCTGTTGAAACTTTGGTTGTAGAGGTACTGCCATTGCAAGATCCTCCTCTGCCGGTTGCTGCTCTGGGACCCATCAGTGTGCACCTGAGGTTGGCTAATGGACAATGCAATACAAAGGGTTGTAATGAAGGTGAGTGTATGTTAGCCTGGCAGCATTTCTGTTTCTGTAAATAATTCCATAATGTCCATAGTAACTGGTATCTCTGCTCTCACAGTGGATGCGGCCTATACTTCATTCTATACGGAGACAGACTACCCTGTGGTCAAAGTACTGAGGGACCCTGTATACGTGGAGGTTCTCCTCCTCGATAAAACAGATCCTGCCCTTGTCCTGACTCTTGGTCACTGTTGGACAACCACAAGCCCAAACCCTCACAGCCTGCCCCAGTGGGACATTCTGATAGACGGGTAACTAAAACACTAAATTAAACTGTCCTTTTTATCACAACATGTTAATTGTTTTCAGAGTTTGCACTTCTGTCAGGTCTGGTTATTTGAAATAGTGAATGAGGAAATGATTGCTGTGAAAACATTGACTTCCTCCTGGCCATTTTTAATTTCAGTGTTGTCGCATTAACTCAATTTGCTTTCCATCCAGGTGTCCATACAGGGACGATCGCTACTTGTCTCAACTGGTCCCAGTTGATGCATCCTCTGGTCTGGAGTTCCCAGGTCACTTCAGACGTTTCATTTTCAAAATGTTTACCTTTGTGGACAATTCAATGGAGCCCCTGAGGGAACAGGTAATTAATTTATTGACAGTTGAGAAACCGATAACAAAATATGTTTGCATTGCTCTGCCAACACTGTTTGCTCCTTGTTCAGGTGTACATTCACTGCAGTACAGCTGTCTGCAGTCCTCTACCAGGTGGCAGCTGTGAACCATCATGCTACAGGAAAGGAAGTAAGAGTTATACATTTTTTTCATCTGCAGAATTCAAGAGCAATATGCACTTAAATCTGACCATGTTTGTATATCTGTCTGTAGAGAGAGCTGTCAAGGCAGAGGTCCAGAGGCCGACTGAGCCAAAGGCTGTGGTTTCTGTTGGACCTGTGATCATGAGCACACCTGAGGAGTAAACAACTTAACTCAAGAATTTTCCTGAGAACATTAAATAAAGATTGTGAACATTAGCATGGTTCATTTATTAGTGGCACATGAAAATGACACTGTACACATCAAGCCAGTGAAGTGCAGATATAACAGTAAATTTGAGGCCGTATTTAGTGGTGAAGTTGTACTGAACTAGATGATATTCGAAGTGTTTCTAATGTTTGTCAGCCCTCATTTCTACACAATGGAGGCAAACAGATAAGGAATCTCTCTATATGTTTAAATTCAACACAATGCAACAACTAAATACAGCATAAAAGATAAACATAGTTAAATCAACTTCCATCTGATTTTTCTGTTTGTTTGTTGTTCTAAAAAAGAAAAGAAAAAAAGAAAAGAAAAGCATTTTTAGGTGAACAAAGATATTACATGGATTGGATTGCTTTAAAAGAGTTAATTAGAAGTTATTTAAAACAAACAGGAGAAACAAAAAGGGGCAGAAACAGTATTGCATCAACTTTTGACTGAACTTGAACTTTTAGGGAAATCTGTGACTTTCAAATAAATGTGTATTGTGTGCATTAGACCATGTTCCCAAAATACTATGGAAAATGTCAATAAAACAATAATTCATTCACAACATTTTTTTTTTGTCAAATATTTTCTGTCAATGAGTCATAAGTGTTTCAATGGACCTAACTGTTCTGACATGTAATTATTTTCAGTCAAAGTTCCTGTCATCTCATCAGGGAGTATGAACAGTATTTAATGGTATTTTTGATGGATACAATTTATTTTGTACAGTGTTGAGGGACCCTTTATATGGAGCAGGTTATACAGTGCTACCGCTATTTAAAAATACATGTTAATACGTGTACATACAGTATACAAATTCAAAATTGGACTGTTATCTAACAATGAATGAATCAATCAAAGCTTTATTGTCATTTAGCTGTATCAACAAAAGATATGCAGCAAAAACTAGATTGCATTTCTCCGAGATCCAAAACAGGAACACAATAAACACACACAATATATAAATATGATAATTTAAAACTAAACTATGACTAGTTTTTAGCAGTGAAGCTGCAGAGTTTCAATAGAAAATGGGTGAAATTGTCAAAAGTAAAAGTGGTAATAACAACAAATTATCACTACATTGTTATGTAACATGGTGGGTAATTGAATGCATCATATTTATTGGCTTATCATATACTATGCAAGTAATAAGTATTAATATTTAAGAAACTAGGTGACTACAGCTATCAGATGTTCAGTGGAATAATCAGCTCAATATTTCTGTCCAGAAAGTTGTTGTGAGGAGGAAAACTGTGGAAACACAAAATAAAATGACTTTAAGTAAAAGCACAGTACTTGAGCATATGTGCTAAATTTCCAAACTAAGATTCAGTGTAGGCTGTGAAAGAAGGATATTATTATTTCCTCCTTCATTTGCTTTCTATGGAGAAGTTCCAGGATTCATTTTGACATGATTTGGTCATCATACAATCTGTCTCTGTTGTTCAGCCAAGGGAACGACTTGTTTTTTGTCAAAGCTTCAAATTAAGTTTCAACTATTTTATACTATGCAATTACATACATTTTAAGGATCGGATGATAATCCCACATGGATGCATACACAGACAGCTGTGGACACTACACACCAGAATGTTTGATAAATGTGTAGTTAAATTTTAGTTTCAGGTTTTTTTTTTTGTTTGTTTTTTTGATTAAAGGCCATTATACCAGTGTGCTATTGAGATAGCTATTTATCATTACACAGGGATTAAAGTGTGTTGTCTTTTTCCTTGCCTTTCATCTATCTATAAATACGAGGAATCTCTGTCTGTCTGTGTGTGTATGTGTCTGTTGGTCAAATATCTCTGCGTATCAGGATCACACTGACCTGAGACTTTCAACATGGCTGCTGCGTGGTTCAGTGGTATGCATCTAAGCATTTGCTTGGACTTCAATGATACCATGAATAAATTATTTCATAAATGCTTTACAAATTCCACTGAGCATTGTCCACCGGAGCCACCACAGTCTTAATTAAGGATTAATGAGATTAAACGAGTCCGGACCGAATCTGTTTGGGTCTGAGGAGATCTGGAGACGCGCGGACAACAAAGTGGAATCGGAATCTGTGGATGTTCGTGTGTAGCTAGCTGCTAGCTGCTAGCGGCTAGCTACACGGCCCACGGGGACATTGCCATCACGTTTGTTTTGTGTCTGGTGCAGAAAGAAACGGTAAAAACGGGCTTTTATCACGAAAGTGTCCAAGCAGCAAGTTTGGTTGTTGAGGAACAGGAAGTTGTGGGAGGGACCTAGGCGGATGATTGACAGGCAACGACGGTCGGACAGCGATATTGAGAGTTGAGAGATTTGTTATATTTAGCGTGTTTGGAGTGTGTAGTTAGTGTGTTATGTAGTGTTTGGTGTAGTGTGTTTAGTGTGTAGTGGAGTCGGTTTTTCGTTTAATGAGTCAGAACAATGAGAAGATGCTGAATGTGGAGCAGGCAGTGCAGCTCTCAAGGAGCATAGGCAGACCTGAGCATTTCCTGCATTTAAATGTAAATAGTTACATTTAACTTTGTAAATTTTTTAAATGTATGCACAAAGTTAGTTAACAACAATTTATATTTGCATTATAAGTAAAAAAAAATGGTTTGTTGTAAATATGTTTATTTGTTTATTTGTTTTACTTTTTCTACTCGGATTTTATGGTTTTTTTTTTAGATTTTAGATCCGTTGTGTTAATACAGTTTGTCAAAATTAAAAAAAATAACTGTACAGTCACACATGTGAGGTTGTGCTGAAAATAATGACACCAAGTAAATAGTTTTTAAGGTGAAATATAATGGCAAAATCAAAAATAGTCAAAAACAGCCAATTATACGCCGGAATATCGGATTTCACAACAAAAAAAAGAAAAGCTCCTTAACCTCCCACTTTTTTATAGGAATACACTTTTGTTACGGGCACTGCACTAGTAAAACCTAAAGAACACACAAGTGTAGGGATGTATTAAAGAGTGGGTTTATCTGCCCCGACCAATCTACATTGGTGACAGAGTGTAACTTCCAAAGCCAAGGAGCACATCATTCACTATCCACATTATAATGTGGGATTACAGAATACATTACAAAATTCCCCGTTCACAACTAACATGTGAAGCTTACTGCCTCGCTATGTGGAGGCAGGTTCTGGATGCTATCAGAGATTAGGCTTATTACAGAAGCTCTGCCCTGCTCTTTATCAAAATTGGTGAAACTCAAGCAACCCCTACAACACAACTATGATAGCATTGCTTAACACTTATCCTCATTCTCTAGAAAAAGCTCACCCTCCTGGGTGCCCATTAGCTCAGATGGTAAAGCAGGCGTCTCTTTTATAGAAGCTCAGTCCTCACTCCAGTGGCTGCTTTTGCCTTTGCTGCATGTCTACCTCACCACCATCCAGTTTTCTGTCGTCTCTGAGGCTGTCCTAGCTATAAAGCCATATAAAGCCAAAAATAAATAAACAAAACTAAAGGCCCCTCTTGTTACATTGAAAATGAAAACAAATATAGTTTGAATGTACAAAGAAATGTCACAGTTAAGAAACCAAAGAGAGTAACAGAGCTGATCGACGACAAGAGTTTTCTCCATACCAAAGTCAAATTACTGTTTGCCTGGTACATGCAGGTTTAGCCTCCGTCTTTCAGCATGATATTGTATTAGTAGCCATTCAGTGCATATTTTTTAGCAGGATTCTCATTTTAAAATGAGTCAGCTGAAAACATTAAAAAAGTGACAGACTACCAATTTAAATATCTAACTCAGGGAGCTAACGTTACCTAAATAAGCTTGCTAGCTAGATAGCGACAGCTAGATAAAATCTCCAAGCAACAAATCTCAGATGATAAAATCAGCGGTTACCAACTATAACTGAGAAGCTGCTGTAATCTTCCTCTGTGTGAGATCAAAGTAGTGTTTGAAAATACTAGAAGTGTAATGAAGTCAATCTGCTAACGTTATCATGGTGAACTGTTATGTAGCAAGAATGTGACAACAGAAACAGTAAAAGATACAAAAATTATTCATCATTAACACACCTTGTGAGTCTTTCATGTGTGCCATCATGTCACTTGCAGATCCACTCATTCAGTGGATTCATAGCTCACTGCTTATGAAAAGTGGTTTTGTTCAAACAATGTTTGTATTATGAGTCAATATGTTCAGAGCAGGCGACACAGCAGCAAGGCAAGAATATAGACAGATCTAGCTCAAGCTAAAGTGCCTTATATGTTATAGCTTCAGAGAAAAGATCAATATATTCGCTATTGTGCACTAGCAAGATCAACATTTGTGACAAATAAAGCCTGAGGCCACAAAGACCTTTATTAAAGGTTTTAGTGACCCAAATGTTGGACTTGTCAATAAAGGCTTTTATGTCAAAAAGTCCTCCAGCTCAGTGTCCTGATCTGACAGGGCACGTGTTTCATCCCCTCATCCCACCCACACAACAGCTCAGTGAATCATCAATCACCTGAATACTGTTGTAAAACATTACATTATACATAAACAGTTAAATTTCAGCCGAGGACATTTGTTTTTAATGTTACACACACCCCTCTCTCTCCCAACTGTCCAATAGAGGCTAAAGTCTCTAACCAATAATTACATAATACGCCTCTGAAGCTTTTTAGTGGTTACTGAAAAGATAGGAAGTTTTGATCTGTTTTTTTTTGTTTTTTTTTACCTCTGAGGTGTGTTTTTAGTCACATATAAATGTGGCAGCACAGTGGTACACTTGGGGGATCATCCAGATCAAACTGCTGTTGAACCATGGCAAAGCACTGGAATACCGCAACTCTAGTGGCACTAGCACTGCTGGGGTGCTTTATTGGGACAGGGGTAGAAGCTCAGGGCTGGCCGAAGCCACAACCACCAACATCTCCTCAAAATCCTTACCAACCGCAGGTCTCACCTCCTCAACCACCAACGTCTCCTCAAAATCCTTACCGACCGCAGGTCTCACCTCCTCAACCACCAACGTATCCTCAAGATCCTTACCGACCGCAGGTCTCACCTCCTCAACCACCAACGTATCCTCAAGATCCTTACCGACCGCAGGTCTCACCTCCTCAACCACCAACGTATCCTCAAGATCCTTACCGACCGCAGGTCTCACCTCCTCAACCACCAACGTATCCTCAAGATCCTTACCGACCGCAGGTCTCACCTCCTCAACCACCAACGTCTCCTCAAGATCCTTACCGACCGCAGGTCTCACCTCCTCAACCACCAACGTCTCCTCAAGATCCTTACCGACCGCAGGTCTCACCTCCTCAACCACCAACCTTTCCTCAAAATTCGAAACAACCAAAGGTCTCACCTCCTCAACCACCAACCTTTCCTCAATATTCGAAACAACCAAAGGTCTCACCTCCTCAACCACCAACCTTTCCTCAATATTCGAAACAATCAAAGGTCTCCCCTCCTCAACCACCAACGATTCCTCAAATATTCCACGATCAATCTCCTCAGGAGCCGCAGGTCCCTCAGCATAAGCGACAGCAGAATCAAGCACAGTCATCTTCCATCTACAAGCCAAGTGGTGCAAAGCAACCTCCTGTCCAGAGTTGTGAAGTGGCGTCAAACATGAGAATCCCATGTGGACATAACGATATCTCTGCTGCTGGATGTGAAGCCATAAACTGCTGCTTTAATGGTCAACAGTGCTACTTTGGAAAGGCAGGTGAGTTTTTGAGAAGACTGGCATTCGCTTACTAGACAACTTTGCAAATAGTTAAAACTGGATGATACTGAAAGAATTCTCTTCTTGCGCAAAGGTGCGCTGCATCTGTATGTTTCTACATTTGGTTGATTACAAATCTTTAACTTATAAATCTCTGTTTTTGGGCCACCAGTGACCGTCCAGTGCACCAAAGATGCCCAGTTCATTGTAGTAGTGGCCAGAGATGCCACCCTGCCCAACATTGACCTTGAGTCAATCTCACTGTTGGGACAAGGTCAAGGCTGTACACATGTTGACTCTAATTCGGAATTTGCCATCTACCAGTTTCCTGTAACTGGTTGTGGGTCTGTTGTTATGGTAAGACTTTGATTTTCTATTTTCCAAACAGTAAATACAATTTTGGATTATTACACAATTATTATCCCACCTTTTGTAGGAGGAGCCTGGTGTTATCATCTATGAGAACAGGATGTCTTCCGCATTTGAAGTTCAAGTTGGGGATTTTGGAGCCATTACCAGGGACAGCAGCTATGAGTAAGTGATCATCTAAAAACAAATGGTTTTTTTGTCAAAATAAAAGCTCACACCAAGTATAATGCCAGTTGTCTTTTTCAGATTGCTCTTCCAGTGTAGGTACACCGGCTTATCTGTTGAAACTTTGGTTGTAGAGGTACTGCCATTGCAAGATCCTCCTTTGCCGGTTGCTGCTCTGGGACCCATCAGTGTGCACCTGAGGTTGGCTAATGGACAATGCAATACAAAGGGTTGTAATGAAGGTGAGTGTATGTTAGCCTGGCAGCATTTCTGTTTCTGTAAATAATTCCATAATGTCCATAGTAACTGGTATCTCTGCTCTCACAGTGAGTGCAGCCTATACTTCATTCTATACGGAGACAGACTACCCTGTGGTCAAAGTACTGAGGGACCCTGTATACGTGGAGGTTCTCCTCCTCGATAAAACAGATCCTGCCCTTGTCCTGACTCTTGGTCACTGTTGGACAACCACAAGCCCAAACCCTCACAGCCTGCCCCAGTGGGACATTCTGATAGACGGGTAACTAAAACACTAAATTAAACTGTCCTATTAATTACAACATGTTAATTGTTTTCAGAGTTTGCACTTTTGTCAGGTCTGGTTATTTGAAATATTGAATGGGGAAATTATTGCTACTCAATTTGGTTTTCATCCAGGTGTCCAAACAGGGATGATCGCTACTTGTCTCAACTGGTCCCAGTTGATGCATCCTCTGGTCTGGAGTTCCCAGGTCACTTCAGACGTTTCATTTTCAAAATGTTTACCTTTGTGGACAATTCAAAGGAGCCCCTGAGGGAACAGGTAATTAATTTATTGACAGTTGAGAAACTGATAACAAAATATGTTTGCATTGCTCTGCCAACACTGTTTGCTCCTTGTTCAGGTGTACATTCACTGCAGTACAGCTGTCTGCAGTGCTGCACCAGGCCGCAACTGTGAACCGTCATGCCACAGGAAAGGAAGTAAGAGTTATATATTTTTTTCATCTGCAGAATTCAAGAGCAATATGCACTTAAATCTGACCATGTTTGTATATCTGTCTGTAGAGAGAGCTGTCAAGGCAGAGGTCCAGAGGCCGACTGAGCCAAAGGCTGTGGTTTCTGTTGGACCTGTGATCATGAGCACACCTGAGGAGTAAACAGCATTGTTGGGCTCAAGAATTTGACTGATAACATTTAGCAAATATGTGGAATATTAACTTGGTTAATTCATGAGTGGTGTGAAATGAATTAAACATAAAAATACTGTCCAAAGAGCCAAACGCATGATGCCAGCAGAATGAAATGGCTCCCTAATGTGTCGAGATCAAATCTGTATTAAAGGAATATAAAAGAATACATCATTTTTGTGTAAATGTTGACTGTATATCATAAACAGTAGCAATTATCTTTACCTTACCTCTTAAACATGATATTTTTTTTGATTTGCAAAGATTAACAGAAGTTGGCATTTACTGACAGAGCATTAAAATTCTGTAGTTAGTGAACGGACAAGTACTGAAAGAGTCATTAAAACATCCCGTTTTGTATCGGCAGACAGTGAAGTCACTTTAAACTTATGTTACAAGTTTGTTAAGGAGTTTATCTTGTTGCTTTTTCACTATTCATTCAGTGATGAATGTTCTTTGTGTATGCTTTTTTAACAGTTATTGTTACTCTCTGCACCTCCATACACTCATATTTTGACGGTCATTAATTTGATTAAAAAAAAAAGGGAGACAAAACACACAGGCAACAAAGTTTAAGATACATTTCAAACACATGGTTTTCACAAGACTTACTTTGAAACTGATGGAACACAATGCATACCAAACCTTTAGCAAAGGTTTTATTTATACATGTTCCTAATACAACATTGCCATTTTTCAATACATTGTCATTGTTCAGGATACTTCCAAACAGTCTGCAACACTGATTAACACTTTGAAACCTTCGTTTTGCATCATACAAGGCTTGAATAGCAGTTTACAGTTCAGAGTAAATTTACAACTGAAAGGGGAAAAATAAATTCTGGTTTTAATGTCAAGGAATCCCAGCCATTGGATTTTTTTAAACATGGTAAACCTAAACAAGTTGACGGAGCCAAGTACTTAACTCTCATGCTTTAGTTAAGAGATTTATGCCATTATGAAGATTCTGGGTATAACGTGGCAGCATGATGATAACATAGTGACATTCACCAACATGTCACAGTAACTATGAAAATATAGATTTTCGCTAAAAAAAGTGTCATGTAGATAGTTCAAAATACTCTTAGATTTTTATGACACAGTATTTATCACAAATAAGTCTGATTCTGCATCAAAAGACCAAGAGCTGAGGATCTAACCACCAGAGGGCGATGTGACCTCAGAGGAAAATGTCAATTCATACTGGTCCGCACTTTCAAATCACATCTTTGATCAGATGCATGAAGGTAATGTAATCACACTGCACACATTTTCTGGACCCATGTATTTTTTCAGTTGACAGTGAAATACTTCCAGCTAGATCACCGTTCATCAATGATTGTCTTGCAAGTGTAATTTAAGTGCATTTACCCTCTGAGCTTTCTCCTCTTGTACGGTCTGCAGTGAAAACAGTGCTGTGGCTTATCATCAAAAATGAAATATGGACTTGGATCTTCATGGAAAGAACTATTTCAGGCACGGCTGATAATATCATGGTGTGTTTTACCTTTAACAACAGCGCAGGAGAGTCTTTGTAGGTCCTTGCCACATACTCATATTCACCACCAATCACACAAAACAGAAACTTAAAGGACAAAGACAAACAAAACACATACCCCCTCACCAAAATGTGTTCACTAAACTTTTGAGTCCTCTGTTAGTCTTTTCCTGCTCATAAATGCTATAACAGGCAAACACAGCGTGAGCCATCCACACGTCAGTCAGACTTGTCCTTCTTTTTGCATCCTCCTAGGGGAACTTTGCTGACAACTGCAGAGCCGACAGCAGTCACTCCTCCGGCTACAGCGCTCACCCCTCCGGCTACAGCACTCACTCCTCCTTTGACCAGACCCACTCCCATCCCAGGCACAGCGGCTACAGTGCTGACAGCGCTCTTGGTTAGGTCCAGACTTTTTCCTCCCACCCAAGTCAC
The DNA here is from genome assembly GCF_900880675.1 of Sparus aurata. NCBI lineage: Eukaryota > Metazoa > Chordata > Actinopteri > Spariformes > Sparidae > Sparus > Sparus aurata. The sequence goes on along the minus strand of NC_044194.1, from coordinate 7,669,315 downwards.
ACCGCCCACCGTTGCTCCCACAGCTCCCTTGGTGACACCGTACAAGCCCCCCGCCAACCTGCTGAACATGCCTGGCTGCGTCTGTGGGTGGTCCTTGTTGTTGTCTGATTTTAAACGACAAGAGTAATTTTAAGATTCAATATATCGCTGCCAAATAACAGTCAAAAGGAGTGAAGAAAAGCTCCGAACTAGAGCTGCAAGTATTCAAATTATTCATAAAAATTGCTATCCTCATTCACTGGCAAAAAATATTATCTCATATTATATATATATATATATATATATATATCATTTAGTTGTCATTTAGTTCTTTGACTCCAGCATCTTAAATGTGAATTTTATTTTGATTTCTTTGCTTCTCTTTAACTGAATATTTGAGGACATCATCTTAGGCTTTGAGAAACAGCGATTTACATTTTTCAAAAATTCTTACATCTTTGTTCTAGCTCATCAAGTTTTTTGACTACAGAAATACAACAACAAACCCTGCCCTGCTCATTGTCAAAGGACATCTTCAACTGAATTTACCTGTAGCTACTGGCTCATCATTGAGGTATGCAGGCATGTCCTCAGGCACCTGCTCGGCCTGACTCATCGCTCTGGTAAAAATAAATGACACATTTTACCAAAAGAGACAGTGACAGATAATAAACATAGATACACAGCAAAGAAAAGTATATGGAAAGAGATTCTGTTTAACACTAATGCCTCTACCTTACATTGTTTTTCCTGCTGCCATCATTGTGTAATGTCTGTTATGATGTAAATCAAGCTAGACTAGATCTGTGCCTGAGCTTGTTGTCACATATTTTCCTGTGTTAATTCCTTTCTTGTTAAAGAGGCCGGGTAAGGTCAAAACTCCAGCAACACAGCAGCAGTACCTGACTTTTTAAAATGTGCATATCATTGCACACAGGAGATATTCCCATGTTCAACTTGTTTTACCTGGTGCACCTCTGAGGTGACAAGGCTAATTTCTTCATATGTTTTTAAAAGCCTTACATTCAACAAAAAGGCTGGTTCTTCTCATTAGAGATAGTCTATACAAAAAGCCTGAGTGTCAACGGTAAGGAATGGGGCTGAAGTTTGCACACATGGTGCAAAGAAAATACAGGAGCTTGCTTTGGGTGTGCTGCTGATCCTAAAAACAGGGCAGACCTGTTCAGAGCTGTACAACAAGTTAAAGGGCCACTGTGTAGTTTTGGAGAAGAAATTCAAACTGACAATATTAATGAGATTGGATTACAAACTCAGATATATTTATCTTTCCCATAACTGAATAAACAGGCTGTTCTCAGAGGGACATAAGGTCCCACATAACACTGTTTCAGGATAGAAAGGTGGCAGAGTCCGCCACATGTAAACAAAGTAAAGCAGTATTAAACTGTGGCAGTTTGAAGATCTTTCTCCACTCATTAAAATTCCTTCTCCAGAACTACATAATGCACCTTTAAAATAGTAAACAAGGACAGACTTTTGGACAAGTATTGAAGTAGCTACTTTTAAGAGTCCTTGTCTTCTTGACTGTAGGAATATAAACTAGAGGTTTAAACGACTGAACTCCGTAACAACAGAGCGGACATCATCTCACCGACATGACTGAACTCTTCTGTCTATTTGGGTTTTTAAAACATAAAGGCCTCGTCAGTGATGCCTTTGTTTAAATCTACTCAGACAAAGGAGCTGTTTATTCAGCCATTTATTCAGTTCATGGCGTTAAAGATGAACTAAGGATATGTCACATCACCTCACCTGACAGGTAAACAGCACTACCCCCCTGTGTATCCTGGTTAGTTGGCTACAGGCCTAAACGTACAAGGAGTTAAACTTGTGCTAGGTGTATTAGCTAACTTTACGTTGGAGCGTTTGTTACGTCAACTGAAGCTAACCTACATTTTGTTTTTCAACTCGACCGTAGCGGATGCTCGAGTTAAAAGTACACAAACTGTTCAGTTTAACTCGTGAGAAATGTTGCTGCCTCAACTTTTAAAAGCAGAAATTAGTGAACTTTGTAGTGAATTATCTCGCCCCGTGTGGTTATTGTTCGGCATTTAAACGCCATCAACTGACGCTAACGCTTCTGTAGAACGTTCTAGCTGACATCCAAACAGACACGTCACCCCCGAAACACTAAACATCACTTTAACCGTTTTTCATCGACTTTTCTTTTGTTACTATTTGGTCTAAGTGTCTCTCTCGTCGATTCTAACATGGGTTTTTTTTTTTTCGTTTTTTGTTTTAAAGCTGCTACATCAGATAACATGGCTCACTTTCATCATAACTGACGCTAGCGGAGCTTCATAAGTTCTCATGGCTGACTCTCATTAGACAAACTGAACCCCTGCTAGCTGCTTAAGCTCTTACCTTGGTTTGTAACGTCAGTAAACTGATCCGATGTACTGTTAGTGTAATGTGCGGGACTTTAAACCAACTGATCCAGTCAATGTCCAGGCTCCTGGGGCTCTGCAGGGATGTAGCTGGTGGTGGTGGTTTGGCTGACTTGTGTTGTCTGTCTGACTGTATTTTATTTTGGGGGAGGACCTCCGTCTCCACCCATCATAACACACAGAGGCACACACTGTCCGCACAGTGGAGCTCCAGCTGCTGGCTGCGTCTATAAAAACACAGTTTGATGAAATTAAAATATTGTCTGGATTAAATGTTAGTTCACGCAAACAAAGGGGATTTTATTTTGAAAATCCAGATATTACTGGTGATAATGAGGAACAAAGTTATCCTCCCTCACTGTTTGAGTAGCACAATCAGAAACGATCTCAGGGTGTGGTAATTCTCAAGAAGATAAATATAAGATACGCTGGAGGTTTGTGTAGTAGAGGGTGTAACTTTGGCGGGAGAGGAAACTGATCAAAACAGCCCCAAAAAAACAACCTCCTCCCGACAACGAGGAAGTGACGTCAGCATCTGTTCAAATCCTCAAAGATCGTCTCTTTTATGAAGAGATCTCACGTCACGGTTGGAAACAACACACCAGAATCAAGAACCGCGTCATACTTTGTCACCTGCCAAGGTGGTTTTGTCTTCACCAGTGTTTCAAATTTATGAATGAACACATACAGTTTGTGTTGAAGTCTGCTTTCATTTAATTTAGTCAGACAGTTGTTTACTTTATTCACAATGACTCAACACAATAAAGAATTAAATGTGACACAATGGCATGGGACCTAGAATTAGATGGAAAATGTACATGCAATCAAAATACTAAAATAACTATTTATTCATTTATTTAGTTGTTATGTAGTTGCCCATTCATTTTCTGTCAGTCAACCAAATGGTTTCAGTTGTGTTTGTATATACACTGTTGGGTAGTTTAATTTATGTACATACATAAAACAATACATTTTTAAGCTCTTCTTTGTTTTGCATGAATGTTTAAACACCTTATTAACTGATATGATTAATGCAGCGGCTGCATTACCTGTCTTCACCACCTGCCTGTAAAAGAGATTTTGCTAACATTCACATATATCTACATAAAAATGTGTTTATCTAGATTACCTCCCTTATAGGTTAATTTGTGCAAACAGATATAGATAAAGGCGTGGATCTCAGACATACATATCTTACAATTTTCTTTGTAGGCTTTCCATGTTTTTTGTTTTGTTTTGTTTTAAATGCATTATTCAGAATAATGTTCACACAATTGGTCGCACCAGTTCAATGTTTAAAGAACAAACAAAAAGATAAAAGTAACAACAGGCCATGGCAGAATAAGAGAATACAAAATAAAATGAATACATATATATATTAGTGACAGACTCTCTTCAGGCAAATAATTCAAAGTAAATATTAATTGCTGAAATGCATTCCTTGTTGGTGACCAGTTTAACAGACTCAAAGAAACAATCAACTAGGCTTTTCACAAAAACTTTCACAAAAGTACAGAAGCTTGAATGATTGTGTAGCAGAACACAGGTGTATTAAACCTTCTGTATGTAATATCATAAATCAAGTTTACATGCAATCAAAATTCTTAAAGTCGCTGTATTTGACTTTTAATTAATTCAATTATTCATTTTGAGTGTAGTCACACAGTTGTATCTGTATATGCACGGTTGGGTAGTTTATTTTTTATTTAAAGAAAAAAAACCCAAATACATTTCACAAGCTTTTCTTTATTTTGCATGCAACCAAAAAAACTGTGTTAAGTTGCCTATCAAGCCACCACAGCTGACTGATATCTCAAATATTTCCCTCTGAGAAAAATGTCTCGCAGCAGAAGTAGAAAGAAGTCAAGTGAAGTACAAATACCTCACATTTATACTCAAGTGCAGTACTTGTAGTAGATGTACTGACGTGATGGGACGCTGGGGTCGGGAAGCGGAAATACACACCCACGTGACTGCAGCTCTGTTTCCCGCCCGTATGTTAATGAGTTATTGAGGACCCGGAAACAGCAGCAGAGTGACAGCTCTGTCCTCTAAAGCTCTCGGCTCCAGGCCGCTGCGTGCAGACAAAGTTCGTGTTTTTCAGGAGAAGGAGACGCTTTTACTGCTGCTGGAGCTCATGTTAGAGCTGCGGGGTGATACACTCACAGCTTAAAGGTTCAAGAAGCTCCCGAGTTCCCCCCTCTTTTTTTGTTTTTTGGATGTGGAGCATCCCGAGTGGCTGAACGAAGTCACCGCCGTCTGCTCAGCATTCAAAAGGTCCGCCAACTGGAGAGCCAGGTAGGTGAGGATGTTCATGATCAGCCTCTCAGGATGTGGAGTGTTGTTACCTGGAGAGGTGTGGGGACGCCTTCTTCCACCTTTTTAACAACAATGTCAGCCATTTCCTGCTGACTTAACATGAGCCCATATGTGATTTTCAAGTTTTTATTATTTCACTCGATATAAGCAGCCTGATTAATGTGATGAGCTGCAGCTGAGGATGTTGTATTAGTGGAAATGAAGCCTGGATGCTCAGACTGACCTGAAGTCTGTTTACCTCTCACTACACTGCCCAGTCTGTTTTCTCGTGTGTGTGTGTGTGTGTGTGTGTGTGTGTGGACTGATGTCTCTGCAGAGTTTACCACATCCAACAGTGAAAGGGAGAAGTTCATCTTTGCTCACACTGAATCTCAGCAGAGGAAGTGTAGGCGTGGGTGTTTTGGTCTGCACCACACATATATGTTTTCTTCCAATCCAATCCAATCCAAATGTATGTATAGAACACATTCAAAACAACAACAGTTGGTCAAAGAAATTGCAAAAGAACTGAATCAAAAGCCGAGGAATACATGGTTTTTTTGAGACAGGACTTAAGAACAGGCAGTGTTGAGGACAGCCTGACATGTAAAGGAGCGATCTCTTAACCTCAAAGAACATCATCTATTTTGCTTCCTGAATCTTAACGGATTCCAGCGGGTGCATTTCCTGTCGTTAAAAGTAGAAATACACTTGCTGTTTGATGTTAGCTTTGCTTTGTCAGGTGAGGTTTCTTCTTGAAAAGGGATTTATCCTTAAAGTGACTCGGGTGCCAAGTTTGTGACGCTACCTCTTTTTAGTTGGAGACAACGAAAAGCAACTGGTCAGCTGACCTGAGCGAGCCCATCTCTGCAGCGCCACAGTTCTTCATTACAACACTGATGTGTCACATATTTTAAATACAACTCCTGTGATTTGGATATTGAAATAAACAATATTACAATTTCGGTGGAAACTTGAAGCCTCACAGTCACGTTCACTGAGAATGGAGACATCTTGTGTCCGGTTGTTAAACTTTTGTCAAGTTCAAGTTTACTTTATTGTCACATATAATTACAAGTAATTACACTGAAATTCTTACGTACCTTTGGTCATTTGCATAACATAAATAGAGATACAAGAATATAAAAGAAGAAAAAGAGAAGAATATTTAAAAACGAGACAAAAAAGGTAGTAGTAGATTTTAAAAATATAATATAATAGTGCAATGGCAACCAATATAAAAAAGAAAAATGAAGACAGTGCATATCTCTGTACGTATACGGCTATTTCATATGATATTAAAATCAAAGTCTCTGGATATTTGTATATTATTAAAAGTCCAAAGTGCAGTAGTGCATGGTAGCCCCTTCCATAGAGAGGAGCTCCTCCTCATCCTCTCCGTTTTGGTCGTCAGCTGTCTGTAGCGTCTCCCTAAAGGTAACAGGGAGAACAGTCCATTGTTTGGGTGGTTGGGGTCACTGGTAATCCTTCTTGCTCTGGCCCTGCAGCGGTTTGTGTGGATGTCCTGCAGGTTTAGGAGGGCGGCGGTCCTGATGGTCCTCTCAGCAGAGCGAACCACCCTCCTGAGAGCCAGCTGGTCCCTCTTGGTGCTGTTACCCATCCAGTTAGTGATACTCCCACTCAGGACACTCTATGGTGCAGGTGTAAAAGTCCCTCAGTGTCCTCAGATAAAAAAGGCGCTGGCGGCCTTTCTTCACTAAGGTATGGATGTGACAGGACCAGGAGAGGTCCTGTGTGATGTGCACACTCGGGTATTTTGTAATCAAAGAAAGATTCATTTCATAGATTATGAATACTTCTCTTTTGAAGTACTTATCATTTTACTGTAACAATCTTTAAACATGCCAGTTGTTGTTTTAGGAGAGTATTTTAAATGTTTTAGGAGAGTATTTTAAATGTTTTAAACCCCATTAGTGCATGTTCAAGGTGCAGATGTTCCTCTTTACATATTGTAAGCGCTTGATCATTTTAAATGAAATGCTTAATGTCTTTATAAAATGCTAAAAACCAAAAGAACCTTATTGAAATCGGCCTTTCACAGATTGTCATGCTCAGATTGGTATGGGTGTATATTTTGCCCAATACAAACTAGGGATGTCCCGATCAGGTTTTTTTTACCCCGATCCCGATCCGAGTCCTTTAATATTGAGTATCTGCCAATACCGTGTCCCGATCCGATACTTGGCCTTAACTAATGTTTTCCTAGATAATACAGCTGCATTAAGAAAAAAAGTACCTGCATCTAAGCTGTTCCTTAATAGGTTTTTATTATTTTGTTGAAACAAAGTATATACTTTCACATCGCTCTTTCTTATTCTGCATATGCTATTCTAACATTGGCCTCCACCTTCCTTGTGTTAGCAGGTGTGTGTGAGACGCAGCTCACGCTTGGTACCTCCACATTATCCTTTTGCTTTTTTCATATTCTTTACGTTGTCACATAAAATGACGTCGACACGTTGCTTGTCTATTTCAAACGCGTTCAGCATCTCCTGGATTGCCTGTTTTACATGCTCTGCTGTATGAGACCCACGAAACTAGTGCGCATATACCGGCACGTTGCAACTGGAAAGTGCAGTCAATGTAATGCAGAGATGGTAGGGCATACTGGAGATTCAAAAACTCCAGGTGACGAAGAAAACCCTGATCCTCTACCACGGAGACGAGCTGGTTATCCAGAGAGATTAATTTGATGACCCTCTCTGTAATATTTGTGGACATGTCGCTGAGGATATTTCTCTTAACTGAAAGTATCCGCGACTGTTTGCTGCTTGGGTCTCCTTGCCTTCACTCTCGAGTGAACACGTTGTATTCTTTGGGGTTTTGTTTTGTATATGCTGTAACACATGAGTAGTATTAAATGCAGCTCAGCGAAACGGTCGTATAGCAGATGTTACATGTCGCCGTTGGAATGCTTTCGCTTTCTAATTTAAGTTATTTCCACACTTCAGATACTTTATAGGTTTGCCAGAATAACGCCATGTGCGCGTCTGCGTTCTTCCACAAATTCTGCTCTGATGTTAAAAAAATAAAAATAAAAATCGGGCTTGGGTCCACGTTCAAAATTGCCGATTCCGATCAGCGGAAAAATGCCCAGATCGGATCGGGACATCCCTAATACAAACCGATATGAAATGATATAAAGCAGATTATAAAGATGAATAAGATTATAGAGATTATAAAGCAGAATAAGATTCTGATAAGATGAGGTTCATTGTTTAACTGTAAAATATCCTGCAGACGAGTGTTTGATGACCAATTTTGAGGGATTATTGCAAAAAAAATTTAAAAAAATGTGAGTGTATATCAGTTAATATATCAATATCAAATCTTTTACGGCTGAATATCAATATCATATCATCAGTGAGGCTCTCAAAAAACAACAAAGTCCATCACATCTGCATCTCAACATCAAAATCTTCTTTAAAATGTATGTTACTCAATTATTAAGATAATAATGAACTTTCTGCTCATTAATGGATCAAATCCCTCAGAATCAGGATTTAATCTGCTCACCATCGTCTAACTGAAGTCGTGTTCGTGTGTTACGTTTCCTCCTGGTGTCACTCTCACTGCTGGGTGCGTGTTGATTATATTTAGTGTTTAAACTGAGTTTATCATTTGTAACCTGCTTCCACTGAGAGACTCTAAACATTGAATCCAGTTTTAGCTTTCAGCTCCCAGTGTGTGAGTGGTTTTGTTTTCATGTGTGATGACACTCAGGTTCCTGCAGGTGTCAGCGCAGCCTCACTGTTGTGTCTCCTCAGACTGATGACAGCGATGTGTCACCTTCTGTTTGTATTCAGCAGGTGTGCTTCGTCAACAAGTTAGTCTGTGGCCCTTTTTGTTATTTCTTTTAAATAGAGGTTAAAAATATTGTGTTTTCAAAAACTCACTCGTGTCGGTTGTCAATTCGAGAACAAGGATGAAAAACAGTTTTGATCATCAGTTTATTGTTCAGTCATTTATCACAGCAAACATGTCAAACAGTCACTGATCAGATGTTAAGATTAAGATGTTAAGAAGTCTTTTGTTTGTTTTTATACAGAAATATATAGAAATAAATACAATTGTTTTAACAAACTAGAGACGTTTTAAGACTAAAAAGTTACTTGATTGTTTAAATTGTTAATCTGCTGGTGGATTCATGTTGGGGCTGCAGCTAACGATTTTACTCATTGATCTTTTTCTCGATTAATCAATTAGTTGTTTTTTTAATAAAATTTCAGAAAATTATGAAAAATGTTAATCAAAGCCAGAGATGACATCTTTAAATGTCTTGTGTTGTCCGAAAACACAAAGACATTCAATTTGCTGTCAAAGAGAAGTAAAGAAACCAGAACATATTCACATTTAAGAAGCTGAAATCAGAGAACTCAGACCTTTTTTCTTAAAAAAAATAAATAAATAAAATACTGAAACTGATTAATCAATTATCAAAATTGTTGTTAAAATGAATCTTATAGTTGATGACTAATTGATTCATCTTTGCAGCTTGAATAGAAATAAATATCCTTAGTTTTTAAGGTGTTGATTTTACAAAACAAGGGAAAATTTCAAGACTACCTGGTTACTTAATCCAATAATCAATCTTCATAATGATTTATAATGTAGAAAGTTGGTTGTTGCAGCTGTAAATTAACAGTGCAACCTTTTATTTGTTCCGTCTCAGCTGCGTGTTGTGTTGTGTGTCACTGTTTGTAGTGTTTTATGTGACGGCTTAACCTTTTTTCTGTCAGAGCGAGAGCAAAGAATCCACGTGGTCGTACAAAATAACGACACATAACTGGTTATTAACAACCATTACCGGTTATTGGGGTTTAATTTAGGGCTGGTGATTCCTCAGAGGAGTAACGGGACAGGAGTCATTAGTTTGCCATCGACCCACCGGGCAGCATTAGCTCTCCGCCGCCCTCCTTCCCCTCTGTGTGCACAAACAATATACCAACACAAATTAGGACTCGCTGCTTTGTGTCAATTGAGGGAGCAACAAAGATGCTACACAGAGTGATATGTCATTAGCGAGCAGGTGGGGACGGAGAACTCGGAGCTGCCGCCTCTCCAACTAAGTAATGAAGAGGTTTCCATGGCGACCAGGCCGCCGTCCCCTGTGTCGCGGGGGGGCAGCAGAGATCAAAGTCGGCCGTCCTCAGTTCTGCTGTAAGTGGAGGGTTAAATGTTCGGGGCTGCCGGGAAAAGCCCCTCATTAAACTTAACCAAATCTGCTTTAAGACGCGGCTGACGTACGACTCCAGACACGTTGTTCACACTCAACTCCAGAGCAGCCGCAGCGACCGGTCGATCAGTCAGTCAGAGCACAACGAGTCGACAACTAATTGATTAATCGTTTCTTTCATTTTTCAAGCAAATGCATTAAAACATGCTGGTTCCAAATTCTTATCCGTAAAGATTTACTGTTTTACTTTATCATCTGTGACGGGGAGAGAAGAGGCTCTTCACTTTGGGTTCTTGGAGATTGTGATGATTTTTTGTTTTTTGACATTTTGTAGACTGAACGATCAAATGATGAATCTTGAAAATAATCTGCAGATTAGTGGATGATTTAAAAGAAATGATAAGTTGCAGCCTTCCTCTTGACATAAAGTTAGACTGTCTGCAGATTGAAGCTTCTGCTGTTTACATTAAATGAGGAAATGATTTTTGATGTAATACATGTTTATTTCAGAAGGTTTGCGCTTTGTTGCACTAAACCCATAAATGGAGACAAATCTTACAATATTGTTTTTGGTATTCACAGAAAAGAAGCTTAATACTAGGAACATAACATTAATTTACAGTATTAAAGAATATACATTGGATAAACTTGATCATTGTCCAGTTTTTAAACATTTAAAAGACTTTTAAGTTACAGATTTACTTAGTTTGTGTCGAGCTACATTCCTGATCAGCAGAGCTGTTGATGTATCGTCTCGATTTAAAATTTCATGGAATAAAAGGGGGAAAAATCATGAATATTAATCAACAACAGTTTTTATAATTAAGTAATTTATCCTGATAAAAATGCTGAACATGATCTGGTTGCAACCATTTGTGGCTTTTCCTGGGTTTTGGATCATGGTTCAGACAAAACAAATGATTTTAAAGATACTGAACTACGATTGAAAACACAGAAATAAGTCTGTTTGATTTACAAGGAACGTAATTGTTAGTTGCCCCCAAATTTAAAAAGAAAGTTCAAGTTACTTCCAGTCAAAGACGGAAAATTAACGTGAAAAATTGAACACTGTAGCTCGATGGAATGAAACTTTGTGTTGTCTTCTACAAAGTGGTTAGACCTCTTTTAACTGTGTTCGTATGTGCAAACTGTGCTTGATGGGCCTTTTTGACAGCAGACGTATGGACTTGTCTTCGTAGGAGAAGCGCAGGTGTCAAGATGTCTGCTGTGAAAAACACTGTTGTTGAACTGTTACGATTTATTTTGATAAAATCTTTTAGCAGTTAAAACAACATTTCCCATCCAGGAACATTTATCGTCAGAGTGATTTCTGCTATTGAGTCTCTTTAGCCACTTATTGTCACTTCAGAGATGCTTCGGTACGTTTTCAAGAGCCTGAGAATAATCACAGTTTTAGTTTTAGTTTTTCAGTTTTAGACATCAGGTCGACTTCTAAACAGATTGAACAGGTTGTGAGATTTAACGGGATCACTCATATATTGTTAAAGTTATTATGTGTAGCCACGCAGTTGTTCTCAAAGTAGGAATGACATGGTTTCATTCATCTGTTTCCATCTTTCTTCAGTTCTTTCCACCTCACATCGTGGCGTCTTCTCTGCTAAAAGAGGAGCTGCAGCTGTCGCCTCCTTGTTGCTCTGACACAAACTTGTCCTCCTGCTGCTCCTCGCTGCTGTCTGGCTTTTGCTCCCAGCCTCTTCAGTTGCAAAAAGGATTATTCAGCAGCCTGACTTTTTGGGTGGTAATGGAGAGCAGCGAGCTGTGCCCAGTGTTGCAGGACTGTCCTAATGAGATAACTGTAACCCTCATATGAGCAGCTACACTCCTGGTGGTCCGGTACTGGGACACACTGGGCTCAGCTTCTCGACTGTGGAGAGCTGCGAATGTGAAAGGCCAAGAAAAAAAAAAAAGGGAGGGGGGGGAGGCTGGCTCTCAAATCCTTTTTAAGCCTTTTGTCATTTATACAGGGATTTATTTGTCATTAAAGAATAATAAAAGCATTTGTGGCACAATTAGGTCTTTATCCGATAAAAAGATGGACACTTAAAAGCTGAAAGGAAGTTTGATCTCATAAAAAATAACGTTTGTGCACCTGTGGATGGGATTTTTAAAGATTTTTTGGTTGGGGAACCTTCAGAAATATGTGCAATGTTATTTTAAATTGTCTTAAGTTGATGCTGAAGGGTCCTCCGCCGCACCACAGTGTCCCCGAGCCTCGCTGACTGTTCCCCTCCCTCTCAACCTGTTGCATGTGCTGTTTTCTTATTCAGTTCATTTCAGGTTTACCAGTTTGTTTGTTTGCATCGACTTTGTCTGCAGGCGTAACTCTTCCAGATGTGATTAGAGCCGAGTCTGATCGTGGGTGCGGTGTAGCGGCGGACCATCTGTATGAGACCTTAATAACTGGGCCGGTGATTTATTGCCTGTACTCAGCAGTGTCTTTTTGAGAGGAGTCCAGACAAAAGCCGAGACCCTCACCCTCCCGCTGTTTTTAATAGTTCTTTAGGATGTGCGGGGGGAGAGAAAACACAGTGGTAACGTGAAAGAAGATTGAGAGGCTAAAATGAAAGAGCTTTTTAAGATGGTTCAAAAGGTTGTCCGCAAGTGAAGCATCGGTTTTAAAATGAGTATTAACTAATTTTCTTTAGATGTTGATGGAGGAATTAGACAAAGCTTTGAGACTGATACTCCTGCCGTGTCTCCAGCTGTGTTGCTGCTCCTTCTGTCACCTCCGGTGACCCCTCTCCCCGTCTCCCGTCCCCTCCGGAGGGCGATAAGGGTGCTGCTGGAGAAAAGCTCGCCTTATCTCCCTGTTGCCCTCTGAAGCAGTCGTGTTTTATGGGTTGTAGCTCTTTTGTTTCCGTGTTCGCTGCCTCTCCCTGATCACTCACACTCATCCCTCATGGAAGTTGTTTGAAGGCCGAGAATAGCCCCCGCCTCCTCCTCCTCCTCCTCCTCTCTCCTCTCCTTCTTCTACTCCTCTGTTCCCTCTTTATTGAATCACGCCTCCGTATCATTTATCTCTGCATCCCCCCCCTCTCTGCCCTTTTTTCCTCACTCTGAGGGGGCCGTTAGGGGGCATCCTCTTTTCTCTCCCAGCTGGGTTTGTTGACACACAGTCAATCTACGGTTCTCTTTCACCTCTGCCACCCCTCTTTTTTAACTCTCACCCCCCCTTAAACCCACCCCCCGACTCTACCCTCCACTTTCCCTGAACAGTAAAGCTGCCACAGCTGTGGACTGTATTAGCATAGCTGCTGAGAAGCAGAGGGGGGTTGCCAAATATATTGCGGCCATTACCTTTTGTCCAGCAGTTGACAGTTTTAAAACATCTCGGCTCCTCTCTGAGTAAAGGGAGAGAAGAGAAAGGGATGGTGCGATGATTTCAGTGTAACAGCTTTTTAAATATGGGACACAGAAGATGGAGGGAGAGGAGGGAGTGCGAGTGGAATTCACTGAAAACAAGTCAACATTTGATTGGTGCAGTGAGGGAAAACAAGACGTTACAAGAAAATGTCCAGAAAATGAAGAAACAATCAAGCCCGTATTTTCCATTTTGCACAATTAAAGATAAAACATGTCTGACATTCAAATGTCAATTAGACAAATCTCATTTTGAGCGGACGGCACAGAGGAAAGGGAAGTCGTGTTACAGCTCATAAAAAGTGATTGATGTTTCATTCAGGCTCTCTGATTTGTTTTCTTCCTGCTGTCAACAGGTGTTGGAATGAACAGGTCCGGGTCCAGCTGCGATAAAAAAGCCGCCCAGCCTCCAGTCACCAGGTTAACTCGCAGCTCCAGCTGCACCCAGAGCAGACAGAGCGACCCCACAGAGACCCAGGAGTCCGGACCGGGCCTGTATGGAAAACAACGAAAGAAGCAAACGGACTCCGCTTTGGCTCAGGACCTCAGTCAGATGAGTGTGAGTGGACAGGACGGTTTAAGTACAAGGTGAGGACACACTAAGGTTCCATTTTTATACTTAACTTTTAATAATGTATCACTGATATGGAAAAGGAGCATTACAGCTCCCAGAAATCAAACATGAGACCATGAACATGAGCTGGAGGCCACTCTGTGTTATCATGATCAGTGATTGACAAAGAGAGAAAAAAAAAGATTATGTTTTGTCATAAACACGTGCATATTGGTGGACATAAATAACCACACACACACTGTTGTACATCCATGAAACAAAACAAAGCCATACCAGTGGAAACAATGACTCGTCCAGTACAAAAAAAAAGGCGGCCACAGAATCTTTTTTGAATGCTTGGTCAAGTGTAACTCCGTCCTCGTCAGCTGGACAAAACTCTACACCCACGCCGGCATGCAAGTCTATCAAGGAGTTAACAGGTTATCTCACAGTAAAAGTACAAAACTGACCCTGTGGTGGATCTAAGTAGGCCTCATCCTCCGTGGAACATGAATATCTTTAAAAGTTTCACCTTTTATTTGTAAAATAATTGAAGAGATATTTCAGTCTGGACCAAAGTGGTGCACAAACTGACCGACATTCCAACACCTCGTCCTTGGAGCCGCTAGCGCCGACGAGAATAAAATGTTTTTTTGCACCAATGGACAGAATTTGAAAGTGTCTTTTTTTTCTCAGCAAGAAACCAACATTGACTGACTTTGTTGGAGATCTCATCAGAACTGAAGCAGTGAGATTTTATACATTTAGGACATGACAAGCAGTCCTCGATCACAGCTTAATTATTTAGATTGACTTGAACATGGACCACGTTTGGTTTTACGTTGTCTTCATGTGTCTTTTCTCGTCTCGGTCTTCAGTGAAGGAAAGATGTCCAAAGGCAGCGGTGACTCTGTGCAGGCTGCTCAGTCCTCTGGGTCCAAACCTGATCTGAGCAGTCCCTCAGTGGTTTCTGCCAAGTCCTCATCCCGGGGCGGTCTGGCCTCTGTGGCTCGTCTGGTGAAGCTCGGTCGCTGTAAGAACGTGGTGGTGGTGGCCGGGGCAGGAATCAGCACGGCCAGCGGCATCCCAGACTTCAGGTTGGTGTTTTTTAGTCTCTCTACATACAATTGTGTGTTTTTTTTTCCAGTTCCACTCTTAAGGTGTAAATCTGTTTTTATTGGATATAGAAAGCATCCAGGAACAGATTGGCTCAAAAGAGATATTGAACCTTTGGAATACTTTGAGCAACACGCTGACTCTTGGCTTCTCTTAAATGACAGCGTCTCCATAATATCCTCAAAATGTACATGTCAAAAACATCTGGACTTTTTCAGAACTCCAGGAACCGGTCTTTACGCCAACTTGGAGAAGTACAACATTCCCTACCCAGAAGCTATTTTCAACATCGACTACTTCTCCAACGACCCGCAGCCTTTCTTCTCCCTGGCCAAAGCTCTGTATCCCGGCAGCCACCGACCCAACTACATACACTATTTCATCCGCATGCTCCATCACAAAGGCCTGCTGCTCCGAATGTACACCCAGAACATCGACGGCCTGGAGAAAGGTGAGTGAGATCTCAAAGAGAAATGGATCTTAAGATGGAACTGTAGACCAGCTGGAAGTGTTTGACGTTCTACACAGCAGGAATAATAAACTGTCATTGAAGATACTGACCTCTTCTCTTTATTTGTTATTTATCAGGGGCAACATCCATTAATTAGCATGAATATATTGTATATTTTCTTCATCTGCCGCCCCTGTGCAGATTGATGTTATGCATAACAAACAAACTGGATGTACAGACAGCAAGAAACGTTATTAAAGCAGCGAAAAGGAAGATTTTTTTGTTGATTTCTACACTCTTGTGAAGAGTAAATTTTAAGTGCCATGCTGTATCCGACAGAGCAGCTCCTTTCTTCAGGCTGTGAGACCCCTCAGTTCAGCCTCAGCCAACCCCCCCATGAAAAATAGATTTTAATTTTATGTCTTATCTGATTGAGATAAGTCGGAAACTGACCCAGTGACTGTCATTAAGAAGAACCATAATTACTAGACAGGAAAAGCCAATCTTCCTGCTGATGGTCCGGCATCAATATTAAATAGAGACAGTTTCATAACCAGTTGAAAACGTGTCATTGGAGGAAGTCATGAGAAATGAACAAACACACAAAAAGATGACAATAAACAAAATCAAACAATTAGATTAAAAGATGTATGCTGATATTTTGCACTGTTTCTGACAAAAGACATCAGGTTTGTAGATAAATCTCTCTATTTCCAGGCAGAAACATAAAAGATTTAGTCGTCTTTATGTTTCCATCACGTGTGAAAGCTGCTGGTTGGGCTATAAAAGCTCTTGTTGTTTACGGGTGGACATTTTAGCAATACATTGTTTTATTGGAAAGTGCCAACATACAGCGTTCCCCTGTACAGAATGTCCATGAGTGCACCATTGCGCGGGCTGATTGTCTTTATAATGACCCGCACTCACATACTGAAACTTCAATGTTTCTGTCATTGTCTGGCTTTTAGCCGACCTAGCATGTCACTCTGTTTAGTCTTCAATCATCAGTTAAACTGCATTTGAAAAGGCACCAATCAAACAAGTGCTTCTCAAGTGATTGGGGGGAAAAACATGGTATAAAACCAGGTTCAGAGGCTAATGCATACCAATTGCAATATGATAAAAAGAATAAAAAAGATAATAACAAGCAAAACAAATGTCTAGTAAAAAGAACATATGGCTGTGATATGATTCTGTCTTGGAGTCTTTGTTTGCTCCGAATGTCCGTCATCATATTTGATAACTCTCTTCGCAGTGTGTGGCATTCCCGATGACAAACTTGTGGAAGCTCACGGTAGTTTTGCCACAGCTTCCTGTCACCTGTGCTACACTACGTACCCTGCTGAGGAGGCGAAGGTATGTCCGACCCCGTGGACAAAGACTTTTCTGATAGAATACAGGAGTTTTCTTTATTTGATGCCACAGGAATGCTTCCCTTCATGTTTGTTTGTTTGTTTGTTTGACAGCATGCCATAATGAGCGACAACGTCCCCATATGCACATTCTGCGCTGCGACAGTCAAACCTGATGTCGTGTTTTTCGGAGAGGACCTTCCCCAGAAGTATTTCCTCCACACTAAAGACTTCCCCAAAGCAGACCTGCTGATCATCATGGGCACATCTTTACAAGTAAACATTTGTAATATCTTTATTCAGGGTATTTAATGTGTTTTTATGAGTAGCTAAACCCTGAGTTTAATGTATCTAAATGTTTCAGATTGAGCCGTTTGCCAGCCTGGTGAACACGGTGCGCTCCACTGTGCCACGTCTCCTCCTGAACCGACACGCTGTGGGCCCCTTCCAGAGGGTCCCACTGCGCCGAGGAGACCACGTGGAGCTGGGCGACCTGGAGGATACAGTACGGAGGTTTGCTGAAATGCTCGGCTGGAATAATGAGATAGAAGAGCTGATGAGGAGTCAGGAAACACAGGTGAGTTCCATCTTCAGCACCAGGGACCAGATCTCAGATAAAACTCTGCAGAGTCGCGACCAAAACTGTTTGTAATCACAAGACCAAATATGCATACGCATTCCTTATGTCATATTTATGATATTTAATATCTATTAAATATGCTTGATTCTGTTTTCATACATCTCAGTCATTAAAGAAACAGCTGCATGAGCTTCATTTCCACTCATTTCTCTATAAAGGCATGTAGAATCTCACGTCCCTTTGGATAAACCTATATAGATGTATAAACTTTTTTTTTCCACAAATGCAATAGCTTCCCCAACAAAAGAGTTCCACATTATGTATCTCCTGGCTCTATTTTAGGACATGCCTTCTGACTATGGCAGTAATCTTCCTCTCTGCAGTGCCTCCCTACGTTGATAAGCAATCCTCCGTCAGTGACACCGTGTCAGAGCAGAGGAGCTTCAGAGCTTCCGGCCAGACTGGAGACATCCAGGTCCAGACCAGGAGCTCAAAGAGGAGCCAGCAGCGGCAGCAGCGAGGAGACGGACTCAGAAACAGATAGCAAGAGCTCCGCGTCATCCGGCCTGAGCAACTGATGCTGCATGTTTCATGAACGACAGCACTGGAAAGGTTTGAGATGGTTTCTCACTCTAAGACTGTTTCTCCCGTCAGCTGTGAACACGTTACTGTTCAGCTGGTTATTTTCTGCTGGTTTGTTTTCATGCGCATGATAGTGAAAGTGCATCATCTTACCTCTGCGACTGGGAGTCACAGTCATGTTCATATGTTAATCAAGTCGACAACTACAATTTATTAAGCTCAACAAGCACATTTAAAGCACTTATTATAGAGTGAGGGTCCATCCTGAACACTAGTATATAAATGAGTCCTGTGAGGCGAGATTCAAATGTTTGTTCAGGTGTTTTTATTTGTTCCATGTCAGTAAACTTGTTCATGTTTTGTATCTGCACAACACTGTATTTTAATCAATATTTAATAAACGTTGTGTTTTGCATCTCTTTCTGATTCATGTTGCACGGCTCCAAAAATGACAACTGCTCAGCTTGCTCTCCAGTTTATTAACATTTCAGTGGAAGCCTCACTACATAAAGTAAGTGTGATGCTATTTACAATGTGTAAAGAAAAGAACAAAGTAGTTTTTCAGAACATGGAGAAGTGATCAACATGCAAGTTTGATTTATACCACTAAGGTTTTGGAGGAACAAGAGCCCAAGAAGAAGAAGAATAAGTAAACTAGAATCCAAAGATGCGCTACAAATTAAAGGGAGAAACATTATTAGAGGTTCACTGTGCAGGAGCTGACATGAGTTTCAACGCTGTACGTTCATATTTATTTGTAAGCAACTGAGCAAAACGGACTCGTAACTTGAGTTATAATGGGGAGAACAAAAAGCGCACGTTTTCGAAGTAAATAACTAAAATTTACACTAAAGAAATTCATAGTGCACTTTTAACAGCCAGTGAACGTTTTGATAAGTACAGACATTTCATGAAACTTTGCTGACACCTCACTAAGTCAATTAAAGGAGCATTATGTAGTTTTGGAGAAGACATTTTAATCAGAAGAATCTTTTTTAATGCCTTAACAAATTGATAAACATGTATTTGTTTTCATGGCTACATGAACCGAATAAACACAATTTCATACTGTTTAACTTTGTTTATAAATGGCGGACCTTGCCACCTTTCTTGGTTCAGTAAATGAGATTAGCTCGTTTATCAGTTATGGGAAAAATATATATTTCTGAGTTTGTGTTATTACCTCATTGATGTCGAAAACATTTAGTTTAAATTTCTTCTCCAAAAATACATAGTGCCCCTTGAATGTTGCTTTTCCCTTTCATTTGTGACACATCTATAAATCTGAACTTTCATGGCTCTCCCAAAAATAAAAAGAACAGAACAGTCACACGATTCAGGAATGCGACTCACAGTGTTGAGTCACCTCTTCTGTACCGGTGTGAAGCCAAGTCCAGATCATCTACATATTCTTTTTTTTATTCTTCTGTGTGTGAGCCGGGCAGTAGTGATGAATCACAGGTCGGGTGGAAAGTGTGCTCATGATTATTCACTAGTAAACAAGTGAAGTTCCACCAGTTCCTGTAATGATGACACATGTTCTCTGGTTTTAAAGCACTTTTGTCTGGGTTCTCACAAACAAATCAATCTGTAGTCCAGAGAGGGTTTCAGATCTGTTGTGAAGTCGTATATAAAACCATGCTGCTGATTTCAGAACTGGCAGCTTTTACAATAGATTTAATTGTACCAACATAAAGAAATATTATTCAGTTTATACATACACTAAACTCGTGGATTTATATAAAAATTAGCAAAAGATGTCAATCTAGAAAAAGAAAAAAAAAAATCACAGCACTGACAACGGATTTAACGTCATGCAGATTTGGCAAAAGTAACATGGATTCCAAAACAATCGTCGCAGGTTTACACATTTCTTTGTCAAGAGGCAGAAAACAATCTGGTTGTACGTTCATCCAGCACAGGAAAATGTTCGCATCTTTCCATCTAATGTCATGATTTTGAATGAAAAGATGTTCTTGTCTGAAACATTAAGCTGACAAACCCTGAATTAAGTTTTCCTCTGGTGTGCAACATTCATGATAATTACACAGCCACATGGACTCAGTTTGCCTGCGTCCAGATATTTGATTCCATCGAGTTGACTGATGGAAACGGAGTGTTAAAATTCAGTCTGATGTCAGGCACTGTTAAAACTATCCACACTGACACTGCCTGATTATTATGTTTTTTTAAATCTACACCAATCCTGTCTGTGGTCCTCACTCAGCAGGCCCCATGATTTTAAACACAGAACTAAGCGCACTGCTAACAGTTTTAAATGTGTTTGTATATAATGTGCACTTGAATCATCTAGAAAACACAAAGAGTGGACAAAATCATAAGGTCGCAGCAGAAAATAAGAAAAAAAAATTAAAAGAAAAATGAGAATCAAAAAAAGCACCGGTGAAGGAATGATTACACTTTCAACATAGCAACAGTTCTTTCAGTGAGATACACAAGATCAAGCAAAAAATTATATTATTACCTCTATTTTTCTCAACATAGGGAGCAATAAATGATAAAGGTGCAACAGCAACCATGGAGGCCTCCCTCCTATGCATTTTGATGTCACAGCAGAGTCTTTAAGCCACGCGTAGGTCCAGTTCTACTTTGGAGAGCGGCTCACCGCGGCAGCAGAACCTCTAGAATTCCCTCTGACATGTTGAGCTGTGTCCCAGTCCGGGCCTGGATCATCAGAAGTCATATCTACACCGAATTCTCTCTGCACACCGGTCAATTGTTGCATGATGAGTTCAGGTGATTGTCAACTAGTAAAATCACTTGTCAAATTAACCAGATTTCTAGTGGTCGTTGATCACAATTTAATATTTGACTTAAACTGGAGGAGGTGTGATAAACTGATGCCTGACAGAAGCGCACAGATAAATAAATGCTATATGGAAACATTGTTCCTTCAACTTGATGCTCTATTTGAAATATTAAGACTTTTAATATGAACTCTGGTATCATAGAACCACTTTTTCAACCATCTTCGGGCGACTTCCTGCCTACAGCCTTAACTCCACCATTAGTTTCAGAGTCCACACACTGTGCTGATATCTGCCAATTCATTTAAGGTAACTGTGTGATTTATTGGGAGATATCAGAACAGCATGCGGCTCTTCTGGCTGACTACTGATCTTATAAATGGTGGAGGTTCAGCCTTGCCCCTTCATGAGCACCACCCTTCAAAAAGGATCCACGCCTTGAAATGGGACACAGCTTTAGATGTGTTGGGGCTCGGATGGCGTAGCCTGGAACGTGTGGCCTGGATGTGGAGTGCACTAATCAGAATCGGATCCTGAGTTGTCCTCGTGTGGATCACAGAGAGTTTCCTCAAGAGGTGCTAACGTCCCGTCGGGCCTGACCCCCATCGGCCGGATCACATTCTGCCTATAGACACAAAAAGAAGCACATCAGAGGTTATCTGGACATCTTAATTCTCTACTTGCAGAACGTAACGTACATGTGTGAACTCTGCAGTAATCTTAGACTCCAACCATAGTGAGAAAACTCGAACTTAGTGCTCTCTTATTTTGGTAGATGGTGCTTTCAATGCCAACACGCCACTGTGAACTGAAGTTAGCTTGTTAGTGTTGCTGTGTGTCCAGCTAATGTCACCACTTGTTATCTAAGAAACTGAGGGGTTTTTTTTTAACACTCGGTGCCTCGAAGAGCTGTTTTAACTGTAGAGCTGAGTGGAAGTAAACAGACGTGCAGCCTGTAAAATGGACATACGTCACACTTCATTGTACAAGCAGAAGATGGACATGAACGTCTTTGTGGATATTTTCAAAGTAAACAGATGTTATAGACAAAACCGAACTCTGTTCAGGACCCTTTGTGTGCACGGACACTCATATGAAGGCTTTCACTTGTACATCTTTACTCTCTTTACATCCAAAGCTTGAGGACCCTCACTCAACAACCCCCTTCCCCCCTTCATGGACACTCGGCCCTGTCTGGCCATCCTCCCTGCCCTCCTCCCCTCCTCTTCTGTGGCAGTTTAATTACAGGATCAGCGCTCACACTAATCTCCTCA
Organism: Sparus aurata; assembly: GCF_900880675.1. Taxonomy (NCBI): domain Eukaryota; kingdom Metazoa; phylum Chordata; class Actinopteri; order Spariformes; family Sparidae; genus Sparus; species Sparus aurata. Next base: position 7,647,376 of record NC_044194.1, on the reverse strand, counting down.
AAGCCACGGCTGCCCCTTCATCCTAATCCAATTATACCTGCACTGTGTGTCACCACTCCCTCTAAGATGATTTATCAGAGAATTATCCATCAAAGATTTAAAAAGGACCCATTTGCATTCATTTGAAAAGAGATTCAAATATAAATGCCCTTGTAATTCCTGCTGATTCCCGCAATTAAATTGAACTTAGCCTGGGAAATCTACAGGTTAAGTTCTTTAAATGGAGACAGAGGAGACCTATGATGCGGTTAAATCTGAAAATATCTTAAGCCTGCAGTGAGGCACAGCCAGTCCACAGCCTCGTAGCACTGGTCAAAGTCGGCAGGTACAAACAAGACAAAAACTAAAAAAAAAAATATTGAACATCATCTCTCCTAATTAGAGCAAAATGAAAGAAGCCCTCCTCTGCTCCTCAGCGTTGACAGAGGACTGAGACTCTGGCACATGTGAGAGGGGCTGGTGGGTGGGGATGCAAAATATGTGCTAATTGGAGGACCAGTTAAGCAGTTAGGGGAGCACATTCTTGCAGGGCTCTGACCGATCTCCTTAGAGGCCGCAATGAGGAAGCACCTCTCCGTCGTCACCACATCTCCTTTACCAAGGAAGAGAAGAAAGAGGGTGCAGCCTCGGAAAGGAATCTTCCTCTTCTGGGCGCACGTGCCTCATTACAGCTCAACCCCCTCTTTGGCTCAACAATGACGAGGTCAGCTTTCTTGCGTCTGCACATTTGTTCAACCGTGTCTCTTCCTCTTCGTCCACGTTCCACCCAAATTGCTTTGTCTACCTCTTCCTCTGTCTCAGTCCACTCCATGTCTGGCCAGTGACCGACTCCTCAGAATGAAGAAGAATAAAGTCAGGACGCACGAGTTATTAAAACTGGATGCGCCACATAAAGGCAAGCCGGCTGTGTGTGCCAATTAGGTGATAATTAACGGAGCGCTGGTAATGATGGTGCAGTGGCGTGCCGGCAGCCTCCCTTTACCCCGGCTGAATGCTGCGGCGTGCTGGAAGTCCCGGCCTAATTGAAGCCAGCAGCTAACGGCAAGAGATTCTTCCTTTGACGAACGGGTTGGCAGGGAGCGAGCTCACCGTTACCTTTGTACAAACTTGACTAATGTTAGCCTCTGCTCGCCGAGGAAAAAGGTCAACACAAATACAACAGGGCTCTTTGCAGAGGAAACAATAACGAATATGAATAATTTGAGCAGGGAAGCAACAGAAGAAGTTCATCATTGAACAAAAGAAGCACAATTCATTATTTGTCTCAAACTTCTGTGGCATCCTTTGTTTGTCTTGTTTGTTTCCTTCTGAAAAACATTTTTCTTTTCAGTCTCTCCATTGACTTTCCCGTTATATACCAGATGCCAGACACTGTTAAAATACAGTACCAAACATCTCTAAAATTTGTCAGCAGATTTTTAATGAAATCTGGTGGAAAGTCGGGCAGAATATACCACAGGCGTCTCCCATCACCTGTTACATCTAAAGAAATACTTGGACTTGCACTGACAGGCTGTAATTGTGCTTCAATGTTTGTTTTTTCACCACTGGAAGAGTCGGAAGGTTTATTAATCTTTTTAACCATTTATACAAGGACTTACATTTACAGAGGGAAGTTTAATAAAGTCTGATCTCATTAAAAGCTATAAAAAGAAAACATTCCTTTTCTTTTTCATTTTGTCATACGTATTTAGTATTTTAGTTTTACTTCATGTGGCTTGGCGTGGTAACTTTAAAGGTCCAGTGTGTCGGTTTTAGTGGCATCTGTGGTTTTATGTATCTTTTTCCTCGCTTTTAAGTGTTTTTATATATGCTTTGTTACATGTACAGTATTGCTGCTCAGTTGTATTTTGTGTCTACTGCACTTACAGTCATTACACAGTTAAAAACTAGCCAGGAAAGCTAAACTGGCATATTTACAGTAATGTTATTAATGTCCTATGTCTCTGTAACTCTAAACTGTATTAATAAACTAAATAAAAAGTCTAGCAGTAAAACACCTTTTGCCTCACACTCCCCAATGGAGGCGAGCCAGTGTTTGACTTGTCTGCTCTGGGCTCCTGTAGAAACATGTTGGTAAGACAGCAGACCGCTCGTGGAAGAGGAGTCGCTCGCTCTGTACACATTAAAAGCTCATTCATCCCCGGTTAGAATTCAGGTGGGGGCCTTTGTTCCATGTTGTCCCTCCTCTTACTCTTTTCTTGTTGCAGAAGAGAGCTGATTAAAACACTTTTCGTGCTCTCCGAGTCCTTTCTTGTTGAGTATATTTACCTTGACAACTTGTCAAACATATTGACGAGTTCCTGAGCTTCATACTCCTTCTGCTCCTCCGTCATCTCTTCGATGGGGTTTGGCATCGGCTCCTCCACGTGACCGGTGATCGGGTTGATGCTGAAACAATAAAAACGAGTACAGTTCATTCATATTTTACCAACGAATACACATTAATGTACCGAACAAGTTGACATCACATTGCAGAGCACTTACAAGGGCTTTGCAGATTTATATTCCTCTGTGTCTGAGTCTTCATCCTCGGAGTACTGAGTCTCTCCTCTGCCTCCTGCGAGAAGTCCTCGAGCCACCAGCAGTCCTGCCGCGTTTCCATATCCTGTGTACTTCAACAGGTTGTCCACTACGAGACGACGCCACAGACACACAAGATGTGACAGTAAGTTCTGCTGTAATAACAGTTGCTCACTCGTTCTTGTATTTTCACTGCCCCCCCCTCCTGCTCACCGCTTTCTTTACAGAGGACGAAGAGGAACTCTGCAGCCGTCTGCTTCACACCCATATCAACATGTGTCATGAGGCGAACCAGTTTGTTTCTGATGGTGGTGCCGATCTCTGGCCTGATCTTCACATCCTTCAGTGGGGGAAGTACCTGGAAGATGCAGAGATTTAAAAATCAGTCAGATTACCGTTTTCTATGTATTGTTTTAGATCTAAATCTGCAGGCAGCTTCTGTACCTGAGCTTTGATATATCTACGGATCTCCCTGTGCTGTCTGGATCCTTCGGTCAGAAGGCTGAGCACCGGAGTCAGACCCTCTTTGTAGTTGGAGCCCTGCTTGGAGTGACACAAACCACAGACACTTCACAAGCTGGAACAGTGGATAGATTTTCACCAGGAGTGGGTAATATAAAGGACACTGAGGTAAAGACAGGATGAGTAGATCAGACAGTGATTGACTTTAGCTCCCTGTTTTCAAATCTGAGGTTTACCAGGTCACTACTCTCGAATAACTGCTACTAATATATACATATTGGACAAGTGATCAGTAATTTTCTGTGTGCAAACAAGGCTTCTTTCTCTGAATTCGCAGCAGAGGATGAATTTTACCTTGTCGATCCTTTTCTCCATGAAGTCTAGTAACACTTGGATTACATCCATGTTTTTCCCACCATATTTCTCTTCACCTCCCTGGACAGGCAGATCAATCAGCACATCCAGGCAGGAAACAGGCAGGTTGTTCAGCAGGTTGACGGCATGGCTGGAGACAAAAATACAAAATGTATATACGCATACATGAACGGGGCAGTAAGACCAGTGATGCTAATGATTTAAAGTCAGGCTGATGTTTATTTACACCTGTTAACCCTTGAAATTATTGTTCTCATTCGGAAACTTTAAGCTTCTTTTTTGAAAGAACATCAGATAAACCGTTTTGCTTTTAACTCAAGTATCTCATGTGAGGATGTTTTTGTTTTGTACAGAAGTTCCAAGTAAAGATGGAAATAATCAAATGTGACGATTACTTTAAAAATCTTAAATTATTTACAGAACAATTTCAGCATTTCCCCCAATATTTTCTGAGACTGTGGCGGGGGGGCCAGTTTGGGTCATCATACTGTAATATTTATACTTATGTCATAGGCTACTTAGGGAATTTCCTTTTTTTTTCTCTGGTTATAATGCTCTCACACAGCCATCATGAACTCTAATATTGTAAAGAAATGCTATTTTTATTATTTGTTTCAAGAGAGGAGTTATCTAAGTCAGAGTCCTGCACAGTAAATAATGTCCTGTGTCGGACACAGATGCAGGACATGCGGATGCCTGGAGAGGTGGGTCGGGTTTTACGATTGCCATTTTCAAGGCGTCACTTATCATCAGTCATTATTAGCGACAAAAATGATAAGCATTTATGTTTCATATGAGCTCATTCATGCGTGCTTGCGCCCTCCCAGAACTCATTCCCTCTACGCTGTCTTACTTTTACTTTTAAAATTGTGTCCGTCCAATTTTCCTTTGGGCGTTGGTATCAATTTATACCGGGTCGGCTCGGGTGCGGAATGTAAGTTGTGTCGGGAAACTGGTCGGATATGGTGACCCGTGCAGGACTCCGCTCTAAGTGACCATTTAATCCTCTAGCTAATTATCAAGCGAAATATCCAACATGCTAGTTAATGTCAAAGACTGCGGTGGAAGACGACGGTAAAATATTTCCTTTCTCTAACACTGGATTTATTTATGCCTGAATTTTGAAGGTGTGGCTGCTTTTATTTTGCAGTGGCGGTGCGCCACAGTCAAGTACATGTAGGGGAAACCCTGAATTTACTGTATTGTGATAAGTACCATTGCCCTTCCGTTTCGTTGCACTAGTAGCTTTCTGCCATCTAATGACACTTTTTTTTGCTAACCAGTGGTGCTGTCTCAGGCGTGCGTGAGCTGACCAATCAGCAGACTGGGTATGGGGGGGGGGGGGGCCTTAAAGAGACAGGAGCCTTCAGGAGTTAAGGCATAAAAACATTGCTCTGATCTTAACAAATACATACTTGAATGTCTTTTTATTTGAGTGATGGCCACTGGTTTAAAACTGATTATGATTTTTAAGCACTTTAAATCTACTTATTTTTGGAAATATTCCTTTTAAAAACCCCAGACGTGTAATTGTGCCGTTTTCATTATTAAAACAAATTGTTCACACTCCCCTCTTCCATTCAGTCACATACTATTATTCAAACAACCTGAAACAATGTGATGCTGGTCACTGGGCCAGACTCCCATGACCAGTTCAGCCACCGACTTGACAGGTCAAGAGAAACATCAGTCACTTTTACACGACACTGTTTAAATTTCAGTCTAGGGCCACAGATTCTTGGCATTCCTGCATAAATTACCATGAGAAGAAGATACTGCTGCACTATTACGACAGCTAAGAGCATTTAGAGGATGAGATACCCAACAGGGCACCAAAGTCACTTGTTGGTTTGCGTTTTTCCCACGACACTGCATTCTGCTATCGGACCTATCAGTCCTAATTTGCAGCGAGCCCCTCTCTGACTCACAGCTCCTCGGTGGACACTTAAAGCTCGTCCAGAGGAGGTGCTCACATGCAAATAACAGCAGAGGACAAAGATACAAGCTGGTTCTCTGAGTGGTTGAAGCACTTTGTCGCGCTGTGGGCCTCTTTATGCAAATCAGTTTCAAACGAAGCAGCATTTTAGTTAAAGTAGTAATACTAGTACACACGTTTACGTACTGTGAGCTATGAAACACAGAAGCATCATGTGTAATAACGCATTAAGAGAGGTGAGGAACGGACTTCCCACCTGTGTGCTTCCTCTGTTTTCTCCTCCGTCTCAGTTTTCAGCATCAACAGATGACGCAGGATGGCAGCGATGAGTCGGAACTGGTGGTCGTCCTCCTGTGAAGTCAAGGATGCACAAAAACATGACTTCCGAGCAGATGTTTCATTGTTCAGAGGTAAAAGTAAAAAAAAGGCAGAAACACTTCAGCTACAAGGATGTGAAGGTTGAAGCAAAGGCTTAACTGCAAAAAGCTTCCTCAAAACTCAGTGAGCGTCACAACTGGTCTACAGCACAAGAATGGAGGAGCAAAAAGGTAAAATGACATTAAAAAGCTTTTAGTCTGGATTTTAAAAAATTAGGAGGAAGAGGAGGTTTGGACTTCTACAGTTTCAAAGCGGAGTGAAGGGTCAAACACGAGCCTAAGAGCTAATGTGTGTCAGTAAGACTCACACTTTGTTAGATGCTGAGTTTGCCATCATGTGTCTCCTTGTGGGAAATGTTTGAAATACTTTCTTAGACAAAAACTGCCAAGTAGAACAGCAAATCATCTATAGCTACATCATCTCGACAACAACAATCCCAATCAAATATCACACATACTTAATGACCCTAAACTATCAATTAAAAGTTGCCTCCAGTGATGTCATTAAGTGAAGACATTGCATCCTGGGTAATGTAGGCACCTGCTGTTCTGGCTTTGCACTCCTTTAACATTGTCGAACTCATTATGGACAAATAAATACAAATGATCAAAATCAATCAAGCAGAACCAGTTATAACTTTTATTACTCTGCTCATTCTTCTTCCTTTTCTAAACCTGGTGTCTTTATTACCCACAATGCAACTTGACTACTAAGTGACATCACTGGAGGCAATTTTTCGATTACGTGCAGCTTCCTCTGGAGCTACAAAAGGCTACTGCTTTTTTCCCCACATGTGTAGTAGTTCTCCCCGAGACCTGAAAACACACCTTAATATGTAAAACTGGAGGAGTCGGCGTTTAAATTCTCTCTGTGGACAGTTTGAGCTGACGTAGACAGAAAAGCACAGGTGTAACTGATAATAACAATGGCTCCACCCTGAACCTGAAACACCTATTCATAACGACCCCCCCAACTCATCTGATAGTGATTTTATCAGTAACAGAGCTGGTTGCTGGTTAGAGCTTCTCTCCTGACAGTGTGTGTACTGATGTATTTAAAGCGTATTTCTCTTCCTGATGCAGAAATGGTTTGTGACAGATATAATTTGGCTGTTGTGGGGATTAAATGTATGATCGCTGTGGGACGGGTCAGTCTAATCTGTAACCTGAGCAGATGACTGAAAAACCGACCTATCCTCAACCCCTCCATGCACGATAAACTAGTGTGCACCTTTTACTGTAACATGACACACTTTCACACACTAATAACACACTCACCTCACCACCAGTGTAAGACAGCGTGAGGTTGAATGAGGCTTTGAGCGCTTCCATTGCTCGCTCATTGTCCTCTGCGGGCATCGGCAGGGCCTGTGAATCTGGACAGGCGGCTTCATATGGACCGACCCAGCGCACATCCAGGGTGTGCTCCAGCACCTCCGACAGCAGTCTCACAGCATGCCACTCTCTCCTCAGGACGCCTCTCAAATCAGGTCTCAGGGCAGACAGCAGGAAGAGGAGGCGCAGCGAGAACAAGCCCACCTCGTGGCGCCATGAGCGGGCCGTACGCAGGCTGGCACAGAGGCCGTGAGCCAGCTGCACGTCGACACTCACCTGCTGGGCTGCAGGACTGTTGTATACCACATTGCATAGGCACTTCAAGGCCTCCACCACCACCCTCTCCTCCTCCTCTGACAGGGTGTCTTCCTGAGAGCTTTTCTCCTCATCACCTCCTTCCTCTCCAGTACGCAGCCTCGCCATCCGTCCCAGGGTCATCATGCCCTCCCTGGTGGCTACAGGTGCGAGGACACGCTTGTCTCTGGACAGGATGCGGAGCGTCTCCAGACATGTCTTCTGACAGCTGGGCAGCACCTGCCTCCCGAGGACTGTCAGCACACTCTGACACAGTTTCTGAAAGCACACAGACAGGAAACACCACAGACTGTTACTTTACTGAGCTTCCTCGACCATCTAATGAACAAATGCTCAGATAAGCAGCACTTACACTCCGTAGGGCTTCTTCTTTTGGTTCAAAAGCGAAGGTGTGGCTGTTCTGAAACACATAAGATGCTCATTGTGGACACCAAACAACTCAGTCTGACATGTCACAAACAAACACACTTTATTACAAGTACACCTCAGCCCCTTTAAAGAGGAAATACGTTATAAATGGCAACATATTTTCCAGGTAACGCTTACAAACTTAGCTAATATTGCTGTATAGCTAGCTAACATGATACGTGAGCAGGCAGCATTAGCATTACTGTTATCAATATATCAAAGTCCTGTTTGCCTCATTCAAAGATTTGGTGTGATATGATTAAACAATGCAACCTAAGATATCACATGACAGTGCTAACATCTTAGCTTAGCTGGTCAGTAGGATGCTTAGCAAACTCAAAGCTAGCCGTTTAGCTAGCGAGCTAACGTTAGCAGCGCCGTTTGTTTTGGTTTGACGTGAAAACGAGCAGAGCCGCGACTCACCTCTCGATTATACTGCTGCAGCAGCGCGTCGATCTCCTCTTCGTTGGCAGTTTCAAGCTGCGAGAGGATATTGTTCAAATCCATGGTGGATATCTGAAGAAAACGGAGGGCTAGCTTGGTTTTCTACGGTGACCAGTTAGTGTTGTGGAGCTAGCTAGCTAGCTGGTCGGCTAGCTTAGTATGTGTGTGTGTGTGTGTGTGAAAGAGAGGTTTGCGGCTGTCAGCAGGGAAACTCCCCTGACTGTCTCCATCACCAGCAGGCTGTCCTCCCTCTACACTGTGTTTATTCAGTGCTGTGTACTCAATATATAGTTTTCTAAAAAATGTATAAATACCCCATTCATCATTCTGGTAATTTATATTTCATAGTATAAAACAAATAACCCACAAACACCCTCAACATGTCTGGATCAGAGCCTTGTTTCCAGGCAGAAAATATGTTGGAAGAATAAATGTAAAGGAGGATAATTAAGATATAATGTAGAGAGATTTATAAGCCTGTACAACAGTGAGCTTTATATTAGTGAAACATTCATATTTTATAATATTTTATAAATTATATTTTATATTTTACCATTATTATTGTTTGTTACAATTCCACTGTCCTTTGGCTGCTGTGATGAAGAAACTTCCTCACTTGTGGGACAAATAAAGAAAATTCTGATTCTGATATATTTAAATACTTAAAAGCATAGTGGATGTCTAATGATGATAATAATAATTTCACATGACCACACTTAAAAAATCTTTTTGATTTGAATATGCAATTGAACATGTACAAGGGCAGCTGTGGCTCAGGGGTAGAGCTAGTGTCTTGTTATCGGAAGGTTGCTGGTTTGATTCCCTTGGTCTGCATGTTGAAGTGTCTTTGGGCAAGACACTGAACCCCAAACTGCTCCTGATGTGCTGACCGGCACCTTGCATGGCAGCCACAACCATCAGTGTATGTATGCATGACTGTAAGGTGATTTGGATAAAAGCGTATGCTAACTGTCCTAAAAAGTAAATGTTGTGGACTTTGAAGATGAAGGAGACTATTTAAAGGTCCTGTCGGGTTTGTCACGGTCACTTTGGGTGTCATAAAGCCTCAAAAAACATATTCTTCTTCGATGGTCACATCTACTCTGTCTCTCTCGCTGAGCTATTGATGAATATACTCGTTTGCAGTTGTTTAACTCAGAAATATCATGTTCAGCCTGATGTGACTGACTCAACAGACCCTGAATATGTCTGAATATTTGGCCTACAAAGAAGGAAGTAATTAGATCTTGTATTAAAAGTAGAAATACCAAAGTGGAGAAAAGACATATTTATTTAGTAAAGGTACAAAAGGATTAACATATTAATGTTATTATATTAAAATATTGATTTAATGTTTGTAAAGCTGATTTGACTACTTACGTGTATCTGCAAGTTAATTTCCCCAATGACGATCAATACATTTTTATCTTAATCTTTAAAAATAAATCATAATTCACTTGCTGATTTTATTCATATACATATTATCAAACTAAATCTGCAAAATTAACTAGTATGTGATGCTGTCAGATACTTGGAGTGATGTAAAAAAAACTGAATCGTGGAGGAGCAGAAGTATAAAGAAGCAGAAAATGCAAATAGTGCCTCAAAATTGTACCTGATAATAAATAAACTTAGAAAATAAGAACATTATTTTTCTCTTTTTAGTTTTATAAAGAAGAAGGTTGAATATTAATTCAGATATTAATCTGAAATGTCTTTTTGCTTTGTAGATTTAGAAACTTACAAACAATATTGCAACGATGAGACGAACGACTGAGAACCTTCATCAACAACAACATGGAAAATTAATCTTGAGTTACTTCAGTATTATTTGTAAGTGCTGTGTGTATTTTATCTGTATAACAAAACAAACATAAATCAGTTGAAACTTGAATTAATATTTTCTATCATTGTAACGTCTTTTGATTTTTTCCTTTTGATTCACTGTGATTGTTGAAGAAATAAACTTAAATCTCTGGATTTAAAAAATAAAAAGGTTTTGTAGAAGCGGCTCACGTCTCCCACAGCTGACGGCTGATGTCCTCCTGCTCACCCTGTATCACCAATCTTCCTCTGAAATCTGCAGCGGATATTGATAATGACACTCAGGTCAGGTGATTAAATCACAATAGCGCCATTTTTGTATTTATTTATTTATTTATTTTCTCTGAACAGGTTTTTTCTCCATTCAACGTCTCGGGTCGTGAATCCTGCAGGTTCTTGGAGACAAACAACACAGAAGGATCTATGTTCCAATAAACACAAACCTCGGCAGGGGTCAGGGGTCGAAGGTCACGGGACTGAGGTGCAGTGACCCCAGCACAGCAGGACATTCTCTCTATAGAAATGTAATTCTTTCTGCTGCGGGCCTCGAACCCGCCCCCCACTGTGTTGTCACCGCATGAGGAGAGAAGTAAAAAGACGACTGAAGAAAATGTTTTTTCTTTTTCCAACACGGTCGATAACAGCTGTCTTAGTCACAGCTGATTATTAAAGACTGGAAAAAAGCAGGTCTGAAGAAATTAATGTAATTGATCCGGCGCTAATACTGATGATAATTGTGAAGTAGATACAATAATGTGTTTCTACACTTATATTAATATATTTAATATTTGTTGATGTTGTTTTTGTGCATGCTTTTGTGTTTTTTTTCACACATTGAGAATAAAGAAAAGAGAAAAGACGACGACTTGACAAACACGACTCACTGTGTTTTAAATTGTGAAATTATTTATGTCCCTCCACAAACACATCAGCTTCAACTGCGATAGTTTAACAGTCACCACAGACGGTTTCCAGTGCTTTTATTTACAGAAAAGTGACTAGACTTCATGTTACTGTACACTTTGATATTTTCCATTTTTTTTATAAATACCCATAGGGTAATAGGTCCTCAGTAGCATTGAGTGCATTATAAAACACACAACCCTAAGTTAATGTGTCTCTTACTAACCATACAAAACAGAGAACAAAGTACCAATTGTAACATAGAAAATAAAGGATACACCATGTTACAAAGTTACAGAAAATACATACTATATATAATATATATATATTGTCACAGGAAAACAGCAAAAAAGATTGCGACAGAATACACTCGCACTGTTTGTTTTTGAGTCACAGCATTCAATCATTAAAAAAACTATCCAGGATGAAGACACCTTAACGCACCGATCGAGGTCTTTCACCAGGTTCTGTGATGTCGTTTGTTGTTTTTATGACCGCTGGCCCCAAAAACAACAGCCTTAAGGCGGTTACAGTTCATCCTGCAGCAGACAAATGTGCTGCAACAAGCCCATCGACAAGATGTCGCGCTGAGCGAAGAGAGGAGACAGCGGCGTCACTGAGATTGTACTGGCGTCAGTAACAGATTGCAGCACTCTGATCCGACTGAGGGCTGATCTGTGCGCTGACGTGTGAGACTGACGAGGGAAACTCTGGCAGAGGTGTACATTCCTTAAAACAAAGGCACAGCTTGGCAGCAGCATTGCACTCTTTAAAATGATTTTGCTGCAAGTTTTGAACAATCGATTTGATTGGAAATTGATATTTTTTTGCTCCAGCAGTGAGAAAAAAACATCAATTGTGGAATAAATTTCACTGAACCTCTGCACAAATTACACCACGATCACTAGAGCGACTGACGTGATGAGTCATTTCAAATAGTCAGTACATCCACACCATGATTCCTACCACCTTGCCTTGGTACTCTCCACTCTCTGCTCTTCTTTTTTTTTGATGTACTTGATTGGAAGTGTTCAGAGGCTTTGCATCCACCAGGCTGGCAGGCCTGCAGCTTGTACACGACGGTCTGAAGCAGCGTCTGCAGGCTATTTGGCCCAGCCTGTAGTCGCCTCTCCGTTGATGTAGGCAAAGCCGGGGAAATGCTGCGAGTGTTCGTACTCTGAGTTCCTGCGTGGGCCCAGTGGAGAGTACATGTCCCCAGAGGCGGCATAGCGGGATGAATGCATAGGTGGGCTGGTGTAACAGCTGTTAGCTGGCGACACATCTGGCCACCGAGGAGCAACAGGTGCGGGGTGCAACCGAGGAGTGCTGCTCATCAAGCAAGGCTCCATTCGAGACATCTGGCCGTTGAGCTGATACTGTGGAGGAGAAGAAGGAGGAGAGGATGTTATGGTGACGCAAGCGTAACATGTACAGTGAATAGCTTAGCATAAAGCTTAGCCTGGCTTGGGATACAATACTCCAGCACATAAACTCTTCCTCCTGCCTTCAGTCTTAAGATTAAGCTAATCAGCTGCTAGCTATTCCCCCATACACAACGACCAGATATAAGAGGGGGATCAATGTTCTCAGAAATATTAAATCTATCGTTAGCTCAGGTAGCTGCACAGTTAGCAGTCCGGACCAGGAGTTAGCACTGGAGGCTAGCACGGGAGCTTTAGACCGAGACAGGCCGGGGCTAGCTCGTTAGCATGCTAACTTCAGTAGACATCTCTGCAACACAATACACAGATGTCAGAATGTCAGAACGGTGATTTCTTCACATTCTGTTGATAACTTTAGTTTTGAATGTTTTCAAGTAAAATTCTTACATATTGCACCTTTAAATTATTATGTAAATGACTGCAAATGGGACGAAAGGCGCAATTACTGTTTTTCCTGAATTTAAATCACAGCAAACGTTGAAAAGAAATTGCAGCGACCCGTTGTAACCCGTTTTAAACATAAACTGCTTAGTTTCAGGTGCACCGATGAAAACGTTTAGGAGCACTTGACAGATTTTTGGCACACGTGTTGCAACACAGAGCCCCAAAAACACACAATAGATCATAGAAATTGTTACCGTCCTCTCATCTAAGTGTCCTTTTTTAAATGTCGAGCTATTCCTTCAAAATGTTTCTCCACAATATCGGGAGCTAACTGGCCTGAAGGTAGACATTGTCCTCAGATGTAGCTGTGGCCCTGCTGATTTCATATTTGACGCTGTGTTCGTCCTGCAGCGTCGGGGGTGTGATGTGACCCTGCTGATGGTAATTTCCTGTCAGGGGAAATTGCTTCACAAGTTGTACCACAGTGGACAGAATAGAAAATTAAGCCACTTACGAAAATGAGCAGAGAAAAGTAGGTTTCCTGTGTTATATTTGTTGCCTATGGTGACTGAGCCCAACAGCTCCGACTAAATCTGCCTGTTGACAAGAATATTTTGGACAGATGGGGATCCGACAAAGTTTTGTGTCGGTCTCGGCTCCATCCCAGACCTCTCGCACGGACAAAGCGCCGGCATTGTGCCCGATTTAAGCTCAGACGGGCTTAAAAAAAAAAAGTGGAAGTAGGACCCCTTTTCCCTTTTCTCACTAAATATAAACACGACAGTCGCTTCCATTATAAGGGATCACGGCATGGAAAAAGACAGTCAGCGCAGGTCAGAGAGCAGAACAGACGGCTCAGCTGCCTCTTGTTCACAAGCAGAAAAGAGACCATTGAATAACAATATTTTAATAAACGCCCCCTTGCCCTGCTCTGTGGCTACTGGCTCAAACAGATGAAGAGACTATTGAGAGCTGGAAAGAGGAGTAACAGAGCAGGGCCCCTCTTGGCCCCAGCCGAGCCACCTTTCACTGTCTGCTTCCGCTGTGTGGAGAGGGTGATTCGGGGACTTTTGGAAACACTGCGACCGCTGAGGCCCAGCTGATCTCCTCCCACTATAAAGGCAGCGGAGGTTCGAGGGCCCTTGACAGGAAATTACCATCAAAAGAGTTAAATCACACCGGTCGCTACACGAGCTGTAGATCAATGACTCCATCTCATCCTCAATAACCTTTTTTTTTTCTTCTTCTCATGTTTAATTCTTCAGTTTTCCATTTAAAGGACAGTTTAAGTATTAAAGAGACAGACTGATATTATTCATCTGCTGCAGCTCAAAGTGTAACAACCTCTCACACATCGTCTGTTAACATCGATGTAGTTCGATCTTTCTGGACACATTTATGCACATGTGCTACTATTTCTTCTTCTACTTGTACATGTGTGAGTTTCACACGGCTCTGTACTGCAGACACACACAGTTCACCCATTAGTTTCAGTTTGGTTGGACACACGTATTCGACGGCATTGCAAACATATTCAATTGTTGTCTGTACGCGTCATGTTTATGTTGGTGGAAAGTTAATCTAATCACAAAAAGTCCTTTACGTAAATACAAATTAGAGGTACATTTCCTCAGCTTTAGTCGCTGAGTATTTCCATTTTATGCGATTTTTTACTCAATTCCACTTTGTTTAAGAGGGAATATTAAAATTTGAACTCCATTCACTTGGAAACTACAGTTACTTTGCAGATGCATACAACAAAATACATGATTTTACAACACACGAACCACTTAAGAATGCAGCTCCTACGTTACATTAATTAAATATGAATGAAAATAGATTTTAAAAAGCTAATAATAACAAGCTCTGACATGGCTCATCTTGCATGATTAGAAGTTTTACTTCTGAATGTTTAAGTGAGTTTTGTGGATAATACTGTTTATTTATTGTGTTCGATTTTGACTTTACCTGGAGTATTTTCATACTGTAGTTTTGTTACTTTGACAGTTTTATATCTTTTTGCTGTTTTAGTTCCCTGAATGTAAAATGTTTGAGTTTTTGTAAACAAATAACTTTATAGTTTCTATGTTGGATACAAAAGGATTTAAAACCACTAAGCAGACGTATGAAATGACTGACGTTCATCTCAAATGCTACTGAAGGTCGGTTCTTGGGGGACGGAGACTGACCTGTGCAGACGAGCGGTGGTAGGCGGAGTAGTGGAGGGGGGCTGGGATGGCCGGCTCGTGGGCCAGATTGGGATACTGGCTCTGGATGGAGTGAGGATGCTGGTTGGCGTAGCTGCCGTAGTTGTAGCTCCCAGTATACCTAGAATGGAGTAAACAATGTTCGTTCAAGACAACATAATCAAAATGTTTCCAAAAAGCCTCACAGTTGGAATTTTAATACTAAGATTATAATTACCCATGCTCCTCTCTGTGGGTGTAGACTGGCATCCGGTGGGTGGAGGAGGGAGGTGGGACTGGAGTAGTGTTCCTCATACAGGACAGCTGCTGCCCGGCCTCTGGAGTGGAGCCGCCTGCTGTTGTCACTGTGTATGTAAGGGACCAGGTATATGACTGAACAGCGCCTGGCAGACACATATACAGACACAGAGACAAATATGTTGGCGCAAAGAAACTAATGTGCTTCTCTAAGATATCTGTGTGTGGCTGTGAGCTCTGTGTCACCTGTGGTGGTGGTGGGGACGCCGCTGTACTCCGGGGACACGGCTGCGGTCGGGGAGCTCGCCGAGGAGACGCCCACCGAGTGGACCGAGCGAGCCGGAGAGAAGGATCCTGGAGACGGTGAGGTGGGGGTGGTTTCTGTCTGCGTGAACTCCTCCTCTCTCTCGGCTGAAGGTGTCAGGACAGGAATGAACATTAGATTACAGTGATCTCATGTAAGGTACAATTCTGCTGTTACTTTAAAATAGCTGAACTGTTTGTGAGTCGCACCTGAATGCGTATAATTAAAGTACATACACGAGAGAAAAGCATATGTACATAATTAAGTGAGTGTCTAATACAGAAACAGTGAGGTTGACTCAAAAATATTCCAAAGCAGTGATCGTTTACCATCATTCAAACTAGACACATATTACTGTTCATTATATTTAGAAAGGTTTGAATCAGTGATCTTCCCTAACAACTAATGACACTAAGAAGACTATAAAAATTGAACACAACTTAACTCTGGAAGGTCGAACATTGTCAGAAAAAATACTGCCTATCATACAAGAGTCATCTGTAACCATTAATCACATTGTTCAATAACCAAACTGTGTTTTAAATGCTGTGTGCAGTGTGTCATTATGAACACAGTCCCACAAAACATGACAACAACATGACAAAAGGCCTGTGGTTGTGTGACATCTCAGAATTAAAAGTTGTTTTTCAAAACACTCGACCAGAAGGAGATTACATTTCAGTGCACATTCTGCTAATATGCTATCTAAATGTTTACATTACAGTAGACCTATTTTTCTCTCCTTCAGTGTTTTATGTACAGTGGGTGCTTGTGCATGTTAACGGTCTTAAAAGTTAAAAGGTCAAAGTCGGCACAAACAGAAGCTCCTCTCTCCCACAGAAAACACTGCTCCTGAAACGCCTCGCCAGTAGTCCCGCCTTAAATTCCGTTACTTTGTGACATCACACTGTCACACATTTGCACAATTTTAGTCTAGCGGCTCATTTGGCGTGTAAGTATTAATTTAGCATAGCAGCTCTGTTGTTATTGGCAGTGCTGGCTCAGGTGTGTGTGAGCTGACCAATCAGAGGAGACTGAGTATTCAGGCGGGGGAGGGGCTTAATGAGACAGGAGCTAAAAACCAGTATGACAAAACTGAGGAAGATATTTACTGTCGTGATCACCACAAGTAAGTGTAAATCTCGGGCTGAAGAGATTAAACTACCATGGCAGAACACTTAACACACAAACGAGATCTCTGCTTCTGGTGAGTGAACCGATCATATGCTCCTAAAATTCTCATGACTTGGTTTCATGCTGCAAATAATTTTTTTGAGAGCACAGATGGATCTTCATGAACAAACTAAGCTGCTGCTTTTGTCCGAACAACAAAATAAAAAATAGTTATTTATTTTATTTTAACATAAAACAAAGCAAATCCTCACAACTCTTGAGCTGGAACCAGAGTGATAAGTGATTTTTTTTCTTTAATGATTTAAGCAATTAACTCTACATGATTGCCGGACGAAGGTAGCGGTCTCACCTGTGCTGCCGTCTCCCTTCATGGCCCTCATGAGGTCGTTGGCTCTCTCCTGGCAGTGCAGGGACTCCAGCAGGTAAAGCACATAGTCATCAAACATGAGGTGGATCAGGTGGAAGGAGCCTGCAGACAGACAGACAGACAGACAGGATGAGTTCACCACAGAGGACGTGTGTGTGCTACTTGTACCAGAGATGTTTATTCTGTGTTGAAATGTGACCGATTGAATGAAACACAGTTGGGTGAGGACATAACTGATGACGGCCATTAAGACTGAAGTGTTTCCAAAAAAGCCATCCGTGTGGTGACATCACATCCTGCACGCTGACAGGAGGGTCGCTGTTATCAGAAAGGAGCGAGTCAGATTTTTTCCGTGTGCCGAGTCAGTGCCAGAAATATGTCAGCTGACCCCAAAGGTCGCACGGAAGACGAGGCCGTGGCGTGTGAGGGAGTGTCACAATTGTGTCATTGTGCCGGTCGCCGCCGCTGCCGTGCGCATAATAAACACTTGTGGCCATTCAGGAGGAGCGGTGGTGTAACACTGACCGGTCGTAAAATGGAAAAGACAGGCAAACACGTCGGGAGGAGGGGAGGGCCGTCTTTTGTTAATTAGCTGTTTGTGCACAGAGACCTGCTTTATCAAAACACTGCAACCAGCTGTGTCTTTGATATGCACAGACAGGAAAGAGGAGCCATTTTCTTTTCTTTCATTTTTTACAACTCTTCACTTATTGCACAACAAGGTCGAGCACAACAGGCCAATTAAAGCAGCCATTTTACGCTTTCTCCTGTTTTCTCCTTACGTCCGACTTTAGATTCACACAGCAGAGGAATCTTGAACCTCTGTGGACGTAAAACATAAATATAAATGTACGCCAGCTTTAACGTCAGTGGTGATATGAATGTTTGATGTTTTCTTTATTTTTTATTTTTTGGGAACTTGTACTTGTACAAATGTCTGAACAGCAGATCATTAAAATATCTTTAACTAAGACCTTTCTGCTTAGTTATATCACATTTTAAATTTGTTGTAACTCTATTTCTTTTTTTGTTTGTTTTCAAACAATGTTGGTGAGTAATTTCATGATGCTTGTTTCTTAAGTATAAAGAATAATCGTCCACTGATGACACAAACCTGAAGTTACAAACATACTGCTTCATTAAAAACATCAACATTTTGTTTAATGTGACGCAGAATTTAATCAGAAGAAACTAAAGAAACCAGCAGATTCAACGTTTATCTCTGAAGAGGAAATACTTTATGTGAAATAACACGTTATATGTGTTATTGATTGTTTTTGCAAAATTTAAGTCAATTTATTGTATTGTTGATCATCATAGGGAGATTTCCAGGATACGAATTTCTATAAAAAATCTCAATTTAGTTCAGATCTCTTTTGTTCTGGACTCTCAACATCCTTCACATGTTCCAGTGATTCAATCTTGTCCATCGCTCTGTCTGCTGTTGGTTTGTTTAAACCAAATATAACCCTGGATGTTCTTCATGTTTTCATGTTTCATGCTGAGGGTGTCAGAGTTATGGATCCTGTTCTGTGTATGTGTGTGTAATGTTTTTGTGTCGGACTGTCTGTCAGATTAAGATGGATGATTATTGAAGCTTGTTTTGTTGCAGATTATTATTCGACCGAAGAACAAGTTCTTTGTTTGCAGTGTTAAAAGTTTTGATTCTTTGTGTACTGCAGGAGTGTTTTTGTCATCTTATAATTCTGCGTAAACAAACAAAAACTTAACTGCCAAATTATTATTATTATCATGCTGATATATTTTAGCTAATCAGTATGCATTTGCAATAGTTAAGTTGTGAAACACAGCCCTGGATTAAACATTTTATTTATATGAATTTTAAATGTAATTCTAATCCATCTTACTCAAATTTGGATATTTAAATAAAAGACATTTAAATAAAAAAATATTTAATTAAAAAACAGATGCTTTCTTCTGACTTTCAATTAAAAAAAAAACAAAAACATTAAATAAAGCTAAATATATTTTATTTATTATTTTTTTGTTTCCAAAATATTTTAAAAACACATGTTGAACATTATTTAATGTTGGTAGCTTGTGCTCCATATCATGACGGAGGCCTGGATCCAGCCCAGTGCACGACACAATAAACATTACATTTCATGCGTGCTCATGAAGCGTCGTCTCAGATGTGTTTGTTTCCCCGTCTGGAGCGTTAAGTAATGATGACAAAGCATCAGCAGCTCACCAAAGCTGGGCGCGCTGTGGAGGGTCATATCCCGGATGACTCTGGTCCCGAAACACGACCACATCAGCAGGAACTGTTGGGCCACCTTCTTCAGGCACCCGGGCCTCTTGCCTGCCACCTAGAGAGAACATTTCCATGAGAAAAGGGGGGGAAGGGTCGGGATGCCGGGGTAGAATTAACCCCTGGGTCCGCATTGGGGCTTAACCCTCAGGAACGAAAAACATGTCAACAAGTCAACTATTTAATTTGCCCCCAGGGACACGCCTTCCTATTGAACTATTGTCTGGCCGGTCCAAGACGTTGCCAGGGCGACCAAATTTTACAAGCCCATATCTGGCACATAATGGACGCAAATGGGAAGCTTGAAGACATCATTAACTGGGAGGATTGCAACCTAAGTGCCTCTGAGTAAGAAAGACAGGCAGAGACGTGTGGCCTCCAGCCGCAGGTGTCTCCTCGACTACAAACTAATCAGACTTCTGCTGCGCAAACACTTCAGACATTCAGCTAAAATCACAGCTCAGCATCCAAAGTGGAAAACATGTCAACTTAATTTGCGCAAATTGAGCAAAAGACAGATCTTTTATGCAAAATCACTGACTTTAACCAGGCTTCTACACCTTTTAAAAAAGTTTTTGCTGACCTTGACGACACAGCGGTCCACCATCGAGTCCAGCCACTCGATGTACGCCTCGATCGGAGACTGCTCCTCCAGTAGACGGTCAAACTCCTGATACACTGTGAAAGCAGGGAGAACGACAGGTTACGCGGTATTCTACATCACCTGAAAAAACTCGTAGGAGAACGGCATCTTTTGTGCAACAACTGCTATGTATGTGTGACCTCTGATCCCGTCAGGGCTGATTCAGAGGAGCGAGGCAGGAGTGAATCGGAGGAGCTCCACGGGGTGTTTCAGAGGAGAGTGAACTTGTTTAACCTTTTGGTCTCCATCATTAACGCTTTGACTCTACCGGTCGTGGGAATGATTGCCTCTGTGTGTGTGTTGTTTGTGTGGAAGCGGAGTGTAACTCTCTCTGCAGCTCATCTGCGTGAACCTACAGTGGATAATAAGCTGCCGGTGCTCCTCCTGCGAGTCCTCCATGGTGTAAAGTGTCTGCTTGGTGATGCTGTTCAAGTCCACATTCCTCCAGTCCTCCAGCATTTGAAAGGTGATGTCGGCGCTGTTTATCACAGTCCGCGACGCCTGCGGACAGATACATCAGCAATATTACCAACACGAGCATACCCATATCCCTTATCAGCTGTGTTTGTTCATATGGATTTTTATTAAAAAAAAAAACACATTCAGAGCGTGAGAGGCACCTGACATAGATGGTTTAGGGATGTTTGTCGCTTTAGAATCTGAGAAAATCTCCTGGACACTGCGGATGAAAAATGAGAGGAAATGTGGTTAAGATTTCTGTTTGAATATAAAAAAAACATTAAGGTGTTAACCGGATTAAATACTTACATTCAAACTTGATATTCCTCAGGTTTTCAGGAAGGTCGTGAAGTGCTATTTTTAGCCACTCGTCGAGTTGTTTGGCAAATTTTCGAATAACCTGAGTCAAACTGTTCGAACGAGGGAAAGAACAAAACGCAATTAATATCTTAGACCCCGTGCCTGACGTCATTTAGGCAGCAAGAACAAATGTTTTCATCTCTAGATAATAAATAATAAATATATTTTTTGGTTTATAAAAGGTTGCAAAGTTCCCAGAATCCAAAGTGAGATCTTCAAATCGCTTCCTTTGTCTGAGCAAAACATAAATAAATGCAATCGAGGAACCTAAATATGATGAAGAAGAATGAGATCTGACTAAAAGCTACAGAAAAAAAAACAGTAAGTGGAACTTGAGTCACATTGCTGTTTCCAAGTATTATAAAGTTCATGATATTTTTAATAAGAAAGAAACTTTGCAAGTGACTTTAAGTGATGAACAGCTCAATTTCCTGAAGTGCATGATAGACGAAGACGAAGACAAAGAAGAAGACGAAGAAGAAGAAGACAAAGAAGAAGAAGAGGCAGAAGACAAAGAAGAAGAAGAAGACGAAGAAAAAGAAGAGGCAGAAGAAGAAGAAGAAGAAGAAGAAGAGGCAGAAGAAGAAGAAGAAGAAGCAGCAGAAGAAGAAGAAGAAGACGAAGCAGAAGAAGAGATATCATCCTAGGTTAGAACAGGCGCTCACCTGTCAGGCAGTGCTTGCAGGACGGTGGGCATCAGCACCCCAGAGATGGCCTTGTAGAGGATGGAGTCACAGACGCCCACGATGTTCACCACCGTGGGGGAGCTGAGGACAGGGAGCATGTGGGGCGGCATGCCCTGCCAGAAGTGCAGCAAGAAGCTCTGGACCTGAAAGTATCACAAGTGTTATTACGTGTTACAAGAAAATAAAAGATCAGTCGCGTACAATCAAACTTTTTGTTGAATCTAACGTGTAAAATGGAAGCTTGCCTCGTCAAAGTTGGCTCGAATCACAGTGTCCAGTATCCTCTGACAGTGCGTTCTGTACATCATGATGAAGGTCGACACCTGCGATCAACAACACATCATTAATCTCACTGCATCACAAACTTAATCGCTTTTTTTTCTCTTTTCGGGGGGGGGGAAAGTGGGAAAAGAAAAGTGGTACAAAAAACAAGAAAATAAATCTTGCACAAAGCATGTGAGCCAATAAATACATGTTACAGGTCTGGGCTGGAGCGGAGTGATATAAAACCAGCTTTAGAGATCAGCAAAAACACAAACCATTTAAAATCATGGCCCCTCTTTAAGAGCCGGACAGCTAGTGCCTGTCCTTTGTCCATCGCTAGATCTTATTATCTCCCCCAAAAGATTAAGAGTTAGTGAGGAGCCAGCATATAAATCCTCAAGGTCCTTCTCTAAATGCAAACCCAGTGAAGGTCCCGGGGCAGATAAAAGGCTGGAGCCAGAGGGGGCGCAGAGATGGTGCGATGGCAGGGAGAGGTGGGAGGCGGAGGCTGGGGGGGAGGGGAAGGCTGTAAGGATGGACTTTTAAAACTCCTGTTTACCCTCTCTTCTGGCAGGCTGGCAGGCAAATTTAGGTCTTTGACATTTGGAAACTCTGGCAGGAGCGTCCCCAGTTTGGAGCGCGGTGAATACGCCACTGTCTGCTTCGTGACCTCTTTCTTCCCCGTCTCGTTCACCCACGCCGCTCCCTTCTTGGAGTACATCACGTCATAATACTGAGAGGTCTCCTTCACCGCGATGCCGTAGTAGTGGTACCTGAGGAGGGAAGAGGGCCGACGGACGGGTGAATGGCAGAATTTTACTACGAGCAGGGTCATTATAGGAAAAAACACAGTGAGGGAAAAAACTAAATAAATATGTCTTTCTAACAAATATATTTGTTGTCAAAGTTCTCTCTGACTTAATCTCATCAAATCATGCATGTAGTCAACAACAGGGCTGATACTAATAATTATTTCATTATTGATTCATCTGTGGATTATTTGCACGAATAATCAAGTTGTTTGGTCGATTAAATGTCAGAAAAATGGTGAAAAATGTTAAAGCCCAAGAAAACGTCCTCAAAAGTCTCATTTTATCTACAACCCAAAGATAAAAACACCTGAAAATAATCACATTTAAGCCTGCTAGTCTGGCTATATCAAATGTGATAAATGTAACAGGTACAGAGAAACAAATAAGTTGTAGATTTAGACTTTTTAGACTTTTTGGATTCAAACTCAGAATCTTAGTAACTCAGGACCAAAGTTTAAATAAGATAATTTAACTTCAAGTGTTGTTTTCCTTTCTCATGTTTCATTTTAGGCTTTAAAACGGCTCTTTTGTAGTCTTATTTTTTAGATTTTGTTTCTGCACGCTCCATGTTTTGCTTTGGTGAATGTAGGTAACCAAACCAGACTTACTTGGACTGCCCTCTTGTCCCCAGTCTTCTGGTGGTTAGCGCTGGAAACTGTTGTCTGATGATCTGTTCATTGTAGAAGAGAAAAAGTTGTCAGGTTTAACTTTTCCTTACATCAATTTCACGTCAGTCTTTCACTGCAAATTATTTAAGTAAAGAGAAAAAGGAAAAGCAGGTGGAAAAATAAGATGTTCATAAAATATCGACTTGTTTTTTTACCCGTTGGATGAAAATACTGTTAAAATACATTTTACATGCAGAGTAAATATATGCAACCTGACTTGACTGCACTTGTACAGGATCTTGAGCTCTGTATGAGAAAGTGTTTAATAAAGTTTGTCAGGAGCGTCTCAGAGCTGAGTCCACGGGGAGGTCTGCGAGGGGAGAAGAAAGGCTTTGAGAGCCATCCATTTATGACATCCAGGGGTATTACTTTTCTTTTCCCCTATATCAACAGTCTCCCCTCATCCATCCTCCCACCCATCCTCTCTCCTTCTCACTCTCTTTCTCCTCTCCACTCCCTCCCTTCTTCCTTTCCTCTCTTTTTGTCCAAAGGAGATTGGCTCCTCGGTCCGGCTCCTGGTGCAGAAACTTTAGCAAACAGTGTAGCTCTCCATTGTGTGGGATGAAAAAAGAGGCCAAGCTGTGAAGTTTCTGTCAGGCCCCGCTTGATAAATGAGCAGACAGGGAGGCAGTCCGGGCCCTCTCTCGTTTTTTTGTCCTGAATCAATGAAGCCTTCCTAAAGGACACCCCACACTGCTCCAGCCACTGATCTAACATTCCGCAACATCTCACCCTTCCAAATTTCCTTTAATTACACATTAATCCAGGCCCCTTCTCTTTTTCAATATCTTCCGACAGGAGCTGCGGAGGGGCGGGGGTGGGCCGGGTTGGGGGTTGGGGCCGGAGTCCAGAGTACAGGGGATGGCTGGGGGTAGGAAGGCTGAGGAACTTCTTGGGGTTGTGGGAACAGACGAAAGCACATCTCCTTTGGCTCTAGATTAGGTGTTCAGTGAACGGCCGCGGAGCTTTGCTCGCTTCACACTGAGCTGCAGTTGATATTAGTTCAGCAGCAGCCAGAGCCGCGGCACAAAACCAAGCCAGGCATGAAATGGTCAGACTAATGCTGACTGCCGATTTAGTTTAGCGCGTGAGATTATTGCCTTCATAGAGGGAGTCTTGTTTACCATCTTCTTCTGTTCTGAGTCATTTTATTCTGATTACTTTAAACTAACTGTGCATAAATAAATGCATATTAAAAACCCTGAACACCTTATTTCTTTTTTTAAATAAATGCTCAACTACACATCATTCATTTTATATAAGACACCAGCTACAGATCTTTTTAACTTTCATGTGTTTTCAAGACATTTTTGTAAAGCTTTACCTTTCCAAAGCTGGCCGCGTTCACAGGCTGCGTGTCGTGCTTTTCACTGAAGTCCAGGTAATGCATGTAGAGGGCACTTCTGGGGATGCACACACCTTCAGCTATCTCGTAGTTCTCCTCTAGCCTGCGAATGACAACAGGAGTGATCAGTGCGGCACATAAACAAATGTGGAGGTTGGAGAGTTGTTAATATGAAATGAGAGTCACACCAGGGAAAAAGGCCTCATGTAAAATGGTTTAAAAACAATATGCAGAGATTTAATGTGTACGTTTTGAAAGACAGATGACATCAATGTCAACAAAAGGAGTCAGTGTATTTAAAAGGGATTATTTGATGGTATATTATGTTTAAGTAAGAATAGTATTTACTTGAGACAGAGTATAAATGTACCAGATTTAAGTACAGTCATGTAAAGTGAAACAACAGAAGCTTCAAGCGCATTAAATTAGTGTCATGTCTGCACAAAACACATAATCAGGCCACATGTGGCTTAAAGCTCATTTAGCGGACATTAAACATTAAACTATAACACAGACATCAACACCAACAACTGAGCTGCATGATACTTTGAAAGTGATCATATGTTCAGATTTTTATCTGTTTCCAGTTCCTGTATGTAAATGGTTTTTGGAATTATTTTTCCCATTTTGCTGTTAAATTGATTTGCACTAAAAAAGCTTCAGCTGGTGAACTATTTAAATCTCTATTAAGCGATAAATATTCAATATTCACATCAAATCAATCTCTCTCTTTGATGTGAAAGGGTTACTGGTCGGAGAGAGCGAGGCATCTTGTCACACTTAATGTGACACTTGATTAATTAAACAATTAATTATCGTGCACAAATATAATGACTTCTTAATTTTAGACGTCTTCTTCTATACTTGGTACCTAAATATAGAGCAGTTAATGATTCAGTAAACTGTCAGATTGTATTTTTCAACAAATAGAAACATATTTCCACACTCTTACAGTTTAAAGTCTGATTTAGTGACATTTTCTGCATGTCAAGATAAAAATGACTTCAGAACAGTGAGCTGCACAAAAGATTTTTTTTAATACAGCTCCCTCTGGTGTTGCTGATTTAACCGGTGTGGCAAGTGCGTCACTGTAAATCCTAATGAGAAGCAAAAATTGCATTCTGCTGTGTCTGCTGGTTTTTCACCATGACAGTGATTTGTCTCCGGAGCGCTTCATCCCTTATCTGTCCAACAGGTCGCTCTGTGTGGAAAAAAAGGCCTCCTCCTCTCGTGCTCCTCTCTTTTGTGGCGTCCCCCAGGGGTCTATTCTGGGTCCCCTATTATTAACCATCTCCATGCTACTCCTCGGGCAAATCATGTATAGACATACTACTGATTTTCATTGCTAAGAGGATGATACGCATCTGTATGTCCCGATAACGCCTGGAAACACTGAAGTGTGATGTGTGATGTTTCGCCTTGCTGAAATTAAAAACTGTTTGATTTTTTAGTAATAGTTTAATGTAAAG
Source organism: Sparus aurata (assembly GCF_900880675.1). Taxonomy (NCBI): domain Eukaryota; kingdom Metazoa; phylum Chordata; class Actinopteri; order Spariformes; family Sparidae; genus Sparus; species Sparus aurata. The sequence goes on along the minus strand of NC_044194.1, from coordinate 7,621,421 downwards.
CAGTTTGTAACTTCGTTTTTCAAGGACGCTGAATAAATTACATAAATTTTTTAAACATTTGAGTATTTCTGTTCACTAATGGTCCAACAAATGAAAATCCCTTCATGCTACTTTAAAGCCTCTTTGTTGACATGTTGGTCAGCTTGCTCAAAATACAGATTATCACATATATTCAATCTGTGCACAACTCGCACTTCACAAGAAAAGATCGGATAACTAAAATAAGAGCAGACCTTAATCTCATCCTCGAGGTACGACATCATATAATATGTTATTTGAATAAAACGTTGTTGTAAAAAAACAGCAGTGACCATAAATTCTACAGAAAACACAGAGGTCTGTTATTATTACTGAAAGTAGTGTGACAGCCATGTTTTTTGAATATTGACTGCAGTTTTTCCCGTTGTTTGGAACAACTCCTTCACTGATAAACTCATTTTAGCCTTTGAATATTCGACAGAGGAAAATATTTGTGCAGTTAATAAATAAAAGTGATGTTTAATGGAGCTAAACCTTCACAAAGTTAAAATACAAATTAAATCCTACAAAACAAACGTACATTTCCATTTCTATAACACGTCTGCTTATGCACTCGTCATCAGATCAGATCTTACTACTCGACTTATAATGCTGACAAAAATGTTTTTAACCTCGTTTTTTTTTCAGTCCTGACCAACCTGAATATAAACGGCTTCTATAAGAGCCTGTTTCCGTTGTTTTACGAGGCGTGACTGTATTGTTTCATTTAACCTAACTCAGCGTCTCCTTTCACTCACAGAGCTGAACTGTCCTCTGAATTACAGTCATATAACAATTACAGTCATTACAACTCACGCCTGCAGGGGATCATGCTTTGGTCGTGTGTGTGTGTGTGTGTGTGTGTGTGTGTGTGTGGATTTGTCTACATCTAGTCTCAAACATCAGCCTGATATTTTTTGTGCACATTCAGGACTGTCAGGTTAAGAGCCTGTTGTGGCTGCTCTGTTTCATACCGACATCGACCGTCTCTTCACTTGTTTAAACCGACTGAGAGATCAACAAGTTTCCACTCGGGTCAACGTACGTGTGCCTTCGTCAGTGTTGGCATTTTGACTTTTGCATTGACACTTTAAGTCGCTGGCATTTTTAAAACCTGCATACTGTCTACCATTGAATTCCACTTCTATCATGCACACATGCTGGACACACAGGCAGCTCTGCACGCTCCTGTTCCCGACCTACATGCCTGCAGACACACCTGGTGGACATCTGTACTCTACTGAGCGCACTCATGAAGGTTTGACTTGTTGTGATGTAAATATCTTCCTAAAATCTGAGCTAGAATATTATATTCATATAAATGAATGCAGAGGAGAATTGCCTGACAAATGATGAAACTAAATTTTTTTCTTAAAATCTGAATACGTTGAGGTTAATCAGTCCTGTGGCCAAATGTTTTCTTTCAGGTTGATCAATGAAAACAATAACTCAAAAACTCCTCACTGCAGTCGTAAACAGAGCAGTAGTGTTCACTTTTACTGCTAAATCAACACATTTAAAGCAAATCTCACTGCAATACCTACAAAAAAAACCAAAAAAAAACTCACTATGATCAGTGAAGTGAGGTCTTTAATGCTTCTCTTTACAATCCTACACTGACCCAACTCGTGTTCCTCACACCGGGTTTAAAGCCCCCCCGCAGTGCAGGTTTTAAATCAGTATGAATATTAATCTGAGAGCACATGTCAACAAAAGGTACTCATGGGGGTTGTATTTTAGATAGATAGATAGATAGATAGATAGATAGATAGATAGATAGATAGATAGATAGATAGATAAAAAAAATTAACATTTATAATTGTTGTTGCTCAATCTTTACAACATGTATAAATAAGTCAGTTGCATCTTTGTGCTTTGGTAGCAAACAATATAAATCTTACGTTCACCGTTAAAATAAAGCCAGAGGGGAAACCAGTGTTGATGTTGTTGTATAAAACAACAAAATAAACACAATAACACAATTTTTATCTCTCACATGACAAAAATCCTGCAGGCTTCATCACCAAGTTACAGCTACTGAACAGGATTAAGATAACAGAAAAAAGTAATGTAAAATAATTATTATTTTTTTTAATTTCTCGCGTTCCTTTCACTATTTTTTATGCAAGACTAAATAAAGAATATTTTTAATAACTTACCATTCCAGAGTAGCCGGTGTCGAATGGGGTTTAGAGGCTCTGTTGTTTTCTTTTTCTTCATCTGTGACACAAAACATTTCGGAATTTAGAAACAAAACTGAGCGTCACAAATATGGAACCAGTAAGAGTTCAACACTGTCTCTGTGTCGACGTGGTCCAATGACTTTAACTGCACTCAGCGCTCACTATCAGATGAAGACTGAGTTTCTGACAAACACAACAACAGTTCAGAGGATTTCCTCAGTGAAGTCTGTGGTTTCAGCGTCAACAGTGTTTGTGCTGCTTACGTTCGTCGTTGGACATGTTCCCCAGAGACGTGTGACTCGAGTATCGCTTGCTCTCACTTTCGTTGAGGCATCTTTCAATCCAGCTCTCTGAAAAAAAGACACAGATGGACCACAGGATCAAGAAACTGTGACGCTGGCATGAAACCTCTCAGTACAACTCAAGAAAAACTATTAATTTTGTTATTTAGACAGAAGCCATTATGAAATTACGCAAAGGAATATGATTTTTTAAAGATCCATCACTGGGACATTTAATTGTGATCTGACTGAAAACAGTTTCGGTCACATTTTTCTACCAATTTTCCTTCAGATTTAAACTGTCATTTTAAATAAACGTTCTAATTGAACCCATTTTGTCCCGCAGTTCTCGCACAAAGCTGTATTTACATAAACAGTGAAAATCACCGCCTATACAGGACACTTTAAACGTCACTAATGTGACAGGGCGAGCTGACAACAATCGATTGTATGGGCAGCGGTGCAGCCACGGCTCTATTTGAGATGTTTTCACCAGGACGGCAGGAATCCAGCATTGTTCCCAGGGGACTACGAGCGTACACACTCGCTTAAAAGAGCCAGCGCACATTACTGAGGCAGTCTGCTGGAATAGAGGCCATTGTCCTGTTTTAATTTCTACTTTAGAAATAGCTCAACTGGTGTGCTTTCTGTGAGCGAGCAGCAGCAAAACACCGAAGCTTTCATGTAGAAACAGCCTGATAAGTAGAGTGGAAATCCATTTTGAATTCCTGCTCTGTTTAAAGAAAGGTATTCAGCATTTGATAAATGTAATTAAGAAGGAAATTGTACATGAGGAAAATTCTTGCTGTGGATTCGAGTGCAACAAAGCATTTTTAGAGCATTTTTTTGTTATAATAAGACGAAAAAGCTTCTTTTTTTTTAAGCAAACAGAAATAAAAAGTAGAATAATTATAATTAATTCTGGTGAATTAAAACTATCACGTAACCTTGAGTGGAAAAGTCCTTTAATTTAGCACATAAAGCAGTTAAATTAAACTACTAACTCTTCAAGACATTTCTATATTTTCTTGAATTTGAGTTAATCATTCTTTTCTGAATGTGAACTGATAAAACAGTGATTGTGGCAGCTGATTCTGGGACACACTGTTGGCAGCTCAACCTGTTGTCGGGCAGATTTTCACAAGTTCTGGAAGTTTTATACTCTTCACGTCGACGGTCGGCACGTGCTGACAGAAAAGGTCAGACTGCAGTAATTTAGAGAAATCTCCCGGCCTCTGAACAGAACGTTTATTTCTGTCTCTGCTAGAGAAATGTATTGATTAGATCTCTGTAATGGTCTTAATTAATGTGTCCATGCTTAATATCACCTCTGACTGATTAACAGCACTCTACATGACAATTGTAAAACTTGTTGGACAATAAAAAAAATAACATCTTGAGTATTTTCACGTCTTAACTGTGAATAAAACACTAGAGTCACAGACGGCCCTCTCGCACGTCTCATCATTCATAAACAGTATTAAAAAAACTAAACAACAAAAAACAAAACCTGGAAATGAAAAAGTGAACCCACTGAAGTGAAGCTAATTCTCCACAGAGGCTCAGACCTCAAGCTTCATTTGCCACAGGAACAGATAAGTTGGGGATCTAAATAATTGGATTAAATTTCATCAACAAGTCAAACAGATGTTAAACTACTCCACACAGCTCCAGAATACAAATATCAAATTATTTCAAAACCTATCCATCATTTAAACACAATCATCTGCTTCTCAGCTCAGAAGAAACTGCAGGGAGTTTGTTTTATTTTAAATTCTTTCAATCAGAGTGGACATCAGTCATTAATGTCTGTAAACCAGAAGACTTTCCTCTTTTATAAGATACAAAATGATTTCACAGAATTTATTTCTAAAAATGTGCTTTTGAAAGTTAAATAAATGCTTCAGAAAATCCAGGAAAATGTGCCAAACATTGCAGATACATGATACATAGATGTGCACCTGCAGATTTTTATGCATGGAGATTTTTTTTTTTTTTTAAGTTCGTTAAAACTGAAAAGATGAAAAGAAACAGCAAGAAACCACTTGGCTGAGCCACTGCTGGAGATGTGAGGACTATTTCTCCGCTGTCTGTGACTTTAAATCACTCGACACCTGCTGTTTATATGACCGCTTCTCATAAACGTGTGTGACTGGATGCTGATTCAGAAATAACTTGAGAAATTTAGAAATTAAATAAGCGAGAAAAAAAAAAAGAGAGAGAGAGAAAAAGGTGGAAATCGACAGCCGAGCATCCGGACACTTGCTCCGAATGCCTGCAGAGAAAGTTTGAGACTTCCAGAAGAGCAGCAGCAGCTCTCACACCGTCTATCAGCAGACGCTAGTTTTTTTTTTTCTCAACACAATCCACAACAAGGCGAAGCGAGCAGAGTTTTAACAGGACTGACCTGTGGAATCCATATCAGGCTCCTCCAGCAGCCCGCAATGCATCCTCTTCCCATCAACGACACTGGCTCCTCCAAGAAAATGGCTTAGTGCACGTTTCCCCCTCCTCAGCGGCTCTCCCCTTGTCTCGCTCTGTGTTTCCGTGACCACTGCCCGTCACAGGAGATGTTGAGGATCTGAGGTTCGCCCACAGAGGGGTGGTGTTGGCGGAGGAGAGAGAGAGAGAGAGAGGGGTGGGTGGCTCGGTGGGTGGATGGGTGGATGGGGGGGGGAGGTGGGAATAAGGGAGGAAAGAGTTGGGGGGGGGGGGGGGGGGGGGGGGGGGGTAGAGACTCCAGAAATCCAGCGGGGGGAAAGCCAGACCCGTCAAAATGTTTGCTGATGTTTCATGGGAAAGGGGCTGATTTTATAGGAGCCCTGATGGGGACATGTCATTGATAGGCTTGGAAGGCTGATGAATGGCCCCAAGTCAGATGGGGATGTGGCAAGGCTCACTGGAAGTCTTTTGTGGGGCTGTTTTGAATAAGAAAAGCTCCCTCCCAACGAAAAAAAAAGAGGCTTAGATCTACGCAGTCCTAACACTGTGGCCTCCCCGTCTTCCATTATGGCATTTAATACGTTTTTATACACCCCAGAGCTCCACATAAACATACATCCCGACACAACCGCCGCTCCCGCTTCTCCTTCTGACTTTAAACTCCAATTTTCACATCATCCCTGCAGACACTTGTTGCCACGTTTGGTCCACTTTCTCCACCGTGAAACCGGCTCTGCGATAACTTTTTTTCCAGAGCTTTTTCGCTCAGACAGACATCCGAACACGCTGGCAAAAACCCAACCAGTGTGAATTTTCTGGTGGCGGCCTCTTCTTTCGCTCACTCTGTTTTTTTTTTCCGCTGTGGCAACCTTATTTTTTTGGTGTGCCTCTGAGAAGAGGGAACGGTCACAAAGGGGGGGAAGTAAAAGTGCAAAGCCCGAGGCTGGGAGGGCTCTGATGGAGTGCCTGAGAGCTGGAGAAGGGAAAGCTGTGATTAGAATATGAATGGAACCACAGGAGAGGGGGAGAGGAGAAGGGGAAAGAAGAGGGGAGAGGAGAAAGGCGGATTATGGCTGAATTACTCACCACACCATGGATAGCAAAGGAGGACTTTCTCCACCAGTGCGCAGGCGTGGACACCATGGCTGCTACTCACACACACACACACACACACGCACACACACACACACCGCGCAGCCACCTGTGAGCACGTGTTGGACGAGGTGGCTGCAACATCACACGGGACACTGTGGGCAGAGTCCCAACAGGTCTGTGCATCCGTTCAGTCGCAGACAGGAAGAAAAAACAAAACAAAAACAAAGCTGCTGGACGGAGCGACAGGTCAGAAAAAAAACCTCCAACATCATCACAAGAAATCAGTTCCTGCAAAGATTCTTTGTGCGTGAGAGACAATCAAAACAAGAGCACAACCCGTCAATGTCACATTGACCGAAGGCATCGATGGAGGCCGGTGCGACGCTGTGACCTCAAAGGAGGATCTAATTAATTTCAGTCCAATAAGGAGAAGGTGGAGGCTGCGTCTCCCTCCGTCCTGTTATCTGCTTATTAGAGCCTCATAAAATAGGACAGGTGCAGCCACCAAAAGAGCCTCTTCCACACGTCCTATTCTCACACACTCTGCCTGCACAAACGGATGTGTACTGCTTTTGTTCAGTGAAAAGGCCCCAATTGAGTTGTGTGTGTATGTGCGAGTGGGGGGTATGGTTACGCCACATACGACATGTTGGTGGTATTAAAGCTTCGGTCTGAAAGAGGAAACCGTAAAGAGACTTTCTCTTCCTATTAACATGAATGAGGGTGTTGCTCAGTGTGTGTGTGAGTGTGTGTGTGTGTGTGTGTGTGTGTGTGTCGTCACTCTACATTGTTGGATTTACATCCAGAGATCCTCCTCACTGTCTGCTGAGAGACTTGTTCATGAAAACAAAAAGACACCTCGACAAAACTGATTTAATGGTTTTATGAGCAGATGATTGGCTCCTAATGGGCTCACATGTACATGCAAATCTACATTTTTACCTAAAAGTCAAGTTTAATATGAGCTGAGAGATAATTCAATAGATTTTCAGGAGAATCACACGTTTTTTGTTATGAACTACAAAAAACTAGAAAGCCCTGATGATTGGTTTATTAATCAATTAGTCAAACAATTAGCAAAATTATTGCAAAGTCATTCATTAACAACCCTGATTCTGAAACAGTCGAGATGCTGTTTGAAATGTTACTTGAAACAGACTGTAATCATTTGCAGATAACGGTCTGTTCCTGCTCACATGTAGAAACATCCTGAGCGCTGAAACTCGCCCATCGTCTGAGCGTCTGGAGGATGTTCATGTCACACACAGTCACAAAACCATCACCTGGTGCCATTGAACCTGTTCACCTGGAGAACGGAGCGTTCCACTTCAATGAGGCTGAAGAGGTAAAACATCAAATATATTGTTTTGCTCTGATTTCAATTTAATTCATTTCTAAAAAGAATTTTCAAAAGATTACTTTCCTTTTTTTTCAGTTTTTTTTTTCTGCAGTTTTCCTTCTTCTACAGCTGTAAGCTGATTATCTTTGGGTTTAGGTATAATTCATAATTGCTAACATTTAGATATTAACTGCTAATGGAAATAATCCTGAATAGAAAAATTGGAAAAACATGCAACACATTGTTTTTTTTTCTGTGTTATTTTTTGCTAATAATCGATCAATATTAGAAAATATACTCATTTTTTACAGATTCAATTGTATATATCTCCCACAGAGATCAATTGAAATCTTTCAGAACTATTAAATAAAGTGCTTTCCAGCAATTATTAGTTAATCTAATATTCAGCAAGGTTGACAAAAATTTTATTTGGTGAGAGTAAATTAAAATAATTTATATCTTTATTCTGTTGCTGATATTTTCACTCCTGTTGGGATGTTGTTTTAATGCGAAGAGTTCATATTTTTTATTTTCATGGCGTTGTTTTTATATCTTTGTGTTTTATTGGGTTGATTATGGGATTAAAAACAGGATGGATTCAAACAGGAAACGTTGAGTTAAAAGTATTCACACACGGCAGCTGTTTACGAAATAGTCGTTTTGTGTTTATTATGTACACATACAAAGAACATAATGGTGAGAAAGTATCAACATAAACAAGAAACTTCACATTCTTTTGGTTCGTCAACACCAACAAAAATGTCAAAATGACTTTTTTTTTTTAAACCTTCTTTCTTCTTCTACAGCTTTTATAAATGAATCAGCTTCAGACTTTGTAAATCATATCTAACTAAACCTTTCACTCACACAGACTGTTTCTGTCCCTGATCCTGGTCACTCGTTGTAGCGCGACAGTTTGAGTCTGGGGATGATGTTCATGGACTGCAGCTCCTGGAACAGCAGCTTGCAGGCGTACGGGATACGTAGGGAGGAGACGTGGCAGGAAGACTTACAGTAGTGACACCTGGAAGGGAAAAGACAGAATCAGACTGGAGATAAAGTAGAGGACTAAAGACTGGACTTTGTTCTGAATCTATCATCCAGCAGAGGTGCAACGATTAATCGATCAGCTGTCAACTATTAAATAAATTGAGAAATACTTTGATAATCCATGAATCTGTTTGAGTAATTTCTTTAAGGAAAGAGTCAAAATTCTCTGATTCCTTCTATCTTTCCAGGTGTGTTGTACAACCTTCACATCTTCAGAGTTAAAAGTTTAGCCTGTACACTGGCTTCCAGGATCAACAGGTGTCAAAAGAAGTGTTCAACTTACCACCCAGAGTATCCCAGCAGGCCGCACTGTCCGCACACGTCCACCTCGAAGGCGTCGCTGGAGATCATGAGGCGCTCCAGCAGTAACATGCTCGCTCCGTAGCCGATCAGACAGTCACGTTCCATCTCTCCGAGACGCAGACCTCCGTCTCTGGAGCGACCCTCCGTCGGCTGCCTGATGGCGGACGACACAACATACTTTGTTAATCGACCTGATCTGTTACTGAGAGATTCTGTTTCTTTTCCAGACAAAAACATTGACTGTAGATTGACATTAGAGAGCAACACTTTTTATGTTGTAATTACAGGAAGATCATTGAGTTTACCTGGTGAGAACAGCTCTGGGGCCTCGGGCTCTGGCGTGCATCTTATCAAGCACCATGTGCTTCAGTTTCTGATAATACACCGGTCCAAAGTAGATATAAGCCTCCAGAGGCTCCCTGAGGAAACACATATATCAAAATAATGCATCCAATAAAAGATCAAGTCAACACTATAACGGAGAAAGGATTACATCTTGTTTCACATTTGGGACGGCTACTTCAGCTGTGTTTGATATGTTTGTAAAATTAACTGATGTTTGTCGTTTTGTGCTCTAATCAAGACTGTTTTTACACACTGAAGGATTCACATGTTAATCAAAGTCACATCATTGTGTTGTGGTAGTACAGTAGAGACACTTAATGCGGAAAACATCATGAGGATGATGGTGCATTCAGGTGCCAATGAGAAGCTCAGACTTCCTATATTTGACACCTGGCTGCCAAGAGGCGATGCTTTAACAAACTGTGTTAAAGCAAAAAGTCATGAAGCTTTATGATTCAACAAGCTGCTTTTCTTAATAAAGAAACTGTAAACAGCCCTTTGGGGAATGTCATACGAGTCCTGAGTCTAATGAGATGACACTTGATCTCTTTATTACCCGGTGATTCCTGAGGTGACGTAGTCTTTGCCCTGGTAGTTGTATCCGTACCGGATGAGATCCTCGCACACATCCTTCACCTTGCTGCCTCCGAAGGCCGTACCGTAGTGAAATCTCCCGTCCAGGACTCCCGCCTTCCCCGCCAGCAGTTCAATCAACTTTCCCACCTGACAGGATCAGACGCAGAGAAATGCAACAATGCTTCTGCTCATTCCATAAATCTCACTCCTTCCTGGCACCAAATGTGGATATTGTGGGTGAGATTAGATTACACATGTACCCCTCGGGGTGGGACCGGCAGTCTAAGGATGACTGATTTCAACAATTCCACCGAGGTCGCACCCAGAGGACCCCTGACCCCGTCACATAAAAGGAAACACCTACTCTCATTTCACTCTCAGGCCGCAGAAACATCCTCCCGAGCCAAACATTTCTGAGTCCTTTCCATGACAACCAGAGCGAGCAAACACGCTGCCGCTGACAACTTCAGCAGTAAAGATCGCTCCAGTTTTTTTTACAGTGTAGGACACAAAAAGCAGCCAGAAGCGGAGCCAAGTTTCATGTCATTCACATTCAGCACCATCCTACAGTTCAGATGTACTGTGCATGTTTGATAAAACTTCCACACACACGGCTACAGGCGGCGGCGGCGGCGCTGGCAGCCCTCTCCGCAGCAACAAATATCTGTTTGTGAACAGTGAGATTGGTGCTTTAGCGGCGTCAATGGACGTGTGCTCTGGAAGCCAATGATAACCCAGAGAGGAGAGGAGCGGGGATAATGAGGGTTTTGTCTCAGAAGAGCCGACACAAACTTATGAAGAGCGACGGTCAACACGGAGACGGAGGTGATTCAGACTCAGCTCGCAGCCAAAAATCACAAACAACAACCGACTGTCTGTGAGGTTTCAGATCGAGTGTCAAGTCACAGAAAGTCCCAAATTAAATCGACCTGCCCGACATATGATGAGCAGAATATTAGAGCTGAAATGATTAAATCAATAATGAATTAACTGGTAGTTATTATGCAAACCTTTTTGATAATTAGGGAAACTTTTGAGTCACTATTTCAACAACAATGCAAAATATTCACTGGTTCAAGTGGCTAAAATGTGATGATTTCTTTTTAATAAAATATACTTTTAAATTTTGGTCTGCGGGTCAGTGAAAAAAGACACGTAAAGACGTCATATTGTGTTGCTGAAAACTACAGTACGCATTTTTTTTATGTGAATCTAAAAGATCCATCTTAACCTGACAGATTATGACGATAACAGTTAGCAGCAGCCCAAATATGATGATATCACCTCGGGCTACTTTAAACGATTCATTGTGAAAACACTCTGAAGATTAATCTGGGATTAAAATAGTTTGAGCTCTACTAAACTCTGTTCTTCCAAAGCTGTGAGGAGTCGTACCGTCATTCTGGAGGGATATCCGTGAGGGTTCATGATGATATCTGGACAGATGCCGGTGTCACAGAACGGCATGTCCTCCTGCGGGACGATGAGGCCACAAACACCTGACACACACACACACACACACAGACACACGAAAAATAAAAGACATATTAACACCTGTACACACAGCAGTGTGACTGCACTTTTACTGAAGTTGCAGATAAAGAACACAAAACACTTTTAATGTATTTATATAGAGTTAGTTAAGTATGAAAACAGTCGATAATTTTGACTTTTAATTGATGGTTCAGGTCCTTGATCAAGCAAAAATGCCAAACTTGCTGCATGTTTTGGTTTCTTACACGTGAGGATTAAAAGCTTTTCTCAGTTCATCAGCATAATAAATCTAATATTTGTGTTTCAGACTACACAAGCAATTTAAAGAACTCAGAATTTATCAGAATTTAAACTAATCCAAGATGATAAAAGACGAACGGGATGTCAGCTGCGGCTCGGTTTCTTCCCACACACTTCTAACAAACAAACGAGCAAACTTGAAGTGAAAATGTGCTGTGTGTTCTGCTGCCGGGAGGCTCGGTGTGGACCTGGTGTGCAGCATGACATTTCCATACTCATGTGGACAGACAGGGTCGTCTTTTGATTCACATGACGTGGGGGGACGAGCGCCCTGGTAGCCAGGAGTTTAAGTGTGAGTGCAAATGTTTGCCGAGGGGCCAAAGCACTCTTCCCCGGCCAGGGTAAACAGATTGTAGGCCCATTTGCAAATGAAAAAAAAAGAGAAAGAGGAGAGAAGAGAAGAGAAGGAGAGCAGGAAGTGGAGAAAGGTGCTTAGCTTGACAGGGAGACCGGGATTACACATCCATGACTTTCAGTTCAACTCAGAGGAAGTGGAGGGGATCAACTGGAGGGGAGAAATTGAATCCGTGCACGTGGGAAAAATTCACTATTAGCCGGGCGGTCACCGACACAGCCGACTGTTGATGCCTTACAGGATGTAGTAGCAGGATGTTGACTGAGAACAAGTGCAGCGATTTACTGGAAAGTCATCCAACAGCAGGAAGAAGGTGAAAAGAGAGGAGAAAAAGGCAAGGCCAGAAGAAAAGGTAAAAAGGGGGGGAAAAGAAAAAGAAAGAAAAAGGGCACTAAAAAGAAAACGTTTGAATATCGGGGGCAAAAGTAGGATGAAAGAGGAAAGAGAGGAGGAGGAACGGAAAGTGGAAAATGGAGGAGAAGTTGAGCAGAATGATTCAGGAATAGAGAGAGACACTAGTTCCCATAGCCGACATCCTCGGTGTTGTTTGTTTTGTGTGAAAGTGAATGATAAAAGAGGCATGAAATCAGCAGAGAAAGGCAAGACAACAGCAAGGGTCCAGAGCCCTCCATCACAGCTCATACAGCTCCACGCTGGCGGCTCGCACAATGGGCCCCTACTACTGACGAACCCCTCCACCTCCTCCCCCACCTCCACAGCTGTGTGTGTGTGTGTGTGTGTGTGTGTGACCGGTAAATAATTAACTTATTCTGCTCTGCTGACCAGGACTTATGAGACTGGTCATGAGTAGCTGCGAGATCTACTGCTGTGTCCAAAATTCACTTAAAATAATAAAACTTGGGACTCAAAGAAAAAAAAAAAATATGGTTACTTCTACACACAAAACCAACAAAATAAAAAAGGTTTCACGAGCGTTTCTTAATTTTGAAGAAGCTGCGAACACCTTAAAAGTGACTTCAAAGAGCTCTGATGAAAAAAATAATAATAAAAAACCTGTCCATCAGTCGCACATCTGGGATCTTTCCGTCCAGGTCTCCTCTAGCTCACCCCCCGGCGACCCCTCTCTCTTCGTCACTATCCGAGACAGAAGACATTGTCCCACCCCGAGCTGACCGCCCAGTGGCCACAGCGTTAATGAGGAGAGTAAATTATGCATGGCGCCAGTTAGCTTTTTGATTAAAACATCATACAAGCCCTCTATAGGGGAGGTGCTGCAAAACAATGGAGGTTGTAAACACTTTTTTCCCCCAGTAGCAGCAGAATACTGCTGGGGTGTAATAAATTTGCATAGTCTGGCACAGGACAAAGAGCCAATTAATTGAAAAGAGCTCTTGAAAGATGAGGACAGGGGGGCAGTGACAGAGCAACAGCTACTGGGACTTGACTCAACAAATGCTCCAGCACGGAGACGACCAAAGTTTTTTTTTTTTTTCCCCCTAGTCATTTACAATCTTTCATGACAGGTTCAAATTTGGGGCTGGTGACGATGAATGCAGTCCTGTGTACTCTGCACATTTAGGTTTCGAGCTCAGTGTGCAGCTCTTTTCACGAGACGAGACAACGTGCGGAGGTTGACACCTTTCTGTCCGTGCCGACTGCTGAATTTGTCTCCTATCTCTGGTCTCCTGGTCTGCCTCAGGAGGATCTTGATGAGGAAAGCGTCTTCGGCGTTGGATGAGATCATGACCTTCTCGATGTACGAGTCCGTCGAGCCCTTATAGCTGCAGAGAGAGAGAGAGAGAGAGAGAGAGAGAGAGAGAGAGAGAGAGTAGCACCTGTGAGTTCCACACACAGGTGAGTTGACAGCGAGGTGAGACAAGCAGAGGGGGCGTGTGGTAGCTTCTCACCTGATGGGCACGTCTCTGTACTGGGGCTGGCCTGGCTGGGTACTGCCCTCCAGTGGTGTCTGGGTGACAGTTGGCATGGACTTGTTCACCAGCACCTGTTTGTTCTCCACTCTCTCACCTGTTCCACACACAAGACACATCAGACAAGTTCATCACGGTGTCAACAACAATTTACACTCAGTAATTACAGGTAACTCAACGACAACAGAGCAGATGTGAACAGAGAGTCGGCGTCACTCTTGATCTTCACTGGAGCCCGACTGAATTTTAATTTTTGGGGCCGAGGGAGTAAAGATAACGATATATCAGGAAATATTAACACATTCTAGCAACTGTCCTTTAAATGTGGTTACATATCTTAAGATTTGCAACTTGGCAGGATGTTTTAAAGTTTTTTTTGGCTTTTGGAATCAAACTTGTATATTTTGAGGTAAATATGAAACTTTATTGTACTTTATATCATTAATCCACTGAAATAATAAACTTCACTGGGAAGTTAAGAATTATAAATCAGCCCAAAAATCTTCTTTTGCATTATACAGGGTTCGTACACATTTTTCAAGGTCAAATTCAAGCACTTTTCAAGCACTTTTAAGGGTCATTTTTAAGATTTTCCAGCACCTTACTGCTGGGGTAAAATACGTTTCTAAAGGAATATATATACTTGTGATTTTTTTCTTCACTTTTTATCACAATTATGTACATTGTATTATGCTGCAAACATCTAAAATTATATTCTATAATAGCAAAAACTTCAGAAATTAATTATCCAGTCTGATCCTAAATTTGTAAAAGACACAGAGTTATAATGTTAAGCACTTTCAAGCACTTAAACTAAAATCCAAGCACTTTTCAGACCTTGAAAACACAACATTGAAATTCAAGCACTTTCAGGGATTTCAAGCAGTCGTACGAACCCTGAATAAACTTCACTGGGAAGTTAAGAATTATAAATCAGCCCCAAAATCTTCTTCTTTTGCATTATAATCTCAATAAAAATGTATTCATATCAATACAGATCTGTGATAGGCCAACACGATTAATAATATCTGCTATAAACTGGCCGGGCTCTAATTTTCACCCCGTGTTTTTCAGTCAGACTTGGTTGTTTTGAAGTTATCTGTAAATAAAATGTTTATATCACAATTAATATGAACAACTTGAAGCACAGCATTTCCACTAAATGGCCTTTTGGTCAACTAACCTGTCGACCACTTTTTTGTTTTGAAGTCATTCTGGATGCTGTCAGTATCTGCTGATTGGCTTTCAAACAATTAAAACCAGGCAAGCACATGAAGTGTGCTAATTAACTCATTGCACCACGTTAGTGTCCTTAATTGGGTCGTGTCGTGTGAATGTAAACACAAAATGAAGCCTTAATCAAGAAAGCTGGAGACTCTGTTAATGTTGGAATGTCCGTACTGGACTGAGAGATTTTTAAAAAGGTAAATAAATAAAGACTAGAAAGAAGAGATGCTCGTTTCTCTTCTCGTAAAACATTTAATCTTTAATTCTCTACAAGCAGGAATAACAGAATCAAACTGTAATACCATCACACATTCAAAGAAATGTCACAACTCCAGCCAAACTCTAAGGCCTCATGCAACTATATCATCAATAGATAAACATTAAACACCTGATAAATGACTGATCAGCTACAACCCCATGTCAGACTTAAAAACATGGAAACATTAAATCATCCCTTACATTCACATATAAGTTAAGGTTGAATCCAGCTGTTTTATTTATGATGTAGTCGGTCACATGTTAGAGGCAGTAAGGCTAGCTGGGTCTCAGAGTAACGTACTCACCGGGGGAGCAGATGCCGTCAGCATCCAGGATGCTGTGTCTCCAGATGGGCTTTCGTGTGGCAGCGTCCAGCATCGGTCCCATCACCTTGTCAAAGGTCTGGTTGGTGTAACGCCGCAGTGTGCACTTAGCGTTTTTATAGACGAGGCACCGGCCAAATCCTGGAGGGAAATATAGAGATTAGGCTTGAAAGTGCCTGCTTCAAATATATTGTAAAGAGAGTCCTTTATTAAGGCAGCTACAAGGAACTTGATTTTGACAGCCACGTGGAAAAAAGTAGTACCACCATCTGCTGGATCTGAGTGCTTGTATTCGTTTTGGAGGCATGTCCCCAGATTTTCTATTTTGTAAACAGCTGTCTGCAGAATGCATAGCTATGACAATATAAAATATAACTCTGGAACAAGACCAACATAAAATGTTCTGTTGTAAGCACGTTTTTCCTTCTTCTGGCTGTGAGACTTTGTCCTCATCAGACCCAGATTAACTGTACAGAAACAGCGAATCTTCCTGCTGATGGTCTTCTTTGATTACACAGGTCAAACAGAGACATCAGTATTAAATTGAGACCGTTTTCATAAGCAGTCAAAAACTCCTGGTAGCCCGTTTAAGGGAAATCCATTGAAAGACTTTAACTAAAATCCTATAATCCCGTGAGACTGACAACACATCACCTCTCACCTCTGTCGAGTGAAGCTTTATTGAGGACCAGAGCGTCCTCAATATCGTAGCCGCTGTAGCTCATCACGGCGACGGTGGCGTTCTGACCAGCAGGCAGCTTCTCAAAGTCAATTATCTCGATGGTTTTTGTTTTGACCATCGGCTTCTGAGGATACGCCAGCAGGTACATCAGAGTGTCGATACGATTCCTCTGGTTGTAGCCGATAGTGCCTGGAGAGAGGAGACGTGGAGAGAAGATGAATGACCAACATCTTACAGAGACTTGACTTCAAAGTTAAAGTGTACTCTACATCTACAGTACATCTCTGTTTAAAGGATAAGAAGTTCCCCCCAACAATCTAAATTCTGTCTTTATCCCAGGCTGATGGAAAGTCCGCAAACATTGCTGGAGTTTCACAGCAAAACAGTGTCATAGCATTCTCCTAAAAAACTGAAGGTGTACTTTTAAAAACATAAAAAATAATCACAAAAACAACATAACATGTCTCCATACAGCTCATCAGGTGTAATCTAAGTCTTGAGAAACCCAAAAATCCCAAACTGATCAGAAAGACTTTCCTTGCACCTCTTTCTGAAGTCTAAATCTTCCCTGGAATTGTTAAGATTGCTCTAGTACAGGTCTAAAGTGTGTTTTTAGATCAATTTGGGATCTCAGGGCGCCATTTTATGGTTTTAAAACAAGTCACCATCTGCACTGCTGAAACAGTGACGCTCCAGAAACGTTGTGTGGACTTCAGAACTTCACCTGACTTTCCATCGGCATGAGGGTGATTAGATAACAACTGAATTATTTGGTTGAACTAATCCTTTAATGTGTCGGGGCAGGGCCTAGTTAACACCGTCCCAGAGCAGATGACAGAAGGAGGAGGAGAGTTATGGCACATATCCGGCCTCCCTGGAAGCCTTGACATTTGTCAGATGCTATTACTTCACAATCAGGCTACAAGCACAGAGTGCGTGATAATGGGCCCGAGCCACACAAGCAGATTTGCACATGTATGGGGGCCGTCCACACAAAAACAGACAAGGCAGAGGATATTGGGCCAAATATAGTTCCAGTCTGTGTTTTTGTAATAATGGGGGGAGGGGGAGGAAGGGACGGATGGAGGTAAAGCGGAGGGGTGGGGGCGAACCGCGGCTCTTACGAATGTTAGCCGGGCCGTTTGGGGAAGTTTTGGTTACCAGGGAGCTGCGGGTGCGCACTCTGTGGTCTTTCGCAGCTGAGCACACTGACCCCCTGAGCACAGCCAGAGCAGACACAATGAATTGCTAATGACACTCTGGGTGACTGGCAGGGAAAGGGCCTCCGCACACACACGGCACAATAGAGAACCTACGCAAGCGCCCCATGTTTGATGTCCATGCGCATACACACACTGACACACACATAAGAAAAACACTCAATCACACATACAAATGTATTCTGACAAGAAGTAGAGCCCGAGCAGAGTTTTTTTGTGGGGGAGACGAACCAGCAGGCTGCTTGTATCGTTAGTGTTTGTTATTCTAATGTCCTTTTGTATGATTTTAACTCGTGCAAATAAAACTTTAAACTCTGAACCTGCAGATTTAGGGGGGCTTAAGAACGGTGTTGATGCGAGATTAAATTACTGTCAGGATCTGTGTTTGTGTGTATGCATGCACAGGAGTAAACACTGCAGCTGTGTAGAGGATGTTTGAGAGAGGATTTGGGATCCTCACAGTTTATTGACCCGCATGTGACTGAAGCTACCTGCCCCAGCTGAGTCTTACCCATCGCCTGCTTGCCCATAGCACACTGGTATGTGTTCCTGGGTGACTGGTTGTGGTGGGGGTAGGGAATGAGGCCAGCACACACCCCGAGCAGCGTGAAGGGCTCGATCTCCAAGTGTGTTGTGTCTCTGCGGGGACAAGAAACCAAAAAAAAAAGAAGCGCTGAAACCAGTGCAGTGAATTAGGAGAACCTTATCCTCATTTTCTAAATACATCAGGTGAATCCTGTGGCGCTCACTTGTAAATCATGTGCTCATAAAGGGCGATCTGACAGTCGTTCTCCTCGTTGACATCCAGGTACTCCACCAGGCCCTCGTGCAGAAAGTCTTCAAAGTTTCTGCCGTCAAGAAAAGTGTGTTTCAGAAATGATAAAAATCAAGATGACAACAATATCTTGACAATCTGCTCTTTGATATTTGTTATCTGGAAACAAGTAATATTTGTTTCTTAAAAGCATATAATATGCTTTTAAGAAACAAATATTATTTGAAATCTTCCAACAAGACTTCCAGCCTCACCTGTAGCCCTGTGACAGATCTTCAATGTGCTTGTTTTTTACCATCGGTTGTCCCTTCTTCACTATAATATACGGTCTGATAGAGAACAAGAACACAGACATAAGCAGAATACTGTCAGTCCCACAATTAAAGAATCACTTTTTACATATAATTGTTTCAGCAAAGAATATAAATGTCCTTGTGCGTAAAGAGTCCAGACGTCCCACCTGCAGAGACGACCTCCATCAGAAGAGATGTAGACGCAGCGGTCTGTCAAGTTGGTGGAAATGGACACAAACTCGTTGATAAAACCGGCGCGGCGCATCAGTCTGAAGGTGTTGACCAGCTTATGATGATCTCGAATCACACCGAGGATGTTACCTGTCGACAGAATACAGACGGACAGAGAGAAAGAAAGAGACGATGTTTATATCTGACAAATGTAAATAACTCTTAAAAGTGATTCAGCTTTGATTAAAAAGACATTTAGGGAAATACATTTGCTGTTTTATCAGCAAATTGCACATATTAGAAGCTGAAACATGGAGATGTTTGGCAATTTTGTTTGAAAAAGTACTCAGACCACTTATTCAGAATCCAAACAGCAGATTTATAAAATAAAATCGACTCTAGTCTAAAGAAATATTAACAATGGAAGAGTTTACTGAAGTTACTGTGTAATAATGACAATGAACCAATTCAGCTTTGGGTTTAAATACGGACTCAAAAACTGCCAATCCATAAATGGCGAGAAAAATAGGGAACAGCATGCGTTTTACAGTAGTGAAGCGTCCACGACCGGTGAAAGCAGAGCTCAAACTGGCTGCAGGGGGGTTTGTTCATATCAAGTCTGACAGACAAATGACTGGAGAACAGAGGAGACACTGTGCTCTGCCTCTGTGTGAGGGCACAGTCGCACCGAACACACTCTGAAGGGCTTTGACACCTGCTGCTAGCAGCTAATTAAATGGTATGGCAGCTAATATAATTTGACAGTTATCAGTGGCGAGACAAACATATACAGTAATTAAGGGGCCAAGTTCTGACTCAAGAATAATACCTACTGCTGCCATGAAATTAATGACTTATCAGCGTGCCTGCAAAACACTAAATTGCCTTCTGTAAACTAAACAGAATATTTTTCCCTTCATGTTCATAAGCAATGCATTCAAAACAGGGAGGATTAAGACTTTCTTTTCAAGTGATCTAAAGCGACAGCATCCAGCCGTAATTCTCTCCGCGTTTGTTAGTCGTCTACTGCTGCAGAGGAGTTTTACCATTGAGGAAGACGAGGAAGACGCTCGGGTACGAGAGCTCCTCTCCACACAGCAGGTTGACGTCCTCCACTCCCAGGTTGAAGGCCAGTTTGATGATCGGACCGTCCTCCATGTCGGTGGTGATGTGCGTCATCAGAGCCAAGTTCTTCACCAGACCGCACGCCTACAAACCAAAACGAAACCAACCAGGTGCAGGCATTTTTAAAAGAGGTTATGTTTCTTTACATTTTAGCACGACATGAGAATGCTGCATCAAAGGACATCAGAGGGAAGGTTGACGGGTTCGTGCGGCACGTCACAGCAGCCTCAAGGACAGCATTCATCATCATAACATATGTAGTATTTGGCAGATATTCGACATGGACACCAGTTGTCGGTACAATCCTCTCACTGGCTCAGTCAGGTGTGGCCGCTGCAGCTCACCTCTCCCTCGGGAGTGTCGGACGGACACAGCATGCCCCACTGCGACGGCTGCAGGGAGCGCGGCCCGCTGACCTTCCTCGTCTTCTCGAACTGGGAGGAGATCCTGGTCATCATGCCCAGAGCAGAAATATAGGAGAGACGAGACAGAACCTGGGTCACACCCTGACGGTCCATCTTGAATCTCTTCAGAGACCAGTTGCCCTGTGGACACAGAGTTCACTGCTCTTTATTAAAAGTATAAATCAGATTATTGTATCATAAACAAACATGCTGCAGCTTTCAAAGGTCTTTGATTGATTTAAATGCAACAGACTTTTAAAACCTCCACCATGTTAACATCATACTGCTGTGACAACAGTGTTGATGTTGATGAAGAGCTGCTTCAGATTCATGCAAAGTCTCAGCACATACAGTCAGATGAAGCTGTGATATTAAGGTGTGTGATGTTTGTTTCAATTGCAAACTTGATTGTAGTTCTCGAGTCTGTAGATGTAACCATCAAACATACCAAAAGTAAATATAATGGCAAGAGAACTGATTTCTGTGTTTCATTAATTTTGTGAACTCAACTTTTCAATCTGTCCTGTTAGTTTACTTCTTCTTTCTACTAAAGTTTGATTACTTACGACTTCCTTCTTTGTCAAAAATTATGTTAACTGGGGAAACAGAAAGGAAAACAAGCTCTGCGAAGTCCATTTCACACGTTGTTGCCTTCTAGAGTGTGCTTCACCTAAAAACTGGAACTCGGCCTGCGGGCATCACAGTATGAAACATTAAGTGACAAGCTGACAGGAGCAGACTGAGCTCACTTCCAGTCAAACAACCCTGACTGGACCGGACCAGTTTGATGAAGCCATGACAGAACACGTCTCTATGGATCGGCATATTCATGACTCTGCGCCACCTCTCCTCTTCTCTTCCCTCCACAGACACAATGTTTGTTTTACTTCTGCGGTTGTGGAAACATTCTGATTAGCGATTACCGCGTTTCTCAAGAGGAGAAATCCTTTTTATTTACTTATTCCTTTACGTTCGTGGAGTCGGACTCACCGTGGATATGGCATTGACCATCCCGTTGGTGATCTGATCCTGCCGCATGTGCTTCACCACATCAAACTGAGCGGCTCTCTGCTTGGGGATGATCTGGTCGGCGATTTTTTTCAGTTCAGAGTTGAACTTCTTGAACAAATCTTCAAACAGAAGAGACAAGAGCTGGAAAGGACAGAGAGAGTGAGAGAGAGAGAGACCATCATCAGTAAGACAGTTGTTGACTGATATGATTCACTTGTCAAGTGAAAATTTCAGAGTTAGAGTCGTCACACAGTCCGACTCTCAGATGTTGTGGCACCCTACACCTGCTCCAGCTTTTAATCAGCGCTGAGGTGCGTTTACAGTCAGATTTAATAAACAGGTGTGCCGGCTCTTTGATAAGCCTGACCCGGCCCCCCGGCCCAGGTCCCTGTCCTACAGGAGCCACCTCTCTCCCCGCCCCCCCACCACCCCACCCTTTGCATTAGCATACATCAAAACAAACAGGCAGCGCTGCTTAAAATTAATAAAGAAATTAAGCTTCCGTCTCGCAGCCAGGCCAATTAGTTGAATGTCAGGGAACCATAATTGGAGAGTGAGGAGATTGCTGGCGTTGTTAGTGTGTAAGCCCCCTATTGAAAGAAGGCTCTGTGCCCTCCCTCCCCCTCCTCCTCCCATCTCCTGCTCCTTATACAGAGCAGGTTGGGGGGGGGAAATTAAAGGCCTTAAGACAGCAGTAATTACATTATCAGAGCCGGGCCTGCGGATTAGCTCAATCGCTCCAGTCAAGGCAGCAATTCTATTGTCACGGTGCTGAAAAATCCCCATGCTTCCACAGCCTTTGGATTTTGGTGCCACTGCATATCTCTCTCCTGACAAAGCCAGGCTGAAATACAAGGGGAAGGAGGGGGGACGAAAACAAAACAGAGAAAAACAAAGCTGAGGGAAAATAATGAGAGTCTTATTAAAGGAAGGAGGCAGGAACAAAGATGCAGGTGAGAGATCAGGGCGGCAGCCGCCGCTGTCCTCTGGTCCGGTGCTGTGATCCATTGGCACTAAAGCTTGTGAGCATTATTGGCACTTTTCTATTCTTGTATTATTAATACGAGGCATGAAGCCTGTTTTGTTTTCTAGTGGCTCTGTGAGCAAAGACATGGTGGTAAACACATTTCGGATGAAAGACTTGAATAAGCACTCGGTTCAACAGGGAGCCTTTTGATGTGGCAGCTGAACTCTGACTCGATTATAATGTTGTTAACAAATTAACAAACAAACTGAACTTAGTGGACCTTCACGTTTTTGTCACACATGTACAATAAAAGACTGAATGGCCGATTACATACAAGCAGTGAAAAAGGACGTGTGCACGGAGCCTTACCTGCCCAGCCAACTCCAGACGTTTGTTGCCATAGTAATCTCTGTCGTCCACCTTGTTGTCCCCTTGAGCCAGGATCACCCTCCGCACCATCACAGCCAGGTAAATACACTTAGCCCGAAAGTTAAACTCTTTCACCTGAAGACAAAATACACAGCGATTATACTCTGTGGAGAAGTGATTCTCTGTGATTCTTGTCCGTCTGTTAACATACAGGAACGTGTGTGAGGATGAGAGACGCCAGCAGCTCTCGGGCCTCCTCCATCTTGGTCTTCTTCGGGCCTCCCCACATGCGTTGTCTCCGCACTTTATTCCCGAGGTACCTGAGAGCCTGCGACACAAACACAACAGAGGTCAGAAAGAGTGAGGATGCAGGACATAGATTGTATTTCCGAGATTCAATTGTCAGATAATTACCCTTTTCTAATGGTTGGTACAGAATAAGATTAAAAAGATGTGTGAAATCATTGGTTAAATTCACATCCTTGAGTTTGTCTTCCTCATCTACACAACAATGTGGCAAAGATGTGCTGTTCTTCTTCTTCTTTATGCTTTCAATACTTGATGGTACAGAGAAATGTGACTTGGTATTGAGAAGGTTTGTTGCCCGGCTATGTCAAGAGTTTGGTGAACAAAATGTTTATCAACTGAATGCATTCAGAGGCGTTTGGTTTACGTATGTTTGAAGAGAAAATTATTGCAAAATGATTAATGTGTGTGGAACTTTCTTGGGGAGGAGCAAAGAAAATGCCACATATCCGGTTGTGTGAGGTCAAGTTAATCACAAAGGGCACACACACACACACACACACACACACACACACACACACACACACACACCTGACTCAGTGTGCCTCTGCAGCCTTCTACAGATCTCCAGAAAGGTCAAAGGTTAATGAGGCTGAAGACTTTTGGTAAGACCACCCACCCTGTCCACCATGATGCATAATATATATATATGTGTGTGTGTATACATATATATATACATACATACATATATATGCACATATACCCTGGAACAGCATTGTAGGAAAACAAGTAATTGTTTAAATCAATTATTCGTATTGGATCAAATCCAGTGTTGAAAAATCTGTCTCAGTGTGCATCACTAGAAAAAAAAAAAAAAAGATGACAATCAAATTTGGTTAAGGCAGATTACTTATCATAATCTGATAACAATGTTTCTTAAGCCTTATCTGCCTTTAATTATATAGATTTAGGCGTCATTGTGCACAATACAATGACCCAATGAATACCATGAAAAGACATCATGGAGGCTGGCAGACAGAGGAACATGAGAGCTGCGGCGACCGGTTGCTAGGAAGCAAATATGGCCTCATCAATGCATCAGTGGTTCCTCTAACAACATAATCTTTCTGAAAAACAAATTGGCCGATTGCATTCATCTGTAGATGTCAAAGAAAACACGCGGGCGTCTTGAATAACACATGAAAAGCGTTACTTAACTGGCCGGTAAGACAAAACCCGTAGTCATCTGATCACAGAGAGACAAAGAAAAATAGCTTCTGTCAACAGGCAGGAGTCGCTCGTCTGTGTGTCTGAACGACTTCCTGCTCCTCACACAAACTCAATGGGCCCATTAGTGCCGACCGATAATTCCCCCCCAGCTGAATCATAAACTCATGATATGTTTTCACGCCATCATTCTACAAATTTCTGTTTTCTGCATTAATCATTCTAAACAAGCTGCAACTTAAAATGTGTCGAGTCATAATGTGGAATATTTCAACTTCGGGAAATATGCTTTCTTGCTGAGTGACAGATGATAAGTAGTGTTCTTCTGGTAATGATACTAGTATTGAAAATGCCTCTGATTGATCGGGTATTGATGAGTACACGAGTGTGACCGATACGACGCCATGTGGCGTATATGCTGCTTCTCAGTAATGTCCCTGTCGACACCTGTATGCACTCCACTACTAGTGAACGCATTTTATGTTTATATTTAGCCGACTATTCCTTTGATTTTGTAATAATGACTTTAACCAGATCACTCAGCTCTGGCACACATGAGGTACCTGAGTCTGTGTGAAGATCTGGGCCTTCTGACACTCCTCCAGGCTCGGGGCGAAGCTGGCCATGACGTGCTCCTCCGTCCCGATCATCTGCACGATCTCCTGGTCACTCTCTACGCCCATGCCCTGAGTGAATGACAAGCAAAGAGAAATTTAATCAATAATTTATTCATGTATCCACACAAGGACTTTGTAGATGAGGTGCAGTGACATTATGTAGCTAGTAACTGGAACAAGAGGTGAGCCAGGAGTCATGAGGAGGAGCAGCGTGCATACAGGGAGGGAGAGGTGAGCTGGGAGTCATAAGGTTGTCTGACATTTGCTTATGGAAATGTGAAGCTGTGGGAACTGATCCGTCTTGTACCACACTGGATCGTGGTTGTTTCTGCAGCCGTTTAGAAGAGACGGAGAAGAAGTCTCCCAGGATATACAAGTGCACAGCAAACAGTGCAACAACACAAACACGCAAGTCCTGTGGACAATATCCAAACATACGACGATCACATGATGACATGTTTCGGGAGATCCGTCCTCAGAGGGAGAGAAGTTAATGATGCCAGCTGGTTAGCTGACATTTTCATAGAGAGCAAAGGGCGACACGTGAAAATGAATCTGAAGATGAGTTAATAACAACGCTGACCTCCGACTGCACGTTAACATGCAACAATCCTCTTACTAAACACGTGCATTATTCTTGCTGCATGAAAGAAGATCAGGGGGCCGCAGTAAAACAAAGGGAGGCATGAAGAGTTCAGTTCAATCCAATAAATTACAGTGGAAACAAACAGAAGGTTAAAGCCTCCGGGGAAGGCAGCACATAAAGACAGTTTCCAAAATCATCTAGCTGTCTTGCAGCACCCCCTACTGGCAGCAAAGTATCACTGCACTGTATCAGTGCTCATCATCATCATCATCATTATCATCATCATCAACTCCTTTACCTTGAATATGATGGCAATTGGGGCGTCCTCTGACAGCGTGTTGTGTCTCAGGTAAAATCTGCCTTGTTTGACGATCATATTAGTTCTGCTCTTCTTCTCATGAGTGGAGCTGGAATTCAAGAAAGAATCAGCAGAAGGTTCAACAGAGTTCCAAAATAAATGAGAGGCACGATCCAAGAGTCCATTTGACATCGATTGACTAATACAGTCCAAGTTTGCAGGATTTCTGTTTTGCTAGCTAGAAATCTATACCTACAATCTGTGTGATTAAAAAGGGCAGATGTTGTTACGGTACCTGGTAACCGAGGCTCCGACTGCACCCTTCCTGTCCTGCTCCACAATGATTCGATTCTTTGACAGCTGCTCTTGAATCAGGATGACTTTCTCCTGACCTTTCACAATGAAATAACCCCCTGTGAAGAAATAAAACAATGAAGTTTATAAATCATCACTATGATAATAGACTGATAATAGTACGACTGTATCACTGCTTCTATTCTTAGAAATCCTTTGTGTACCTGGATCCAGAGGACATTCATTAAGTTTTGAAAACTCCATGGGCGTCTTTCCTGTGAGAACACAGTTTGAGCTCCGCAGCATGATCGGCATCCTGAGAGACGCAGAGTTCATTCGTAAACAAGAATACTGTATATAACTGTTAAGATTAGGTCAGAAGCTCCCAGATGTTTCATTACGGGACACATGAAGACAAACCGTGATACCTTCCGATGGGCAGCGCGTTGCGGATTATTCTCTGGCTGCCACGCGTGTACTCGATGTCCACCGTGATGGGCGCCGAGTACGTCATGTCTCTGAGACGACACTGTGGAAACACACAGGAATGATGAGCTGTATCTCAACAGCAGAGACATTTTGTCAGATTGATTACTGAATATCCCCGTTTTGGTTACAACAACTTTCCATGCATTCATTCATGTTTTTTTAAGTAATCAATTAATCATGTAGTCGATGAAATATCAAAATCATTGGGGGAAACATGCATCATGCTGTAAGTTTCAAGTACAAATAAGATTGCTGTTTTGGCTGACCAACTGTCCAAACACTAAAATATATAATCGTTAATAATATACAACAAAGACAAACACATTCAAGAAACTGCAGCAACCAAAACTTTTGTATTTTTTTGTCAACAACAGTGCAGCATATATATTTTCTTCTTTCTCAATCCAGCTGTAAACAACATTTATACACATTATAACCAACTAATAAGTTAAGTATTTAGTATTTTAGTCAGTTTTCTCTCAATTGACACAAACTATTTCTTTCTTTAAATGGATCAAAATATTTAATATTACGCAACAAAGTGAGCTCACCTCATGAGGAGATACTGGTCTGGTGACGTTGAAGCTTTCTTCAACATCAGGCATGCCGACGTAGATATTGAGGTATCTGAAAGAAAACATTTCAACATTTTTATTCAAAGCTGAGACTAGAAGCTGCCTCACGTACATCTGTGAATCACATGCGTCACACTACTGTTGGTCAATGCAGGCGATGACAGTTCGTGCGACTTACTTGAGGTACCACATGGGATCAGCATCACTTGTGATCTTCTCATTGGCTTTCATTATTTTCTTAATCTAAAAAAACAAGACATTCATTTTCAAGATGCAGCTGAAACCACTTTCACAAAGTCACTCATACGGGAGTCGTGTTTTACCTCCACGTTGATGAAGTAGTTGAAGGAGTCGATGTGCTGCTTTACCAGCCCTTTCACCTGGAAAACAGAATAAGTCAATAAATGACAAGGAAACTATAATAAACACAGTTAAAAAGTAAATTTGTGGTGAGTGTTATGTCGCTGATTAAGTCCATGAACAGAAAAATAATTGATAGCAAAATATTAAAAATGTTCCTGCAAATCATCAACCTAAATCCTGAGATGATATTCACTGTTTAAATGTTTCTGGATGTGCGAGGTTGTTGTAATAAAGCTGCAACAACTGCTTAATAAGCTGTCGATTACTAAGTTATTGCGACCTATTTTGTCAGCCGATTAAAGTAGTTTGAGATATTTCTTAAAAAAAAACAAAGCTGCAATCCACTGATGAATATTTTCTGGTTTCCTCTATATGAGTAACTGAATATCTTGGAGTTGAGGACAAAACAAGACATTTGAGGCAACATTTTCTAATACTTCATGGCCTAAAAAACTCATTGGTTAATCGATAAAGTATTCCACAATGAAAATAATTGTTGCAGCCCCCCACTGTAAGCAAGGTTGAAGCAAATCAATGAGCAGAAGGAGGATTTAGGACAATATCAGATTTGACTGTGATTTCTGCATTATTGTTTCTTGGTATGTAATTAATTCACTGCATATAAGGAAAACAGACTTTAACAGACAACAGCTCTATCAATTAAACAACCACAGCATAATGTTTCCAACATCATGATAGATGATTTAGAGGAGATGTAGGATTTTAAAAAGTTAAATGTTTGGGGTGATCAGCAGGTGAGTTCTGTTACCTTCAGGAAGGCTGGCAGCAGTTTCCATTTTTCCTGTCATGATGAATAAAATAAGTTTAAAAAAAACAACAACAACAACACCACACAATTTCACTGGACTGTTGTTAACAAGCTAAATAAACACTGAACTTGACGTACTGTTAATGATGCAACTGTTACTAATGTACTAACGTTAATGAGTTTAACTGTCTTTATAAAACAAAACAGTAAATACATTTATCTCTTTTCAACACTCAGTCAAACTGACACACTGTCAGTAGTTCAGGTTCATCCTCCCTCCTCCTCCAACTGTGTTGTGTTCCTCTGGGCTGTTAGCTTCTATGCTAGCCACCATGTTAGCTTCTCTGCACTCGTGGTGTGAAACTTTCCGTGTTTCTTCGCGCTGAACTCACCTCGACAGTGTTGACAGGAGCCGCCAGCTCCTGAGGACTCATGTCACAAAACTCTCCCCCGAGAACTTCCATGATTTGTTTCTCCTGTTCGATGCTAAAGACACAAACCTCTGCTCATTCTGTCAGTGTTGTTGTGCGGCGTCGGAAGTCGCTCCAGCATGCTCCTCGCGCGTGTGCTGCACTGTAAAACGTCCGTGTCCGCGTGGTGCCACAAAATTATCGTCCGACAGAAACTGACGTCCGTTTCCTGTTAAAGCTGCATCGCCCAGTTTATTTACGTCTACAGCTGTTTTAATCTGATCTAACAGTCATAACTACACATGCAAATAACTTTATGTCCGTGGTTATAGCAAATGAATGTCTGCAACGTTTCTTGTAACCGAATAATCACAAATGTGGCCAAAGAGTTTGCAGTTTATATCATAATCAGGGAATGACATTTAGTGATCACAGACAATAGTATTGTTTCCAGTGTTATTATGTGTTTGTATGTCTAATATCCTTGATTAGGCCTATATTTGGTAACTAGACTGTTATTAACATGATTGATGGATGGGTTATGTGTAAAATAAAGTATTGATCTCTATTGCAATTATCCTTATGGCTGTCCATTATTTTACCTGCTGTGTGAGATTATAACAAATCCAGTCCTTTTTACCTGTTGAAGTACCTTTAAAGGGCCAATACAACTCATAAACGGCTGTATTTCACCTGCCAAAAAGTGATTACAGCTCCTACCTTGTGACTGAAAGGTTGTTTCTGCATCATATTCACTTGATTTCACTCTTGGTAGTTTCATTTGTCAGATTATCACCAATCCAGTCGAAATACCTTTAAAGGGTCAATACAACTCATAAAAGGCTGTATTTCACCTGCCAAAAAGTGATTACAGCTATAATCTTTATTGTGTTGTGGAAGAATAATAGATATTGTTTGGGAGCTGTCTCAAATTGTACTTAGAATACACCTGACTTATTTCATCAAGATCCATCCATTGGGAATGTTAAAGAAAGTGAGAGGACAGTCCTGATCTGTCCCTCTATCTGCATCTAAAATTAGTTTTTGTGTAATCCTGCTGACAAAGCAACCAACAAATGGGCACGAGTGGAAACATAACATCCTCGTTGGAGGTAGAAAATGATTACAAAGGTAACAAGAGTCATTTTGTTTGCTGAGGGCATTAAAAGACTTTTATTGAAACATCATGATGAATAAATCAAGTTAATCATCCTGTTAAAAAGTACAGACATGTGCACATCTAAGTCCTGCACTACACTAACTCTGCTGGATTAACCACAATGCACTGGGGCCTCAGATTCTTTGTCGTGAGCATGACGAGGATGTGAGCATCACTTCAGAGGAACCTTCACATCAGTGCGAGTGCTGCCTCAGATGTCTGCTGTTGCTGCTGAGCAGTTTGGGGTACGCCGTCCCGAGAGAGCGGCCGTGTCTGATGACCACCAGCTCCATCTGACACTGGTCGATGTTGACCAGCACTGTGGTGCTCCTGTCGGTGTTCAGGAGGAAGACGACGGTGAAGATCGCCATCTCAAACTCGGGGCTGGTCCCGATGAAGGCGCTGCCAACGGGCTTCACCAAACCGTGCCAGCTAAACTGGAGGTTCAGGACGTGGTCGTCTTGATCGGGCTGTGGACGGAAACAGAGAAGACACAGTCAGACACAGTTGTGGTTGGATGATAAAGACGAGAGTTGTTTGTTATGTTGTTTGTTACTCACTAAGTCATGGTCCCTGGCCTTGTATCCTTTGTAGTCCAAGTGGCTGTTTTTCTCCTGCAGGTAAAACTGGATCCAGTTGTGAAAACCGACGATTTCTGATCCAGATCTGGTCTCACCAACAAAAACATGCTCGAATCCACTTGAGTCCAGGCTGTGAACGTTTAGAAATACCACAGGGAAATAAAATATCACTTCAACAACAGCTCACAAACAATCCTTCCCACAACTGCAGTAAATCCCTCGACCGCTTTCCGTCCACACACACTGATTTAATGAGGTTAAGCATCATCTGCTGGTGTTTGTCTGGGTTTTTCTCACCCCGCGGTTCTCTGTCTGTGGTAGAGATGGAACCAGATCAAGTTCAGTTGACTCTTAAACTGCCTCAGGTCAGAGCTGGACTTCCCTTTGCTCACCAGGTACCTGTGAGCGCGCTGAGGAGGAATCACATTTAGGACGTACAAGTGAATGATAAAACAGACTCAGAGGTCTACAGCGCTGACTCAGCACAGAAACAGGCCTGATGAGACAACGACACAGGAGAAGGAAACATGTGGACAATAAACTTTTAAACGTTTACAGTTAATATCACAAATATTTACTTAATATGTCATGTCAATACTATTATTTTGAGGCTTTAGTTTTACCAATTTATTTATTTTATGTTATTCTTTTTATCTTTCTTCTGTCAGGTGTTCAGTAAGTGTGCAGTGTTTCTTTGTGATGTGGTTATTATTATTATTATTATTATTATTATCATTATTATTATTATTATATTATTATCTTTACGGATAATTAACCATTCATATTCAGATGTATTCATAAAATACACATTTTTAACTTGACATCTTTTAATGGTATTCCTGTTTACTGTTTGGTGCCTTCATGTTTGTTTTTGTTTTCTGGAAACGTTTTCTTTTGTTTTTGCTCTTTCATCACACATTTCTGACAATGTTTTCCTTTCTGATGTGGTTTGTTGTTTCATGTGAAGTGTTATTTCATCTGTTATTCATTTGTGCTGTATTGTTTGGTTTATAATGATTTTAATTTGTATTTTCGTGGTTAAAATAAAATTAAGACACACTGAAGACCAGTAACAACTCTGTGGAAGCTAACAGGGATTCATTAAAGATTAAAGAAAGACACCAGAGAAATGTTACTGTTGTTTAAGTATCAAAACATGTTGTAACAATACATTAACATTTAGTATGAGCTCTTCCATGTATGAGAAACAGCCATTTACTGACACTCACTTAGGAAGTACTTCATATTAACTAACTAACTATATTATTACTCTTGTATAGACAGCACTTAAAGGGTAACTCCACCAATTTTACACACTAAGTGTATTTATAGATTTGGAGGAGTACTTCTTTTTTAAAAGTTGTATAAATCCTTGTGTGGCTCCAGTGGAAGCGAAATCTAATCTGATAAATCGCCTTTCAAAGGTGACACTCAAGGGCTAAGTTGCATTGTGGGTAATGTAGGCACGAGGTCATGAAAATTTAGAAGAATGTGTGTAATAAAACAGGTGACATCTCTGCTTCTGCTGTATCGATATGTGCGAGCAATGTACTGGTTCTTAAAATTTGCTGCCTACATTACCCACAATGCAACTTAGCGTAGAGTGACATCACTGGAGGAAATTTATCAGATTACATTCAGCTTCCTCTGGATGCTTTATACTACTGTTTCCAAATATGCAGTTGAGCTTACCAAGACCTGTAAACACACTTTAATTTGTAAAATTGGCAGAGTTACCCTTTATATTGTTCCTATAACTACTTTATATTGTGTTAGGATTCTAACTTTAGCTCTTTAATATTATTTCATCTGTACTGTATGTCCATCTTCTTCATTTTACCTTTCTCAAATTATTCTTCTGTTTATTTTTTAACCAGTCTGAAAAACAGACAGACCCATAACTGTGTTAATGTCCTCTGGAGAAGGAGCTACAACTCCAGTCCAGATGTCAACAACAGCCATCATGTCCGTCTCTCACAAACACGCCTTCTTGTTCCAAACACAACGAGAACTGTATGTCCATATTTTTTCCACTGAGCGTCTCTGGGGAGACAGCTGAGGCCAAAGCTGCATTCCACAGCTGCTCACAGATGTTTCAGATGTTGTTGTTTTTTAACTTTCTAACATCATGAAGTGAGTGTGTTGAGTGCTGCAGCGAGGCAGGAGGAGACAAACCTCCCTCTGGAGCTCAGCTGCAGTCTCACAACCACAAAATGTTGGAAAACTGGAAACAATCAGTGGGAACAAAACAACTGATAATATACATTTTATACATGAACTTTGCACTCTTAGAAGCCTGAGACGCCCAGAAAACAAACAGGTGTAAGAAATTAGGTGTGGTAGTGACTGAGCTGATACTGGGGCTTGTTAGGTGCAACTGGTTGTAACATGTCAGATGTACCTTCATGACTTCTGTCTGTAAGACGGCATCCAGGAAGAGATTAATCTCTGTCAGCTCCTCTGCTGTGACTCGTTCGGCCACGCCTGAGGACCGCTCATAGTTGTCCAACAGTTTGGTGAATTCTGCAGGAACAACAGAAATTCATTTTCATTTGTTGAAGAAACGTCAGAAAATGATCTAAGACAGAGAAAAACTTTGTCTGCCACTCACGGGAGATGGTGGTCGTGTTCATCAGTTTGCTCTCATTAACGTTGGAGAACAGAGGCAGCGAGGCGTGATCCCGCACAACATGGCTGCCCTGGGTCACATAACTGGCTCTTCCCTGGAAACACAGACTAATATAATAACATATAACACAATGGCATATAGATATACATGTGATCTGAATGAGGACTGGCTCCGTACCTGGACTGAGATTGTGTAGTCTGTTCCAGGTGTCATGCGGTTCACATCCAGCCTCCACAGCTCATTGAAAAGATTAGATAGCTCCTGATTGACAGCTGGTCTGTGAAGAGAAATACAGACACATCTACAAACACTGACAAACACAAAAACTCATGAGGAATGTTTTGACTGTACCTTGATGCAGTCAGTCCACTGAGAGACACTGTGAGGAGGACAAAGACTCCACAGAACCTGAACAATACAGAGTGGAGGAAGAAAAAAAGACAATAAGGACTTCACCTGGTCTACTGAACCCTTTAAGTAAAAAAAACAACAACAACAATATCAGTAGTTTGTGTACAGTCATAAACAAACAATAAACAATGTCCACAGGGAGGAAATTCATTTTCTATGTTTGGACAAAAATAAAAGCACATACCTTGCAGCCATGATACTTCTTCCAAGCTTCCTCTCCTGCAGCTCGACTACAGCAGACTACTCTGTTGTGTCCACCCTAATGCACTAACAGTCTGCAGGACCATGTGAGATTAACTGCGCATGAGCAGCAGCTCCACATGTTTTATTTTTCAGCCACCAGAGGGCGCTTTCTGCCAAGTGTGTCCTAATGTAAAAATGGTGAGACAGAATGGTGATGAAAAATGCATGCAGTGATTTATAAGTGATTTACTTATGATTCAATATGATTGGGTGTGGGAGTGGCCAGGGGACTCTGTAGCGTCTGTAAACTATTCTGTGTAAATCTGCTTTGTTTGTACTGTTACCTGCTCAGTAAAGGTATATTTATCACTGTGTGGGAGGTCGACTCAGGAGTGTAAACATCAGTTATCATTTGCCTCTCTCCCAGTGAAGTTAACTCTAATGTTACCTTCGTGTATCAGTGAGTTTAAGCTAGTTAAACTTTCTTGTGTTGGCTCAGCACAGTAAGAGAACCAGCCTCCCTCTCATATCAGAGGGATTTGTTTTTGCCTTAAATGTTTCTGAACTAACTCTGAAAATGAAGCTGGAGACGTCTCATTAAACTGAAAAGTGTTGGGGAAAATTTGTTCGGAATATAATCCTCTAACCACAGCGAGTTAAATGCATTATCGATGCTGTGTAAGGATCTGTGCACCAAGCCTCACTATGATTTGAAGTTTTTCTCTGACATGTTTATAAAGAGAAGAATGCCGCCATGAATTCAATTGGGGACGCTACCCCAAAACAAGTGAATAGATTTGGTAAAGTCGGCATGAAACCTTTTGTAATTAATTGACATAATCATCGTTTTACATAGAAATAAATCCAATATGAACGTTGTGTTTTGTTCGGTGCACCAAACTTTGTTGGGATTTTGAATTGTTTTTCTCTGCCGTGTTTATAACTAGAATAATGCCACCGTGAATTCAATTTGGGACACTATCATAAAAGAAGTCGCTGGTTTTGTCGAAGTCGGCATGAAACAATAGGCAACATTTTTTAAGATGGCATCGAACATTGTCTGCCAACGTTGACTGTAGAGTCGGCTGGTTATGATCGCTGTTAGCTAGCTAACTTTGGAGTTGGAGAGATTTTGTGTGACATTGTGTAGAATTTGAGTGTATTTGTGAACGTTTTTTTGTGAATTTGTGGAGGTTTGTGTACATTTGTGGAGGTTTTTGTGTAATTGTGGAGATTTTGAGGAGGTTTTTTTGTATTTGATGAAGTTTTGTGTGTATTTTTGGAAGGTTTTAGTGAATTTGTGGAGGTTTAAGTGTATTTGTGAAGGTTTTTTGTGTATTTGTGGAGGTTTGTGTACATTTGTTGAGATTTATGTGTATTTGTGAAGGTTTTTTGTGTATTTGTAGAAGTTTTAAGTGAATATGTGGAGGTTTTATGAATTTGTGGAAGTTTTTTAGTATTTGTGGAGGTTTTTATGTGAATTTGTGGAGATTTTTGTGAATTTACAGAGGGTTGTAGAGATTTTGTGTGTCATTGTGGCAGTTTTGAGTCTCTTTGTGGAGATTTTGTGTGTCATTGTGAAGCTTTTTAGTCTTTTTTGGGAGATTTTGAGTGTATTTTAGCAGGTTTTCTGTAAATTTGTGGAGATTTTGTGTGACATTGTGTAGAATTTGAGTGTATTTGTGAAAGTTTTTTGTGAATTTGTGGAGGTTTGTGTACATTTGTGGAGGTTTTTGTGTATTTGTAGAGGTTTTGTGTGTATTTGTGTAAGTTTTTAGTGAATATGTTGAGATTTGAGTATATATGTGAAGGTTTTGTGTATCATTGTGGAGGTTTTGTGTGTCATTGTGGAGGTTTTGTGTATATTTATGAAGTTTTTTGTGAATTTGTGAAGTTTTGTGGAGTTTTTCTGTGTATTTATGGTTATTCTGTGTGTCATTGTGTAGTTTT
Source organism: Sparus aurata (assembly GCF_900880675.1). Lineage (NCBI taxonomy): Eukaryota > Metazoa > Chordata > Actinopteri > Spariformes > Sparidae > Sparus > Sparus aurata. The sequence goes on along the minus strand of NC_044194.1, from coordinate 7,586,139 downwards.
TTAGTCTTTTTGGGAGACTTTGAGTGCATTTGTGGATGTTTTGTGTTTATTTGTGGAAGTTTTGTGTGAATTTGTGGAGGTTTTGAGTGTATCTGTAAAAAGCATTTAACATGTGTATACACTGAGAGCCACAACATTAGAATCAGTGACAGGTGAAATAAATAACATGGATCATTGTGTTCCAATGCCATGTGCGGCTGTGAAACCATGAGTCCTAGCATTCATGTGGATATCTCTTTGACAAACACCAGTCACCCAAACACAGCTGCAGACCAAGTACACCCCCTCATGGCAACAACACTCCTTGATGGCAGTGCCCCCCCAGCAGGACAACGCGCCCGCAACACTATAAAAACTGTTCAGAAACGACCTGAGGAACGTGGGAAAGAGCTCAAGGCGTCAACCTGGCCTCCAGATTACAATAGTAGAACGTCTCTGGCTACAGAGACCGAGGAGACGCTAGCTTCTCCTGGATCTCAGCGGCTGTCCAGTTGTTCATCTTAATGTCCGCGGATGAAATGATGGACTGACTGCTGTGATCAGCTTAGAGATGCCACCTGTCCCGTTTTCCCCAGAATTGCTCTATTTTTTCAACAGCTCCACAACAAACAAAATATGATAAGATATTAGAAACATTTTCTTATTTATGACTGATCAGAATATCACGTCACTGACCTCCTCATGCAATTCCCATGAGCGCGATTGACTCAGAATCAGAATCAGAATTCCTTTATTGGTCCTGCAAACGGGGGATATCCGCGTGTCACAACAGCCTAATCAATAAACATTAATAAAAGTACAAAATAAACAATATATAATAAAAAGGTAAAAAAATAGATTCTTACATACATAATATGTACTAGTGCCCCGCCCCTTTCTGTGACATCATCCCCATTAAGTCATCATTCACATTTAATTTAATTAATTTTATGGTAAAAGTACAGAACAGAAATCAGTAACACTTGAGCTGAGGTGTCCAAATTACCTGAATGCACCCGATTACAATATTAAAGTAATGTAACTTGATTATATTCAGTTCGTTTTGGATTAATAACAAATGAAGACCAGAGAAATTAAATATCAATTTTAAAAAAGTAGCTTTTTGTGTATCCTGTTAACAAGTGTTTATCTGTGTTCGTTATATTAATTTTTATCTTAACTTTTGACAAGAGAAGTTACAGTAAATATGATGCAGTTGAGTTTCTCCGGCAGGGACTTGAACTCAGGATAAAAGCAAATTCTCTGGACACAGAACTCCTACTCTACCAACTGAGCTAAACAGCTTTGGATGGCTAGAGAATTCTCTGGTTGAAATGACGTAAACCACGTCAAATAAGTCCCGCCTACAGATTTTCTGAAGAATCCATGCGGTGCGCGCCAAAAGGGGCGGTCTCCCTCGTTTCCCGCGTGACATTAGCGCATTTCCCTCCAAAAAGTTAGATGTGTATAATAATGGCTGACTGATTGTCACTCTGTTTGGAGCTGCTCTTCTCTGAGGACACGAACATGGTGAGTAAACTCTTCTGTACGAATCTGCTTTATGTGTCCAGTTACCTGCTCAGTACAGGTGTATTCATGTCTGTGTGGGAGGTGTACAGACAGTTAATACTTATTGGTCTCAGGTAATAAGTCCAGGTGATGTTCCTTCATATATCAGCAGCTCCACATATTAACTACCTTCATGCGTTGTCTAGCCTGCCTCCCTCTCATGTTGGTGAGATTTGTTTCTACCTCAAATGTTTCTGAAATAACTCTGAACAGAAGCTGAAGACCTCTCATTTAACTGAACAGGTAAATTCAGCTGGAACATAATCCTTTAATTACAGCCAATTAAATCCGTGATGGACGTTGTGTTTTGCTCCATGCACCAAACTCCATTGGGATTTTGGTCGGTTTTATTTCTGCCATGTTAATTACATAAATAATGCACAGTTAACTAAACTTTGGTCACTATCTAAAAACAAACGGTAGTTTCGGTAAAGTCGGCATGAAGTATTTTTAAAATGTATTTACTATTTACAACGGCATGAAAGCTGTTTGGCTAATGTTTTACTGGTCAGTGTAAGTGAGTGGTGGTGTTATGTTAGCTAGCTTACTTTAAAGTTGTTGGAGATGCACTGCACGGTTTGGAAAAACGTTAGCAGCGGCTCAGCTGCCTTTATTAACGGTGAGGACACATGAACCGGGTACTGACACTATAACGAGCTTATAAAGACGAGTCATTCAATCGTCGTGTTTTTACAGGCAAGTTTGCATGTTAGCTAACGTGTGTGTCTGTTGGAGAGTGTTAGCATGACGGCATTATCCTGCTGTGTAATGTTAGCTTGTTAATACTAGCATCGTTACAGCTGAATATCTGAGGACAGCACAGTTAGCTAACAGGCTCCAAGTGTTGTGTGTAATAATGTCTCAGTATGTTAGTATGTCAGCATCTAGAAGGTCATTTTGAGCAGCTAAAGTAGTTTATACATACAATATGCAGCCTCATTGTAGCCTGCACAGAATGGATTTAGTGTGTTTGTCTCAGTTCTGGTTTAAAGTGATATTTAAATCACTGCACTGACTCCCTGTGTGTCAAAAGATAGACTTTAAAATCATATTACTCATCTATAAAGCACTAAATGTTCTCAGGATTTAATACATTTGGTTAACTTTTGGTTTACCTTTAAAAAAAAAACACATTTATTAAATCAGATTATAGCAGATTTATAGAGCAGAGTGATGTGAGACTCCTGAAGTGATGTCATGCACATGCTTACAGACTGTTATATCATTCTTTATTATGAAATTATAATCCTGTAAGAAATCCCCTTTTTGCCAGATGTGTCTGTAATCTGATTACATCTTCTTTTTTACTGCTATAATCGGAATATATATACGCAAACACACACACACACACCCACACACATATGCATGTAGTCATCATGTTATATTAAAGTACTTCCTCCTCTTTCCAGGTGAACAGTGGGACTTGTCTTCAGCTTCAGGTGGAACAGCTCTGACCTGTATGGTGATCAGACCTGGAGAGGAGAGACACCTGGTCCAACAAGGTCAGTGCAATAGAGGTGCAAAAATTAAAGGCAGAAAGTGTGAGATGTGTCAGTTTCCATTCATTAATACTCTAAAATCAGTAAATGATTCTAGAGGATAGTCGAGTCTCATTCACAGGTCGTTGAATACCGACAGTTTGGGTTGGTAGAAGCCACTATAGTGTCTCTGTTAGGACATGGCTCTTTAAATTTAGTAGTATTTTAAATGTTTTTTGTTTACTGAGAGGAAATATAAACAGTCTGTCTGTTTAGAACGCCTGCATTTATTTGATGTCATTTATATATAATATAAATGATATGATCATATTTTATTTAACATGTATATCTCCACTGTTCAGCCACAATATTAAAACAACTGACAAGTGAAGTGAGCATTGATCATCTTGTTACAATCAAATGTTCTGCTGGGAAACTTTGACTTCTGTCATTTCTATGGATCCTCTTTGACAAACACCACCCACCCAAACACCGTTCAGACCAACTACAGCCCCTCATGGCAAAGAACCCAAGGTGTCAAATTGGCCTCCTCACTCTACAGATCCCAATCCAGTTGAGGATCTGTTTGATGCGCCAGAACCAACTCCCATCCACGTTGGGGCCCCCGTGGATCGTTCTTGGCTCTGACTGCATCCAGTGGAAGCTCAGTTGGATTGAGATCTGGGGAATCTGGAGGCCAGGTTGACACCTTGAGCTCTTTCCCACGTTCCTCGGGTCGTTCCTGAGCAGTTTTTGCAGAGTTGCAGGCGCGTTGTCCTGCTGGGGGGGCACTGCCATCAAGGAGTGTTGCTGCCATGAGGGGGTGTACTCGGTCTGCAGCTGTGTTTGGGTGACTGGTGTTTGTCAAAGATAAATCCACATGAATGCTAGGACTCATGGTTTCACAGCCGAACATGGCATTGGAACACAATGATCCATGTTATTTATTTCACCTGTCACTGGTTCTATTGTTGTCGCTCTCAGTGTATACACATGTTAAATACTTTATGAATTAGATCATAGCTTACTGTGATGTTGAGTGCAGTAAGCTACGACAACCAGAATTTGAATTAGATCAAATAAATGCATTTAGGCACTGCAACCAGACTTGTTAATATTTCCTCTCAGTAAAACAAAACCTGTTTAAATGACTTCCTCTTCCTTTGAACGCTGTTGGTTTTGAGCTGGGATTTATACATTTTAAATGGACAGCTTCATTTATATAGATTCAACATTAACATAAGCCTCGGCCTATTCAACCAGCAGGCCACTAATAAGGATCGTATTCAGTTTCTGACGTGCAACTGTGCGGTAGTGAAGTTTTTGGTTTAGAAGCGGTTCTTGTGGTCTCATTCATGGTAGAGATGCAGTAAAATGAGCTCCAAACACCAGCAGAATGACCGGAAACATGTTAAATTCTGTCAGCCTGTGTAAGGTTTTGCTTGAGCAATTGTAAGTTTGTCTACGTCCTTTGAGTGTATCAACTATGTTGAGCAGAGCCTGGTATTAACATTGGCATTCTTATTCGTGGTAGAAGTGCAGTGAATTAAGTGCTACAACACCATTAGAACTGAGCGGAGAAGTGTTGTTTTGGAGGCCTCGTTGTATAGAGCTGTTTAGGGACAAAAGTTCACTGACAGTAATATAGTTGTTAGTGGTCTGCCAGGCAAACCTGGTGTTATCATTGTAAGTTACAGGTTAACTTGACCGGACTTCAGCTATCTTCAATGGCAAATGCCCGAGTGCTGTCCATCGGAGCTGTAAGGTGTGTTTTCCATGAATGGCAGTAGTCAGGCCTTTGATCAGCTGCTGGTATTGGTAATAGCGTATCCTATGAGCCCTTGTGCAATCCCGCCAACTTACAGGCCCCTGTTGTTACATACCTATGGTTGGTAGAAGCGTGCACAAAGTGTGCGTGTTTAGTTGGGCCTCGTGCCTTGCTAGGGACATGCTCAGGGCCACGGTAAAAGCTAGCCTGACGCCATTAAAGTGGCTCCGGTCTCTGCCCTCATCTGTCCATGACGATCTCACTCGCGAGTTCAGTGTGCATGGACGCGATGCCTTTGCTTGAAGATAATGTTGAACTCTGTGATAAAACAAAATAAAAAAAAATTGCAGGAATTCAATTTCTTGCAACTGTGTGTAACAGCATCCTGCTTGATAACACCATGCAGAGATCATTATAAAGCTGTTCCAGGGCCCTCAGCCTCACTGCCCAGCAGACCACTAATAACGATCACGATTGTGCTGTGGTGACGTTTTCGTTTGGAAGCAGTTGTTGTGGTTATGTTCATGGTGGAATTGCAGCAAATTGATAGCTACAAACAGCTTGAGCAGTTGTTAGCTTGTCTGCCCCCTTATGAGTGTACTGAAGGTTGTTTTCAGTTCAGGTTCATCTTCACCTGAGCGCACAAATGTGCGTTCAGAGAGGGCTTGATAAGCTTTATGAAGCCTTTGAAGTTGTCGTTTTGCTGGAGAAACATCGTGGTATACAGCTTTTCAGGCTAACAGTGTTAGCTAAACGATGTTGAGCGCAGTAAGCTACGACAACCAGTTCACCACCATAGAGTTCTAGGCACAAAAGTTCAGTAACAGCAATCCAGTTCTTAGTAGTTTGCTAGGCAAACCTGGTTATCAGGTTTGTGTGAACCGACCAACCACAGCAGACTTAGGCCCCGCCTCAAAACCCACAGGATTCAAGGAGTGTTTTTACAACTACAGGATATAAAAAAAATATATCTTGAAATAAAATGTGTATGAAAATACAAGTCTTCTCACTTTTGTGGATGTTAATAGACCACAAAGTGCGTTATTTGACGACCTGAGAATGAGACTCAAAAATCAGCTTTCTTTCTACAGAATTGCTTTATCAGTATACCGACATCACCCAATTAATCAATTGATTAATAATTGTCCTCCATATGCAGCACACTGGCTCTCAACTTTCTGCTTTTAATGCTGGATAACTTAATCTATAATAACACATCATGTTTGATCAGAGAATATTTAATATTGTTAATATAAATCTGCAAAGTAACTAGTATTAAAGCTGTTAATTTAATACAAAGTGCAATGAAAGGATGAATAATATAGTTAAAAACTCAATTTATGCTAAATATGAAAAGTATTTAACATGTATATCTCCACTTTTCAGCCACAATATTAAAACAACTGAGATGTGAAGTGAGCATTGATCATCTTGTTACAATCAAATGTTCTGCTGGGAAACTTTGAGTTCTGTCATTTCTGTGGATCCTCTTTGACAAACACCACCCACCCAAACACCGTTCAGACCAACTACACCCCCTCATGGCAAAGAAACCAAGGTGTCAAACTGGCCTCCTCATTCTCCAGATCACAATCCAGTTGAGCATCTATTGGATGCGCCAGAACCAACTCCTATCCATGTTGGGGCCCCCATGGATCGTTCTTGGCTCTGACTGCATCCAGTGGAAGCTCAGTTGGATTGAGATCTGGGGAATCTGGAGGCCAGGTTGACACCTTGAGCTCTTTCCCATATTCCTCGGGTTGTTCCTGAGCAGTTTTTGCAGCGTTGCAGGCGCATTGCCTGCTGGGGGGGCACTGCCATCAAGGAGTGTTGCTGCCATGAGGGGGTGTACTAGGTCTGCAGCTGTGTTTGGGTGACTGGTGTTTGTCAAAGAGACATCCACATGAATGCTGGGAGTCATGGTTTCACAACCGAACATGGCATTGGAACACAATGATGAATGTTTTTTCTTTCACCTGTCACTGGTTCTAATGATGTGGCTCTCAGTGTATACACATGTTAGATACTTTATGTATTAGATCAAATAAATGTATTTAGGCACTGTAACCAGACTTGTTTATATTTCCTCTCAGTAAAACAAAACCTGTAAATGTTCAAATTTACTTCCAAAGTAAATTAAAACTCCATGTAATTAAATTATGAAAAGTGATTTCAGGTTAAATACAACTGAGTTAGGGACTCAAACCTCCACGAGGAGACTCAAAACTCATCAAAAATAGACCCAGGTCTCTTTGTGGAGGACAAACAACTACCACCAAAACAAAACCTCCACACACAAACAAAACCTCCAAAAACAATAAAAACCTGCACAGACACAGAAACCTCTAAAAAACCAACACTCAAAAATCCCTAAAAACAAACCAAAACCTCTAAAAACAAACACACAAAACCTCTAAAAACAAACACACAAAACCCCTAAAAACAAACAAAACCCCCTAGAAACAAACACACAAAACCTCTAAAAACAAACACACAAAACCCCTAAAAATAAACAAAAACCCCTAAAAACAAACACAAAACCTCTAAAAACAAAGACACAAAAGCCCTAAAAATAAACAAAAACCCCTAAAAACAAACACAAAACCTCTAAAAACAAACACACAAAAACCTCTAAAAACAAACACACAAAACCCCTAAAAATAAACAAAAACCCCTAAAAACAAACACAAAACCTCTAAAAACAAACACACAAAAACCCTAAAAATAAACAAAAACCCCTAAAAACAAACACAAAACCTCTAAAAACATACAAACATAAAACAACACAAAACCTTTAAAAACAAACAAACACAAAACCTCCACAAAGAGACATCAAACTACCACTGCTCCTCTTTCTCTTCCTGCAGGTGACGGACGAGCAGCTAAGACGAATAAGACGAGCCGCCACAGGACCTGAAGCAGGAAAACAGAGTATCTGTCTTCTGATGAAACTCCTTCAGGTCCTGCACTTTTTTGTTGACTCTGGTTTCACCTGCTCAGACAGTGAGCACTGTTGTCTTTGCTGGTTATTTACATAATAAAACCTTTTTTTTAATTACACTATATTGTGGTTTTTATAGATTTTTAAAGAAGGTGTTGAGTCTTTTGATGGAGTCCAATGTCTCCTCTCAGTGGCATTTTCAAAGCTTTAACTAAATTTGATGTATACATTTTCTTTCTGTAATGGAGAGCAGGGCTTCCATTACCTTCATTGTCTATTCCTATTCTGGGAATGACTGATTTAGAAACCATGTGTTGTTTAATAATGTCTGAGTAAGTTAGCCTCTCTCCATCTCTTATCACATGAATGAAGCTAACAGCAGCTGTGAGAGGTTTATAACGTTTTACCAACAGCTGATATGTAATATACCTGAAGTGCTGCCTGTGATATCACCAAGCAGACAGATAAAAGGTCATTTTGAGCAGCTACAGTAGTTTATATGATCATTATGCAGCCAGCGGCCTAAATTGAACTAACAAATGAAAGTGCATCTACCCTAAAGTCCAGTAGGTGGCGCTTGCTTGACACAGTCCCCCCAGGTTTGACAACTCCCATCTCCCATTGTCTGAGATCACACCTGAATGCAAGCCTTTTGGGGGCCCCTTAGCAGAATTTGATTTGGGGCCCCCCCTTCCACCACCACAGAGCCACCTGTGCTTGACAATTGACACAAATTTCACACTATATTGTTACATTATAAATTGTATTAATACAGTGATCGTGAACTAATGTCCCCTGGGAACAGATGCACAAGGACCCCACCTACCTTATTTGTACAAAAGTGGGTGCAAATGGGGGAAGGGGAGTCTGGGGGTCCTCCCCCAGTAAATTCTGAATTTGGTAGATGTGAAATCCGGTATTCTGGTGTATTTTTGGAAAGGCCAGCTGGAGAAGGGCAATACATAAATTCGTTCAGATTCACAACCTCTTGCCTTTTGACTTATTGAGATAGTGACAGCAGTTGTAGGCAGGTATATTGATCATGAAATCAGAATCATCTTGTCTTGAATTATTCATTCATTTATGTCACTTGTTTAATTTATATAATATGTAAAAAAAAGTTAATTTGTTAAAAAAAGTTATTTGGGACTACGTGTTGTTTAATAATGTCTGAGCAGGTTAGCCTCTCTCCATCTCTTATCACATTAATGAAGCCAACAGCAGCTCAGTGAGAAGTTTTGAAGATATGAAATATACCTGGAATGCTGCCTGTAACATCATGAAGCAGACAGATAAAAGGGTCATTTTGCGCAGCTAAAGTAGTTTATATGCTCATTATGCAGCCTCATTGTAGTCTGTGCAAAATGTATTCGGTGTGTTTGTCCCAGTTCTGGTTTAATAAGTCACTGCACTGTGTGTCAGAGATAGACTTTAAAATCCTATTACTCGTCGATAAAGCACTAAAGCACTCTTTAACAGCCATTTTCTTCAGGACTCGTAGTTTACTTTCATCATTCAGCAGTGAAATCAGCAATTTTACCATCATGTCTTCGGTCCTCAGTTCACAAGACTTGTGTGAGGGAAATATCCAAACTGATTTAAATTACTTTATTGATCTTAGAAATGGATAAACGTTTAAAAAAAACAACACAGTCTATTTTCTCAGGTATGTTCAAGGGTTGTATTACAACATTATCATTTTGAAAAAAAATCTGACATTATCTCACAAATCTCAATATGCCACAAACACTTTCTTCATAAAAATAACTCTGTCAGCCAACATGGTTCCATTAAAAGTCGATTTATAGTAAAAAATAAAAATAAAATAAACAACAAGCTGTTATATATCAACGTGTTGGATTTCTATACCATGCATGATATTCATTAGGCTTTGTACTGTATGATATGTACTGAGGCAAACGCATATAGAATATTACTGTTGAGTGAAAAACCTGTAAAATATTCAGCGTAGGATAAAATAAAAAACAATTTCTATTTCATTAGCAGGGCTTAGTTCTGTCGAAAACATAGCAGCTGTTCCAGAGTTACTACTTTACACTAAATTCTAAAAAAGGGGGGGAGGGGAATCGCCTCAACTTCTGAATGAAGTCCATCTCTATTTTTCAACATTTCTACAGTCAGAAAGCAACTTAAAAGACATATATTAAAATCTATATGGCATATTTTATTTGTCTTTGTTTTTCTGCTGTGAGTACACGACCGAGTACAAAATATCTCCAGAAGCCAGCTGGCAGGCGAGCAGTGGTGTTGCCCTCAATGTTCCCTCTGTCATCAGACGACAGTAACAAAGTTCAGGAGCAGAAGTGGATACCGGACTGCGAGCTTCCTCAACACCGTCGTTTGACACTGAAAGAAGGAGGACACTAATACTTTCGGCTCATCTTTAAAACGTAACACTAAGAAGAAATGTGGGAGCATTCTTGGGGTTTGTTGAGACAGGTCTGTGTGCGAGTGGAGAGGGGGGTTGGCACAGAGTTTCATTCACAGCAGGACCAGGTCTTGTGGTGCTGTCAGTCTCATGCGTTGGAGTCCTCGTCTGTTACGCTGGGGTTCGGTGAATTTGAAATCTCTTTGAAGAATTCATCATCTTTCAGCATGCTCTGGTACAGTGTAGACGAAAAATAATATTAACTTAACTACCAAGAGCTGGAATGTCAAGCGCAAGAGTGTAATGTATTCTGGATGACTAAGTCTTACCGTCAGGTTTTGAATGCCCTCAGAAAAAGCTCCGATCTGTCTCACAGTTCCCTCTGAGTCCTCCATCTATCAAACAACAAGCAGATTTCAACACTTGTGATGATTTACACACAGTACAAAAAGACCAGCCCTAATAAAAATAGGAAGAGTTTTTCCTAATGATGCACATAACATCTTTGACTTCAGATGTACGGTAAATGCAGTTATATATAAAATAGTGATTGATGACAAAATGATCATTAAATAGACCATTTGAGAAACTAGCTCACCTGTTCGAGCCTGTCGAGGTCGTCCTCATAGATCTGGAGCTCGAAGCCTTTCTGAAAGCTTCGTCCCTTTGGCATCTCCACGTCCATCGGACACACGTACTCCTCATTCTCATCCTGCTTTTTCTTCCTCAGGCTGCCAAAGTTTCCAAATGACAGTTTCCTCGGCTGGTGCACACGAGGAGAGAGAAATACAGTTAACATATCTTTGTTTTTGTTTTTTTACTTTAATGGGAGAAATATATGATCAATTTAAGATTTGTTATTCTGTGTCTGATAAAATATTGATTTTGTGCATTGACATGGTTACTCTGGTTACTGTACTTCACACTTGGCTAACTTATGTTAGTTTGCAAAATCCAAAAATTCAAAACATTTCTTAAATATTCGTTACTCGGGAATCCATGTAAGCAGAAGTACTACTATATTCAAGAACTCATGTGTTACCTTGACCTTCGTGGTGGCAGTAAGCAGAGTGTAGTCTGGATTTTCAAGACACTCCTGTTTGAGCTGCTGAGCCTCTGAGCCAATGAGCAGATTGAAATGTGTGGCGAGGTGGCGACGCAGCAGCGTCTTGTTGGGGGGGATATTCAGCAGCAAAGCCATGGTCTCTACGTTGAACCGCGGCTCTAGAACCTGAAGACAGAAAGGACGTTTGAGGATTGGATACTTTGAGGAAAGAATCTCTGTTTTCCCATGGGAGACTGAACACCGGACGGTCTCACCATCAGGCCTCCGTGCACACCGCTGCCTCTCAGGTTGGGAGCGTATTCAGCGAGGTCCGCAGACCGCAGCCACTCCATCACCCTATGGTTGGTCCACTGGGAAATCTCTGCTGGAGAAATATTGTTCTAAGGGAAGAGGATGGGAATGTTAACATACAGCCAAAGCATCATAAAATGAGAATGTGAAAGAGTAGAACAGGCTGCTGAGCTCCGTCTAATCATTTCTCAGGTGGATGCACCTCGTCAGACGGCCTACGACGCAGACAGTTGGGCTCATAGTTGTTGAGTCGAAGCACTTGGATGGCTCTCTTGATACTGAGATGATGCAGGACGCTCCCAACTTTTAGAGAAAGCAGGTCATCCTGGGGGACAGAGTCAGACATCAGCGGCTTAGTGTGATACCCAAACAATAAATGCAAAGAAGACTTTCATGAACATTCCCTGACAAAGAAGTCTCTGTCAGGATATCACAGTTTGAGCAGAGACAGACGCTGGGGCAATTATTCAACTCTGTCCCAATTATGGTGGGTGAGATCAGGACTCTTTAAGCCACAGTCCTAATGCGAGATGGCACCAGACTTGTCAGAGCTCCTTATCTGCGGGGGCTCTAAAGGGAGGTCACATGTCTTGCCAACACTTACCACTGTCATGTAGTGCAGCATGCGACCATCCACCCTCCCCTCATCAAACTGGGTCTTATACTGAGGCAGGCCGATGTCATCCAGCCATCCTGTGAGGAGAAGAATAAAATACAGTGTCATAAGAAGGATGTTTACAATGAAGCAGGATTCAAAATATAGAGCATTGGTGACTGAATGTCTTGGACCGGCAGACCATACTCACTCGTCACCCAGTTAAAGTCGAGCTTTCCCTTATTGTCCTCCTCCTCTGAGCCGAGGGCCTGCAGAGCCAGCTGCAGCTTCTTTCTATGCAGCGGGTGTTTGATTCCCAGCTCCTAAACAACCACAAGAAGACATGGAAGGATTTATCCACAACATCTACAACAAGCATACTTTGCTCGTCTGACAGCTTGGCTAAACTAATCTAATTCTTCTGCTTCATCTCACCCTCTCCAGGTCCTGTTGGGAGGCCTGTAGAAGCGTCTGACCCGAGGAGATCCACACACGAGCCATATTCACATAAAGGCCGAGCCCCTGATCCTGCAGCCAGTCACACACCTGATCCTTTGACCAGCGTGCAAAGGGAGCGTCAACTTCACTGATGAAAAGAAAGGGGAACAGAAAAGTCAAAACTTGTAAAAGTATAGTACGTACATTTGTGATTTCCCCATCATCCTCACAAAGACTGCTCTGTAAAAACACTCACATGATCTCTGAATTTCATTGTGCTCCAGAGATTCCAAACACAGAAACCACATTCTGAGTCTCATTATTCAGGCTGAATGCACAGACTTACTTGTTGACTCTCTGGAGGTCACGAGACCAACCCAGTCTGGGTCCCGCTGTGGCTCGCACCCCGCCTCTCTTGAACTCACCCTCTGGCAGGTTGTCGTCCAGGTTAAATGTGGTAGATTGACTTCTTTTTAACCTTAAAAAAATTACATTATTTAAAAAAAAAAAAACCTGAATCTGAACTTTTATATTCATGTGTTTCTTTAAATCAAAGCTGAAGATCCTCATGTAATTATTTTACTTACTTCCCAAACAGTTTCTTTATTCCTTTGGATTTCTTCTTGCCCTCTGGGGTTGTCGGGAGTGTGTGGGTGCTGTCGCTGTTAGTCGACCTCTGTGGCATCCCGGCCAAATCCAGATGATCGGTACCTTGTCGTTCCGTTTCAGCTAAACAAACAGATGCCCACAGAAAATCATCAACATCTTGAGCAGCAGTGTGGCAGACATGCTCAGGGCTGGTGGAGGGAGCCAGAAAAAAAGACAGACACATGACATCGCCTAGACAGACTGGGAGGTCATGGTGGTTTGTGTTAAAAGCGGTTTCCTCTCTACTGTGCATGCATCAGACACTGCTGATATCTGACTAAGACTTGAATAAAATAGTCTTGTTGTATCAGATAAAACAGAACGTTCATTAGTTGTTTTGTTTTAGCTATTAAGTGGGATGCCTTCAAGATCCAAATAAATCATTTGAGCTGATAGTCTGGATCTCGACACAGATTTTGTTTCGGTGAAGGGTTTGAGAGTGTAAACAAATACATGCAAGCACGCAGGCAAATCAACATACACAACAGACTGGTTGTATGTTGGACGTATAGTGGGTAGTGACAAGGGTGGGGCTGCTGAAGCGCTGCAGCTACTGTGATAAAAAAAGATGTGAGCTGAATGGAGGAGTTTAGAAAAGGCACATAAGAGGTATTCAGTAGTTTCCTTTGTTGGCTTCGGAGAACTACTGCAACCCTACAATGACCTGTGGTCAATACTGTACCTAGCATAGGCGCACTTGCACTCCGGCTGCGGTCTTCATGTGTTCACAAAGCACACGCAACATGGGAAAGGGTCCAACAGAAAAAAGAACAAGACAAAGGGCAGAAATTATGAATGAAATAACAACAGGATCAGAGAGGTGGAACAAACACAGACGAAAACGCACATAACACAGGACGAAGGGCACAGAAACGGACTTCCATAATTAACTGGGGACCACAGTTTGTGTGGGCTGCAAATTATGGTCTTGGTCCATGTACTATATTCCATGGGTGTGGCTTGGGAAAATAGAAAGTGGATCATGGTGGAAAAAAAACCTCCAGGGAAAAAAAATGTCACTCTCCAGTCAACAGCCAGTCAATTCCACAGATGTGTTAACATCTAAATGGCATCAAATACAGACAGTCACCTTTCGCAGCTGCTGAATCAGGTGGTTTGCTCTTACCCAGGTTAGGTGTGCTGTTTGTCTTCTTGCCCCCTCGAATCTTGAAGAAGCCCTTTCCAAAAGATGAACGAGCCTTTCTCGAGCCAAAGCTTTCATCTTCCGTGGTGGCAGGCAGGTTGGCAGGCAAGGTGGCTGTGGGACTGATGGGGGGCTTTTCACTGATCTTAATGATCTCTTCACTTGTATTCTGAGAGAACAAAACACAATATGCCTTAAGAAATATTTTATCTTTATCTTTAACAGTATGAAGAAGAGAGAGAGACACAAAAACACAAAGACCATTCAAACTGTGTTACCTTTACCTTTTCATTATTGCTCCTATCCAGCTGGTCCTGGCTGCCAGTCTTTGTGGCATCTTGGCTGCTGAAATAACAAAAAAAAACGTTTCACACACTTCACTCATGACAGTGCACTGGACTAGAGCTCATGTCACACGGTCATGAGAAGGAGCGCAGAGAGTAACAGGATGTGAACTACCATGACCTCTCGAGTGTAACTTAAAGAAGGCTTCCTCACACTCTGTTTGCGTAAGCAGGCTGACACCTGTTTTGTCCATTTGCTGCAGTCATACAGAGTGAATTACTACTCTGCTCTCAGCGGCACTCTGTAAACAAAGGTGAATTCATATGGTACACAGACAAACTGACTATTGAGAGAGCAGCATTATCTTAATGTATATGTTACAATCTTTCCTAATAAGTATGTTACTGTATTTTAAAAAATACATCACAGCTATAAATAATATAAATATTGGTATTTTCAGCATCCCATTTTAAAGTTTTCATTTACAGTTTCATGATTCAGTGTTGATAAGAGACATTTTCAGTACAGCACTTGCCTACAAGTAATTTGAGAACTGAGTCTCATGACAAAATGTTGATTTGTGAAAGATATCAGTACTGAACATGTGCAACTTTCAACAGAGAAGAAAATGATGGCGATGGCTTGCTCTTTACATACTTTTATCATCAGCTCAGATGTTTTTTACAGCTACATAATATCATCAGTAAAACCTGCAACATTTTATTCATTCAAGGATATGACGAGTGGCAAAGAAATGATAACTTAAGTAAAAAATTGTATCTCCTTAAAAAAAATATTTAGATTAGCCAAACTCCGGCTGAATCAATGCATGTGAATATTCCACCTGTCTACGTCTGTCGGTGCAGTCTCCGTCAGTCGTTCTGGATCTGAAGGGCTCGGTGTGGGTGAAGGTTCTTCCATCAGTCCATTGAGGCTCTCCAACTACACACAGATATATCAGAATGAGAAGACATAAGACGAGACAGAAAATACACAGTTCTAAAATCCAAGCGAGCACTGTCCCAAACCATTAACTTGCATATTCTCCCGGGGCCATGAAAAAGCAGCAGACTAATTTTGCACACAGGCCTAGAGAACTGACGGGAGATGTTATTCAATTAATTGGATGTCGAGCCCTTCAACACTCATTTCACCAGTGTGAAATTTATGTGAGCCATTAGTGTTTTACTGAGCATTTTAGAGTTTAATAAGATTTGAAGCTGCTCGAGGGGGAAAAGGTAAAAGCTACAGGACAACAGAATCTTTTGTCTGCTACTCATTAGCAATAAATTAGTACAATGACACACACAAAAAAATTACATGTACGTTTACTATAAAGGCTTAGTAAACATCTTATTCATGATCCACAATGAAAACACTGAACGTGCTTGGGACATTGTTTTAGTACATCCCATCTACTATATTGTCTTTTTAACGCTGTATACAGTTAGTAGACAAACCTCGTCTGGGCTTTTTCTTATCAGTTGTTCAACATCTGTCATTTCATGATTTTGCAGCTCCACAGACATGACGGGCGAGAATGTGATGGAACCATCACTGTGAATCTCGACATGCTCGTTATCTTTGGTTTTCTCTGAAATACACAATGAATAAGATGCAATTGAATTTGACATGTAAAATATAAGCCGTTTTATTTGGCATCGATCAGCCCATCTCAAAGCTCTGAGGAACAAATGTATCTGACAAGACATGTTTCCCCTCTAGACACAACTTATGACACAGGTCCAATGGAATTTGCTGCAGAAAGCAATAGAGTTGCACCAGCATAATGTAACTTCAAACATCCTTTAATGCAACAATAAGAGAAAAATAAAGCTAATTATTCCTTGTGGAGATCAACTCTAGTTATAGCTTCATAAAGCTTCAAATTAAAGCCAATGGCCGCCTACTTAACACCTGAAAAATGACCAATAATATAAAATATGCATAGTTATTATTCATCTACACACAATCTAACCTTTTTTTCCTTGCACTGACATCACCATGTCTTGAACTTTCTTGTACCGCAGCAGCGACTGCTTGAGTTCCTCAATCTTACGATCCTGCAGAGGAAAAGACAAATTAAATCACAGTGAGGCAAATTTGCAGAAGGAGAGCTGAATTAATTATTGCAGTTCAAATCACAAACTTGTCAAATGTACCTTCTCCTCATTGGCTGCCATCAATGATTCAACTGCCTTTTTCATTCTCTGCACTTCCACATCTAGTGAGCAAAGAAAAGTGATTAGACAAAGAACTGTAGTGTTCACGTTTGGGATGGATAGTAAGCCTGAACACACAAGGAGCAACTGGAGGATTTACTTCATTCAGACCACACAGGCTGCAATGTTACTCACTGTCATTACAGTAACATCACAGCCACAGTCTTTGTTTTGTAAGCGTCCTTCAAACAGAGACCTAATGTCCTTGTGTGCGCAGGTGTTTCACTTTGGCAGAACATTTTCACTTTTCAGGACACACACAGCTTCAAGGTTCTGTGAGCAGGCAACCGTCAACATTACCAGTCCTTGTGATTTTATCTCCAAGAAGTTTAAAATAAACGTACATCAATTCAGTCATTTTGTTTTTCCTATGAAAAATCCACATGTAGTGCGGATAGTGAGAATGTCAGCAAACAAATGTAATAATATTAATATCTGCGCAACCTTGGGTAGAACATCTGATGGAAGGTCTGTGTTTTTATAGCTTTGTTACTGTGGATACTATCGAATGCATGAAAGATAGAATTTGTAACATTTCTGTCTCAAAATGTCTTAAAATGTTCAAACCCAGAGAATTGTGTAATTTAAGTAAAGGTTGGATTCATTTGGTTGCATGTTGCTCATAATGTCAGAGAGTGAGGAAGGAAGTCAGCAAATGTAATTAAATAAAACTTGAATACATGTCTTTGTTGTTCTGCCTGAGTCACATCAGATAGATTTCAACCACAACAGTGGTTTTTAAACCAAAACGACATCTCTGATGATCCCACGCTATTTCTCGACATCATCAAACGATGTCTTTGTTTTCACTGTGCGTCTGACTGGGATTTTGTTGTTTAAACATGTGTAATCTCTAATAAGAAACGTAAACATACTGTTAAGTGCTTTAAAACATAAAAACAAGTTTTGTTTAAAGCCTCATGTACAATTCTAGTGATGTAAACTCCTGAGCACCGTCTCTGCAGAATCATGTTGAGGGAGTCTGAGCCTGAATGAAAAATGAAATTGTTCTACATAGGTGAAGTATCACTGATAGGCGTAGGCACAATTCAAAACACTGTCACATGACACTGAACATGAACACAACATCACATGTTAGCGGGGAACACACTGGTTGATGATGGGAGCAGTGGAAGGTTTAGAGGAGTTTGAGGAGAGACACTGAGGGGAACAGGAGGTGATTATTGTTGGAGGACATGAGGCAGGAGGATGAGTGAGCAGCCTGAATGGTTAAGACAAACAACACAATTCATTCCTCATTC
This sequence comes from Sparus aurata, assembly GCF_900880675.1. Taxonomy (NCBI): domain Eukaryota; kingdom Metazoa; phylum Chordata; class Actinopteri; order Spariformes; family Sparidae; genus Sparus; species Sparus aurata. Next base: position 7,568,064 of record NC_044194.1, on the reverse strand, counting down.
CTACTGAAAACACAAAGCAGACATTCCTCGCTGCTGTTCCAGGTTGGACATTAAAAGACATAGATGCAAAGCTTTTGGGTGACAGGGTTCCTACACATTTTTTCTTTCAAGATTTCACTGTTCCAGATTTCTATTTGATATCTTAATACAAAAACCTAGATGTTATTTATGTAAATAAATGGTCATAAAATACATCTGTTAATACGTATGTTATGTTGTGACTATGTATGCAATACATTGTCAGAAGACTGTAGCGAAATACTGAAGCTAATATAAATCAATTAACACCAAACCATTGATAATGATCAACACAGCTGTAAAGCTACGGTTTCCTTGAGCAGGAATTTTAGTCTGTTTTTCTTTTCTGATTACCACATCAATGTATAACTTATAAATGTATAGACAAGCTTTGCGCTTGCTTATTTGCAACCCTACGTATTTATGCAATTCAAAGATATTTTCCTAAACTAATATGGTCTCGGTCTCGGATTGCTCAGATTGGTAAAGTTCTTTTGTTCTTAGGACAGGCTGCGACACACAGGCGTAGGAGCAGCTCTGTCTAGGGTTTGGGTGTCCAGCTGCACGCCAAACATCTTGTGATGCTGTCAACATCAGTCTCGCTCTGGCCCGTGATCGCTCACGCAGTGGTAAATGCCTCGACTGCGCTGGCTGCCGGCTCCAATTGGCATTAAAAACACTACTTGTGTGGTCAAATTATTTTTAGATTCAAGATTATACAAAATAGATTATGTTTAAATTCTGAATTTCATTTTTAAGGACACACAATAGAGGCAAAAGTCTGGAAACACATTTTTCTTCTTCTCTTTCGTCCATACTTATCCTCACCTGGAAATGATTAAAATCCAATCCAATGCTTTCCCATACTGCGTAGGAACCCTGGAATGACCTTGGTTTTGTTCACTTTCAAGCCCTTAAAGGGTTGACAACCGTTGAACAGGTTGATGATGTGGTGCTCTGTGGTCAGGTTTTAGCACTCCAGTGGGTTATAATGGACAAGCAGAGTTCAGGTGGCTCATGCTCGTTCATGCAAACAGGGGTTGCGATGGGTGCAGCAATAAGGTGCAATAACAAACACAGGCATAAAAACCCCCCTTACGTTTTTCTTTCAGCCTCTTTCTAAGAGTTTCATCTTGATGAGAGACTAAAACGGGACAAAGAGTTATGAAACAGAAACTGGTTGGTTACAGATTCTGACTTCTTATAGAATTATCCTAGTGCTTTCCGACTTATAGACAGATAAACACGTGTGAACATGAATTTAAATATCATGCATGTTCATCTTCAGCGAGGGTTGGTTTTAGACTGGTTTTCCCACCTCTCTCTGTGGGATCTGCACTGCTCGAGGTGACGCCTTTGAAGCCTGTCTCATCCTGTAGCCTCCTCATCTCTCCGTCTTTGCCCTCCAGCTGCCTCCTCAGTATGGCTAGCTCCTCCTGTCCAACAGAGAACAACAGTGAGGAGATTTCCTCCACACAGACGCTATCCCACCCAACCCCCCCAACCCAACTCCACACTACAAACAAACCACAACACAAAAGGTTCACAGATGCTGACGTGGCGTACAGGCACGCTGGCCACACCTGCTCATGTGAGAGGTGAGCTGTCAGCACTCACATCTGGGAGGATTGAGGTAAAATCAAATACAGAAGGCATTATACAAAAAAAAGTGTTTTAGTGAACAGCAAAGGAATCAAACATGGTGACAGACACATAAAATGTCGGTTTTAATAGAGATCAGAAAAAGGAAATCAGTGGGACAAGTGTAAGGAGGGATAAAGAAAGACACAGGAAAACACAACTTGCAAACTCTTGACAAAAACCCAAAATTAAAGCATACCTGTGGTTTGAGACACTGGTGCAGACTTAAGGAAGTGACTACACTTGACTTTTTTGTATTTTGCTGTACTGCATATTTCAGTACATAGAGTGATTTCATTGTGTGCAAAGTGACATCATTTTACTTAAAATAGTAACCAAAACAAACTTGGAAACTGCTGCAGAACAGATTTAATGTTTTTTTCCCTCAAAAATAAAAACAGAAGAGGAGCCAAAGGGAGAGGTCAAAAACCATAATCATACAGCAAGCAAAGCAGTCATCCTGAGAAAAGCCAACCTTCATAGCCTGGAGTTTGTGCTCCTTCCTCTGTTTCTCATACTGCATCTGGCCCATTTTGATTTTCAGGCTAGAAAGCTTGGCCATTAGCGACTAGCAGTAGAGAGACAAACCAAGGAAGAGAGAAAAATAGAGATGCAAGAGGTGAAAGATAACGAGGTCAAAGAGGTGGAATACCCAAAATTCAAAACAAAAAGATATTTACATCAATCCAGAGAGGAGTTACTGAATTATTTGTGAGCGGTTTATAGAAGCAGGAGGATATTTTAACCTGAAAGAATGTGGCATGTTCTTGTGAACTGTTTCAGTCGTGAATCCACATAAACAGTTTTTAACTATGTCAACAGCAAAATGGGTTTAAATGAATGTTTAACTGGAGGAGTCAGCCCTGGAAGATATTTAACCAGCCAGAAGAGAGTAAAACGTTAAGTCATAAAAGAGTGTGACAACTTCCCTGTGACAACTCACCTTTGTGGATTTAAGTTTCTTTTCGTACTGTAGTTTTTCACCCTCAAGATCGGTCAGTCTGTACCGCAGTTCATTCATTTCAAGAATCAGATCCTAAAAGAATAGAACATGCATGTCACAGAACGGTAGTCAAAGAACAAGCAAACTCTTAAAACATTGGCCGTACAATAATACTTCATTTCTTTTCTTTTTTTTAAGTAATTTAATTTGTGCACCTCTCCTACTCAACTTTTACAGTTAGAAGTTCAAATCAAACTGCAAAAATACATTTGAACACCTAAACAATAATATCACTTTCCAGAAATCAAGACCCGGATTTATCAATACACCAACCATATCAGCACACACAGGGAGGCGTTCATGCACTCAGGGAACAGACACTTGTGACAGCGGAGGATGTAAACATTAATGGCATCCTCGTTAGTTGACCTGTACTTTTAGCTAGCTTAGTTAGCTACCTTTTTGTCCATGGCTACATGCACGCCTCCTTCTATGCTGTGGTATGGAAATAAAATAGTTCCTATATGAAACTGCTCACAACAAGCAGGTTGGTTATGATTTCTGGAAAGTGAAATTACTGTTGAGCTTTTCAAATGCATTTCAGGTGTTTTTAGCACCACAAGCCAAGTACTATCTAGTTCTATTAGAATTTAGAGAAGGCAAACATCTCTTCTGGTTACATCTCCAAAACATGGCAACTCACATCAAAAACAATCTACATAGATCAATAGCACTACATGCAAGAGGATAAATATGTGTTTGACTTTGAGGTGAATTGCCCCTTTAAAAAGAATTGCACACATCTAGCCTAAGGTTTAAACTCCATTAACCACTCAAATCTGATCTAACTCAGCCTAACCGGTACAATCCAGTATAAAAACACTAGAATCGTTTGAGGGGACTGAATTCCTTGGAAAGTAGAAGCATCAAAGCAGCAGCAGTGAGAAAACGAGAGGAAGCTGCCCGTAGAGGAAAAGTGATTTATGTGCAGTGAGGCGGAAGATGGACAGCAGCTTTTTTGTTCCAGTGGGGTGGAAGAGACGGCCGCGCTGCTGCAACAATAACATGACGTGTTTGAAAGCTTTCCAAGTAGTCTGCATGGTTCATCCGGGAGCAGAAATCTCCCTCATCTCGAGTAAACAAATGACTGACATCTGAATTTTGTAATCCGACCAGAGGGTAGAAAATAAAAAAGAGGTAAAAAACAACTTTGTTCAGTGAGGTTTTTTATTTATATTCAAAACAACACAGCAGGCACATTTCCCATGGATAGTTCAGTGTCGATTCCTCGAAGAGCTTGAACTCTATTTGACTTTTTTTCCTTCCTCAACACACAGCTGCTGTGAGACTGACAATAAAACAAGTCCCTCTCCCACACAGGTGTCAGACAACATGAATGAGTGTCTGTTTGGTGTGTGGGCACGTGTGTGAGGTGAGAGAGAAAGGACATAGGCAGAAACAAAGAGAATTTCTGTCCTGTGAATTGGCTCACATACCTCACTGTCCCTAAATCTGTCAAAGTCCAGTCCGTCCTTGTCCATGGCGTTCAGCTTCAGCTTTAGGTTGGACACTTCAGACATCAGTTCGAGCTTCTGCGTCTCCAGCGCAGTTCTGCAGAGAAGCTCCTGCAATGATAAATGAAGACTGGTTGTAAAAACACTGTGGTTGCTATGTAGTCAGTATTGGCAGTGCAAACAACATCTCCAGTATGGGTGGTGCATAATGATGATGATTTCCAAACATGCAAAGGTTGAGAGCTTTGTGCTCCAGAGAGACAAATCTCAATAGCTGACAACAAGCACAAGGAACAAACACAACAGATGTTTGCTGTCAAAAGGACATGAAGTCATAGCTTCCCGTTGCAAGTCAGCGTCTCTTTCACACATGTGAACCAGGCTTTCGCTGTTGGGTAAATCTTGATCCTGCGTACAAACAGTTTGTCCTCAGCTTTATTTTTACATCACATACAAACACACACCTGTTGCAGCATCTCCTCAGTGGCGTTGAGTTTATCCCTGTGCTCGTCCAAACACAGGTCCAGGTCTCGAATCTTCTCTCCCTGAGCCTCCACCTGGTCAGTCAGCACACTCACCTGCATGACACCAAAACGTTACTTCTTTACAATTCTAACATACATGTGTATTAGCCAGTTTAGTCTTTGTGGAAATACTTCTCTAATCATCTAATCATTCCTGGATTGGTACCTGAAGAACCAGAGACTCCTTGTCACTCTCTAGTCGGGAAAGCCTCTCCTGGTAGTGGTCTCCCCCACTCAGAGAGATGTGCCCATTAGACTGCAGGGAAGAAAGAATATGGATCAGACAACAAACCATGAGACAAACTGATCTATGACACAATTAGGTGGTACAGATAACAGGGGCGGGAATCACCAGAGGACCCACGATATATCACTGTGATTTTAGACATTTTGAAATAACATATACTGCAACTTATTTTTCAATGGCACATTATGTCCCCAAAGTAAAACCAACAACCGTTTTATATAAGTTTTCAATCTGTTAATGTTACTTCAATCATTTTGCATTTATTGGGATTGTCAAGCAGACAGACACTGTCATAGAAAACAATCTTCCATACCTGAAAATGTTCTCTGATGAAATGCTTCATGTTACAGTGTGACTGGCTACACTGCACAAACAAAACCTTACATGGCTGAGACGGAGGCTCAGACTCAGACTGCAGTACACAGAGTGAGTTACAGCATTACACAAAAGCTCTGGCATTTATCAGGCCTACAGCCCATCAGTCTCCTAAACACAACTCTGGTTCCCAAGAAGTCAGCATGTTTCTTGCAGCACACTGGCTGTGACATTCACAACAGCAGCATTTCATCTTGCATTCTCTGAGAACTCAGCAGAGGAGGACAGTTGTGTTTTCGCTTAGCAAACAAGTCTGCCATGTACTTGCACACAGGACTTTTAACCCACTCTGCATTTGCAGAGTTCTAATGCGACACAGAGTGAGCACAATCAGAGGCAAACCAGATGTGCTTCAGCCTGTTTAGAGCACATTCTGTCCAAGCATGGCAGACAAAACCCCTGTATGGTTATACAACTTAACCGATTACTGTTCTGTTGATAAGGGTTCTTTCCCTTCACTAATTTATCAAGCGTAAAATGGACAGAAAATGTCAATATATTGTATCTATATTGTACATCTTGTACCAAATGTTTAGATAAACCAGTTACGTGACATTACCAGTGAAACTCATCTGACCTACAGCTAGACTTTTCTTGGATCAAGTCTATTAAGATCTTCAATTCCAGCTATTAAACTAAAGATTAAAATAGAAAAACACATTCTTGCTCTCAATTATAGATGAAAGCACCACACCTGTGCTACTTTACCTATTTACGTCATCTGTTCAATATCTCCAATAAAGACATGTTAAAGTCTACTGCAGTATGTATGTATCTTACCAGGTGACCATGGAGCCACTCGACCAGACTGTCAGCTGTGGAGTCGGGGATCTGGCAGCGTAGACTTTCCCTTTCTTCTGTGTCCATTACCTCCAGGACATTCCTCAGGTCTTCCAAAAGGTGAAGTGCCCTCAGGCTGCCCATGAAAGGAGAGGTGGGCGACTGGCAGTCAAACATCCCATTGGAGTAGTCCAGAGCCTTGGAGCCTGAGGGGAAGAAGCACAATGGAGAAGGAAGAAACACATTAAAAAGGAGCTTAAATCCAAAGAAAGAAAGTTTAGACTACTGGTCATAATAGCACAGAAGAGAGGACAAATGAACATTTTTGGCTCTGGTTCTCATTATTAAATCATACAGAGTAAAAGCTCACTGTGCCCCATATGAGACAAGACTTGTGTTGGATATCTGTCAGTTTTAGTTTGTGATGGATCTTGAAGGCTTCCACAATCTACTGTTTAAGCAAACTGTAGAGATCGCATTATTTAATGTCCTCTTACTTTTGGTTTCCTTCCTATACACAACCTTACTGACAAGTTGATCCGCGCTACATGCACAAACCAATGGAGTGATTTTACTAACAAGATTGCTACGCTGATTGGATTAATTAGTTCACATGGCTCTTCCTTGAGGGATTTACTGGAAACGATGCAACGTGAGCTTTAGCATGGCAGATGTAGAGTTTGAGCCAAGAACTAACCATCTTTAACCCAATTTTGTTTTAAATGGTTTCGAATGGAATAATTCAGAGCCTATTTCAAGTCATGCTGAGGACAATTGAGAAATAAGATCATAGTTCAGACTGTGGATAGTGATCACAATGAAAAAGAACTGACATTATTTTTTGGGCCGATCTCTCTAACCTCTAGACAAGACTTTAGCTGGCTTTTTTATGTATAACTAGTACTTTTGTGGTCACTAAAAAGTAGTCAGCAACCATCAGCTGAACTAAAGTGAGTAATTCCAGTCATATTATTTGGACTGGAGATGGACAATTATCGCACTGCTTTGACATCTGATCCTCCTGAGCCACACCCAGTCCTTCTAAAGCACTTTTCAATAACACATTGTGTGGATATTATTTCAAATGGTCTCTTGATGCACAATGCACGTTGGTATTTATATTAATGTAACAATTGCAACGCTGGTGAACACGGCTACAGACCGAACAGTCTAAATAAGAAGAGAATAATAGCTTAAACCGCCCTTGACAAACATGAAGCTCCACGCTATAACATCAGCTCTGTGCATCAGATTAACAATTCTGTAGGAGAACTTACCTGCTATAATGCCGTCCATCTGCTCCAGAGCAGCTGCCAACATGTCGCTGGCATCGGACATCATCTTGAGTCACTGATAAGCCTGGGAGGAGGAATGACACCATGTAAGAAGAGAAAAACCTTCATAACTTCATAACTGTATTTTGTAAACTGAATGTGTGTATTTTTTTATCTTATTAAAAAGAACCATAAGAATGCAGAATGGATGAAAGAACAGATGTTGCACGAAAAGAATACACTGAAAAGTACAGTAATGTTTCGCAAAAAATCCTCTTTATGCACTGACTTTGTGTACCAAGCAGTAACACATGAAAAGAAAACAAGTGACCGTGACATCAAACAGAGGAATTCAAAATGAAAACATCCATTATTATTGTGACTACTAACTCAGCAGCATGATGCAGAGATAACCACAGTTTAGTCATAGGAATAACAAATCATAGTGGCAGCCGCTCTGTGTTGTAAATGTCAACAGTATTGGAAGAGGACAAATCCAGCAAACCAGTTACAGTGGCGTTCGGCTTTCGAGGCTAAAAAGTGCAGGAACGTCGCTTTAAGCATGTGATTACAAAAGGTTCCCACCCAGGAATTAGGCCCGAACGGCAGTACATCCTCAACAACCCCGTATGCCTAAAAAAGGACAGTGCCTGGTGAAATGGCATGTTTGTTAGATGAGCTTGACTTTACAGAAGCAGTTAAGCTGAGCGATATTGTAACATGATGACCAGGGGTCAGTGGCAGATACAAGAGCCTGAAACAAAAACAACTGAAAGAAAATGATGTTCTCTGCCCAGTCGTGAAACCCTCTATTGCTGCAGAGATGTTGTGTTAATTTTGTCAGACTCGTGAATGCATTTTCAGAATATCAATCAGGCCATTTACCTAAAATATTGCCAAAATGAATGTCCTGCCAGTAGGACACTGGACTGTCTCTGTTTGGAGCAGAGTGAAGACACATTTTAGCGTCCCGACGTTGGACATCTGCCCAAGCAACACAACAGACCCTTTATCACTGGATGTTTAATCAAAAGGCTCTGCTGTACATTCACGCATGCCTAAACATGCACGCACAGCCACTCATCTGCATATACGCGTGCACATGTACACACGCACGCATCTCTTCCATTTAATCGGCTGCCTCACATCCTGGGAGTGCCCGACGCTGGGACACACCAGCACCGCTTTCAAACTTTATAGAAACCACCCACAGACCTTACACTGTTATTTCAGCATTCCTTTGGTCACATGTTTCCATTATGTGTAAAATAAGCGAGCCCTTAAACATAAGGATCATCACAGCACACAGTAGGCTGAGGAACCAGCATGCCATCAGTCAGCTCCATCGTAAACTGCTGAGTGGTTTCCAACAGTAAAATGCTGGATGTGGATGAAACGCTCCTCTCAGGCTGCCTTCAGTTACTGCCTGTCCCACTTCTTGTACAAATGGGTGAGGGAGACATACAGCATGACATTTAAAAGAAGGCAGTGCAGAAAACAGAATCCAACAGTCAGCCTACTTCTAAAAAGGACAAATCTACATGCTGGCATTTTAAATTGTTAGGGAAAGAAATACTCAAATTTCTTAAAGAATTCAAAAGACAGTATTTAAATATGTTTTCAAAGGGAACCTCAAAATATCTCGCCCACTGAAAAACTAACAATGGCCTAGTATCAGACAGACACGCAACATTAGACAGTAATACAAGAAGACAACGGGACAATCTAGTCCACATTTATGATTTAGAGCTGAAATGATTGGTCAATTCATGAATTAGGTTACTGAAAGAAAATTACTTACCAACTATTTTGATAATTGATTAATCATTTCAGTCTTAAATGTAAGGAATTGCTGCTATTTAGTTGTCAGTTGTGATATTAAATGAAGAGTCGTTGGGATTTTGGACTGTTGGTTTGTCAAAGGAAGCCATTTAAAGACATTGCTGTGCTCTGGGAAATTGTAACAAGTGTTCACAATCTTCTGACATTTTACAGACTAAACTAAAATAAAGTAGATTAATTTTTTAATCAAGAAACTAAACTCAGCAGATTAATTGATAATGAAAATTATCATTAATTGCATCCCTTACTGCATTGATTGAAGCACTTCAAAAGTATTCTGCTAAAAGAAAAAGAACAGACTCAGGGAGAGGCCTTCATTACTGGAACATCTCAAAATACATCCACGCCGCGGTAGATCCATTGGAAAATTAAAAACATAAAAGAAGGAGTATATTCAACTCACTACACCTCTACAATAAATTCATAGCAGAGGAAACACAGTCCTTAGCAGCAGATTAAACAGACTGAATTTGGATTGTGATGACTCAAACTGGAAAGAAGGCCTGCAGGGCATCCCCTTCGAAACCCTGAGTCAGCTCTTCTCTCTCGACGGAAAGGCAAACATGGGTAAAGTTAACACATGGCTTTCAGCAAACATACTTCAAACACACCCGGCCAAGACCAGACACGCTGCCCAGATACCTGCTGTCCATGTGTGTATCAGTGCTAAACCAGTGTCAAGGGCCTGTCTGGGCACTTCATCCTGGACTCAGCGGACACAAAGAGTCCAGAGAGATGTCAGCACAGAGAATGCCTAATTACAGAGAGGTGCACCCTGTCCTCAAGTCCTGGGATGCCTCAATGGTATGTTAGTCATATGTAAACACAAGAGAGTTGTCTAGCAAACAGGCAGGGTGACTTTGACAATGTTGTTGTCACTAGCACAGCAACTAACCATTATTTTTGGCGATGAATCTGCTAATATTAATGTTTGGTTTATAAAATGTCAGAAACAGTGAAAAACATTGGTCTGTCTTTCCCAAAGACGAAGAGGACTTCCTCAAATGTTTTTATTTGTCCACAGACCAAACATATTCAAAGCTGGGGTCAGATGCGTTTCTTAAAAAATTACAAACGGCATAATTGATTGTCAAAAGAGTTGAAGATCAATGTCAAGTTGACTAAATTAATAAATAAATTTGTGCAGCCTTTGTCTTTGCTATGGATCAGTGTTTTAGGGCTTTTATGGGACTTAATCCATCAAATGTCACATTGACATGCTCATTTCATTTCCCAAGAGCCCAAAGAGACATTGACATTGCTCGCTCTGTCCAAACAACTGTCTAAAGCCCAAAAATATTCAGTTAACTATTACATATGACAAAGAACAGCAGGACACCATCACATTAGTGCAGCTAGCGTGAAAGAATGTTTGGCATTAGTGCTTGAAGAATCCACTAATTGTTTAAGCTCAATTTGCTTTCATTTTTTTCTTAAATTAAAAAGATATTATTGGAGGATATATCTGCACCTACATTGGCTCTTAATTAATATGTGCAAGTTTTCCATCAAAGGAGATGTCTCAAAAATCCCAACACACAAGCATCACTCTCTAAAAACAAAGTCTCACTGTCTGCTCTTCTATAAGCAGCACTTACACCGACCATAAGACGCACAGAGAGTGCTATTGTTCATGGTCGCGGGTATTTTGACTGAGAAGCATGAGAAGACAAAGACAGAAAAAAAGCACAGTGCAACACTACAGTACACATGGCATTTTTTCACTAACACCTGCCTGCATATTTTTTTCAGACCCAAAGAGCCTCAAAACAAAACCAGAAGAAAAAAAAAAGAGAGGAAGAAAAGCATTCAAATAGCAATCTTGCCCTTTGGTGAAAACAGCCATATAATCCATGGAGACATGCAGAGAATAATGAATACAAGGGGGAGAGTGGACCACTATAATGGCTTTTCACAAAACATTCAGCTCTGGTCCCTTCAGGCTGGAAGAACCATCACTACCCATCAACACTGGACACTGCAGAGAGCTGAAGTGGGGCAAGACAAGAGACAATCTTGTAGTTCCTCAGTCCCGGAGGACCAGTTAACTACACTTTCTCTTGCACACACAGGAAATAGGAAACAAAATAGAAGCCCCCAGGGCCACATGTCTCTGAGGGGGGAAAGTCCTCACAGCAGCCATGCAACTGGCTTTAACAGCTTGTGTTGAGACGCGTTGCACTGGTGGTGAAAAGGCCCGGAGAGAAAGGAATTTGCAATCCTGGCATGAATCATAAACTACTTGTCTATTCTGCTTCTCTTTTTTTAATCCAGGCGAAGGTTGTTTTTTTTAGCGTTATCATTTCCTGTGGACATGAACAGATAGATCAAAGTCACTCCAAATAATGGCATTTATCATGTTCTGAGTCATGCATGCCTGGACTCAGTCTTTACCTTCAGACAATGTTTCCATGAGAAAAGCTCAATTCTGTCATACCTCAATCTGCGAATGCTCTGTTGGACACTGCAACTGCTCGAGGGTTACTTTTCTTTCGGCATCATAGCAGGCATCAACCATATGTTGTGTACAAGATGCTTAACGTGGTTGTACTATGAGCAAAACAGTGATGTGATCTTGTGACGGGGACATGTAATGTTTTCGTGTACGGGTTTAGGCTTGCATGAAATGAAGCTGTGTGTCCGCTGATTCACCGGGTGTACACACAGTCAGGGCATTCACCAGCCGCCTGCAGGGCGCTGCTCTGGAATAACCTGCAGCTATTTCCACCCCGAGTGAGCAGGCAGAATACATCATGACTAATTTTACACCTCCAAACAACGAGGCCTATATGAAGACGAGATGCGGGTGCAAAGCTGAAAGAGCCTTTTCTTTATATTTAGTCTGGCTGCTGGAACTAAAAGTAAGCAGCTCGCAAGGCATCCGTGCAATGTGTGATGTAGTGTGTAAACACGTTGAACAAAAGATGGAAACTGAGGTCTTGAATTAAAGAGCTTCAATGAGATAAAATCTTCAAAAAAAATTGTTGGACAGCAGCACGCATTCTTTTCACATTAAGTCACGCCTGCACTGCCCGTATCTGAACTCGACCTAGAAGTTGTTTATCTTTGACATCTATGCAAAAAGCCAAGCAGCACTGAAAAGCGCACACGTGGTGCAGAGGGTAAGGTTATGAAAATCACAACAGCAGAGGGTTTACACACAAATGTTGTTTACCAGTGTATAAAAGAAACTAGGGCTGCAATTTTAAGATTAATAGACTAGGTGCTTGGTCATTAAAATGTCAGAAAATTGGCGAGGCGATGTCTTAAAGAAACGAAAGATGTCATAAGAGAAACAAGAAAATATCAACATTCAAGACTTGTGTTTCTTAACAAATTATGCAAAGAAATGTATCAATCACAGAAAGAAATAGTTGAAGATGAATAATTATATAGTTGACAACTAATCAATTAATCTGTGCAGCTCTGCACAAGACTATAAAGCATCGCTCCATGTAAACTGAAACAGTTGTATTATTCAGTTTTAAATGTCAACTTCAACATCTCTGTAGCATTGTTTCTACATAAATTCCTTGCATTTCTTGCTGCAGTCAAGACTGGAAGAATTTGTAATTGAGAATCCCTGGGGGTTTTCCCAACAAGTGAACATGTTGAATGAAAACTCTTTGAGATAAACCACAAAGAGACACCTCAAATACCACAACTCAACTTCATACAGCATCCCACTCTCCAGAGATGGGAGTAAGATGAGCTCCAAATCTACTAAACTGAGGGGTATGTAACCTTTAGATGGTTTTGAAGTTACTCTGTTGTTTGGGAAAGCATTTGAGACAAAGCAAACAGTCTTAAGAGGTTGACTGGAGGGCATTACAACAGCTGGTCAAATCTCCTAGCTTTTAAAAAAAGACAATCCCAGAGAGTAAACTCTGGACAACCTTTCTAGTAAAGTTTACAGTCTGGGTCCATTCATCATATTCGCTACCAAAGTCAATCTCACCAGGCAACAGCACCTCGGGGCGACATCACACCAGATGAGGTGTAGACGATGTTAAAAGAGCTGGCCTCGGGTAGTGGGAGTAACTAACCACAGTGTCTGGCACTGTCTGGAGCTGTGGCACAGTCATAAACCAGCGTTAGACTGACTCTCTCACGTCAAGAAAACTGTACACCGCCTTCGTGAGGATTTGTACTTTGTTGTAAAACAGTAGCTAACGTTCCTCCCAGACGAAAGTATCAGAGTAACGTTAGCTTGACGCATAAAACTAACTTTAACTCCAGTGAAGCTTTACGAGCCCCTTTGCTCTCGACGTTTTTTCTGACGTGCAACAAGTGAAATAAAAGTGATATTTAACTCATTTGCGAGGATGCCAAAAAGTCCCAAAAAGTAACCCAGGAACTTTTGAGGAGGAAAAAAAAGTGAACGCAGCCTTTTCTTTCGATCCAACGGTCGCAATTCCAGAACCAAAGTTAGTGGAAATAATAAATCACAGCCGAAACAAAAGATTAGTCACTTACCGGAACTCCACTCGAAGAAAAGTCGGGATTTCCGTTAGTTTCTCCCCTTTAGTATTTCCAAAAAGTCCGCAGTGCTTGGTTTCTGAACTTCTCCGTGACCACCAGTGTAACCCCCGGCCGTTCACATCGCTACGCCATGATGTCGAAGTGACAAGACCGCTGGAAAACTTGGGACGTCATGGAGACTTAGCCCCGCCCCCCGACTGCGTGGATTGGCTCTGGAGCAGGGACGTGGCGCGTTCACTGTAGCATGGGAAAAATGTGAGAGGAGAGTTTCTTGCTGGATAAAACCCGCTCACTGTTAACGTCATGAAGATATTTAAAAAGAGAAAACACTTTGTCTACTTATCTGTGAGAAAGATGAACAGGAGCAATCGTAAACAGCCGGAAAACTACGGAGGAAACCTTACCTAAATGATCTTCTGTTTTTTTTGCTGAAACGTAAAAGCTGCACACTCAAGTCTGGGAGGTGCCTGTGTGTCAGTTTAACAAAACACAGGCGACATCAAGTGGTCCATTAGTTTAAGTGGTGGTGGGAGCATTAAATTCAAAGTCAGAATTATAATATTTATAATATCAATGAGGCAATAATACAAATCCGAAATATTCAAATAATCAGGATGTTCTCAGAGTCAAATAAGGTCCCCTGAACGTCGCTAGAAAGGTGGCAGGGTCCGCCACATATAAAGAAAAGTAAAACAGTATCAAATTGTGATGTCCTTTAATGTCAGTTTGTTAATTCGGTTCATACAGTCATGAAAGTGAAGAAAGTTTGTTTATGTAGTTAGTTTAAAGAAAAATAAAGATCAATGAAGATCTTTCTCTTCTGCTAAAAGGTCTTCCCCCAAATTACAGTGTACCTTTAATTCACCTTTTCAGTTCGATAAAAGCACATAAATATCAACAACAATATGGTGGGGCAAGTTATTGTGTTACTTTGTAGTTTTTTTTTTGTTTTTTTTACAATCTTACCTGATAATTTGAATACTTATAAATTTCAATCTGCACAATAAGTAATTACCAAAACATTCTGATAAATGCGGAGTAAAAAGTGCGGTATTTCCATCTAAAATAAAGTAGATTTAAAGATGCAATATGCATGCAATATGTTGGCATTTTTTTTATTTCATACTCAAAACAAAATAGGGAGATGCAATCATAATCAGATAAACAGGAACAATCAAAACAACATTAAATTATGCGGCAAAGAAAACACCAACAACAGAACATAACTAAGCAGCACTGATTCAAATGGCAGAAGTTTGATAATACAAAATACAACAAGGCAGAAATGTATGTTTTTCATACAACCGTGTCTAAATTCTCCTGTGCTCTTCGGCATCTACTTTGAAGTTACTCAACAGGCTTTGATATAATTCATCACAGTGAATACCATTCCAGGAAATCTCAGTCTGAACATCGACCAGTTTATTTCCCTGCTCCCAGTGAGTAGAATACCCCGACTTCGGGTCAACCATGGGTCCCCAGAACGGTGTCCCTCCTCTGGGGCCTCTCCACGTTCACAGTGCTGGGGTCACATTCCAGCATCTCTCTGATCCAATCATCATCCAGCGCTCCCTCTATGAACTCCTCCAGACTGATGATGGCTACAGACATAACAAGGGCAGACAGTGATTACAGACAAAGAGCGCTGCAAGTGTTGATATTAGCGAGGAAGGTTGTTAATGTTATCTAAACACAGCCATTAAAAAAAATAATAAAGTATATAACCTATGACAGGAGAATATTTGATGTCTTTCATGTTTTCTTTAATGTAAGCATTACATAGAGGGAAATGTATATACAACCTAAAATGGATCACATTTCTGAACTCTGCCGGATGTTTTGCGTTTACTTTTTGTTTAAGGACTACGTCTCTTTAATATTTAGTGGTTTCAGCATTGATTATCATTTACTGTGCATTACTAATGCTGTAGTTTATCCTCTATTTAATGAATTGTCTCAGCTTCAGTTATGTGCCTGCCTCCTTAACTGAGTAACACTCATAGACTTTAAAGGTACACTGTGGTTTTGGGGAAGGTTTGTCTTAAATCAGAAGAGAAAGACCTTCATTGACTAAATAAACAAGTTCTCTTAGTTTTCTGAGAGAAACTGACCTTAAAGGGAAACACAACTCCATACAGACCCTATTTTCCCGTGAGAACAGCCTGTTTATTCAGTCATGGAAAATATAAATACTTCTGAGTGTGTATCATTACTTTATTCATCTTGTAAATATTACAATTCTATTTGTGAGTTTGAATATCTTCTCCACAACAACATGGTTTTGCCCCGTTAAGACTTTTTCCAACTCATTTAATGAAATGTGTTTCTTTTGGCTTGCATAACAGAACTTACAATAAAAGATTAACAATGATAAAACCTCTCTAAGAGCTAATTTAGGTTGTTCATTCATTATGTTTTCCAATGTGATTCCACATAAAACAGTCCTGATGAACATAATGGGTTTTTCTATAGAAATATAGCTGTTAACTCTGTGTGGTTGGTTTCTGAAGGGTGAAATCGTGCACACTCGGCGCCCTGTCACCACCAGAGCGAGTGTGATTCGGTCCCATGTGGAAATAACACCACACCATGACTTCAGGCAGAAAGGGAAAATCATTTCCTCACCGTTATTGTCTTTATCTAATCGCACAAATATCCTGTTGGTACATTCTTCAGCCGTGAGTGAGTTGGCTTTGGTCAGAGCAGCTGCTACACTCATCTTATAAACGGCCTGTGGACAAAAGGAAACACAGTTGGACTGAAAGATGCATCATCTGTGGCCTCTGTAGCTGTAGTTGGAAATGTCTGAGAGCACACACACACACACACACCTGCATGATCTCCAGCATTTCCTCCCTCGTAATGGCTCCGTCACTGTCTTTGTCATACAGCCTAAATGACCAGCGCAGCTTCTCCACAGCGGAACCATCGATAAGCATGCTGATGGCCATGACGTACTCCCTGAAATCAACCACCCCGTCCTGGAGAGAAGCAGCCTCATTAGCATCTGTTGGTTTGTTATTCCCTGTTTTAAAGCTCTGGTATTTTAGAAGTGAGGTTTTTTACATATTTTTTGATCATAAAACGGGTCTAGGTGTTATACAAATACTTTGAAAGTATCAAGTCAAATTAAACCAAGGAGAAACGCACATAGCCTGTATTCAGAAACGGTGCCTTCAAACAAGTGACATCACAACTCACATAAAGTTGTGATGTCACGAATAAGGCGTCAGCACCCTCAGCTGTGCCTCAATCATGGCAGTGGTTGCAAAAAGATACGCGTATGTGGAGTGGAAGTAACAGTAATTAATCAGTATACAGCTAGCAATTTTTGTCACGTCCGGCCAGAATGTTTATCAATAACGGCAACAACTCAAGAGAGGGAAGTAAGAGAATTCATCTTTATCCAACAAAAAACCTCCCTTGATGTTCATCACTTTCACATTAATTGGCTTTTGACATTTGCCGAAAACGTGAGACAATGACAAGCACAGCTGATTATCGGTTTTAAATAAATTAATACAAAATAAAAACACAATATCGAGACAGCATTCCGTAATTAATAAATTGCATTGTTGTCCTGTGAGCGATGAATGAAGGCTGTTTTCATTTGATCATAATTGGTTTAATCAAATTGGCGCTAAATTAATCAAATCACTTGATAATCTTTCAATATTTTTCTGTTTCATACTTTCAATTCCCATCCATTTTTATGGTCTAATTTTTGTTACTTCCACGCCTTGTACGCTCAGGCCTGTGAGAGCTGACCAATCAGAGCGGACTGGGCTTTTCGGGAGGGGAACCTTAAAGATACAGGCTCTAAAACGGAGGTGTTGCACCAATAGACTGAGGGACAAAAGCAACACATTTTCTAGGAGACACCCATAATAAAAGTATAAACCTAACGAGGAGCATAATATGGGACCTTGAACTCTATGATGCATCATTATGATAGAGCAACATTTATTATTGTCCTGTAGGATTCCCTCCAGACTCATCGGAAATAAAATATCTTACCCTGTTACTGTCCAATGTGCGGAATATCTGTTCTGCATACTCGGCCGACTCACTGCCCACCGTCCCATTGCAGAAATGCCTTTGAAACTCATGCAGAGTGATCAGACCACTTGGACATTCATTAATAAACTTTCTATGACAAAACAACAAAGAATACACTTTTTTAATAAAGACAAAAGTTGTTGTAATACACAAGATAAAGGTACAATTTGGAAGAAGGGTTACATCTGTAGCTGAAGACATGTGTCCTTTTTTTTTTTAATTATTAAGAATTAAGAGAATTAAGGTCAAGCCATCCCCAACCTGTGGAGATTACACATGCTTCAAAAGCTTGTTTACAACCCGGGACATGAGTGTGAAGATAATTAGGCCAAATGATTTTGAACCACTTCACCACAACATGGCAAAGTGAAGCTTATCTGCAGCGTCATGAAGAAAAAGCCAGGCGGTAGAGACACTATTCCTCAAGTTATACAACTGCTCAAACGGGAAAAATAAAAAGGAGCAAAGAGATAAAATGAGAAGATATATAAAAACGAAGTGATACGCAAATTCATCTGGAAAATAACATGTTCTACACAACAAAACACACCCAGCCGTACTCTTCCTAAGAGCTGCTTCACCCAAAAATCTACATTCAGAATTGTTGTAGCTCCTCACAGCTCAGATGGGGGCTTAAGATGTTTCCACTCCATTTCCCCTTTCATCTCAATAGACATCTTCTACCTGAATACACATAGTGCATGGCATTACTATTGTAACAATAACAATGTCAGGGCGAAAAGGAAAATCTTACCTGAACCATTCGTACAGCTCTGTAACGTAAGACTCCCCTCTCCTACAAGGCAACGTAGCAGCTTGTCCCATTCTGTGAAGGAGCAGTAACAGCTCTGTGTTCACCACAGACCTAATATACACAACAAATCCCAGCTTATGCCATGCTTTCTTAATTGCACCGACCACTACCTTATCACATTTGACAAATTACACAGTGCTAATCTCCTCAGAGGGAGGGGGGCAAAAAAAGGAAGGGCGCAAGTGGGTTCAGTAGACGGCAAATTTAATTACTCAGAAAGCAGGCGGCTGCTTCTCAATCCAACTCACAGAGGACAGAACAATGCAGAAGGAAACCTGTTCCTCCAGTCCTCCTGTTTGAGAGATTGTTTAATGATATGCCCAAAGTTCCTGTTGAGGGTTTAGTAAAACTAATATTTATTAACATGACAACCTGGGGAGACAGCCCAGACATGCTGATAGCAGCAGCAATAATGCATTAGACACATACAGTAAGTGCTTCCGCTGGGGCCCAAAAAAAATCAAACATCACCATCATCATCATCATCAAACAATGAAGCTATAAATTGGCAGGAAGTGGTACAATGGAGGCAGTAACAAGGTCCCAACAGTCCCAACGTAAGCCCAAAGGTCAAAGTCTCTCCTCCCGTGCGGTGACAGATGGCTGTGTCAGAGTACGCACAACACAAACACCTGTCTGTCTCAACTTCCCCAGGTCTAATGATCCAACGAATAATGATAATAATAATTAAAAAAAAACAACAAAAAAAAACTGATACAAACACAGCATGCAACGAGACACAGAGCAGGGCAGGAAATCAAACAAAATATTCCCTATCTTACAAAATCTACTGTTTAACTTTAAACAGAAGGTGCGTCGCTCCGTCACCATCGAGTAAACTGAGACAAATGTGAGACCAATGTTTTAGCTTTCTGGGGGAAATTACAGCTACAACAGTGCAACGATTGGACAAGAGGAACGGAAACAAAATAAAACACAAAATGGACTTAAAAAAAAAAGAAAAAAAAAAGACCAGCCTGCGTCTATGGCACGCCTCCGCAGCTCTGGGTTTGGTCAGGTAGTGAACAACTGTCTTCCACTTCATTCATGATGTGCACAGCATGCCGTGTTGCATCAAGTTAATCCATTGGTACATTTTAGCCCTCCTTTCAGTCTGCTGAGGTGCCAGGTGGGGAGGCGGTCTCTGTAAGCAACACAGCTTTTATAATGTGTGTGTCCGAGCAGACATGTCCAAAAGGCACTTTGGACACAGGCAGGAGGGTCCTCGGGAGTTCAGCTGCTCCATCCACCGGCTCCTCTTAGATTCAAGCATTTGGGAGAAAAAACAGTACTTTTCATGATTCTCAACAAGCTTTTTCTATCCTTTAAAAACTCTGAACAGTCCATTAGAGATGACTACTGTATATGTATATCGCTGCCATAGATAGAAATGTGAACGGTGGCAGGACGTAAAAAGCTACACAGCTCCATATATTCTACACGTGGGCAACAATACAACCACTGATGTTTTGACTAAAGGGGAAAGATGCACAGACACAGCCAAAACCCCAAAACCTAAAATCATGTACTGACTTTGCAGTCAGGCAGTGTACACTCAAGATTAATCAGGTAAAAATGGGATTTGGTAAAAGTAACAATGAACAGCCCAAAATCAATGTGCCAGCTAACATAGCTGGATTTCAGTGTGTTCCAATCTTCCTACATATAGTTTGCAGAATTTGCATCAACTATAGTTTGAGAACGTTTTCATTAAAGACGGAGGAAGTATAGCAAAGTGAGCCGACACAATAATTTTCCTAGAAGTAACCAAAGTGTAAAAACATTGTACGAGTATTATGTGACTACCGACAATTTTACATGACCCATAATGCCTTAGGCTGCCACATGAGTCTCAGGAGTGGATCACACAGACGTCATCACATCGTGGCTATCAATGCTGGGTTAGTAAATACCTCGATATGCACTTGTAAGCAATGGAAAAACAAAATTCCACATGTGGGAAATCGCAACGGGATCCATCCAACCCATTCAAGTTCTCACCAAATGTCATTTTACATGTCGCAGTTATGGCTCATACCTTTTTTTGTGTAATGCATGATATGGACGTGAGACGTATATATAGGGAGAGTAAGGAACATAGCTTAAAAGTTAGAAGTTATGGAATGATAACTCTCCATGGGATAATCCCTTAACAAATGTTTTTATAGAAATGCCTGACTGACAGACTACGGTAAAGACAAACACAGCTGAAGCTATGGCTTACTTATAACGCTGACAATAAAACATGTAAGAGATGAACCTACACAGACTCATCATGAGACATGAATTAACACAAAGGAGGAAGGTAGGAGGACAAAATACCTCTACAGTTACTGAGAACTGCGTCCTTGTATGCCAAAATAGGTCAGCTCTGTTTCCGTCACTCCCTGAGATATCACTTCTACCATCAGACTCACGAGACCGACCTCTAACACACGTTGATAAAAATGTCACAAATGTGAAACAGACTGCTCCCAAACCTCCATGTCAGCACCTCTGAAGTACCATTTCACTGTGCATGAAGTAGAACTCCATAAATCCACCAGTACTGGCAGCTCTGTGACACATTTTAGTAAGATGAATCATTTCTGTCATCAAATGTTGAATGTTTAGATTGAGGGCAAATGAAATCCAGGGCAGCAACATCAGGGGCTGAATGTCTATACAGGTGTGCATTCAAAAAAAAAAAATTTAAAAAAGAAAGTATTCTTCCTACACAAGCTATCCCTTTAAGACAGATATGGCCTGAAGACATGGTGTTTGCAATCATACCAAATCCACACATATACAGTATGTTCAAGTCAGTGGACAAGAGAGGAGGTTACTGGACCGTTTTCATGGAAAATGTTCAGATACTGACAAGTTAAGAGAGAATCTCTGAGCGGCACATCATGACGTGACTCTCAAAGTTAGAGGTTATGGAAGTGTGGTCTGCCGCGGTACACTGGCGACCGGCGGCTTGGATCCTGAGGGGTCACAGAGAGGGGCCAGGTTGTCATGGTGTCTTCCTCGCATTTTAATTAAACATACAGTACCTAATCAAAGTACAACCGTTTAAAAAACATGAAAATGATTCAGTGCAAATTGTTTTTTTTTGTTGTTTTTTTTTTTTGCATCGTGACTCCCATTGTAGGTACAGGGGAGAAATATAAGCAGGAATCCCATCACGTCACTGTCGTTTTTTTGTTCATGGGTTCTTGAACCTCGTGAGGCCTCTTCAGTTAAACAGAGGATGACCGAAGATGTGAGGAAAGCAGTGAGGAACAGCGTTTCAGGGCAGGCAGACCGCTGTAAGGCTTTAGAGGCACATCCTCCTTTTGAAAAGGGGAAGCAGGTGTCAATCCTGCTCCCTGTTAGAGCAGCCACACGAACACTACACAGCTTATGCGGAAAAAGGTTACTAATAAATAAAAAAAAAAAAAAAAAATGTCCTTTAGAAAAAAAGAGGAATGCTGTGTCTTTGAATAAGCATTCGAGCGGTTCTCGTCATCAGTAAAACAAAACGACAGCTGATGGTCCAAGTTTTTTTTCAGTGTGCTACAACGTCACACACTGCAAGAGCAGATTCTATAAAGACCAGTGCATCTCTTCAAAGTCCACAGCTTCATCCAGGTTTGCGTCCGTCTCCAGGAGGCTCATGATCACTGCCATGGCTGCTTCATCGTTGCTAAGACTACTAAGGCCCGGTCCGACCACGCTGTCCAAATCCAGCTGGGAATTCTCCCCTGAGGTATCAAAAAAATACAAGGTAATGGAGTTATTACAGGAAAAAACTAAACATGGTCCTATAAACAATTTATAAGTTTATCAAAAGCATCAGAAGGAGTACCCATGAGTGATTCTCCGCCTGAAAACGCAGCTCCCTGTGGCTCATCCTCTGAGCTGGACTTTCCTGGCATCTCCACGTCCGCTGCCTCTCCATTTGGCACCTGAGACCAAAGGAGGAAAGGAAATTACAGCCCTAGCAGCAGCATGGCACGAGTTTAATAATGACGGAAAATGTGAAAATCAGCAAATCTGTAAAAGCTTTGATTACGCCTTTAAACTTTTGGTAGAAATTCACCATGATTTATCAATACAGTTGTGATCGCTTCACATTATGGTTGTTCTAACTCTAAACATTTTGTCCGTATAGCTGTGAGATGTTTTAACAAAGGAGGCAGTAAAACATGATTAACCAGACGGAGCTTGTATAGTTAAAAGAGTCAGTTTGAAACCTATTTTTCAGCGACCACATTTTGTCTGCATGGCTTAGTGTTCAAACTTACACTGTTGCTGATTTGATTGTGAGGTTGTTGACTTTTATCAGGTGGCAGACTGAACGGGCTCACGCTGCCACTGGAAGGTGACGAGTTCATCCTGAAAGCATCACAGACACAGATCAGTTCAAAACTACACAAAATAACATGAACAACAACTGATGAGCACAAAGCTCGGAGAACACGCTCCGTTACCAAGCCACACCTGTTGAAATCCAGCAGCTCATTGGCAATCTGGGTCCCTATGCTTCCAGCATAAATCATAGACCCAGGTGTGGTGGAGATGCCTGGTATAACCGCAAAGGACTTCTTGCCATCTTCTGACAGAAATAAATGTTAGAGGAGTGAAAGGAACAGACACAGTGCACTTTACAGACTGTTACGACAACACAATCTGCATCAGATCAGATCATTTATTCTTTCATTTGAACCGACCTTCAGATGTCTTGGAATTGCTGGAACGTTCAGACTTGTTTCCTGACCGACTGGATCGACTGTTATCGTGCCTTGTTAAGGGAGGAGAAAACAGGTGAAGCTCTGTGTGATGCACTGCATGTCCATCTCAAGTACTAAGACATTTAGGTAATGCACAAATAGACTGAAGCATGTACTCACGATATAACTGTGTTAGTTGACACTATGTATTCTACTTCTTTGGTCCAGGGATTTACAAAACTAAACCACTGACTTCGCAGAGTGACAAAAGAGCCGTGTTTCGTTTTGAACTTGTAGCAGTTTGTCTCTATTTTCTCTTTACTCCGCAGCACTGTGGGAGAAAGATAGTGAGAGGATGAGTCAGAGGACTAAACAGTGGACAATTAAGCGTCAGGTTAAGGCAGGAAATGCTGTGAGTACAGGACCAGCAGACATTAAATATAGTGAAATCAACACAAGATAATGATCTACTTGACCAGACATATAGAATCTAACACATTCTATAAATGAATCATCTTCAACACTGCAGCTGTATTGTAAAGTGAAATCTGATCTGAACGGGACTATAGGTATCACCTTGAAAGATGCTAAAAAAGGATCACAGACGTGGTATAAAGTTGATGAAATATGGAATTTACCTTTTCGATGTCTGTCAGCTAACTGCGGTAAGTCGTCTTGATGGAAGTACTCATAGCATGATGTCCCAAGCAATTCTTGGGGAAGATAACCGAGAATGGTTGTAGCTCTGCAGGAGACAGGGAACAAGGTAAAGTCAGACTCCAGTCTACTCCATTCGTCTACCACCCTCTCATTGAAATTCAGTTTTACCTTTGATCAACAAAGGTGAATTTGCCATCCATGGCATAGCGTGTGACGAACTCAGTGGGTTTAACTCTGATTTCCCCGTTGACCTGCGGCGATGAGTGGGAGTGGACACGTCCCACGGCCACCAGGCAGCTGAAGTGGGAGCTGTCCTGCTTGTCTGCCTCGCCCTCCCCATCTGCTCCCAACTGACTGGTGGGCCAGCTGCGCATGTAGCCTGTACAGTGGACTGTGCAGTACTTCTGCGACTCTGAGGCACAGACGGACACAGATCAAAATATGCATACAGTAGACCAATGAAATGTCAGAAAGATCTCTTTTTATTGTTGTACAAACAATATTAACAGATTTTGTCACTCCTCGAATTTCTTTATCTTACTTTTATTTGGGGGACAATCATGCAATAGATTTGGGAACAATATTTTCCATCATGCTTTAAGAGCCTTAAATAGGAAGTAAAAATCTCCTTAGATTCGGGGAGGTACACTATGGGTTACAGCCTGATACACATTTTAAAAAAAATAATTTAATTAAGTTTTAGCAGGTCATAGATGTAACAGCAACTATCACAGGATTACATTACAATCATTGCACATCAGTTTAATATTTGACTGAGTTAGGACTCTGAGACTGAGTGAGAGATTTGATCAAACCGTGAAATTCACTTCACATGGTACTTTTGTCTCACGTCTCTCCACCAACTGCACCTCGTGCTGGGCAAAATATCTTCACGATGACATGTTTTGTTTTTTCAATCTACATCTATACTTACTGATAATATTACCTATTTTCAAACAAAGAAAAGGTTGAATTTAAACACCTTACTTTGATTTAATTACTTTGATTTGCATCAATGTTGCGTTAATGTTATTATTGCTACCAAAGATACTGTCTGTAAATGAGTATAAAACTAATTAACGCTAATGTGACTCACCAACAGCTGAAAGTAAGCAGTGGCGAAAACAGAGCTGCCAAAGTGATGGTTGTGGTTGTGGTGCAACAAACAACACACCTGTTAAATGATTGACTGGCTGCTGGTCTGTTATAGCAGTCTCTCTGTTATCAAGAGATATGATATGCCGTTTTATGAGTTAGGGCATATTCGTTATGTGCCTTCATTGTGGTTGGCATTTAATTAATTAAAGCGAAACTGCACAAACCTCTCACTGCTGTTGATGAAGTGTTATTGACTAATATATTTTGCTATCAATTTATTGCTAAGGCCCCACAAAGCTTGAAAACCTCAACTTTACACAAGTACTTCTTGTGAATGGAAACGTTCCTGATTAAAAATTATATGGACCTTGAAAACAGAATAATCCACTTTATGATTTCCCTACCTTTCTTTTTGGAAGTGCCTGCTTGGAATTCCTTCTCCTCCACTTTGACAGAAATCTTATTGTACTTCATGCGGCAGAAGAATGAGCGCCGTGCACCCGTACATAGCCGCGATGCACCAACTGGCAAGTCAGCCTGGACCTGCAGACCGGCTGGAGACATGACAGTGTTAAATGTGCTCTCTCTCTCTCACACATCACACACACACACACACACACACACACACACACACACACACACACACACACACACACACACACACACACACAGAAACACACAGAATCACAGACCATAACGATTGCTTTACTTTTAGCATCTATTAGCCGTTCTCGAGGATATAATTCAGAAGCTGACAGCTGCTCCTTCACTTTTCCCATGTCCTTTTGGTGTATGTAATCAAACAGGCTCTGTCCAATCAGCTCCGCCTGTAGGAACAACAAACAGCTTATCAAACCGACTTCAACATGGTTCTCATGCTGATAAAAAAAAAGATATGTAAAACCATTCTGCATCTAAGGCAAGTCCTGCTGACAAACAACAAATTGAACAAAGTACATTGACTGTAGAGTGTTGACCCCGGAGCACACCAGATACTGAGCGGAGCAGAAATTCAAGAGATTTAGTTTTAGGTATGAAGCAACAACTCATTTCGAAAGGACAGCTTATGAATGTCCTGTTATGCAAGTAATCAACAATATCACATGTAATGTGGTATTCAAACATATCACATTACACTGTGCTCATCCACACCAACATCATTGTTTGCACATTTCATTTTAACATGAATTAACATAAAGTAAAGACATATTGATGTGAGTTTTCAGTATCATGATGCAAATATCACCATCCATTTTGTATTTCTAAAGTGTTCACTGTTCACACAATGCCAAATGTGTCACTACAGGCCCACACACACACTTGTGGGTTCTAGTCAGATACCACTGGCGCCATGACAACGCAACCCATCTGGTGTGCCCGGGGTTTCACATGAACAAAGATGCTACAGTTACAGTAACAAAAAGGTAAAAAGTGTTACCCGACTATAATTTAATATCTTCGTGACGGACTCTGAGACAAAAACTATTTTCCCACGATCACAGCCCACTACAAACAGGAACCCATCTGCAGCCTGCACGACAAAGAAACATGGGGGAGAATAGGGGGATCCATTGTGATGACATGGTCAAGACAAACATCAGAGACCACTGAGTAGATCTGTTTCATTTATTTTATATGTCATTTAGTTTAATATAAGTTTTTGAACTAAAAAGAAGCATTTTAAATATCATGAAAATTTGGTGCAATTAACTATAAGGAGAACATTCTACACAATGATTGATATGCAATGCATGTAACAGTTGTTTCTCTGTTATGAATTACTTGTTAATACACTTTAATGTGTCAAAATGGTGGAGTCATCCTTTAAGTTTAAGCTTAATCTGTGACATCCTTAAGTGACTGATGAGTTCAGATCTTAACATTGTAACTTTAGACCACTTAGCAGGTGACTGAAACAAACATCTTACAAAACAAAACAGGTATTCCATTGCATATTTATTCTCAAGTAAATAACCAGTTTACCTTGAGGACGAGGTGTTTGAGTTCCTCGTCTGGAAGGAATGATGGTTTGTAGTTGGTTTCAGAAAAAGAACTTCCTGAACCTGGAAAATAGACAACAGTGTTACACTGCCAGTCCAATATGAGATAAACACATCTAGACATTAGAGCCGTGTCTCAAATCAGGGGCAGCATACTTCAAGCTGCATTTGACCAAATGGATCACAGGGGTGCGTCAAAGACGTCCCAATTTGAGGGCTCCTTCAAATGCACCTGAGGATTGAAGCCTTCCTTCCAAACGTTGCATTAACTTCTGAATTTCAGTATGGAGTTTCAAATCACACAAAAAAATACCCAAGGAACCCCAAAACTGTCACTGTTGCTAGGTGACAGAAGCGTCACATCATGACCTGAGGGTAAGCTCTGAGGTAGCTGAGGACGTATATAGGAAATTCCATGTAGACCAGGCGGTCTCATTAACAATGCCACCTGGTTTGGCCCTCGTGGCCTAGGAAGGCACGGCTTTGTAGACCACATCCTCCAAAGGATGCAGCACCGGAAATCTTCAGAGTTTTAGGCTCTCAGCTCTATTGGTAATACCAACTAACTTATTTAGTTGACTGTTAAGATCTAGGAGCATGGTAAAATTGCTTAAGACAAGTCAGACAAGAAACGTGCACAGTCAAGTGATCAGATCAATGACCATCGATTCACATGGTACCTTTGAGAGATTTGAGGTGCTGCACAGCCATTCTGAGCACTGTGAGTTTGTCCAGCTTCCGGGACATGGGGTTACAAGTGGGGATCATGGCCGATAGTTTGTCAATGAGATTGTTCATTTTGTCCCGTCTCCTCTTCTCAATTTGGCTGTGTGGTTCCCTGCAGATACATTAAATAATAAATCATTCAAAATTCAGACCATCTGTGCAGCATATCCCAAATTTTAGAGGAGATACACAATGGATATTTTAAGGTTGATGGCAGTATAACAAGAACACAGAAATAAATGCAGTGGTGACAAATATAAGCTACCTGAAGCATTTCATTTTAGCATGTTGGTCGTCTCCGTCTGACCTGTAGGGCAGAAAAACTTTAGAAATGTATATTTGTACACACATGCACAATAGCACAAAATAAAACAGGTCAGCTCTCAACGTCCTGAAATAGCACACAGTACCCGTTTTGGTCGTCTTCCATGTCTGCATCAGGGGTGGAAGCAGGTTTTCTATCCCTGGGAAGAGCATTCATAACCATCAGTATCAATGAGCAACAAACGAAGGTCACTGGACGAATGAGATTTCCTGTGAGTCAAATTAAGGTAATCACACTACTTACTGGTTGTCCATGCTGCCCTTGCGCTTCCGGGGCATCTCCATGCTCAAGGACATGCTAAGAGCTGACGACTGAGTCATCAGGCTGCTCAAAGACATAGAACTGCAATCGTTTTCCTCAACCAGCACATCATCTGAAACACACAAGACAAAATGAGCTGTAACTGGTCGTGAGGGATGGGGATTTAATTTGCGAACACTTTGCTGCCGTACAGTGCAGAATTTCATGCAATACATCTGTCAAATTGCACTTTCTCTCACATTCAAGTGGATAGGTAGTGGGTGGCTAACAAAGCCCATACTTGGTCGCCTTTGGCACATTCTAATGCCACTACTTCACCATATAGACTGATCTTAATGAGGGAATATTTCAATGAGTATTATAGTAAATTATTATACAGGAGAATGAGGCCTAGTACATTTTAGCCCACAGTCTGTAGATAGTATGATTTTCATACTATTTACATCTGATATAATTAGTTTGCATAATAATATCAGTGTCTTCAAATTCCAAAAGGGTATTTCAAACTGTAAAATTACAGCGTGAGGTTGAACCATAACATCGTCCTCACATGACCGAGGCCTGTTGCTTTGATAACACTGCCTGTGTTAGTGTGTGTTTGCAGTGCTCTGCCATAAAAATCGCAATGTTAATAAAGATAACTCAGTCGTTCATTCATTAAGCCCATAACTATCTATCTTCAGATGATTTTTTTTTATTTAACAGACACAGACACACTTACATATAGAATATGTGGAGGCAGGACTGATATAGACGGATAACCATGTTTCTCTGTCATCATGCTTACATTGTTTTGAAGTGAGGGCTGGTGGTTGTAAAGTGCACACACATATTGAAAACACAACTTGTTAATGAAAACTACTTAATTATAATCAGAAATTGACAGCTCCAGTACTGAGGAAATCCAAACCTCCAAACCTGATGAGTCCGACTCGAAATCGTCACGTGTTCTGTTTTTTATGCTGAACCAAACCTGAGCCTGTTGCAGAAAGCCCCGAGTTTGTTTGTCATGCAGTTGCTACCATGGTTACAGCTGGCCTGTTAACACCAATATCGATTATTTTTACACTGTTACTCTGTTCTAACTTCGTGCATTATAAACAAATTGGGAAGGAATTGTTTTTATCTGTATATCTCTAAAGTGATACACTGAAAAGCAGATCTTCTCTTTTGACTGTAACCAACATACATTTAACATTCATACAAAAATATGCAATGAGCCTTTTACCCGAATAGGCTGATTTCTCTTTCTTTTTAATCGACTAATATCCCGAGTCCTTTTCTTGTGTGATTTAAGTGAACTTTTCTTGTTGATCAGTAAAATGATTAGTAAACTGATGTCGTCTGAGTTGCAATGGAAACTACTCTTTGCTCTTCTTGGCTCTTGAGTGAGGAAGCCTGGACTAATCAATTAATCAACTAATCCCTTCAGCCCTACATTACACCTCAGCTAAAGACAGTCCATCACTGCTGGTCAGCCTTTAAACTGATGACTGCATACAGACAATGCCTGAATATTGTTGCTCGCCCACAGGGATCTTTATCGCGTTGATAGAGATGATTAAATCTCAAGCGGCTGTTGTGGAGCTGCTCAGTGACTACCGACAAGCTCCACTGCCTCCCTCTCTGCAGCCTCTCTTCTATTCTGGCAAGATGTGGAGCTGCTGTGACTGTGATTAGTCATGGCCTCAGAAGTATGTGAGTGTATGTGTGGGAGAGAAACACGAGAGCACTGCACGAGACTGCACAAATGCGACTGATATTCATGGCATCTATTTTTAACTCTGCTCCACAGACCCTGTGACCCAAATAGCCATTAACAGATCAGAGACAACCTGATTTTTAATCCCGCTCCCCCTGTCAGGATCTGCGGGATTACAGGGTTACAGTGAAGGCAACTACATGACTGGACAACAGGCCTTACACTCTTGTCCAAGTGTTTATTAGCTTGCTCATTCACTCAATCCGTGAATGAGCATCTGCTGCACCTGAATAACCCCACAAACCTGTCCTACTCACGTTGATACAAATTACAGCATGATGTACAGATGCATATCGGTTTATCATTATGAAAGTCAAGCTAACTTTGGTCTGTCACAAGAAAGACTTCCAACACAATTAGGTGGTATTAATATTTATGCGATCACTGTTCGCTGTGTGGTCAAACTAGGTCAAGAGCTCCCTAAGGCCATCCTACTTCTCATTCATAAAGTTAATCATGAACATGCACAACTGGGATCTGCCCAGTTAGTCCACAGTCTTTGATGGCTGCCAACGCAATAGCTTTATTTGATAACACTGAAATTCCCAAAAACATTTATGCTATAACACACTGTTTACTGCATGCTGCCTTTCATACCAATAAGTGTGTTGTGATGCAGAGAAAAACATGTCCGACAGAGAATAAATGAAATAAAAACGTACTTTTTTATTATTCTGAAAGTTATGGGTTTTACCTCCCAGGATACATTACTGTATTAAGGTGTAAACAGGGTCACAATAGTACACACATTTTTATTTTTCATTTGATGAAGAGAAGTGACACATTCTTGTTTTCACAGTAAAGGCCTACAACAACCTTCAATTATGCCAATCCAGTTCTACCAGGTGAATAACAACAACAACAATTATCATAATAATAGTAATTATAATACATGCTAAATCATGATTTTAAAATAAAATAATATCAAAGTGATTAACTGTAGAATTTCTCGTTGAATACTATGAATTGACCAACTTTCTACCCCTAATCTGGCACCATATCTCAGAGGCTAAATACATTTGAAAAAGTCACTGAATAACACCACAAACACTGTTAGACCATTTTTGTCACAGCATAGTAATACAATCTTTCAAATACCATATAGACAATCTTGTCTCCAAATTACAACAAAAAAGTTGTTTTTTTATATAGAAATAGAGGTTGATTTCCCATTGTTTGCAGGTAATAGTTGTTGAAGCAGTCAGTCTCTCTGTAGTGCATTATGGTGATGTGATTTATAGAGATGCCTCATCATTGTACCTTGCATGAAAAAAGGTACCTCTGTTAGACGTGACGGATATTTTCATTTGTTCATTTGTTCATCTACAAATGGCCGTCGCATTTATCTGCTCTGCTTCACTGGTCCTCGGGTCCTTATCAAACTCGGTCTAATGACTGGCTGTCACTGCAATTCCCTTGAGTTTGTCCGGAACTTTGCAAATCTGCTATTAGTTTTTATGTGCAGATGGTCTGAAACACTACAGAGCACAATTTAGGGGTTTGATATCATTTGGGGATTTTAAACCAATGACTTGTTCTTGTATCTCCATTTAAAATTGGTCTTCTATTTGTATTAATATACTCGATTTTAAATCTATGGTCTTTTTTATCTTTTTTTATATGTTGTTTTACTCAACATCATTGAAAATTAGGGCTTGCCCTCAATGATTATCAAGTATAAATAAAACCAACTGGACAGCATTTCCTGCAACACTAGTGTGAGTGATTATTTCTGATTAGGTCATCTAAACGATAACAGATCATGTGACCTCGATACCAATACCAGACAAGCGTTTTGATGAATGATAACTAGATTACATAAAAACCTTCATTCATGCCCGACGACTTGAACAGTTTGACTCATACATATCAATTTCAACATGGTATAGGATTACCTGGCTTGATAACTACTTATATAAAAGTAAAAAATATTAATTGTTACACAGTCCCAGTGAAAGGTCCATTGTGGCATCATCACTGGGCATTTCACTCAACCTGCCTCACAAATGTTTATCTAATTCACAGATGCTTTTAAAAGTGGTGTCATATTCTAAAAATCAAGCTTTCACACAAGCAACAACCGGTTCACTGCCAACTAAAATAGAATATCCTGAAGAGCAACAATTGATTTGTCAGCCTACAGATATTTGATCCACTATTATTTCATAAATCCATTAATCATCTTATTCATTTTTTGCTACAAAAAATGTCAAACACTAAATAAGTAAGTAAATAGTAAAACTGCATTTATAGTGCACTTTTCTAAATCCAAGTTACAAAGTGCTTAACAACCGCAACAAATCAAAATATTGTTAACGTGAAATAGTAAGCCAAGAGTACAAACGCCAATATTTTTTGTGTCTCTCTGGGGAAAGACCACAACATTTTAAACATCTTTAACTGCATTTTGACAGCATCATGGTGCCTTTAGGTCTGACAGAACATCTATAATCAACTGAAGCACAGGTGATCTTCAAGAAAAACAAAACTCCCCAGCTTATTTAGCCAGTCCCAGTAAGATACTGCTGCCTTTGTCTATAAGGTGACCATTTAAGCAAAACCAGTGGTCCTGTTGTAGGTCATATTTATTTATGTAACTACCATGTAACAACAATTACCACAGTAAAAGTGGAACGGTATTGTCGCAGTAATGCAAAGTACATTTTGCCTTTTCCCTTAAACATCTCATGTTTACGTGTGTTTGCTGGAGTGAAGTTGGTTTGATTGATTCCAGTTGGACTTTAACGGCAGCTGACATGTACAATCGGCACAGAACGTACAGAAACCGTTGGACAGCTAACTTATAGCAACGTCTGCTTCGTCCTAGCTTACAATGGACCGGCTTGGTCGAGCGAACATATAACGTAGCTATCTAGTTCGGCCTTAACAACACCAAGTTCGGTCGGAAATCACGGACTATCCAAGCGTAAAATAACATCCAAAGTAAGAGGCTGTCCTGGGCTGTAAAACCAGCTCGAACTGAGACTTAGTGAGACCGTTGCACTGGTAAACAGGCCTTGCTACCGTTGCTAAGCTAACGTTCGCCTGGTTCGGTCGCTTTGGGTTCACATAAGCACAAACTACACACACAATTCACATGTAAATAACGTTTTTATTGATGGCAAGCGGAGATATAAACGTAAGCCACATTCTACACAATACGGCGACATGACAAACAACGCGTTACATAAATGTCGTTGAGGGCGAGTTTGCTCTACTGATCTACTGACCTAGTTTTGGAATAGCGCAAAAACTTACGGTCAACCGGTGACGAACCGCCCAACACACACCGCTGCGCTGCTCGATTCTGGAGCCGCACGTACACCCGGTGTCACCCGGTTCGACCATTACAACTCGTATATAGCGTTAATAGTGTTTTCTGTTACCTGCCGGTTCGTCTCCCGTTCTGTCACCGTCGCCAGCCGCTGCATTCCTGGCCGACATGGCTGGAGCCGGAGCCGGTGCGCTGGGGCCCAGGACTCCAATGCATGGATGAGGCGGTCGACAACCCGGGATGTGGCTGTGTGTATAGGACGGGTTGTGTGGGGGGGAGAGCCGAGACGGAGGCACAATGCCGTGCAATAGCTTTATTTTCCTGTGTGAGAAAGAAAGGGGGACAGGTCGCTGTAACGTGCGGTGAAATCGGCGGAGAGCTGTGGGGAGACGCGGAAGGCAACACACAGTCTCCTCCTACCGGCGCACCGGAGTCACCGCTGCTGTTTACCGCTCCTGTGAGACCTTCAGGGCCGTCGGAAAATCAGAATGCGGCCTGAATAGCTGATATATCCTATATTCACACCAGGTGGCACCATTGAAATTATGATGGATTTAATCGAATATGTCAGAATATATTCCACTGATCAAAGAAATATATGGCAGTCCAAAATGATCATAAAGGGACTATTATTCCGTCTTTATTTACCAGTCATCCCACACTTTTTGTCTCTGTTTGTTTATATTGTATATATTATAGTCACTGTTTGTTGATTATTGTCTTCAATGTATGCACCTTTTCCACCAAGACAAATTCCTCGTTTTTGCAAAATCCTTCTTGGCAATAAATCTGTTTCTGATTCTGATTAAAGTTTTATCAGTAATACAAATTATACTCATACGAATTTCACAGATGAAGAGGAAACATTGGTCATTAATTTGAGCAATTTCTTTTTCCTTTTTCAATCTGTCTTTAACCCATCTGTCATATATTGCCTTTTATCAGCTCGCTCATTAAGACATTAATGAGGGATTTACATTTCCAAAATAAAATGTATGAATATCTATCATTTTGAGGAACAACTCACAGTACTGCATGCCTTGGATTTGAAAAAACATCTTCAGTTACTGGCAAAAGTAAATTAGCTTTAGACCAGAAATAGCAGGCTTCTACACAGTTTGGAACACATCGACAGAAAACACTTGTTGACAGAATGCTCAAACTCTATCAATGTTTCACAAACTGTGCCATGAAAATGAAGAGCGTGTATATTTAGGCAAAAATTAGTCAATGAAGATCTTCCTCTTCTGATTAAAATGTCATATTATATAATAAACTGAGGGGGCCATTCTGCAGTTAATTCTTCATATGGTAGTTTATCAGTAATACTTTCATACTTTTTATACCCAAGTTCCTCTTCCACCACTGGCCTTGTCCTTGAGCATTTTTTACCAACACCTCACAGTGAACACAGTAGTAATTGCCACACAAAATCAAGAATGACACCTACAATACAACTTATTAATCAACAGATTTTATTTACAGAACATAAAAGTATGCAGGTGGACTGTTTCAAAGCATTCTGAGAGCAGGAAAACATTTCCTCCCCAGATTAATAGAAAGAATGAATTTACAAACAGTGAACTGAATACAGACTTTTGTAGCCAAAGACCAATTCTGACACTTGAGAATCAAAGCCATTACTGATCTTTTCGAGTCCTATCCTCTGACAATCTAACATCTCCTCTCTAGTAGATCCCCAACCCACCCCCCCCATTCACGTCATCAAACAACTGACAGCTCGAATGTAACCACTGCCCTGTCAAATAAATACCACTGGAAGAAGTAAACCACTGAGTCGTGAAGAATTAGACTGTGATGACATACAGGAAAAAAGCAGAGTGGTTAGTATGGCAATCGCAAGAAAGATTCACATATAAAAAAAGACTGGATATGGTAATAAAACATATCGGCTAAAACTAAGAAAAGGTCCAAAATGTCCGTCCTACACTTGACACTCTCCTACACCATCCACAAGCCTACAGTTTACACAGAGAGAGGGTGAGAAAATGAATGAGGGTGAAAGGATCAGTCTGGTTTTGAGTCATTACTCTGTATTAAATGCAGCCAGATGTGATTGAGAAGAAGTAGTACTATGATTGTTCATGTGTCCTGGTGGGCCTTCTAAGCAGGACAAAACTCTGCTACGCCTCCAGGTGAGTGTCTACATACAGTGGGCTAGTAGTAGTTAGCTGCTTTTAATAAAACAAACAGCGAGACAAGAAATCAAAGTTAAAAGAAACAGTATACAATATTGACCAAGTCTAGCCAGTGTCTCCTCTCCTCCCACTCCACCGCTCCGAAACCCACATCCCCACCAAAAATGTGGGACCCCCTCTCTCCCCCACCCCCCATTTAACGTGCTTGTAAGCAACAATTGGCAAAAGCCTCCCAAAATCAATGGACAAAGAAAGCCAGGTGAGATGATCTACGACCTCTGCCCATGCACTTGAACAGTAGTGAGTTAGGACGACAACGAGTCATTTCATTGCTAGTGTGCATTTAAATCACCAATTATCAGCAGTTGATTTTATTCCTTTACAACATATTCATGTTTGTTTCATAATATATATGTGTATATATATATATATTTATATATATATATATATATAAGACTGTGTCCTTTTAATGCAAATAAAGTCGGAGGAGGTCTTGGCAGAACATGAGTTGTTTTTCACACTTCACTTCCACATGTATCTCCACTGGTGGGGCTGCTCTACACTTCATTTTTGTTTGCATAAAGCCTGGTCCATGTCTTGGCTGTAAAGTAAAAAAAAAACAAACAACAAAAAGAAACATGAACACAAGTCAAATAAACGTACCTAAATGTTTTTCTTTTCTTTACAAAGCATGTGTTACGAAAGGTATATTGCAACGACTGCCATACCTAAACACTAAATAAAAAACTAAATACACTAAAAGTAAGAAAGACAAAAATAAATCGTACTACGTTGATTAAAAAAAAAAGATAAATGACTTTCTTATCTCAAAGATTTCAAAGCCCAGTCACTGGACTAGTAATCATTATTTTGTTTAATATGGTTTGCTTTGTAATAATTAAAATCCACCAATCTGAATGATGTTCCATCTCTATTTTTTCATACGTGCATGTGTGTTCAGGCTGAATGTTCCTTTTTCTCAAACGATGGAGGGGAACGAGGGCACTCCAGACAAGAGCCCTCCGTTTGAACCCAGCCAGATCGTAACACTCACCTGTTTCTATGGCTTCAGCTTCACTGCTCTTCCACTTCTCTGCGACGTCATTGGCTAGGGGATCATCAGGGTTGGGTGCACTTAGTAATGCCTGGATTGAGAGCAGCACTGTGCGGATCTGCAGAGCTGGTGACCATTTATCTGAGAGAAAAATTACAGGGGGATTAAAAGACCAAGGAAATCCGAGGGACAATAGAGGGTAACAAGAAGTAGTAGTGTATCTGCTTTAAGCTGCGGGGAGCAGTGAACAGACAGCGGTGATATGAAGTGTTACTGCCACAAAGCTCCAGTTCAGGGACACGTCAAGTGTAACAAAAGAGGCCTTGATCTTTTGAGCAAGATGAAATTGGAAAATCCCTCACTTCACTCACAGGCCAAACATCACAGGACATAATACATACAAGATTTTCTACAGTAACAAGCCTGACTGAACCGACCACATTAAGAACAATTGCAAAGCTAAAACAAATCAAAACCATGTCCCTGAAGATAAATCACGATGCATGCCACACATAGCTGGCCAAACATTAACAGCAACATTACAAAGAGCGCTGACTTACCTTTCAAAATGTCTAGACATATTCTTCCCAGCTTGTCTACATTGGGATGATATATTTTGGTCATGAAGCGCACTTTAGGAGCTGCCATGGGATATTCCTCTGGTAAAAAGAGTTCAAGTTTAAATGTGCCGCCCTCGAAAGGTGAGTCCTGAGGTCCGGCAATGACCACATGAAAGTAGCGAGCGTTGCTTTCATCTGGCTCTGCCCGGATGCCTGGGACAGGCTCTGCAATCAAACGCTGAGTTTCCTGGTACAGAAAAAAAGACCGAAATTAACTACGTGCTGGTGCCACAGTCAGTGCTACAAAGTACTGTCAATTTACATGGAAAATCTTAAATAGAGGACACGGATGTGCGTTTTCTGGGAAACGTTTTTAAACTCTATATTTCAGTGAAGGTAGGACAGCGGTGAAATGCAACTGCACAATTTGGGAGGGAAAAAAAACAATGGGCCTCATTCACCAATATCTTCTTAAGAATCTTCGTAGATTATTTCTTAAGTTGTTCTTAAGAGGTTCCTTAAGAAAACCCTACGTCAGATTCACCAACGCGTTCGTAAGCCTCAGAATTGTTCGCAGCTGTGTTCCTACATTGATGAAAGCCGCAGGAGCAATATATATGCCATTGTTTTGCGGGCCTTGGATGGAGAAATGCCACGTATAAATATGGTGGGGGGGTTACTAATTGATGGCATGTTTCCAATTTACTTGATTTATCTTAAATCATTGGCACATTTAATTTATCTTAGAATTTAAATTCTTTGTAAATTACCAAAAATATGAAATGCATAAATAAATGAATCAATATGACAGAATTATTACTGTAATATTGCATTTTATTGAACTACACAAGAGATAAAACACAACCATGCCAACATTTCGGCACTGAAATGTGCGTAAGAGTACTCCTGAGTGTTCGTAGGATTTGTTCTTGCCTAAGAAAAAATCCTAGATAAGAAAAAATTCATGAATGCCACAATCTTCGTAAAATCTTCGTAAGTGGGACTTAAGAACAGATTTGTTCGTAAGAACGGTTCATGAATGAGGACCCAATGACTTTATTAAAAGTTTTGTAAAGGACATGCAGCACGGAGCATCTGCCACACTCCAGAAATCAACCATTGAGTTACAACGGAGGCCAGAGCAACCGATCTGTCTACTTTTCTACTTTTTCTGTGTTGCCGTTTCTTTTGTAGATGAAGTTATTATTAATGATGAAACACAGCTTTTGATTTATGACGCTGCCTAGCTCAAACAGTGCAGTTAATGTGGCTAATGGTCAAGTTTTTTCTCTGTTTTTCCATTATCAATACTGCCTTTGTTGTAACCAATGTCTAATATGTAAAAACTGAATAACACAGAATATCATCCAACTGAGGTACCTTCATCAGTAACTGGGGGACACTACCCAACGCTGTCTGTCAAACTTCTATGCTGCTGTCAGTCAGCTGCAATTTACACTTGATACTTGATATTGTTAATCATTAAATTCTCATTACCATATAAAAGTTGTGAGTCATTATTATTCGACAACAAGATGTTGGAAGGTTGACTGTTGTCTGCTTAAACACAGAGGGGAGGGTGGCCTCAAATGCAACAGTGGCTCACTGCTGTATCTCTGCAGACTGTTGGTGCACTATGTAACTGCCTTTTAGAGGTGACACTGACTCAGCCACAGCACCACAGGAAACAGTTATTTCCATTCCCATCAGCCACTGCAGCAAGGTCTCTCCTAAATCGTGTCAGCTATATGACGGACAGAAACACCTTTACTGTGAAAGAGGAGGGGGCATCTGATATCTCTTGGTACACATGAGGCAGAATGAATCACAAAGAAACTGCATTCAGACTCACTGCTATTCACATCATTATATACACACTGCAGTTCACTTGTTCTGTCAAACTGCAGTACTGACTTTATTAATAAGGCTATACGAAGCCCTTTGATTTAATTCTTAAAAACTGGTTGCTTTCTGTGGTGCATGTTTGAATTGCTTGCGTAATGTGTGCATCATGCTCGACAACAAATACATGAGCGTAATCAGCTATGAACTAAATCAAATACAGCCTGCACAACAACTGGCACTCTTGTTTTGGACGTTCTTCTCCTGAAAGCGACTGCGAGTGAGATTCCTGAAATGTTTCAGATAACCCACAGACAAAACCGTGCAGTGAAAACACAGACGGGAGAGGGGCTCCCAGTCCCAGTCACACGCTCTGAGGGCTCAAGGGCTCCGTACTGTTCCCAGCCCTGCCACCTTTTCCCACCAACACTAGTCTATGTTCTGTTTGCTCATCCACCTGTGCGACCCTCTCTTGGACACCATTCCTGTTCCCATAATGCATTCGTAATACAACTCAATACATCTCAAGTACTATTCTTTAACAAATCACGCCCTCTGTTTCCAGTTTTACAATAAGTTCCGCCAAAAAATACAATTCAGCAATTGTCTGCTCACTCTGACGCAGATGGAAAGCCGGGTGAAGTTTCGTAGTCCACAAAACTCCTCTGGAACGTCGCAACAAAACAGTGTTGGAGCATTCGCCTAAACAACTAAAGAAGCTGCGGACTTGTTTTACAACTTGAAAAAACAACCGATTCTCTCCATGTAGCTCATCTCTGGAAGAGCCCAGATCTCTTTAAAAAGATCTTCCTCTTAAGCTACAGAGGTTGGCAACCCCGTCTGTAGTAGGTGCACAAGCTGGCCCATGGGTCAAGAGCAAAAAATATGTCTTTTCAAATAAATTTGGGATCTCAGGGCTATATGGAGACATTTTTTTGTTTTCTTTCATTGTTTAATTTTTTATATTTTTTAAAACAAGTCCCCATCCAACTCTATTTTGTTGTGAAGCCCCAGACATATATGAGGACCTGACTTGACATCGGCAGGGCCACGAGTGGATGACAACGTAATTTCATTTCAGATGTCTGTCACACCCAAGTGACACACAATGAATGGCTTATTTCAATATTCAAAGTGGCTGCAAAGAAAAAGGAAGGGCGAAACTACATGATTCTGTAAGGCTCGTCTGTCAATACTAACAAAAATTTGTCACGTAATAGGTTCACAAATAGAACAATGGCTAGTTTTTCTGTTTTTCATACTGTTTTAAATGAAATACTTGTGGATTTGTAGCTGAACCATCAATCCATCCCAGCCTCTGTGAAATTAAGGTTTTTGACTTTTAAAAAGACGAAATCCTCAATAATTTAACACAGTTTGCATGAATAAATAATGGAAACAAGTAGAGCTGAGTAATCAGAGCCTCTCTCAAAACTTAGTCTACTGACATGTCATGACAACACAGAAACAAGGTGCACCTGAGATACTATTTTTATCATTACTTGAGAACATACATGAAGACAAAGGCCTCCATAATGGGGTAATGTACTTGTACCCCATGATACTACGATTAACTTCTGAGTGCTGTGATTACATTTCATTTAGGAGGTGAGAATATAAGACAACTGCTCTTAAAAACAAGGCACTGTGTGACAACACTGTATCATAATGTCCAGGCCAGACACTGTAATTCCTTCAAAACCACATTTAGTGCGCCTAGAAAAGCCTGTGAGGTGAGCTGGATGGAAACCCCTGCGGGGGATGATGCTGATGCTGCAGAAGAATCAGACGTCTCGTTCACACCGCTGTGGCAGGTATGTTATGATTCTCATGGTGAACATAACTCCTGGCTGGTTGCTAACCAACGAAAGAGCTAAACGTTAAAGAGCAAAACAGTGTAGAAAGAAAAGACTCGAGGTTGGAAACATCCCACCTGAAGCTTATGTATGCTTCAATGAAAAGTGTGATCCTGTGGGTTGAGACGAACAGGCTAGCTTTAATTTTGTGAGTCTTCCTGACATCATTATTCAAATGAAAGCTAACAAACTAGCCGGGGTTAGCACAGTTAGCCACACAAGGTATGTGTCAGCACCACAATCTGACCAGCAGCAACTTGAGAACATTATTTGCGTGTATACAACCAACGCTATTTCCACACAGCGTTGCTGTATTTTTAATCCACGGAGTAAAGGTGTGTCTGGGCACAGGGACGAAACGGAAGTTACTTTATCAAACTAGCGGCAGCTAGCTGGATGCTAACGTTAGCGCACAAAACAGTTAATCAGGCGGAGCAGCCGAGCGCCGAGAGTTCACCCTGTCCGTGCAGACCTTCAGCCAGGACAACAAAGAAAAGTCACACATTGTGCTGTTTACAGTGTGAATTAATTACCTTTATGATCCTGCGGGGCAGTCCTGCCATCTTGTCTTGAATGCGGGCTTCTTTTAGCTCTCTCAGTTCCTCCTCTCTGTCGTTAGCATTGACAGCAGACGCACGTCTTCCGGGGTCGCTGCGTCATGACAGGCGAGCTGATGGACACGTAAACTGATCTTTGTACATTTATCTTCCAACAGCATACTTGTGACAGGATTGTTAAATAATTGGGATACAAAAAAACGCAACTGGATATTTTTTTACATTTACAGAAAAAAAAGATGATTGTACAAAGTATTACTGGTATACTAGTCTGTAATATCTACTCACTATGAATATTGAATAAAAGTCAATTTATTGATAATTACTTTCTCTTGTCTTTATTTGCAAAGGCTATCT
Source organism: Sparus aurata (assembly GCF_900880675.1). NCBI lineage: Eukaryota > Metazoa > Chordata > Actinopteri > Spariformes > Sparidae > Sparus > Sparus aurata. The sequence goes on along the minus strand of NC_044194.1, from coordinate 7,526,366 downwards.
TTGAAATTGAGGCAAAACAAAAATAGCAGAAAGTAATCAAGTACTTCATTTTAACATTGTGATTCTTTGATTGGGTTACTGTCTACATTTTTTAACAGGTAAGTAGCAACTATATAGAAATATATTTTCAAAGTAATCTTCCCAAACATGTGGATAATTGTATGCGTTATTTTGTAAAGTGGCTTTGAAGAAGGAAATGGAGCTATATATCGAGACATAAACCTCAGCAAAAAAAAAAAAAAAAACCCAAAAAACCCACAAATAAGCATTTGAGACTGTGCTGAAGTAAAATCAAAAATCAGAGAAATGTTATAAGATTATAATTCACCAAGCAAACTACTTTCTAAATAAATGTGTTTATAGAATATTTGTGTTATTTGATATTGGCACAGAAATGATAGATTTATGTCTGTGAGTTCTATGTGTTTGAAAAGGCCATGTAACATGATGATTCACTTGAATTTAATCATTATTTGATGTGGAGGATGTAGTTCACCGTACAGGTTGTAAAGCCCACTGAGGCGATGTGACTGTGATCTTGAGATATATCAATAAAATTGATTTGATTTGATTCAAGTGAGAAAATGCTTTGTTAATATTCTTAAGATGATTCTACATACAACATTTATTTTTCAGCCTGATAATTTAAAGGACTTTCATAATATATTTTTGCACTGTGATGTTGCTCATTTTAATGACAAATTTGAGTCCTGCAGCTGCTGAATTGTCATTTAACCACTAACACTTTGATTGTACGATTGCATCACAGCTAAAGAAGGCAGATGATTCATTATAGCACAGGAGCGACTCTGAAATAACCTCGTCTAGAGCATTTTTTTGTCAATTTCATTTGTTTTCCATTGACACATTTTGACATCTTGACCTGAAAGCGAACATTTCCCTGACATGAAGATCCAAAACATGTTTCCCACAAAGTGTTGTTCTAGACATAACAAAGCACACTTTAGACTTAACACCTCCGAGGGCCATTCAGGATTTACGATACAGCTGCATTTTCACTTTTTCTTGCCCCACTGGTTGAACTGGGGGGAGCTATAGGTCGGAGGGTTTGGAGCTCCTCCTCCTGACATGTCTGTGCAGACAAAAGCATTGTCCCTTTGGGTATCAGACCGTGTCAGACATGGACATTAGCAGTGCAGCAGACTAAGAGGAACTTTATTTCAAAAAAGCTGACTCAGAAGAAGACAGCCAACATGCAATATCTGTCCCAATACAACCCAACGGGTAGGTTTGATATTTCTCTAAATGGTTGCTTTCTTCAGTGGAATAAAAAAAAAAGAAAAAGAAAATTGTCTTGACAGAAATAAATGGTGAGTAAATTTTAGCAGCGTCACCGTAGAGATTAAGTTCAATTTTGTGATAATCAAAGGGGATTTTCTGATCTTGTTTATCACAGTCGGGCTTTATTTTACATTATTATTACACAGACAAGAATTAATCTTAAAAATCGCACAATTTGTTTTCAAATATTAAAATGTCACTTTGGTCATATTTAAACTGATCATGGCCGTTCCAGACAAATTTAAGCCTGAATATCTTTTATTAGTGTTTTGTAAAATCTGTGTATTACAGGCAGCAGAGGAAACAGCCAGGTGTCAGATCTTCGCCTACAATTACTGCTCATGTTTGTTGCTCTTACAGGTGCACCACTTCTGCTCATTTAGGCATCAGAGCTGATATACTTATTCAAACACTTGTGCACACAGTATAGAACATTTTAATGGATTTGATAATAATTCTGAAGCTGAACATGTGATGCTTTTTAAATTTTGCCAAACGCAATCTACAAATATTTTTAAAAAATCAACAACTTCTAAACAAAATGTTCTCGTAACTGATTTCCTGCGACGTATTCACGCTTCTAGGTCATTTCTCAGTCACTCTTTTCAGTGGTATCTTTTGGCACTTCGTCCTGCTTCACCTCGCCTACCCCTTCCAAAAAAAATTTCCATTGTCCAACACACAGAGGAACAGATGAACCAGCACCTAATCTCCACCCTTCTCTCAGTGCACAGAGAGAACAGACAATATCAGCCACATTAGAGTGCATGATTTGAGTGGCAACATCCATCTCGACAGGGCTTAGCCACACTTCCTTATCAACGTGGAGTTTTTATAAATAGAGGTATTATCAGTTAAGCTCAGGCTGATACACAAGACTCAATCCAAGAGACGGGTATTTTATTTTGATATTGGCAGTTAAAATGAAGCAGTGTCGACTGGTGTTGGGATACAAGAATTTCTCACTTCAGTCAATATTCGATACCTTTGCAAAGAAAGTAGGTTAGTAGTTTATAGTGAAGAAAAAGCACTTCGATCACAGTTTCTCCAGTGGAAGGAAACTTTCCTAGCGAGGGGAGACTAGGCTGGCTCTGCCAACCAACACCTGCAGCACCTTTTTTATTTTTACACCTTTGTTTTTGTGCAGATTCAACAAACTAGATATACGATCAGTGAGCTTTAGAGGTGCAGACAGGTGGATTTTTTGCAGTCAGGCTGACACATGAGTGATATTAATCTTATTTAAACGCCTATCTCTGTCTAGCCGAAAGTAAATTCTCAGCTGTTGTCGAACCGTTTGCAGTATAGGCATGCTTTTAAGATCTCATTGGCTACATGATGCATCGATCATCATGAGGCTGAAGTGTAAGAGGCTCAGGAGTGAGAATAAAAAGAGAGAGCTGGTCACTGGCTGCTATCTCAGGATCTCAGGCCTGGAAGGATAACAAGTCTTTTTACAGATGAAAGAATGAAAAAGCCCCTGCAGTAGCAGTTTCTTCAGACTGTAACCAGTTAAAAGTTCCTTTTAATAATCTCTAAATTTAATTTCTTTGATTTTCTCTCTCAGCCCCGTGGAGCACACATTGCTACCTGGCATGTGTCTTCATCATGATCGCCTGCTCTGGTTCAGTTTCACCCCTTCATGCACCTCCGGTGACGACAGGTCTTCGCTCTGCGTTCTCTGCCACACAAACCAACAGTGTGGTCGGAGGCCAGCAGAAGGCAGTGACCTTCAACAGGCTCAAGGTCAACATCGGAGGGGACTTCAATCCAGACACCGGTCACTACCGCTGCCGCATCCCCGGGGCTTACTATTTCTCCTTTTCGGTAGGGAAATTTCCAAAGAAAATGCTCTCTGTGATACTGGTGAAGAACGGAGAGGAGGTGCAGGCCATTGCCTACGATGACTACCGCAAGAAAGGGAGGAAAATACAGAGCCAAAGTGTGATGATCAGCCTGAAGGAGATGGACACAGTGTGGCTGCTTTTGCAGCAAAGTACCCAGTATGCTGTGTACAGCAACGCTGGCCCTTACATCAGCTTCTCTGGTTACCTCGTCTATCCTGACATCTCCCCGAACAGCTACATCACCAACCACCTGTCCTCAGGCCTCTCCTACCCAAGCTGCCCTCCTCAGGTTGATCCCTGGGCCAAAGGTCAGCCGCGGTCTGCTTTCTCCGTGGCACGGACATCCACACTCATGGGTCAGAGCAGCAGGCAGCAGGGCAAGCTCCCTCTGACCTTTGATGTGGAGTACGTCAACATTGGGGGCCATTTCAACAAAACCTCGGGCATGTTCACCTGCCACTTCCCCGGCGCGTACTTCTTCGCCTTCACTGTGGGGAAACATCCCCGCAAGGCTGTTTCTGTGAAGCTGATGACCGGGAAGGGCGAGGTGCAGGCGATGGTGTTTGACGAGGACACATCGAAGAGACGGGAGATGCAGAGTCAGAGCTTGCTGCTGACTCTCCACCGGGGCGACAGCGTGTGGCTGTACAGTCAGCAGGATGAGCGCTACGCTGTCTACAGCAACCAGGGCAGGTACACCACCTTCTCTGGCTTCCTGGTTTACCCTGAGGCAGAAACATTCACACCTCCCGCCACACAGGACAGAACTCACCTCTGAATGTCTAAACCCTTCACGGTGTCCCTCTTAAGACATAGTAAAAGCTAATTTGTGGTCAGTATAGTCTCTGTACATTCACTGCTTTGTTTATTTGTCGTTCGTTTATTGTTTTAATAAGTTGCTGCAAAATTACACCACAAGGTGGTGCTGTGATACAATTATGGACACTAACCAGCATGCAACACGGTTGATTTTGTACTAAAAAGTGCAATTAGCTGTAATATAACACAAACATAACAACGTCTTGATTAAGTTTGGTCGGAAGATACATTTTCTTTTAAAAGTCTTTGCGTTTAGAAGTTTTAAACAGCATTTTTTTTTTTCATGTAAAAATCATTCTTGTAAGGATAATTCTGTAAATGATGTATAGTTTATTAACATTTACTGACTGTAAACACGGGATTTAGAGAAACATCGTGGTCATGTAAGTGGGCGTCATGTTCTGGAACATACACGCTGTGGATATATCTGTATCTGTCTTCATGAATAATGTGCATTTTAAGGAAAAAATAAATAAATTCCTACACTTCAGTGGATTAAGAGGGTCTGGTTTCTCCTAAGTCTGATGCTGATGATACAGTATTTATTGAGAAGACGGGTAGATTCATTGTTAGTTCATTTATGTTAAAGAAAGAAAGAAAGAAAGAAAGAAAAATCAGCTTATCAACGTTCAAATTCGACAATTTTCCGGTTGTACTTGTGTTTTTTTATTGAGGCAGAACATGCAACTTTTGTGTATTTACAGCAAATACATGTAGCAAGTACAATGACATTAACAAATAAAAAATAAATGAACCCCTCATTAAACTCAGTGTAATCTAAACTTCTGCACTTCTTACAAGCACCATCGTTTCAGTGAATCATTTCCAGTGTTTTGTTCGTGTTGGATTAATCACAATGGGACTTCAAGAATCACACAGTAAAGACGTGATGATTCTTTGAGTCATAAGAAAAGAAAAAAAAAACTACGCCAGCAGAATAAACACAAGCAATAACATAAACCCTTCACAGAGCCAACACATGGCTGATCCCGAGGTCGGGTCGTGTGGGGATTTAAATCATCCATATAAATACACACTGCGGCTGAACCATGACCTTGTCTCGCAAGTTGAAATGTTCATGTTATCATCCTTCACTTCCTGCGTGTCACTGCACGTCCCAGATCTCACAGAGCAGCGGGGTAAATTTGTGGTCGTTCACTCTCCAGGATGTGAGCATCTCTGCGTGGTAGTGGCTGAGCGTCCTCAGCTCCGTCAGGCGTCCCAGGAGACGAGCGAAGTACTGCGGATCCTGCGGATGCTGCAGGACACACATCTTCCTCAGCACGTCCAAAATGGTCTCCTGAAGTCTCTCGACGGCCTGTTGATCCTTCACGTAAGGCCGATCTGGTGAAGACACATCAGCCTTTTAGAATATCTCCGATAATGCTTAATTTCACAGGTCAGCCAATTTTGTGCCAGTAGGTCGGATAAGCTAAGTAACATATTTGAAATGAACCCCAAATTACCTCGATAATTACCTCAAATATATATATAAAAAAATACCTCAAAACATTGTCTCCTTTATGGCTTTGTTAAGTCTTATCTAATGTTGATTTTTGCATAATACACATAGTCCACATGGATCTTTTGAGTTTTTATTTCTTTATGTTCACTACTTATATATGGGTATACATATGTATTTTTAATTTAAGATTTTTTTTTTTATATTTCTTTCTTTTTATTCATTTATCTACATTTTTCTGTTTCTGATTTACCTTCTTTTGTTTTCTTAAGTCCATGGGTTGAATATCTCTTCCATAATATTTTTATGTAGTTTCTGATATGATATTAGATGCTTGTAATTATCATTCGATTTGTCATTGCTTTAAAAGGAAACAATTTAAAAAAGACCTCAACATGATTTAATAATAATAAAAGAGAAGCAGAAAGCGACATGTCGTCATGTTGTTACAGAGGCTGTTGGTTCGGGCTCACCTGGTGTCAGGATAGTTATGGTGGTGAGGAGAGCCTGTTCCTCCTCCACCATATGGAGCTCACCGATGCTTTTGTAGAAGTTGAACATGGGTGTCATGAATTCCTCTGATATACCTGCAGAAGAACATATATTCAAACTTTTCAAAACTATCTTCAGAGGATGGGCAAGTTTCCATTCAAAACTCACAAAGCTTGGAGCAGTGGTAACATGAACAACCTGCTGAGATGGTTTAATTACTCAGAGAAGTTAAAGTAGCATATACACAAAACAATACATTAGTGAAGCCCAACAATGAGAAGATACAAGGCACGCAACAGACAAGCAGAAATAACCACAGTGTTTAATGTAAGGGCAGCGTTAGTCATTATGATTGATCATGAACTTCTGACTGTTGAGATGATATATTCAGTTTTATTCCGTTGTCGTCTCTGAGATGACTAGAAATCTATCAGCTATATTTACTGTAAATCTTTCTGATAAACTTTATTTGGGTACAGTAAACAGACTTTCTCAAATGATTAATGAAGTGGCACTTTATATTCAGGTCCTTGAAATGTTTGTTTTAACTTATTGTTATGAAGTTAATCCTGACCGAACTCTGTCAGCGCCTTAGAATAATGACACCATCAATGTTTAGATTTATTCCTTATAAACCTCTTTTTCACTATTTACTTTTATCTGCCTCTGGTTAGAAGATTGTCTGGGAAAATGAAGTCAGGTTGGCAGCCTGGCAGCTTTTCTACCTCCTTCAACAGGTCCATTATAGACTTAATGAATTCATAAACTAATTTTTTGTTCCGTGCTGTTGGTAGTTGCTACTCTGAGTAAAATGGAAAGCCATCCAGTTGTATGTGGGACGGTGAGGCCAAACATAATAGCACTTTTGGGGGGCAGAAAATATGTCTATTTACACCATATTTTAATATAATAATAGCAATATTAATGCTACATATCTATATTCTGTCCTCAAGATGCTTATCATCATGTTTGTGTTAAAGAATAGCATCATAAACAGGTTTAAAGAGATTTACAAGCACTTATAAGACACTATTACTAACATTTATATATATATACATACATAATAATGTTAATAAACATCTTATAAGGAATGACAGGTGAATTTTTACCTATTAACTAATGTTTATCAGAAGGACCTTAATGTAAAGCATGACGGGTATCTGTGAACGGAAAATGTTCATCCATTAGTGCTTCACCTCATGAATAATCTGATGAATTATGGAGAGACTTCTGTGTCAAAGGCGATGAGGAGAAGTCAACGCAGCCGAGAGAAGAACAGCTGAGAACATTATTGTTTTATCTCATAAAATGCACGTATGGAACATTGCAGAGGGGAATGCTTGTCTTACGTAACCGTCTGCACTTTGAGCCAGACATATAATATAATAAGAGTGCCGCCCTAATCTTCATTAATGTTCACCTGTATGATCCACCGTAAAGATTATTAACCTATGTCCAGTTCTCTGTGTAGGGGAAGTGTTCTGGTGTTATTTTTCTTGCAAACAGGGCACATTTCTGTGCACACTGTCTCTTGCATATCATGTTTGCTTTTCATGTTTCTATATATATTTTTCCTCATTTTTTTGTATGGATTACAGTGAAACAGGAGCTGCAATCATCACCAGCTGTTCAACTGTCGGCAGTGACAGATTTCACATGAGAATGTTTTCACACTTTTGCACATTTGACACAAAAATGATAAGACTTGATTTACTCAGGCAGGAGGATAAAGAGAGTGATCTTAGAGCTGTAACTGTAACGAGGACTCATAACTGTAAAATGAGGCCTTGGATCAGTGTTATAAAGTTGTGTATTTCACAACAAGATAGAGGCTGAAGCACCTTGATTGCGTATATCTCCCATTGGCACAAATCAAAATACAGTCTACCATGGTCTGAGAGAATACTTGAACCTGATTGGCTGGAGGGTCCTCTGGAACTCCCCAGGTAGTTCCAGTAAAACTGTCTGTTCACTGTACTTTATTAATGAGTAATAGCTTGTATCTAAAATGAGCGACATTGACACCTGCTGGCTGCAGACACCTTGACGTTAGAATAAAATAATATTTGAATATCTTATTTACAACACAACGTAGTCCTTCAGTGCATCATCCACTGGGTGGTGCTTGTAACACACAAGCTGCAAGAAGTAGCCTTCACTGCTAATACCACACTCGACAAAACCCTGTTTGATTTTAAAAAGCTGGGTGAATGCCCGACAAGGTGTTCATTATCATTACATTATTACATTATCATATGATTGTGGAACTGGATCTTGTTTTTTGAACATGCTGTAAAATTATATTCACTGTTTGTCGACCGCAAAGAATGTTACTGACTCTGAATCCTGCTAGCATATGTTAGCTTTCCGGCTAACAGCTGAGACGGAGGGTTCAGTTTATCTCCCGTTGCTAAGCCGTAACTAAGGTCCGTCCCATTTAATGGAAATGGGATCAACGTTTCCATCACATAAAAACTTTACAGGATTGTGATGATTCTTTTGAAACAGGAGTTACTGCTTGGGAAGACAGTGATCGCACATAACACAAACAAAATATACGCAAATGATCTCAATGGGTTTTTCTTTTGCAAGTGAGCATGGTTTAAGCGGGATAATGCCGTTGGACCCGGTCAGGCATTATCCCTTACATAATTGCAAAGCATAACAACATCTCTGCTTTTCTTTAGGTAAAGATTTTTTTAAAAAAATGATGATATTTACAAACCGCTTCTCTGTATGATTTCAAATGTTTGCGTTCAGTTCCCACTTTGGGCGCTCTTCAAACTAGCAGAGGGTGTCTGTCTGCTCGGACACATCATCAAGCGTTCAGAAATGCCAGCGGGGCTCAGAGGGAGAGAAGTGGACAATAGCAGTCTTGATGTTTTGATAAGGAACAATGGTCTCTTCAGACAGCTTTGCTCCCTTATTCTCCCAGACTGGCCTTTAGTGTGAATATCTCTTATCCCCACCATTCACAACAGAGCCGCGCTGAGGGACCCAGCCACTCGCACACTCTCCTGCCATCACCACTGCTGTCCGTCCAACTGTCCAGTCTGGTTGACACGATGACACCTCACATACATATGAATGAGTTTATGAAGCCACCCAGCTGTAAACTATTTTTTACTTATTGATTTATTCCCATTTTTGTTCAACTACTTTCTAAAGGGTAACATGTAGAGGTCTGTAGAAACAGTATATGTGGGGAAACCTTTCCATTGTCGAAACAAACCTGTGTGTTTTTAATAAATCAAACCCAGCGTCGCAAAAAAAAGCATGCCCACACACCGCGTGAAACTGTACCCAGCGAGGGTGTGTGTGTGTGTAACCTAAACCGAGCCAGAGATCAACAGGTTCAGCACACATCTCCCAGCTGCATCACACAGATCAGGCATCAATTATTAAAGGAGGATCTGACTTGGCTGCAGGTAGAACTGCAAAAAGTCGTGATGCTGCAGGTGGAAGAGGAACGGACCAAAACTCCTGAAGGTCATGAGTTAGGAGTTAAGATATATCTGAGTGCTGTTGAGCACAGTATGCTGTATCGGACGGTGCCTTACATTATCACGTATCGCTTCAGTCGACTCACCACTCTTGCGTATCCTCTCCTCCAGAACTTCTGTGTGTCCGTTTGGCATCTTTTTGCTGAAAACCTGAGCCGAGCGCAAAAACATGGCTTCCACAGCCGAACCCTTCAGCAGAGCGATCTGATCCTCGCGATCCAGAGAGAGAAAACCTGCCGGATGCACAACACCACTAATTATATCCAGCCAAGAACAACGAGCTACTTCGTTTTTTGCGTTTGTATTTGCACTGATATCATTGTATCAGTGTGGTGTCACAATCTTACTCACATCTGGACTTGTAAAGATCAACAGTTCATTGGTTTTATGCCCTGACCACTGTCATTTATGTATTTTAATTCTTCTTTTAAAAGTATTTTAATACTTTACAACAACAACTTGACTTTATCCTGGTGGCTTCTTGCAGTCTAGAGTTAAAAAGTTCAAATAACATTCACCAAAACAACAAAAGAAGAAGAAGTGTTGCGTTCACTACACTGTGTGATTTCTCAAATCCATCCCGAGTAAATCTTTTTCCCATGCAAATCAACAAAGGGTCTCTGGAAATGTTGTCATCATCTGTTATTAATGCATCCCCCCTGAGCAAACTCTCCTCTCAAAGTGTTTGAGTAGTTCCTAAAGTGTTTTTACCTTTGGAAAAACGCACTGGATGAGTGCGAGTCGACACATGTGGGGGCCTACCTGGAATATTTTTCGTAAACTCCACCAGAACTTGAACTTGACTGGTTGCCATTTCTGTCAACAGGAGGAAGTTTTCCTCTGCACTGTACTGGTCCTGCAGCTGGAGGTCAACGAGAGTAAACAGCAGTGACAAAGGTCAGATCAGCTGAACAAAGACTCAGCAGCAGGTTTTACTAGTGGATTACTACGTGTATGTGCCAGCAGCGAATGTGCTCTCTTGGTTGCCCGATGTGGCAGATACAACATGACCGGGTGCTGAGTGATGTTGAGGATGATTTACCAATTTCTTGGCCACATCTTGAGGGATTTGATGTCTGTTGTAAGCTTCTACAACAACCTTTACGAGCGCCTGCTGCTCTTTGGTGATTTCCACTTTCTCCTGGACACAAACAGAAAACACATCATTACACGGTGACACATTTTATGTTACATTTATACGACAGAATAAAAACTGTAAATGTTCACAGACAGGGTGGAGACTGGGATCACCTTTGACAGCCTGGTGGTTGAGGTGACCTGCTTGTTGTCTGTGTTGTCCGCGCCCTCCGTCTCGTCTCCGGTCGACTGTCCCGGGGAGGTCTTGGTGTTCTTTCGCAGCCTTTTAGATTTACACTGGATCTCCGTCAGCAGGCCTGCCAGCGGTGATGAAGGCTTCACTATGTGTGTTAAATACCTCACGGCTCTTTATTCAACAACATTTGTAAATGATCAACTTGTACTTAAAATCAGTGCCAATAATACAAAGATTCACCAGTGAAATAAGAATCTTAATTACACATCATTTTCTGTTATTAATATCCTAACATCATATCATATCCACTGTAATGAAATCCACATAATCCACATGTGTGCTTTTTTTTCTATCAGTGCCTTTTTAAAAGGTTGCTTCTGCACAATTTTCGTTAACAAAACATATATTTTGACTTCACAATTTGTTATTATGATAATTTATTCCAACTTATTAGTCATTTACATTTTGATTAGACTAAATGAGAGGCTTCTCACGGTGACAAAAGAGGAGCAATCAAAGAATTAAGACAGATACCGACCTCTCCACTGAATGAGCATTTTGTGCTTTTATTACACTATTACCCCAAAATAAGTCTCTTTTGTTGAGCTCTTACTGTGCCAGCTGTTAGAGTCATGAACGCCTGCCGCCCTGCAATATTCATCACGACTTCCCTGCCTTATTTATGAGCAACAGGAGTCCGGTCCGTCACCCTGCTCTTTCCAGCCGCCAGCTCTTGATGGAGCCAATAAATAAAAACAACCCTCCAAAGAACCCCAGAATGACATGTTCACATTTAACAGCTCTGTCTTCACACTGATGCATGTTCAGCTTATAAAATTAATGAAGACTGCATTCCCCAACAGTCCAAAGGTTGTTAAGGACACAACATTTCATAGCAAATTCCCTTTTAATGACAGCGAAACACTTTGAAGGTGTAAATGATTCCTAAACGGAGCTTAAGGCGTCTGTTTAACTGCGTCTAATCCTGTAACTGTAACAAAAGCTGGACCATCTTATTGTGACATTCAATCACCCAGGAAAATTCAACAAGCCTCGTCAGAATGGAGAATGAGGGCTCGCCACAGAAGCCAGTGACGGACTCTCCTGACTCTACTAAACAGGCAGCGCAGTGTGTGCACGTGGACAGCAGAAAAATATGCCGACAATCCTTCTGCTCTCCATCGTATTGATCAACGGTTGTCCCTGCAGACCAGAGTCTCCGGTCAGCCCGTGATACTCACATTCAGCCAGCATGCCCATCTCCTTGCACTTTCTCAGCCGACACTCTTGGCATTTCCTGCGCATGTACATGTCCATTTCACAGTTTCCGCCACTCTTGCATTTGTACACAGCATTCTTTGTTATGCTCCGTCTGAAGAAACCTGAGCACGGTCGATAAAAAAAACAAGTGATTTTAACACAGGATGCACAAATTGGACAAAGACATTCAAACACCGTAGTGAAGCGGTGGAAAGCAACTGAGAACAATCACTGAAGTACTTTATTATAGTACATTTCCAAGGTATTACCATTTTAAGCATAGTTTAAAGTGAAACTCTCACCAAAAAGCAACCAAGGCTTCATTTGTGATTGAATATCAGTCAAACCTTCATGTAAATGCATAATTACGACGAAAGAGGCACTTTCAAGATTTACCATAGTTTCGTTTTCGGGGAAGCTCATTTTCAACGGAGTGCAGGGGCACTCTGACGCTAGCATCAAAATCGCTATTTTTAAAAAGACAAAAAGTGTGCACCTAACAGGTAGGAGGTCCACCATTACTCTCCTGCCTGTTAGGTCGCACTCGGGGATCGACGCCCGAGATCCAGCTCCTACGATGAGTAGTTCAAAATCCTTCTTTTTAGTAAACTCTGCGTACACAAACAATGTTCTCAGAGAGCCTGTAGATACTACGAGCAAAGTTTGATGTTGTGTCGAACCTTCTTAGTGTTTTAAAAATGGCGATTTTGAAGCTAGCGTGCCAGTGCCCCATGCACTCCATTGAAAATTAGCTTGCCCGAAAACAAAACTACAGTAAATCTTATAAGTGCCTTTTTCGTCGTAAACTCAGATTTGATTATCAGCCACTTTGGTGTAACAAAAACAAGCAAGGCTGTCTGAAAAGTGTAATGACGACAAATTCGATATTACATTATAATGCAGCACACAGAGTCTGTTCTACATGTTGAGTTTTAGTAGTTCTGATACTTAAATCTGCATTTATAGATTTTTTTATCAGCCACTTTGGTGCAAAAGAAACAAGCAAGGCTGTCTGAAAAGTGTAACATCGATGTTGTAATTAGGATTTCTTATGATAGCACTTTTACTCGCTGATGTAGGTCCCCTTGTCAGGAAGGTGAGGCGAGGCATACTTAGTTTGTTGCAACCCAGCTGCTAGAGGCCATTGAATCCTACAAACTAACTTCTAGTCCCCCAAAACTTTTTTTCTACCTACATAATTCTTCAAATTGTGTTTAAGGATATTTTAGGGGAACAGTCACGCATACGCAAAATTAGCCGCGTCACCTCTAATTCACTTCTACGGGAGGGAAAAAAGCTTTCTATGCCTCTGGTGGGGAAGCTAATTGCTAATCGCAAGACGAAGCTCTGAGACAGGGGAGGACACAGCCAAAAAAAGGCAGAATGTTTCTTTGAAACTTTGGATAGTCAACCTATGTATTCCATGCAGATTTAAGCTTATATAACCAGAATCGATAAAATGACAAGGTGGTATAAATTTTATCCGCTGGCTACACACTGTGCTAATAATGTCACAGCAGTGTTTCAGACAAGGAGAGCAACATAGCAAAACACACACACACACACACACACACACACACAGAATAACTTTGGAACAGTTATTAGACATTCTGACACAGCACATTAAACAGAATGGCATGCATTAGCGTAACTGAGCTCAGGTTGCTCGTGCATTGTGCAGCAGAAAGCTGAGAGGGAACCCAATCTGGCAGCAGAACCAGGTAGACCTGAGCCTATTCTCAGTCGAATGGCAGGACAGGACCAGCTGCTGCACTCCTGGCATTGTCCGCCCGCACAGTGTGGAATTACACTCATACCTATTCATCCCGTGGGTCGGCAGGAATCACAGCAAATTCACAGTGTCGTAAAAACGCGGGGAGGAGCTGCCAGAGGCCACGACTCCACCGTCACTGGGTGGATAATTCTTATACTGACAGGGGTTGTAAAGTATAATGTTTCTTCATATATTTCCTCATATACTGTGTCCTTTGTTCTAGTTATATTAGCCTCAGTCTTCTCCAGCTGAAGAAGTCAGTCTGACCTGAGCTTGCAGCCAATGATTAAGTATCTCTTGATAGCACCAAAGCATTTTCCTGACAAAATATTTCCCCTGCGACAAACTGCCACTTATCTCCAGATTCCTAGTGAGAAAAAACAGCGTGACCAGGGCTCTTGTATAAATGACAAACGATCGTGTATCAATACTCCTCACCAGTTGCTGTTTGGACTGTAGATATGGACGACCCTGTCATGGCTGGCCCCTAAAGTCAACAGCTACTGACAACAACAGAATTTCTGCTATGTGGGTCACCTGCCATCCTACACTACTGTGGACTTTGACTACGTCGGGACAAATGTAACAAATTGTAATTTTACAGCTTTGCGATTAATCAGAAACTGAAAAAAAGGGGTAGATTGAGATTTCCCACCTTGAGCGTGGCTTATTGGTGCCCCTCTTTACGTCTCCATGTCCACATTTGTTGTGTGTCTGCAGTAGCTAAGATTGGACAAACCATGTTCTAGAGAGGGCCTTATGCATGTGTGCCTGTTTTGTACTTTTACTCGCTGATGTAGGTCACCTTGTCAGGAAGGTGAGGTGAGGCATATTTAGTTTGTTGCAACCCAGCTGCTAGACACCACCGAATCCTACAAACTGGACGATGGACAGTAGGCTACAAAATTAACATCTAGCTCTCCAGAACTTTTCTCTACCTACATATTTCTTGAAATTTTGTTGAAGGATATTTTAGGGGAACAGTCACGCATACGCAAAATCAGCCGTGTTGCCTCCGATTCACTTCTATTCTACGGGAGGGAAAAAGGCTGTTTATGCCTCTGGTGGTGAAGCTAATCGCTAATCGCTAATCGCAACACAGGGGAAATTTGACCTGCGAGTAACAACCAGTAGCAAAGACGTGTGTGTAGTTGACCCTTTGAACAGTTTGGAGTCAAACTCACATACACTGTTCTGAATTTAAATCCAGCGTATGTTTGTGCCTCTACAGCGCATCTTCTCTCACCTTTACATCCCTCACAGGTGAGAGCATTATAGTGGTATCCAGAGGCCTTGTCTCCACACACAACACACAGTTCCTTCCCTTTGACCCTCCCAGCCTGCGACATGTGCCGGGTCCTCTTGCACACGGCAGGCATCACAGCAGACGCCTCCTCCATCTCAGCGTCATAGACCTCCAGGGGTCCTTTCCTCAGTTCATATATCCCAGTGTGTGAGTACCATTCGTCTGAACCGTATTGAGGGTAGTAGTTCTGACTGGAGTAGTATGGTGTGGAAGGCATGGTTGGCTCCATGGACGTGTACTGCATGCTGGGATAGCTGGTGAAGGGTAAGATGTCGGGATCCTGCAGGAGAGGACTGCTCTGATCTGCCAGAATATCTAAGACAGAAGCAGGACACGGATTAAAATGTAATAATAAGTCTGACAAAGAAAAAAAAATGAATCGTAACTCTGCTTAGTAACATGTCGTGGCCTTTCCAGTGAATGGAAACCTAATCATTGCAGATACTAATATGTCAGCGGAACAAACTAAAATACAAAAGCTTGTTCATTTGGAATAATGTCAAGTCACATTTAAATCAAACTATGCACGACATGTTTATGTATATTTGTGTGTAAATAAAAATATATATTCTTTCATTTATGTAGCATGAAAGAGTTTATGAACTTCTATTTTGTCATGCAACCCTGTGTTGTATATCGATTTAATTACCTTTTCCCCTGCAAGTAAAGATTTGCTTTGTAGTTGCAACTGTAGCTGCTGTTAGCTAGTTAGCTCAATGTGCTGTGCAGCTAGCAGAGTGGACTGGGAGCACTGGGGAAGTGTTGGTATTTCCCTTTCGAGTACAGGAGCTTTGAACTGGGACGGGGCTAACTGGTTAGCATGCTAAACACGCAACACAATACATAGACCTCGTCACACAAAAACTAGGATTCCTTCACGTTTAGGTAACTTTTGAACTAAATTCTACATATTAAATCTTTTTTTAATCCCAGTTTCTTATGTTTCTGCCTAAAACAGGCACCTGATGTCAGGCTTTTACCAAGATGTTGGGCAGACAATCAAAAAACTGCACTGAAGGACACTAAAATGCTCACGATTATCAGTGGAAACATCACTATCAGAGACACCTTTCACAATACAGGTGCTCAATAATGTTATCAATGTTGATAAGATAAAAGAATACAGTATTAGTGCGGCTTTAACAATATGGACTGGTTCCTTTAGTGGGAATGGTCAGACACCACAGGAAGCCAATTCACTTTTATTTTCATGTCCCAAAATCACATGTTTGTATCGGGGGGGTTCTAGAGTTTGTGCAACATGACACCTTCTGTCATTAAACCCTCGTTGCAGATAAGAAAAACTCCACGAAACTGTTTTATTTCACGTGCTTCCCAGCAGAAGCTTGTTGGAACAGAAACGGCCTCAGCAGTAGTCGGCAACCCACACAACACATGTTATAAACCTGTAAATGATTAACAACCCCGCTGTGCACAGAGCACACTGTGTCTTAGCATGACATGTAACGCCACGCCAATCAAGGTGACACTTTTCAAAACGGTTACAAGAATGTTTGATAGGATTACAGTGTTGCTTCATCATTTGATTTTCAGAGCAAGTGTGGTATATTCATGACTTTATAAACCACGTGTAGCCTACATGAATAATCACACAACTGCAATTAAATACCGTCCGATGTTTAAATCTTTGTCTAAAGCAAACCAGCATGTTCAACACATCTGTAAAAGGTTTTGTAACACTGACCTCTTGAAGACTTAGTCTGGACCATGGCCATCTCCGTGTGACCGCACACACAAACTATTCAGAGGCTTTATTCTCTGATCCCGACAGCCGTCGATCTGTCCTTCCTTCTAAACAACAAACCATTTTCCGTGTATGTCTTTTGATGGGAAACCTTCCTTTTAGGCTGCGAGACCAGCAGATCAAGTCCTGAACTACTTGGCGCTTGCTTGAGAAATCTCAAGGGGAGCAAAGGTTGCCACGGCTACTCATTAACCGCGTGGTCACATTTCTTTACATCATTACAAGTAGCTGCCTAACGTGTGAAGTCAGCTCCAGATTTGGGCGACGGTGCCAGCTGACTGCTACTGTACGGTGTTCAGATACGAGAGCAGGCCAGAGACAGAGGTGAGCTGGTTCATGCAGTTATCTGGAGGAACATGTGCTTCCATACATTGTTTGCAGGTGCTGGGCAATTATTTTCTGCCCTCTGTTTTATTTCTATTTTTAAATGTACAGAGTTATCAAGGACAGATTTTTATACAATACCCTGTCAGATAAACTCAGTTACCCCTTCCCCCGTCACCAGCCCTCAGGTTCCAGATGTGTTCACTTCAGATGATTTTATAAACGTGTTATTGTACCTGCTATTTAAAATGGTTATTATTAAAAAAAAAAAGTGGATCCATTTGCAATATTTGTTGCATAAAACACAAAGAGTGATCCTGGAATCCTTCAGGTTCAGATATTGTTCCAGTCAAGGTTATGTATTTGTGCTACAATCAGTTTATAGTGACAAAGATCAGACATTTTAAGGAATTTATCTGTTTTATTGAGCTTTCAATTTCACTTTGATTCTTTCCTGTTAACTACTTTTTACACTCAAGTGCAGCATGTGGTGTTAGAAGTCACTCAAGAAGTTGGAGGTCAGTTATAACAGCCAGTAGTTGGTGGATTGTTCCGACAAAAAATCAACCTCACGCCAAACTAGTTGCAATTCTATGTGCATGTTTATAGTATAATCCTCATATATATGTAAAAGGAAATTCTTTTCTCAACACTGTTGCCAAGTGCTCGCTCACGGGGGAAATGTTGGGTCTCTACAGTTAAATTAATCAAGAAGTATGAGCTAGACCTGCTTCACATCTATACATCTATACATTTTTCCCCTTATCAAAATGTATATATTTCAAATTTGAATCACTGAAGTAGGAAAAGGTTGATTATTGGATCAGTTCTACTTCTGATAAGGTATTGGTGTGTTTTTTGTACATTTGTCGACTATTTTGGTTAAAATAGCTGCAAAACTAAAGACATTCCCTTCAACTTGAACTGTGTTCAGTGCTAAATAGCAGCTGTTAGCATGCTAACATGCTAATCTAAGATAGTAAGGATAGTAAACATGTCTGCTTAAAAATCAGCATGTTAAAGTGGAAACAGATAATTTTCTTTTGGCTTAAACTTACCATTATTATTTTACTTTTCATCATCTTTTCAGTTGCTGATTGAGTGAGAAGCTGTGAAATGTTAACAACATACACAGCAGCATTACTCCATCATTTGAGTGTGACATCAGGGGAAATTAATTTGGTCTATGTTGTGAACATATTAGCATGCTGACGCTCACATTTAGCTCCACCAGGCCCCAATTTGGCTGCTGAGAGCCAAACACTGGACTCCTCTGCAGTGCTTTTCCATCTTTGCATGAGCTGCTTCCTGCCAGGTTAACTTACCGAACAGGTGGGAGCTCTCTGAGATGGAGAATTCATCGCTGGGTGGGATTTCCAGTGGTCCCACCACATTGATGTCGGGGCCCACCCACTCATTCATTCAGGAGGGTCGTTGGGCACCAGCTCAGAAAACACAGGTTGGACTGGGCCGCAAAGCAGCAGTAAGCCTCCGTCTGCTTCTGTAACAAGCATAAGAAATAGTGTGATTTGTGAAACTGTGGCAAAGGTCTCCTGCAGCATCCTCTGATACCTGCACCACGATGTAATTAAACATCAGCCTGGGAGTCTCTACATCATCACACCTGACAGGTCTTCTCTCCCACACAGAGATGAGATGTTCAGTAGCTGCCTGCAGGGAGGCGGCACGTAAAGGTCTGCTCATTGAAAGAGTCTTTTTTTTTTTCAACCTTATCCTGTTGTGTTGTTTCGTAGGGGTTCCCTTGACAGGATGTTCTAGATCAGTGCCCTCTTTCTTACTGTAATTCTACTAAACATTACTATGCAAGACTTTTGTCTTAGCAAATGTACACAACTCATTTTATAACCTAAATTATTGATGAACTTGAAGGTGTCTGGCGAGTAACAGACCTGTTTATAAACGTGCCCATGGCCTTTCTGCTGTCAAGGCCACAACATGGTCACATGTGAAACATTACTTTTATATTCTGCCACATTTTCACAATTACCTTCACTGTAATTTCCCCTGAGATCCAAAGGCAACCCACATGGCCTCATGGAAACCTCCAACCTACTCTATTAAACAACCCACACAACAGCCAAACATCAGCTCCGACACAGTGACACACCGCGGACTCGTAAGAAGTCACCCCTATTCACCGGTGAATCTAAAATATGTCTGGACTCGATCTCGTTGCACTTACCTTATTCTGTCTTTTTTTCCGTTGAAGTTAACTCCCCTCGTTCTTTTCCGGCCTCGTTTGCGATATCCACGCTGTGAGCTCAATCAGTATTGGCTAATGAACATTTCGCTGCTTGTGTCTGGGCTCCAGTGAAAGCATTTGTGACCAGTTGAGGTCAGGGAGGAATGGATGGTGGTTATTAATTAAACTGTCCATTCCTGTCCATGCCCCCCTCCCCGAAAAAAAAATCCCTCTTTATTTAGACAAGACAAGCGACTGCCTCATAGATTCTCCAGCAGACCAGAAATCCCACCCACACTCACACAAACATCACACGTGGAGCATACATCCACTCATTGGTGTTGCAGTGTAACAGTTTTTTAATTATATTTTCACAGAAGAAATTAGGCTACTATAGAAGTCATGGGGACATTGGTCACCATCCATCCTAGAGGTAATTGAAGCCATTACGTGAGGACACAGTGTACCTCAGTGTAAAAAACGTTCTTGTCTTTATGATCCTTAATTTGTCCAAAAACCAATAGTTTAATCATTGATGGGCTGTTGCTTCATCCAGAGAGGCCCTTCTGAGTCAACAGACAGTCTCTGAAATAAACAGGACCTTTGCCATTGGCTGCCAGCTGTTTGTGGACTATCTGGTCTGTGTTTGAGAGCATGTGGGGAGTGAGTTGGCAGCGATGGCCTCTAAAATGGGACGGATACGATTTCCAAGTAACATGTACAGTCGTCAAAGCTCTCCCGAGTACTGGTGAGGCTCATTTAAACATATTTTAAATGTGTCAAGATGAGGACTAGAACAGATAATGGGTGTTACCTTTCGCCATGGCGTTTTGTTACTCATTCCAGACAGAAGGTATTGTCAGTGACGTAGGCATGAATAAACACAAGCACACCCTGGACGTGACATAATCACCCACATGTTCTCAAGGACAACCGGCAATAAAGTCCGTAACCTTGAAACTATTCATCAGCGTATGAGAGAGCGAACTTAAAGTGCATATAAACAAGAACAGACGTGCATGTGTATATTTCACAATAAAATGACTCCGTCTAACTATCAGCTGGTCAAGCGGCTGTGTGGAACATCCTGTCCAGTAATTACCCTCCGTGGTGAAAATGAAGCAGGCGTTGTAAAGACAGATAAGACAGAGGATGTTTACCACAGTGTGATGGGAAACAGAGCAGCCTTTAGTCATATTTAAAGATGTCTAAATTGGGCCTGCTAATATAAACAGGCAGCATGAGGGACAGCCTGACAGAAGATAACATAAAGTTGGAATGGTATCACACATTTCATCTTTAAGAAGACTTTATGTTCACGATTTAAATGTAGCTTTATTTCGGCTCTATGGATGGTAATAGTCGATGAGTCAACACCATCCAGAGCGACATATTTCATCAACTATTACACTGAGAGAGAGAACAAATCCTACTGACTTTGGTAATCCCCGGGTTTTTCCTGTGACGCCACATGCAGGTTGTCCAGTGGCGGACGAGGGGAAGGGGTGGAAATATCAAAAAAAGGCACCCGAGACGGCACTTTATCATCTTTTATCTACTGTAAGTACCGTAAGTGCAGGTCGTTGTACAGTTGAGGGAATGTAGTGCCAAAGGAAAGGGTTGGTTGTCGGCAGCGTAAAGCCCCAAAACACAACATACACTTAAATGGATTTATATTTTTTAAGGTGGGACTTATTTTAGGTGGTTAATATACATCTAGTTGCTGTTCCGGTTTACAGTAGTACAATGCTCTGCTTCCCTGACAGTCATTTACTGCAAGTAATACACTGACAAGGTATGAGTGCCTCATATAACCCCACATCAAACTTTCACTTTAACCCAAAGAAACATGCTTTCCATAACTCCAGCTGAGCAAATTTGATGATAAACTCATTTTTATAATTTTCCAAACACACAAAGTAACATGAAATTTCGTTATGACCTGATGCAAAGTATTCAATAATTCAGAACTTTCAAGCTCCTTTATGTCTCTAAACAATCGTAATACAGAGTAGAAATGTAGTTTATTACATTTCCAATGTGTTCAAGTAAAGTGCAAATCAAATCAATGATCTCTCAAACAGTAAGATAACAATTTACTGTACAAAACTGATTTTCTCCTCTTTAGCGGTGATGATAAACCGTGAGTATACATTTCACATACTCTTTTTATGACTGAAGTGAAACATTACATCATTGGTAGAAACCACCGACTTATATAAAGATAGACAATGTGTCTCCGCATCCTACCGCTGCTCTAAAATGAGGCTAAGCTATTCCGGACACGAGCGCTGCCATATTGCGCCGGTGACGTCAAACAGGAGCCAGAGTCTGCGCCGTTGGTGGAGCTGCAGTATTGAGTTTCAACATTCATATATCCACCTGCTCGATCACGAGCACGGTTCATCTGTCAGTTACAACGTTTCGTCCTTTTTCATAGCACCAAATAACTGATTAAAACCAAACTCCCTAAAATTACAGAAACCTTCTTTTTTTATGTGCACACGATTTATCGCCTATACTGCAGCCGGCCACCAGGGGGCGATGGAGATGTTTTGGCCTCACATGTATTCCATCTTTATACAGTCAAAGGTAGAAAACAATCTGACTCGCCATGTATCAAACATTGCAAAATTGCAACAAAAGACAAACACCAGAGGAATAAATAGAGTTACACTAAATGCTTCACAGAGTGACGTCGGCACTGAAGTCACCGTCCATTTCGTCCCATTATGAGCTCAGAGCGCTCCAAATAATGAGGCTGATGTAATGCTAGAAGAAGGGCATCGCAAACGGACGGTGAACTAAGACCTGCTCAGACGAGGAGAGTGAGCTAAGCAGTGATAGAGTGCAATCATTCAGCAACAGCAAATACATATAAGCAAAAAAAAAAAAAAAATCCTAATAAGGCTTGTTACATTAACACTATGGTCTGCTGACAAACCCATTATTACATTCCAGAAGCACGTCTGTTTTCACGTTGCATAGCCGACACACAACATTTCAAAAACTGTTCACGTGGTTCAAAGTAAACTACAGAAAGTTCAGCTTGCACAGACGGAGTACGATCAGGTCTGAGAGTTGATATGTGTTTGTGATTTTCTGTTAACGCAGCACTAGTTGGTTTATGAATGTTGCTCTTGTTTTAATTATATACTAGTCATACTAGTCTACAGGGACTATTGGTCTAGATTAAATGTATTTTTCAATTTCTGATATCATGTTTTTGTTCATGTTTCTCTATTTCTAGTTTCTAATAAATTTGATTTGATTTTAGCATTTTTCCTTTTTTTAATCTTGTGTTTTCATGTGACAGTCCATCACAGTTAAACTGGAGTAATGACTAAAAGTGAAATAGGGCCATCTTGAGGTACATATGATGCTGCTTTTCCTGTCACTTCTCAGAGGTTTAATGACATCTCCACAGGTTTGAAATCTTCAGCTTTGACCAGTTTGAGTGTTTTGGAAGTCCTTTTCCCTCTGCAGGGCGTCTCACTGGTACCCGCCCTGGTAATCGCCATTCCCAAAATGTTCCTCCTCCTCTTGCATGGTCGCCCCTCTCTTCTTTTTCCAGCCTTGTTTTCGGCCAGACGAATCGTCCGTGGTTCCATAACCCCTCTTGGGAACCATCATGTTCTCACTGTTGAGCTCTGACTCTTCAGCCAGCTCATCTTCATCAATGATGCCACATTTATCCTCACTCGTGCTCTCAGGGTCTGCCCAGTCCTGCTGCTCTCCCGAGGCAAAGATAGCGTAGAAGATGACCCCTGAGTAATGCACCATGGATGCAATAACAAAGACATTCTGCCACTCCAGACGAGTCTGTGGGGAGATGAATGGAGTCAATGAATTTCCTCTCCACAGCAGACTCACTGATCTTTAATGCACCACTGAGGCTGTAAATCCACTGCCTTACTCATGGCATCAGAAAAAAAACAACTGCAGTGTGTATAAAAAAATGTACAGGGATATAAATTATTTACAAAATCCACTGGTGATATTCTCTTACAATGATTCTGCTGATATGTTTTATATATAAAGCACAGGAAAACCCATACTGCATGTTATTAAAGATAAATCAAACAGAATATGAGATCGCTTAACTCAAGTATTCATCTTCAGTTACAGACAAGATAAGAGCAAAATATCTAATATGAACAACTGGTAAACAACTAATTAATGTATGTATGTGTGTGAATACGCAGCCTGAGCAAAACAGCTACTGTGCTGCTACAGATAAGTTTATTATACCTTGTTTTTAGTCAGGGCTCCGACAATTAAAGGACACACCATTCCAGACAGCGTGCCCACCCCGTTTGAAATGCCCATCAGGATGCTGGCATAGCGAGGAGCAATATCCAAATGATTGACATTGAAACCTAAACAAGAAGCAAACACAAGAGCAACAATTATACATCCATTCCTTCTTTGGCATGTTCATATCTTGTAATAGATGAACATGCTTTAGATCCACACACAGGTTTTGATTTTTTCGTCTGCCTTGACAACAATCCATGAAATATTCAGGAGAAGCGCCAGTGTGCATGTATACTGCATCACACCCAAAGGAAAAGAAGTACTGCATTTCAGCTTTTGGAGTCTTTCACAATCAAAAAGAGAGAGAAGGCTACGAAGGAAAAACAGTATCTCTGCAACGATGTGCGCATTTGTGTAACAACCAGCTCAAGCTTTAAGCAAAAGCCTCAAATTTTAGGTTTAGTGTTTAATAAAATTAAAGGTCTTCAATTTCAAATACACAGACAAACACACACACAAGGGTTTGCACAAAAGTCATGTTTTGTCCCCATGAAGACTTTTGGTCCTGACATGGTTTATGCCAGAAGTGGTCCCCAGTACGTAACAAAAATGTGTATATACACACACACACACACACAAAACATAGACGTGGTAATACCTGAGATGGCGAATCCACTGAAACCTACAGCCAGAACGAGGAAGGAGATGGCGACCCCTCGAGTGTGAGAAAATCCGACCACCAACAGCAGCGTTGCTTCCATACCAAATCCTGTACCAAAACAATTCAACACCAGAGTGAAGGAGTGAGTCAAAAGCTCATGCTCACGACATGATGAACATTTTCGAATATACACAGGGAAATGTTCAGTAAAGAACAAAATAAATCTGACTTTATCTCGGTTATTGGGTTCTATTTTACAGAAAAATCAGGGAGTGAGTCATCTAGTTTCCATCATCAAGATAAAGAAAGTTTGTTTCTAGTTTACCAAGACGTACCTCCACAGTTCATGAGTTTCCTCACATTCGTGGTAGACATGATTTTGTTGCTGCGTAAGAAGTCAGCCAGCTGTCCTCCAATAGGAACTACAATTGTCATCACCATGTGGGGGACAGCGGACAGGATCCCAACCTGTTTTGAGGAAGCCACCATGTAAATCAGTCCTATGATTAATTATCTCATATTGGATATTTGTCATTGTCAGTGGAATAGCTAGTAGTGAAACTGTGAGGCCCAACCTTGCTGATGGGGAAGCCGAAGACTTCCTCAAAATACGCCGGCTGGCTGATGAGGAGCAGGTAAAAGGTCCAGCTACGGCAGAAGTTGGCAACGATGATGGCATAAACGGGCATGGAGGTAAAGAAACGACGCCAGGGAGTCTTGAATTTCTGTGATGGGAACATAAAAATTAATGAATGTCATTTATGCTGTGTGTATCTGTGTTAGATACCCTTAAATTGGCAGCATGTTTTACACTCACACACCTCAGTCACGCTCAACTGGCGCATTGTTTCACCGATCGTGGTCTCGATGTACGTCCTCTCCTCCTCAGTGATTGTGGGATGTTCAGCAGGACTACCATACGCCAGCAGGAGCCACATAACATACCATATGATCCCAAAAACACCTGTTTCATAAAATGGCAACAACAAGAAAAAGTGAATGCATTCCTTTTTGCGGAGACACACAGGGTCAAGATTTTTCTCTATTTGTAGAAAAGGGCTTTGTAAGGAGCAGGAC
The DNA here is from genome assembly GCF_900880675.1 of Sparus aurata. Taxonomy (NCBI): domain Eukaryota; kingdom Metazoa; phylum Chordata; class Actinopteri; order Spariformes; family Sparidae; genus Sparus; species Sparus aurata. The sequence continues at coordinate 7,501,041 of NC_044194.1, read as the reverse complement.
AGACTAATTAAAACAAGCGACGACCTTCTCTGGACCACAAGAAATTTTCATTATTAAAATGAAATGAACAAGGTATGAGTCACAGAGCTCAGACAGGAAAATGCTAATTCACATCAATAAATCATGAGATGATATCGCAGCAGAACCAGAGAAGACTTTTATTAAAACACGTTTGGCAAAGTATGAATTTGATGTCAACGTTAATCATTTTAATCAAACTCTACAGCTATTCAGATATCGTTATTGGCTGACGCATACAAAGTGCAACTACCACAGAGCCAGTCACGGATTACTAAAACAATTTTGCATGTCACCAAACTGACACCTGGTGTATTTATAGACTCAACACCTGATGCACAGCCTACGTATCTCACTGTATATACAAGTTAAGAGTTTACTATCACTTTACAACATATGTTGATAAAGTTTCTCAGTCATCCAGGTGCGGGTATTTCTAGGTGCTATATCGTAGGTAACAGTCCTGACTAACTGGAGGGGAGTTGCAGGGTTTTAAACTCTGTGTGGGAGTGTCCTTACAGAGTCGTTAAGGACACGTGTGAACTCTGAGTGTCAGAGTCGTTAGGGCCACTTGTGGGTCGTTTACCCATCTTGCCTTCGTGTGGGTTGTTAGGGCTAGGTGAGCCCAGGTGTGAATGGTTGTTGTCTGGGGAGGGAACTCAGTGCTGCATTGTAGGTGAGTGATAAGTGGGTGATAAGTCGTGTCGTAGGCCACCTGCTCTCACCTGCCAACTATTTCTTGAGTGTTTCCGCGCCTCTCCAATCAGTTTGTATCAGCACCTTTCCAGATTGTTCAGATGTACTCTGTCTTAGCACTTGTTTCCGAAAGAGGGAGTGTTTGTTGTGATTTTATCAATGTATTATTCCAACATGAGTCTCACCGTAGATATAGAAGACCGAAGGCCATCCGACGTACTGAACAAGCACTCCAGCTAAAGGCATGGCGATCACTGCTCCTGCATAGGATCCTGGGAAAACAATTGGTGTCAGATTTCAGTGTCAAGGTATTATTACACCAGTCCTCACATCAGATCTCAGTGATGATGTAATAAGAATTTATCAAACTTTTGGACAAGATTGTCAGACTAAAAGAAAGAAGAGTCTTATATTTCATAAATCTGAATATTATATAGCAGAATTGCACAAAAACACCTCACTGTATAGAAAATATGTGCCTTAATAAAAAGAAAAACATGAAAGAAATGCATTAGTTTCATTGAATACACGCGGTCAAATTTAGCCATTGGCGCAGTAAGGGTGTTTTAATGTGTTTTCTATTATCAGACAGATCCAGTAGAATGGAGCACGGAGCATGAGAGTGCTTTTGGACAGTAAGCAATGTGACACTTCATTTAGGTGCATAGAGAGAGCAGCTCCTTCAGAATTCGCAGGTGATCCGTGTTCATTTACAGACAATGTCAAGAGGGTTTTGATGCGCGGGTTGTCATGGCACCAGTTGAAAGTGCAACGTGGTGATTTTAATTTCAGGGGCGACGGCAGTGGACAAAATCTGCAAAGCAAAATTTGCTCCCTCACATCCATCTGCTGACCAGCCCCTCTATGGCTGATCAGGCTGTGAGAACAGATGGTGGAGGCAGAAGTTTGTATCAGTGAGAAGCAGTCGGTGGAGTGTTTAGGAGCATTTTGACAGGAGGCATCGCTCACCACAGAATGAAGTTGTGGCCAGTCGACTCCGTTCAAGAGGTGGTGCCCATTTGGACCACATCCCGTGGCAGGCTGGGTAGGTGACACCCTGTGGAAGATGTCAAAGGGCTTCAACTGAAGAAGTGGACATGCTTTAAGAGAATAGTTCGACATTTTGGAAAACACACATAACGCCTTTCTTGCTAAGAGTTGGATGGTGCTGATCTGAGCCGCTTAGCTTAGTTTAGCCTAGCTTAAAAACGGAAACAACTAGCCTGGCTACTCTAAAGATCGCTAATTAACATATCATATTGTGCTTGTTGCTTGAACAAATGAAACAGTGGTTTCTTACACATATAACATGTTAATAACTAAGATTAAAGGTCATTTAGATTTAGCAGCCAACAACTATTTGTTGGGAAAAGATGTATTGAAGTAAATGCGTCCAAAGAGCTTCTCTGTTTTTTGTGTTGGAAGCCGGTCCAGCCACACGTGTGTGTCAGTGCACTCGTCTCCGTCCTCCTCTAGGTAAAGGTTATCAGCGTTAGCTAATATTGGCAATGTTAACCTTTGCTAGCTAGCGATAGTCGCGTTTGTAACTTACACCCACTGCTCATTAAAATGTGTATACAACTACTAAACGTTAGCAATGTTCGCTACTGCACAGACCGGCAAACACTTGAGGGAGCAGATGAGTCGAACAGCATTGATGTTGTAAAATGAATGCAATGGAATGTTGTTATTAACACTTTTATCTCTCAGCAAGAAAGTAAATAAGACTATTTTCTCAAAATATCGAAGTATATATATAGTCATGGTTGCCACTCTTTTGATGCCACTAACATGTTTTCGCTTACCTCTACTAAGCCCTGCAGGATACGAACAAACATGACACAGCCGTAGTGGACCCTCGCCGCTGACGGGATGAACATATTGAGCACCGACGTCAGGAAAATGGCCGCCCCAAAGACCCTGTGGGAAAATTGACATGTCAACATCTTGTTGTCCACCTTAGATATGAATGTAGAGCATTTTCATGGGGAGAATTTGATACTGATAGGGAAAATACAGGCAGTGTTATAAAATGCTACACTTTCAGTTGAATAATTACAATTACTCGGCAGCTGAACACGCAAAAAATGTGAACTTCATCCACAGGCAGGCAAACAATTCAACATGGAGAACAAGAGACAAAAAAAGAACGAGGAGGAGTTTGTTCAAGGAAACATGTTAAGAAATGATTGAGGTGCAAACAAACTGCTCTTCAGTGTCTGAGCGCTGGTGTTTATGTCTAATACTGACAGGCGGTATATCTCCAAACATCTCGCGGTCAGAGTTTCTCCGTCAGCCTTATAATGAGACACATCTCACGCCTCTGCCTTTCACACGCCGAGATAAAGACATCCCATTCAATCCAAAAGTTTGTGCCTCATCACGGTGGCGCCGCTTAGCTCCCTTCTCTTTTCTCCCTTCACCTCATCCCCCCTTCCTTCTCTTTTTCCAAAACAGCGTGTAAGTGACACTTGTAATATTCCAGTGGCTGGTGTTTCAGAAAGAAATCAGAGGCAGGATCTTTCATTATTAACTCTGTCAGTGGCGTGTCCTCTTTTCCTGTGAAGCTTTTATTACAGGACTGCTATCTGCTCCATCAGCACTGCTCACCGCACCGTGCAGCTTTAACCCTTTAAGCACACATGCTGAGGAACCTTTATCTTTATTTTGTCATTCTTATGATCCTTACATGTGTGGTCAGGGCTGCAGAGACCATGACTTCATCCTCTGCTCATGGAAAAATATCAACAAAAGACAAAAAAGCGCGATGTGTCTCTGCAAACTTCTCAAACATCAGTGTCTGTCTCAGGGGCCGCAGCAGCAGCAGTCTCTGCACGGTGTTAACGGCTGCAACTAATTCGTATTTTTAATTATGTATAAACTATCAGAGTTAAGAAAAAAATTCCTTTTCAAACCGACAGCCGAGAAACAACAATAATCATGAGACAGTTATTGAGTTGTTACATTGGCACTTTTATCAGTCATGGTTCATGAAGTGCACGTCACCTGTTGGCAAACAGCTTGTTGGAGATGAAACCGCCGGGGATCTGAGTTACAATGTAGCCCCAGAAGAAGGAGCCGTGGATCAGCCCCACCGTCTCCGGGTCCCAGTTAAACTGAGCTTTCTGGAGAAGGAAACAACGAAAACAGAAGCACACGTAAATTCACCCATTTAGCACCAAAATGCATCAATTTGGTTTATTCTACCTTTATTTAGAATGTTTACACTGTAGCATTTATTAATTATGTTGACACTGTAGCATTTATTTAAAATGTTGACACTGTAGCATTTATTAATTATGTTTACACTGTAGCATTTATTTAAAATGTTGACACTGCAGCATGTATTAATTATGTTGACACTGTAGCATTTATTAATTATGTTTACACTGTAGCATTTATTTAGAATGTTTACACTGTAGCATTTATTAATTATGTTAACACTGTAGCATTTATTAATTATGTTAACACTGTAGCATTTATTAATTATGTTTAAACTGTAGCATTTATTAATTATGTTTACACTGTAGCATTTATTAATTATGTTTACACTGTAGCATTTATTTTAAATGTTTACACTGTAGCATTTATTTAACATGTTTACACTGTAGCATTATAAGACCATTATTTATTCTGTTAACTGCTCAATATTTTCATTAATCAGATTCCTCTCAAATTTCCCCCACAATATCATGTGTGTATTTCAAAGTTGTTTGCATTATTTATGTTGCATTTATTTATTATTACATGACTACACTATAGTAAAAGTGTGGTCTATATATATATATATATATATATATATATATATATATATATATATATATATATATAGTTATTTACAGTTATTTTATTATTTGTAGTTCATATTTATTTTATCAGCTCTTACTTCTTATTGTCGTCTCTATTTCTATCTCTTTAATCTCTTTAGAGTGTCATTTCCATTCTAGAAGAAGTACTTTATATGAGCATGATATATCACTGCCACTTATGATGTTTTTGTGTCATGATAATGATCATTTTATGAATGGTGGCCTCCACTATGGCAGGTCTGGATGGCTACAGCCTTAGTCTGGTGTATCCTCCTTTCTCAGCAACAAGAAAAAAGACACACATCATGAAAAGTTCTGAAGAGTCCGTGACCCAGGGGTGCTGCCTGGTGGATGTAGCTACCTGAAGCACAGGGGTCCCATTGATATAGACAGTGTTGTTGTTCACCATCTCCACAATTGCCACACCGAGGTTGCAACGGATGCCAAAGGAGATGCAGAAGCCCAGGCCGCTGAGGATGGCGATGATGTAGCGCTTAGGCAGACCGCCACAGCTGCAGTCCAGCAGCGGGGCAGGACGTGGCGCTGAAGCCACCGGACGCCCGTCCTCCGTCAGTTCAATGTTGTCCTCTTCTTCTACATTGCTACCGTCTATTTTCCTGAGAAGAAAGTATTAGGAAACAAATCCACAGTAAGAGCAGCAGTACCACTCAGTACTCTTGTGTCAACATTGCAATCATTTCTGTCAGTAGCTTTATAAAAAATGTAGAAACACAAATGATAAAGTAACACAAGTCTCTCTGCTCTCTTACTAAGAGCAGGGAGGTGAAGCCAAGACACATGACCAAAAAGGTCACAGCAACCACAGTTATCGGGTAACTTTCAGGTGCATCACTCTCCACGCCTGTTCCACTACCCAGAATTCATCTCTGTTACTGTGCCCCTGCTCCCCTGAATGGTTGTTCTCCCCAGCAAAACACAAATTACAAAGAAACTGGATCAGTTTTTGATATCAAGCTCTTAAATTCTCACTTATTTTTAGGACAGTGTTAAAAAAAATCGGTAGGGTCTTTGCAAATGTAAGATGTAATTTGTCTTTTTATATAATCTATTGTATTGCTACGGAAAAGAAAATATTTTATTATTGATTAAAAACTTCGATCAATTAGAAATAGAGCAGCAGTCTTGCTGTGGACACGATTCTTTGAAGGAACAATGTGGTTGGTAGGTGCAAAATAAGATCCGCAGCATCAATAGTGAACTGAAATACAATTTAAAATGTTTTATGTAGTTTTAGCGTTAATGTACACCGCAACCAGTCTCAAAGGTGAAAATCTGTTTTTTCATCCGAATCCCCAAACCCCATACTGATCACCATATTTGTTTGGGAACATTTAAAATACATAGTTGTGTTGGGGTTCCGGATCAGTGTCAGGCTCTTCACATCAAATATTAACTCCTGACATGAAAAATGCAACAAACACATTTTGCAAAAACAAACAAACACATAATTTGATGTATTTTTCATGTCTTATAACTACATTCATCAACAGCGTACACCAAAAATATTCACATTTTTCATTTTTCCATAATGCAAATCAATGCATTCTTATTACAGAACATGCATATTAACAATGTACATTTCTTTTCCAGGAAATTGCCTACTTAGCGCTTTATCTCTTAAAATTACAACAGTCCTCATTATGTGTGCCCCCGCCATCGCAACACACTCGCACATCTGTGAAATATGTATCAGATATGAAATATGTATTAATGTCTTAAAATAAAATCTGTGATCACATCACAGGCAATGCCTGGCAAGCGCCAGAATCAAATATTTATTTATCTCCAGGATCTCTGAGAACACGTTGGGCTTAATGTGCTCGCTCCCAGGCTCTCCACATCCCTCTGATGTTTCAGCCTCTCTCTGTTGAGCGTTCTTACAAAGTTATTTTAAAAATTCATCTCCACCCTGAATGCAATACATGGATAATGAGTGAAATGCTGATTTCCCCCCGTGGAGTGTGGATCAAACAGCCTTACACACACACGCATGCACTCTTCCCACCACTCTCCACCCTCTCACCTTTGCAGTTTTCCGAGAGAGTCGCCCACTGTGTTCTTCACTTCCTCCTTTCCAGGCTTCAGCACCTGTTCCTTCAAACCTGCTAACCCACCAAAAGGCATTTTTCTTTTCTCTGCTGGCGTTGTTTTACTCTCCTCCTGAATGTCTCGATACCTCACTACACTTTGCTCTGAGAAAGGCGACAATTAAAATCCCCCTAGAAGCTGTTCTTCATCCTGCCTGAGTTTGTGGCACTGGGGGGTTGGCTCCACCTTTCAGCGGTGCCACAGGTCCCTCAGAAGGTAGGACAGACTTTTCCTCTCCACCTTTCTTTCGTTGTGAGGAGAGGATTCAGTGGGGAAGTGAAAGGGGAGGATGATGCTGAAGTATTCCTCAGTAAGCCAGAGGCTCTGGAGCTCGTTTCATCTCAGGAAGATCCAGTTGGGAGAAAAAAACGCGGATGAATGGAGGACAGGAGCGCAGTATCCAAAATCTAGTCTCTAGACATTGCGAGCCCCCTTTTGTCTGCAGCTGAACTGAATGGACTGCTTAGATCTCCTCTCCATCTCATAACTCATCCATCGAGGAGGGGCAGGTGTAGCTGGTTTCACGAGACCCAGCCCCCTCGCTTTACTCATCATCCCCCCCCCAGCACCACCCCTTCAGCTAGTTCATCTGATAGCAACCCAGTAGACCCGCGTTAAATTTGCATGAGCTCGACAAGTTGAATTGAGGAGAGACGGGAGTAGCTGGACGGCTGCGGTGTAAAATGGGAGCAGGTGAAACGTTAGACAGAACCACCAAGTCGCAGGTTCACTCTCCTGCTGTTTACTGTCTCCACATCACTGAGAGAGTGACAAAAATCATCCCTGTCGTTCATGGACTGAGCAACAACACCATGCCTCTTACCATTTGACACCCACAGGCATTCCCTGAAAAATGCTTATTTTGCCAGGAGGGCGAAGCTCATTATTTTCCAGAGCGAGTTTCCCTTTTTTGCAGACAATCAAATATGCAGCATTTCAGGGAGACTTTAAAATTTAAACAGTAGAGACGGCGTGGGCCGGAGCCGTAACAGGATGGTGCTGGTTCTCCAGCTGTTTTCTGCACTCCATAAATAAACTGGGGGCTCGCTCCCCAGTGGGCAAAAACAAGGTTCTTCACACCAAAAACATCACAGCTCTATTACAGGAAGCTGACAGGAACTGCCTGCCTTCACTTTGCAGGTTCTGATCAGATGCTACTTCGGAAATTCGATCAGAAATCAGAAATTAGAAGTGAGGTGTGTGTACCTGTGCCTGTGATCTAAACAGCAGCATTACTGTTTACAAAACACGCTTTTGGTTGTAATCAAATTAATACAATTTTCCACAAAATCATTGAATCTACCATCAAAACTTCAAATGCTTCAACTATTAATTTAATCTTTTGAATAACAGGCAGTGAGGTGAAGGCATCATCATGTGTTGAATACTGGTGGGGACATAAGAGCACAGATCACCTCCGTGGTGCCCTCGTAGATGCTCCTATGGGAGATGAAACATGATAAAGTGCCCTCTCAGGTGCTCTTTCAATTCCCCTGTTGGGTGCTGTTGCCCCATCGCATCCAGCTATTGCCCTCTAACATCCTGAATCCACCACTCTTTCAGAAAATGTGATGTCCAAGAGGGAAAAAAGGGGGGAGGTATTAAAAACTACGTGAGCAAGCTACACTGTCAACTATTGTGTAGGCTACAGTTTACGGACAGTAACGTCCAGAAAATAAGGTGCAGGGATCTGCTTCTGCAGAGAGGGGGATGACATGCAGCAGGGGGACACAGGTCGGCTTTGAACGCCGGGAGGCTGCAGCGAGGACACGGCCTCTGTGCACGGGGTGGACGCTCTACCAGCTGAGCTACCAGAGCGCCCCCATGTCTATTATCTCATGAACAAAAACAGTTTTCCTGCACGTGTTGTTGTTTGCTGCTTACAGCCACAGCTGGTCTCAGAGGGGGTTTTGGGTGCGCCCTTTGTGAGCACCGATATTTGATAAAACATGATTAAGTGCCATCTACGGTGTCCTCCAGTGCCCCTTTTGCACGCTGGTGCAAAAGTGACGGGGGAGAAAAAAGGTTATTTCAAAAAGTGGGACATGTTCACAGTGTCCTTGGTGTAAATGTCACCTATACATTGAGGGTGTTAGGCAAACGCTCTCAGTAAAATGGCACAAAGATGTCAGACATGGTGTTAATTGATATAAATTATTACTCAATGTAATGTCTCAACATGAAGCCAGGAATGTTTTGAACACACATTGTCTTAAAAGGTCTTTCTATTTCTGAGCAAGTCGTGCCTACCATCTAGTGTTTGGAATGAGGAAGTGACACACCATCTTTCTACAGAGAGACACACACTGTGTAATCAATCAGTGATGGAATTAACTACCGGTAAGTTCACTGCTAACAGCACTGTGCTGTTGGGAGTACTATTTTAAGGCAGATTTCCATTTTCGGCCTCTTTATAATACCACTCCACTGCATTCAAAGCTGAATAAACCTGTTTTAAAAATGTATTTATTTAGTAATTGAATAAACTAAAAATAAAACATGGATATTATGCTGTATATCAAATCTGATTAATGTCCAGGCCGATGATAAGTCGACCTGTAGTTCATACATACATGTAAAAATATAATTACTCTCTCACTCTTATGAACTTAGTGTTAAATACAAATGTTTTCTCTTAACCTGGTGTCTCAAAACTTCACACAGTAAACAGCATGACTCTGAGCTGTGTGCTCTCAGCAGGCACACGGGTCTGCTTCACTCAGATTTAGTTAAAAGTGCACAGAGGTCATCAGAGTCGTCCCACTTGCCTGGAAAATTGATGGCCGCATGCTCCCATGCCCCTGATTTTAGTAATTAGCTTTGCAGAACATGGCATTGGTTCTTGTGAGTCACTCATGTGAGCCATAGTGCTGCTTTGGATGTGGGTCAGGATAATTTATAAATCAAATCACCAATCCTCAAGAATTTTGTCTTTTTAAATTCAAGTGTCCTGCAGTTATTAAAGTCAACATTCTGGTTCCTGACAATGACAGCCAACAATGAAGAATTCACATCCAGCTCGACAAGGGTTGTCATTTTTGAACGCCTGTAAACATTGTCACCTTTGAACACATCCTGTGGTTTAAAGACAGTCCACATTCACTAGAGGGAGTCCTTGAGCTTTGCCACTCCGATACTCACCAGTACATTACAGAATACACCACCTCACTACAGTAAGTATGCTGCTGTGAATAAATAATACATCACCAGGCTGCTGTCGCATGTAACAAATTTGACTTCAGATTTCAAATTCATATATTTGCGAGCCCATTCCCTCACAGCTGAGATGTAAATTGTTACAAATACTTTTACACCAAAAAAATAAATAAAAAAATTCAATGCTAAATATGAATATCACATCTAAATCTATATGTTAAATCTAAATAGCTACAATGTTTAAGTTATGGGTTTTGGGTGACCGTTCAACAAGATGTCACTAATGACACTGTTAGCTGTGTAGTCTTTTTAATAGCACAGTATTATATGTCATTAGTTTTAATACTGACTGCAACTTTCATGACATGGAAAAATCATCTTTTAAATTGACAAACATCATAGTGTAGTTCATGGCACAATTAAAACGGGATTGAAAATGTTAAATTAATAAGTATGTAAACCAATTCTACTAAGACCCCCAATTAAAAGCATGAACCTGAAAATTAGCATAATATAACCTCTTTAAAGGAGAACTTCGGTCGATTTAAACATGCAGCTTCATTGCTCAAGCTACCCTTGACTTGCCAGTACCGAAGACGCGAACACATATGGTCCAACCATTACAGAGCTCCGTGAACGCAGATTTAGCATTGAACGCTAACAGCATGGGGTCAGAACTTTACACTGTGTTTTAAGCGTCTTAACATGCTCCACATCTCACACCAAAAGTTATGCAACAACAGCAGACACCTTAGCACACAGCACTGTAGCGTGTATGACTCAAAATGAAAAAAAAAGTAGTTAAAACAGTGTGTTTGTGCAAGGAGCCACGTACCTGTTTGTTGACATCCGCGTCTTCCGGTAGCTAGACCAAACTAGTCAATCCGTCGAGCGTGCGCTTACACCCTCACTGACGGAGACGGAAACGTATTCCAGCATTTTCGTGTTTCTGTTCATAATGTACATGTCCATGTTACAGCCTGTCATGAGCCATGAGCCTTACAATAGCCTGTTTAGCCTGTTAAGTGCACACTCGATGGATATACTAGTTTGGTCTAGCTACAGGAAGACGCGGATGTCAACAAACAGGTAAGTAGCTGCTTGCACAAACACACTGTTTTAACTACTTTTTTATTCAGTTTGAGTCATACACGCTACAGTGCTGTGTTGTAAGGTGTCTGCTGATGTTGCATAACTTTTGGTGTGAGATGTGGAGCATGTTAAGACGCTTAAAACACAGTGTAAAGTTCTGACCCCATGCTGTTAGCGTTCAATGCTAAGTCTCCGTTCACGGAGCTCTGTAATGGCTGGACCATGTGTTCGCGTCTTCGGTACTGGCAAGTCAAGGGTAGCTTGAGCAATGAAGCTGCATGTTTAAATCGACCGAAGTTCTCCTTTAATTTGGAAGAAAATGCAACTTTCTTGACTTTAAAAATTATTTTTGAAATTCACAAACAACACGCAATTTTCAAAATAAGGGCTCATGAGGTAAACCGGAAGGAGAGTGACATCAGCTGTATGTATTCAACAGGTGACCAATTCTTACATACTGCACCTTTAAAGGATCACTTCTGAGATAAAACACCCTCCTCATCACTTAACAATCCCTTGATGTGTCACTAACTGTTATGAAAAAGCACTCAAAGTATCTACTTAGTTCAGTGTTTGCTGCTGAAGATGTGAAAAACGGGGTTAGATAGTCAGATTTGAACGCACCACTCAAAGCACGAGACGTTTTTGATGATTACTAGGCAACGGTGTTGAAAAAACGTCCGCGTGGAGCTGGCAGCAGTATAAAAGCTCCGTGTCCGGTTTGTCAAGCCTTCACAGTGATGGAGGAGAAACACACACACGCCAGGTGGGAGCTGACAGCAGGCAGCTCGTTGCGCAGCTCTCAGGTCAGCCGTTAGCTGCTCTCCGGCCACAGATGTGTGCGAGTTTGTTGAATCATGCGTGTTGACAGCGGCGGTGCTAGCTTACACCACCGCGGTAGCTGCAATTTACGACCAGATGTCTGACATTGCCCGGGAATGGATGGACCGTGTTCACACGCTGTAAAAACCGGGACCAGCTGAAGAAAGTCGGGCAGATTTCGCGGGGGTACGCCGTCGTGTCGGACTTTGTTTACCGTGTTGGTTGAATCCACATATTCTCCCCAACACTGCTTTTGTTTTTCTTTTTTTCTTCTTTTTTTTTTTCTTTTTTTTTTTTACGTTTCCTGGCACTCGACGACTGGTAGGATAATACTATAAATGATGAAGTTTAAGCCCAACCAGACCAGGACGTACGACGGAGAGGGGTTCAAGAGAAGAGCGGCGTGTTTGTGCTTCAAGAACGAAAAAGAGGACGAGGTAAGCGGCGTGTCGATGGCGCAAGTTAGTTGTTAAAGCGGTCGTCACTGGAGAAGGAGGGGGGGCATTTTACTAACACTTTAATTTCTGACAAAGCCCAAAGTTTTTGTGAAACACGCTCTTAACACAGGCTAGGCTGTTAAGTGTTATATTGTGAGTATATTCAGCTCAGCAGCGCCTTTTTAATTGATGTTTTGGACTAGAGGCGAGCATAACATGGCCTGAGATATTCTACCTACTGAACAACAGGGAGTCAAAACAAGCTGGCACCCACTGTAACACCCAGCAGGAGACCATCATTTTTCATTTCCTGTCCAGGAGGAGATCCAGAAAACTCATAATTCATAAAGACAGGGCTTCCTCAGCAGTGTGTCCTGACACTCCTACACACTGAAGAATTTATTTGATTTACATATTTATACTCTCATAAAATGTGTTGCCACATCTTTTATCAGCCTGCAAACACCTCCTGTCACTATAAACCAAAATTCTCTCAGGGAGGTGGTGTCTGGTTTCTAACTTGGTTATTTTACAGAGTAATTTACTTATCAACACTTGTCATTGTGATGACTAATCTTTTGGTCCTGCACTCCTGTTGCTGCTGCATTTCCTCCCAACATCCCATCTGGGATCATGTTTCTTGCGTGCTCTGAGCTAGTGTGATGGAAATGTAGTGCAGTGACTTGATTCATATTCAGTCTTTATTTCATGATGTATCATAGAGCAAAATGTGCAAAGGCAGGACTTGATTGCACACACCTGCTTTAAAATATTGCATTCAGACTGTCTACAATTCTATTATTAAAGGAGCATTGTGGTAGTATTAGGGAATAAATCAGAAAAGAAGGCTCTTTATTTTATTGTCTTATTTATGCCTTAACAAACTAAATAAACAAAGTGACCTTAAAGGACAATACAGTTTCATACTTTTTTACTTTTATATGTGGTGGACCCTGCCACCTTTCTAGCTTCAGCCAGTGTTCTGGGGACCTAATTTTCCTCTGAGAGCAGCTTGTTTATTAAGTTAATGAAAAAAATACACATTTCTGAGTTTGTGTTGTTGCCAGTTTAAGATAATCTTGTAAAATAATAAGACATTTTGTGATTATATATGTTTTCTTTGATGCTGCAGAGATTAGAAGGATATTTTTGTTACATTTTTAAGGCTGAGTTGGCATGAAGTAGTTAAACACAGGGGGTGGATGAGGAGCTGTGTCATATCGCAACGTGTCTGCCCAGTGACGGCAGCCCATCTCTGGACCACATGTGATGGGGGGAGTGGGGTCGCAGGGGCCTGGCTGGGGGCTGAGTGTTACACTGCGTGCTAAACACCAAGTGACCTATCAGCTGCAATTTATAGAAACAAGGTGCCGGCACTTTCTGTCCCCTGACCGATTTACTTTCCTGCTCCTCGTGCTTCCCCCCCCACGTCCTGGTCATCTGTTACAGAGTGCTGACATCTCCTAAAAGTCACGTCGATTATTGTTAATTGCGCTTGAAGTTGATGAACTGGTCTCATATGGCTTGGCTTGTGTGTCATTATCACTGCTTTGCTTTGATTGCATGTGTCACTCTTTATGTGGTAAGCTATCCGTCCAGGCTGCATGCCTGTTTTACAGTCACTTCCTCAACATGTCAGCTGGAGTCGAGGAGGCAGAAAAATACTAGGCTGGATGACTTCACATTGGTTGTAGAACAATAATACCATCTGCCCATATGAGAAGAAAACATTATTATTATTATTATTATTATTATTATTATTATTATTATTATTAAATGGTATTTTCTGTAACTGGCATATAACATTATTTAAGTAATCTGGTAAATTGGTCTTGCATAGGGCTGCAACTTATTATTTTCATTGTCAAGAAATCTGTCAATTATTTTCTTCAAAAATCAATTAGTGGTTTGGCCTGTAAAATGTCAGAAAATGGTGAGAAGTTTTTCCCCAAAGACCAAGATAACGTCCTCAAATGTCTTGTTTTGTCCACAACCCACAGACATTCAGTTTACTGTAACAGAGGAAAGAAATCAGATAATTTTGATTTATTACTATTTTAAAATCCTCTAACCAAATCAAAATAGTTCAAATGAATTGAATACTTGCATAATTGATTAATTGAATAATCACTTTGGCTCTTGTCTTACAGTATAATTAACTCCTTGCCTCATGATACAGTTTCTAGCTTAGTGTATAATATATGTTGACAGTATGTTAGCTGTGTTGATCACCCTAAAGCTGATGTGGACACTCGAAGCTCCTCCTCACACTGAGCTCTGTCTCACTGAGGTGTGTGGAGCATGCCGGGGTCATTAACCTCCTCTGCTGAGCCTTTTTGTTGTCATACTGAAAGGCAACTGCTGATCCAGTGGTTTTAGAGCGCAGGCCTACGTGTTCCGCATGGCGTTTGTGTGAAATTGCGCATGCATGTGTGTGTGTTGTGTGCATTTGTGTGAGTGAGACAGCTGCCAGTGTTTCCGCAGTGTGCAGGGCTGCACGGATAGTTTATGGGGCAGAGATTAAAATAAGACTCATCTCTGTTCTCATCCTCTGCAGCTATTAATTTGCCACCTCATTATCAGTCATGACGCAGCAAAATCTTCACACCACATTAATGTGACATACAGTTTTGTGCTCCTTTTTAAGACATTAGATAAATCAGTTTTTATTTCTAATCAGTTTAGATCACTTTGTAAAACTTGTAATGCCGGTGAATACTTTTTATTGGTGCAGTATTCTGGGTTGGCTGGAGCAAATTAAATATGTAGACGTCTGCTTCATTATTGATTTAAAGGAGACACATTCTCCTTTCTTGTTTTTTCTTTCCCCATTCTTCAGTGTGTTACAGAGGTTCTTGTGCATGTAAAAGGTTTTGAAAGTTTAAAAAGTCCTCACCAACAAAAGCCCCTCTCTCCCACGGAAAACACTGCTCCTGAAACGCCTCGTCAGTAGTCAGTAGTGACTTTGTGACATCACACTACGTCACGGAGTCACACATCTGCATAATTGATGCTTAAATTGACAGAAGAAATGAAGCTAACTGGAATCTTAAAAACACGAAAAAGGCCTACTGGAGGTATGGTGAACAGTGCTGGCTCAGGCGTGTTTGAGCTGACCAATACCTGCATACTGGGCGTTCCAGGAGGCGGGCCTTAAAGAGACGGGAGCTAAAACAGAGCATCTGAGACCGGGAGGGAATAAAGTGCTGCAGCACTGGACAGTATGATAAAACTGATGTGTTTTTGAGCATTACAGCATATCAGCCTATTCTAGCAGCAACTCAAAATAAAATTATGAAAACTGATTTTGCATTTAAAAAAGGAGAGCATGCTCATTTTAGTAGAAATATGTAACATTCTTTTTCATCCTTTGGCTTCTATATATTTTATTTTTTATATAATCGTCTATAGTTTATATATTTCTGTGAAGAGTAGGACCAGTGAAAGATCAAGCTCTGCAGGATTTAGTGAGTAAGCCAAATTCACTTTACTGATAGTGATGCATGACAGAAAGAATCACGTATATCCACTAAGTGGGCCTGATATCCATACATAAATATTGACAGAGTTGCCTGTGTTAATCTTCTTGTCATCTTCTCTAGAGAGTTTGTATATGCAAGGACGAACACAAAGAGAGTTTGTCACACCCATATGCATTAAATTGTTTGCATAAATGATCCGAAACATGTAAACAGATTAACAGGTTATCTTTGTGTGTATAATGTGCTGATTCAGGTTGAGGTTTATGTCTGAATAAGCTAAACTCACAGTGAGACTGTTTAAAATAATGTTTGTATGAGTCCTGAGATTGCTCGTGGTTTTTATCTTTATCTTGACCTGCTTACAGCATGAGTTACAGCCAAGGGTCACACAGTATGAAGTTTCACTCATCACAGTACTTTCTGTTGCAATTGAGACCAGCTTTGACAGCAGTGAAGATGTTGTCATTAGTGCTCTTCACAAATCTTCTGCCATGTTTCCACTATCAGGTCTCAGCAGGCATGCAGGCGCCTCTTAACATTTGGGAAACCTTTTCTGGGACAGTTGTGTTTGTCCGCAGTGAATAAAGTGCAAATAGTTGATTTCTGGTGCAGTTTTTAACCTTACCTTTGCTTTCAAGAGAGCTACTATAGGAGAATGTAGAGGCTGCATATGTCTCGTAGAATTCAGAAAGCATTCACAAGTGAACTTAATGTGGGTCAGTGTGATGCCAGATGGGGTTTAAGGTCAAGTGACCGCTTCTCCTGAGGGGCACTGTGCTCAAAAAAGACCCAACTACATGCATTTGAGGTCAGTTAAACATAGTGCGGGGCTTCAGTTACATTATTTCAGATTAGACTGATGATTTGTCATCTCTTTTGTCATGTTTTATAGCTTCTCAAGCTTTTAATGTTTTATTTTTTCCATTTTAAATAAAAGTTTAAAGTACTTTTATGCAAATTGTGGCTGAAATACAGCACTACAATGTTATGTGTGTTATGAACATTTTTCGGAGAGGTTTTTACATTTTTTAAATCAACATTAGAGCGTCCATCTTAAAGTGTAAAGAGACAGTTCTTGGCACTGCAATAGCAACTTGGTTACAGCTAGCTGGCTGCTATCCAAAGCAAAAAACAATCCTAAGTATCCCAATTTGACCAGGTAACCCCAATCTCAGTGATATGAAAAGGCAGAGGGAAACTTGGTTGTATTATTAATGTGCAGGTTTTGTTACTTATTGATCCAGTAGAAAGAATGCCAGTTCTGAACCGTAGTATGTCCTGCTGGTGAGGGAAAACGCATATTGATGATGGAACAGACTTTGAAACGACAATCGAGCACTCTCCATCGAGTGAATACTCGTCAATTCACTCTTGTTTTATCGTGGTTTCTAACATTTTCCTCTTCACCTTCTTTGCCTCTTCCATTAGCAGAATTCTTCGTCTTTTGCAGTGAAGTGTTTCCATAGTTATTCCAATTGTCCACCCATTACCTGGGGATAGCACCATGCCTCCTGTTTTGGTTGCCTAATGCAATGCTTCATGTGGAATTGCATGGTGAAAACAAGGTTCATAGGGAACCAATCTAGATGCAGATTGCGTCATTTTCTTTTCTTTTACAGCCATAATATGGTGCAATCTTCACATTTACTTCAGAATGACAAGTAGTTGAGCAGGAAAGTGAGTTAGGGTGAAGTGTTAAATCTAAAGGTTGTTTGTTTTTCATGTGTTTTAGTGTTTTTAATGCAACATTGAACACCAGGCTGACTCTCAGTCACCTATGTAAATTATGTGGCAAAGTGTTTCTCATGCTCAGCAGCCCAGTCCACACCACGCTCATATTGCATTAAGGAAACGCACTGAATTACTGACATGACATGTGAGACGTTTCGATAAACATCCTGCCACCACCAGACACCTATAGTGGCGAGGGACACTGAACTTGGGCATGCCGTCGGCGTGTTTTTGGCACCCTGAGCTCCGTAGCAGTGACCTGACGAAGGCCTTTCTCCTTGAAGGTGATACTGGTGAGCAGCAGTCGACATCCGGACCAGTGGATCGTGCCAGGAGGAGGAATGGAGCCGGAAGAGGAGCCGTGTGGGGCCGCCATCAGAGAGGTGTACGAAGAGGTGAGCATTACTCAGTTACACATCATGTATCTGTTCTTCTACATTTTCAAATTCATCAGATTTCCAAAGGATGCTGTATGTTTTTAGTTTATTTCTCCCTCCCATTGAGCCACTTCAATTTGTGATAATACAATATGAAAATGAACTTTCAGAAATGGAAAAGGAATGGTATTTGTTAACGGGGTCAAGGTTGTAACACTATGATAATGCAGGTAACAGGTGGACTTAGCTGGTTGTGGGAACTTCCAGCCTGTGAGTTGTGAGAGTCAGCTGATTGACAGCATTACTTTCACATGCTCTGTTGTCATAAAATGAAAGGGGAAGACAAAAAGCAAACATGAACATTTGGAAAAGGACACTGTAAACTAGGTCACTTCGTGGGTCCAAAAGGTCTGTGGTGTGGAAGCCAACTCCCCACGACTCAGATGTTGGAATTCGAACTGAAATTAACACATGAATAAGAAAAAACAGTTTTTAAAACCCAGACTCAGGCCCGCATTGGCCTGGATAGAAGTATTTGGCAAAAATCCATAAATGTCCAGTTAATTGTTCTGTGCTTCAGTTAAGGGGGCTGCTGGTAGTTGGCCAAAGTGTTTGACGTGGAGTGGGCTGTAAGCTTCTGCCTTGGACAGTAGTGGTGCTGATAGCTTTTGAAGTATGGCAGTGACATTTGGGAAGGGTTTCCAGTTACCCACATCCTGTGCCTCCTAGACCAGACATGTATCTCAATATGGATGAGCTGCAAACCAACTACCGTATTCAAAACATCATGTTTAAAACCCTGCTGGGTCCATACATATGTTGTTTTTTTGCTGCTGGCTGCACCGCAAATTGCCCTCCGGGGACAATAAAGATCTCTTGACTTGATGTCCAGCACAACGACCTCATGGTTCCACCTGATGGTTATAATTTAAGCATATTTGTCAGGCTATTTTCAAATTTAATCTGTTTTTACAAAAGTGCCAGAAAATATCACTATAAAGATAATTATGTCAGTGATTAATCTTTTGTGGTTTGTTATGCCTTACTATAAACAATCACTGTGATGGTACTATCAGGTGGTGGTGGTGGTGGTTAGAGAAGGGGTTATGCACATGCAAAACATACTTTGTAGTATAGTTTAGAGTTGTAAAGTATTCCTTTATTGATATTTTGCATAAGGTGCCATTCATTAAAATCAATAAGCTGTCTTTTTATATATGGCGAGCCAGTCGCATATGACTGTCCGTCACTTCGATTGCTCCCTTTCTGGTGTGCCAGCCCAATTTAAAGGACCACAAGAATACTGTAAAATGCTTGATTTCTGAATGGGTTGTTGATGAACACAATTTTACTACAGTGCTATGCACAAAAGGAAATTTATTGCAGCTTCATTAAATTGCAGTAAATTGCAAATTGTTGGCCTATTTCAGACATATCAGTATCGCTGATATGGTGTTGATGTCAGCTGATGCCAACGTTTTGTTTTTAAAGAATACAGCGAAGAAAAGGATGTTTGGGGTGATTTTATAGCTATTACATTTCGAGTGAACTTTGGTTCAATGATGTCACTTTAGACAACAGAGTTCATTGTTAAACTGGAAAATATCCTGCCCCTGTTGCATATTTTTGTCACAAGTGAAATGACACTCAAGAGGGATCATTGCCAAAAATGTTAGGCAGGTTGTAATTGTTTACTACCTTATATCAGCATCAGCCCCAAAAACTGCCCATCAGTCGGGGCTCGAGCACGTAGTATTAAATGTGGATACAACAATCTGTTTAGCGTTTCAAGATGATCTTACTGATCCTGGTAGATCTGAAATGAAGTCTGAAGCCAGCCAGCAACACCCAATTTATTGGTTCACAAAAAGCTAATTATACATGTATCTGCTGTCTTGAAGCATGCTCCACAAGCTGTCTAGCTTTACTGACACACTCTAATATAGTGGTTCCTTTTTTTTTGGGGGGGGCGGGGGTAAAAAGGTTTGGATTGAGTGAGTACTCTCTTCTATCTCAGTGTTAATTGCCCTGAAGAGGTTCAACTATCCAGAGGATCACAAGAAAAAGCAAATGTCTGAAAACATTTTTAAGCAGGTCCTTTTCTTTCTTACTCTCTACCACCCCCCAATCCTCTCACAACCTATATTTAGAAGTTCTCATGGGGGTCCCGACCCCCCCAGGTTTTAAACCACTGCTCTAGGATATATGTCAGTTTCCACAGCTAAGTGCAGTGGCCGCAAAAATCTGTTTTGCAAAGTGTGCATAAGCAGAAATGGATCTCGACTCGTGCACTGTGCTTGTGTGAAGCCCCTCTGTGTCATCATGCTGTCACTCAGACTATGTTTAGGCCTACCTGGTCATCCCTGCCATGCTCTCTCACCGGCACGTGTCCATGCTAGGATGGTACTAAGCCGCAGGGTTTCCTGACCTGAGTGAGACAAATGTGACTGTGAGAACGTGGACACACATTAAAACAGGGACAAGCTGTACCTAATACCAAGTCACATGTTCTCGCTGTGTTGCAGCTGTATGAAAACATTGCACAGTAAGTGTTTCATTTAGATTTGTTGGCATCAGGAGGTTTCTAAAATTATTGCTAAATAACGCGTGGCAACGCAGCATGGCCACACGTTATTAAGGTGTGGGATAGAGATAATTAAGTCGTGGCCATGCGATACACAGGCAAGGGAACAAGATAATTAAGTCTTGGGCGTGTGTTATTAACGCGTCTCCATGGATGACACCAGAGCACACAACTGGAGGGCCTCCAGTTGCCCATCCCTGATATACAGCGTCACTACAAAACTGACAACTATCCCGCCACATCTTGAGCTTGTATTGGCCTTATCTTGTTCCCACACCTTAATATCGTGTGGCCATGACTTGATTATCTCGTTTCCACGACTTAATGATTAATTAAACTTAATTAAGCAATGATATTTATTTTCACCAACTTTAACTTAATAATAACAAAACAACATTGTGTGGTCACTCAAATGTAAATGTGTAGAATGGGTCCTGATTGTTTTTCTTTATTTGTGTGCAGGCTGGTGTGAAGGGGAAGCTTGGCAGACTACTCGGGATATTTGAGGTATGCTTGGCATACACAACATTATATATTATGCTGTTAAAACCCTGTGTCAGCTTAGCTGGTAAGCCTGCCATCATGCATATGATGCCTTTGCAGGTATGCCTCATGTCTCTGTGCCAGTCCTCAGGCAGCTAAACTGTTAAGTTGTTGTGTTTGTGTAGAACAGTACAGCTTATCACAGTATATGAAAGCTTTGCATGAATTGCACTGATACAGTTTAGTGCAATTACATAATGTAATGTCTTCATCCAAATTTTTGCAGCACAATCAAGACAGAAAGCACAGGACGTACGTCTACACCCTCATAGTGACAGAGACGCTGGAAGACTGGGAGGAATCTGTCAACATTGGTATGCCCCTAAGTTTCACTTTGTTATCATATAACTGACTGACGCACACACAGAAAAGTCTTTTGCAACAAGTACATCTTGTTCCCGGGGTTTACTGAACCAATTTAATTATATTTTGAAGGGGGTTTAGTCCTTTTTGTCACATAAGACTAGATCATTTTCACTATTTAGCAAGTAATTTGGGGCCTCTCAACCTACTGCACTGAGGTGAAATTGAAGATGACACCACACTTTCTGTTTACATTCAGTGTAAATGGAACACAGTGTACACAGATTGCAGTGTGTGTATCCTTGAGGTCCAGGAAATGTGAGCTTTGCTAATAGTAAAAGACTTGCAAAGCCGTTTTTTAAGTATCAGACAGTTATACTTATTTTATCAGATTTTTATATTTGAGCACTTAAAGATTTTAATCCTTTCTAGTGTGTGCTTATTTTTTAAGACAACCCATCCACCTGACAGGTGTGGCATTTCAAGATACTTATTAAACAGAATAATTATTACACAGGTGTGCCTTGGGCTTATTAAAACAATAGGCCACTCTAAAATGTGTCACACAACACAATACCGCGGATGTTGCAATTGGCATGCAGACCGCGGGAATGTCCATGAGAGCTGTTACCTGTGAATTGAATATTATGTTAAATATTAAAGCATCTTGATATGCCACACCTGTCAGGAGGGTGGATTACCTTGGCAAATGAGAAGTGCTGATTTATACGGATCACAGACTTCTAGAGAATAAATCTGTGCCTCTGTTGGTTCATCACCAAGCGTTCCTTTGAATGTTGCCACCACCAATTTTCACGGCAGGTATTGTGGACTTGTGAAAGCAGAAAAAGCATGGGTATCACCATTAATGTTAACAATGGCACCATTAAGTGTCCCAGTGAGCCATTTTGGTGAACATGTACAATACCAGAGCCCTGGATCTGGCTCACCTAAATGGATTGCCGCCATCATTAATATTATCCATTTCACCTGTGCTCTTCCAGCTTTGACAAGTCAAAATGTCTGCATTGAAAACGGTTAATTACAGGTAGCAGAATAGCATAAATGTGAATGAGACAAACTATATAAATCATATCATTACAGCTCATAATATTTCTGACAAATGTAGGTGATTTTGCTGTCTTCATGAGGGTACAAACAGTCCTATGTACATCACAGGTCAGAAGGTTGAGTTTGCATCAAGACCATAACGGGAAACCGTTGAGAAAGACTGTTGGGGCCTCCAGTCATCACTCTGTAAACTGAGAAACTGGGACACATACCTGTGGATGAGGTCAATGCACCTGATCTACATCGTTTACGGTCCTATCATGTTGCAACAATTTGCCATACATGCTTGTCCCATTTCTTTGACAACGATGATTGGTCAATTAATTTTTGACAAATTGACAAGTTAATCTGCAGCTGGTTTGGATTCTCCATTAATCGTTTCAGTTTTATTTTACTCAAAGAACTGCAAACGTCCATGGTTCCAGCTGCTCAACTTTGAGGAGCTTGTTCTGTTCTTTGTTTTATTTAATAGAAATCTGAACGTAGAGATTTTGGACTGTTTGATTGGACAGAATGAGTTATCTGATGATGATGATGATGATGATGAAATGTACGTTTTTAGCCCTAAAATGAATATTCTTCGCCTATCCCCTGTATCCACTGTAAACTTTCTAATGTTGCTTTATGTGGATTATGATTAGGCATGCGACCACGATTTGGTATTTTAAATCTCATACTTTTCTGGGGACTTGGTCATTTGAAACGTAAACTATTTCTGACTGGGCTGCAAAACAGTGGTCATGATAATTTACTCCCCTCACCCACAGAAATGGTTCAGCCTGTTCACGAGGGGGAGGAATGTTTGCTGTCCCCAGTTGTTTTCCAGTTACCATCACTCACCACAGCCCCCGTCCTCACTAGTCCTCTCTTGCATCGCACGAGGGCTGCGACTGAGCAGAAAGAGCTCGGCGCTACTTGTCTAATTTACTCTCCGCCCGCTGCTGAAAGGCCAGAGGTTGTGTACTTCAGGGTGTCAACATCAAGTCTCACACCACTCTCTCATAATCGCTGGCCACGCCCAAGTACTAACCAAAATGCTGTTGTGCATTGAATTGGAGGAGATGATGCGTTTAAAGTAAAGTAAAAATAACTACCAGCTGACGGTTTACTGAACAGATCGTTTTTGTGGAAGATGCTTTTTTTAGGACGGTTTGGTGACATGAGGGCATCATAAAAATGAAGTAGGTCAAGAATGTCCATACCCATTCTGACTTTAGTGCTGCAGCTTTAGTTTATTCTTGAGCATGTTCTATGTTATTGTGGTTTAGCAGTTATTTTGCCCGTTGAGCAACTTTACTCACTGCTCAATCATGTTAGTTGTGATATACTTTAAGTTCTGATCCCAACTAACATGTTATAAACACCAAGTTCACACAATAATACAAACTACAAACGGATGGCTAGTCCACTTGACACAAACTCTCAAGGAAGGCAGAAAAAAATGTATATTGAAAAGGGACCATGATATGACAATAAGAAATCTTTTACTTATAGGTTCCTGCTTAATTCTGAGCCAGTTAACAACACTGTGAAGGGAAACAATGATGGTGAAAGCAGTACTAATTATTCCCATCTATACATTGTTGTCCATTATATAGTCATGTAACCTGGTTTTGCATGGAATTACTCCCTAATGGGGTGTCTTGATTGCTAACAAAGTAGAGTGTGAGCCTGATTTACATCAGCAGCACCTTTGCTGCATTTCTTTACCTCTCTCTACAAGCAATTGAATAATAATTTAGAATAACCACTTCTTTAAAACATCACCTTTTGGCCTCAAACGGGACTCAAACCTTAGTTGCCTGGGTGAAAGCCATTCACACTGGCATGCCTCACCTTTCTGTTTCTCTCCACTAGAAATTGAATCTGCTTTCTTTATGTATTTTATAAAGTTTGCCAAAAAAAAGAAGCTTGTGTTTAGAATAATTTCATCTGCAATGCCATCATACCAGCATATGAGCTGCGTGTGGAGGAAGCTTGTTGGTAAATATTTAGCACAATGACGACAACCACCGAACAACATCACAACAATCAGGTGCACATATACAAGTTTGTTTCTTTTTCTGCAAGGTATCTGTGGTTGTCGGTAGGCAGGAGGGGACGAGTGGGCGGAGATTGTAAGCGAGTTAATCGATTACAGGTGGCGTCGTACTCTCGGACAGATGTAAAGTTACAAAATGCTAAAATGGGTTGGCAAATGTGCTTGGGTGGGCACTTATATACCTGGCATACCACTAAAGTAACATCTATGTGTGGGAAACACTACTGCATCTCCATAAAGGCATGTATGCCAAGGTAAGCCAGACAGTCACCCTCAAACACTGACCTCTAGTGGATCGGCAGGTCCATTACACGCTTTGGCATTCGAGTGCTGATTCGTCAGCAGGATGGAGGCCTACTTAACGGGCTTTGATTAAAGTACTAGCTGGATTGCCAAACAGCTTCTGAAACTTCTCGTCCCACGTCTTTCTGACATCTACATCTCTCATTTTTTGTAACTTTCCATTGCTGTCTCAAAGTGGGTAACAGAATTTGTCTAGACAACTGCCAACATTTTGAGTATAATCCCCAATTGCAACACAGACATTTACCTGTCAATCAGTGTTAGCCAACTTTTCCTTTTCTTGAATGTTTCCACAGGGAGAAAGAGGAAGTGGTTCAAAATTGACGAAGCCATCCGGGTCCTGCAGAGCCACAGACCTGTCCATGCAGAGTACCTACGCAGGCTCACAAACACCTGTAACCCCACCTGCAGTCCTGTGTGTAGCCCGACTAACGGCAACACCCCGAGCTCCCAAGTGACGGACAACAACACACCTCACTATGTTGTTTGCTCCACACAGGGCTCACATCTGGTCAAGAGATAGGACCATCACCAGCAGCTAGCGGCTCCTCTAACAGGACACCAGGATGGACATATCTGGAAAAGACTTCTGCATTGATTGCATTACTAACGCAGCCTCTTAATATGTACAAGATGGACTTCCTTGAACTTGATTTGACACTGGTTCCAAGTGGGCTTGAAGAGTGCCAAAATGTTATCCAAGTGTATTTAAGATTTTATATGGATATTTTTTAACAACCATCACCAGCTACATAGAGCAAATGTGTAAAGCAAGGTAAAGGTCCTTTTTTTTTTAGTCCTATATGCTGAATATATTTGACTAGCAGTGCACTGAGCTTTTGGGTGGTTTCCTGGAAGCCAGTACTGGGAAGTGTTTGCCCTCAAAGGAAGTCATATCCCCACAGTGACTCAGTGCCAAATAATGCCCTTCTGCAAGCCGTTCTGAAGACAAGTAGCTACATTTGTGTGGACATTTGATTACAATTCAGTTTTTGTGAATTATCATGACTTTCTGGGAGTTAAACTAATGTGATCTTGGTGTAGCTCAAGTCCTGTGAGGTATTTTGCCTCAAGGGAGCTGAGGGCAAAGTCTGTTTGGATTCAAGTGCGAGCAACATTGCTCCTCCTGTAATTACTACCTTTAAAAGTAAACAGTATGGTATCATCTCTGATCACTAGTAACAGCGGTACACCAAAATACAGATGAGATGAATATCAGCACACTGGAATGGAGTTTTACATAGTCCTTCTTCAAACATCCTTCATTTGTACATATATTTAATGTTGTCAGGCTGAACAAATTTCAGTATATTGGCACAGTTCAATAAATATAAGCTTTTGTATCGTGGAACAAAACTTGCAAATGTGCCAAAGAAAGCACGCATTCAACACTACGAACAGACTATCATACAAAACAATACATATCTTCTGAAAATGAATCATGAATATAAAGTGTTTTCGGACAAATGTTGAGTCTTGTTAAAGGTGCAATATGTAAGAATTTTAGTTGAAAACATTGAGAATATTAACTGCATTTATCAACAGAATGTGAAGAGATGAGATGACCTGTGTGATGCAGAGATACCTGCTGTGGTTAGCACCCAGTCTGGACCACTAGCACGAAGGCTAACTAGCTAACAGCAGCTACAGATAGCAGTTAGCGGTTACTCTGGTGATATGCTGCTCCATGTTTGTTTTGAATTTGACACCTGGCTGATTCTTACATATTGCATGTTTAATGTCTGAGAAGACAATAAGGAGGCCTTTGGTTTTTTTCTTCTGTGTTATAAGTGCCTTTTTACAATCACAACAGTAAATTGTGTTTATTTTCTAGACACTGTGCACCTTAATGACTGGAGGACATACAATCTGCCTTACACACTGTCAGAACCAGACCCTTACTGTTCTCAGCTGTTAGATCCAAACAAAAGGATGATGAAGGAAACTTGGGATTGTTGTTACAATTGAATGTACATTATTTAGTATGTATTGACTACATGTATTTATTTGTGTTTCATCTGGGATCACCCCTTCCCATCACGTACAGGAAAACTATTACAGGAAGTCATGGTCAGTGTGAAGGCCAGACTCTTTTTTTTTGTTTGTTTGTTTGTTTGTTTGTTGTTTGTTGTCAACATCCCAGAAGAAGCTAATTATGTAATAAATTCAGTTTGTTGACCATCATTAGCCCTTGTTCTTAAGGAGCCTGGGAAATTGATTATTATAATTAACTCCCCTTTTTTTCTATGTGTGACTGGAATACTCTGCTGTGCACCATCATGTTGTGTGTGTATATATAAAACATCAAAAATAAAATGTTTTGATCGTCCACAGTGCCACGCTTTGATCAGTGAGAGTGGTGTTTATACTCTTGAATGTAGCCAGGCTCGTGCGACCATCCTCTCCATGACCCGCCCATTCGCCGCCGCTGCTGCTGCCGGAGCCTGGTCAGGTGTTCGTTGTACAGCGACGTAAACTTTGCGTTTTAGGAAAACAGATTGGGATTTTCGTGTCCGGACGAACGGAGTCGAGGCCATGCTGAGACGGATACTTCAGATGGTAAGCTTGTGGTGCGACAACGTCCACCGTGTCGCGTTCTGTAAGCTAAAACGAGTCGTTTACCTCGGGAGAGCCAGGCCTATCCTTGTCTATGTATTTTATGGAGGGTACGCGCCGTTTATTACACAGAGTGTTGCGGATGGGCGGGGTTTTTGTTTGTAGCAACAGGGGTTCCTAGTATGGAAAAAGAAATCCGTCACTCCGTCAGATCGCAGTGAACATATCAAGCGCTCCTTGTGTGGCATTGACACAGCTAGCCATAAATGCTAACTAGGTTCGCTTGATTGATGCTAGTGTTGACAGGGATGTAGCAAGCTAGTATATGTCTATATATAAAGCAGTAAGGTTAGCAAACTAAGTTGCTAACGTGTCCACCTTGCCGTAGCCCTGTCAAATAAGGAATAACTCCGCTAACGTGATTGGTCACGGAGCCATGCCATGTTTGCAACGGTTTCCGTTTCATGGTTAGCTAGCTGTGATATAGCGGTGGGTTAATTCATCGTCCACTCATCATCACATGCTAACGCTGACGTTGTCCGTATATTGACCGTTGGGAGGTCCTGTGTGTGATGGCTGACCGCAACATGGACAAAACTATGTGTTTTAATTAAAGGGACCCATAATAATGTTAACGTGGCTTTTACAAGCGTGTCACTAAAAAAAACAAGTGGGAGTAACCCAGGTTAGCTCGCTTGCTAGCTTCTGTGTTGGACTACATTTACCACAGGGCATTGCCAACGTCAACTGCATCATTGTGTACATTTTGAGGTCCCGGCCTTGTAACCAGGAAAATCCATCTATGTTTTTAGGTCAGGGACACTCATACACACTTCACTGCAAACCTGTAAGAAACCAAACGAAATAAAATATGTTATGCTATAAATGTTTCCCCTTTAGTTTGCCCTTTAAATCACACTCCCGGACCTGTGCAGTAACGTTAGCTTGTTAATTATTCAAGCTGTGTAGCTAACAACACAGACATGATCACAGGCTAACAGCAGACAATATGAGGGGTCCTGTCTCTAACACACATCTGTTTCCCTTATGAGAGAGTTTGCCTGACAGTTTACTGGCACAAACAGTCAAACTGTTCACCACATTGTCAAGATAACAGTTATATTAATATTACTGCTGTATCATGTCGGAGCTGCTGTGTCACCTTTGGCCCAAATGTGTTTACTTTGGCAACACTGATGGAGGTTTCATCATGTTTTGAAGGTGCACTGTGTATTCTGATCAATAGAGAAAGATCTTCATTGACAGATGTTTTTATTATGCCTAAATAAACAAACCCTCTTCCTTTTCATGACTGAATAAACAAACCGTCCTTAAAGGACAACACAGTTTCATACTGTTCTACTTCGTTTATATCTGGCGGACCCCGCAACCTTTTTATCTTCAAACTCTCTGAAGATCCTTATTTTTCCTCTGAGAACAGCTTGTTTATTCAGTTATGGAAACTTTTTGTATTTCAGAAATTCTGAGTTTTAATTTGTTCTCCAAAACCACATCGTGCCCCTTGAAAGCCGGGGCTTGATAGTGTAGTAGATAGTGTAGTAGAAAGAAAAGTTGTGGGTCTATTTCAAGACAGTATATGATACAAAAATCCCTTAAAAAGTAAGGTTTTCATTTATGTATAGGACCGATGTTGATTTAAATCTAGTCAATAATTTCTTTATCTGACTTTGCTTTAGCTAAATATTAATTTTCTTTCTGTTACGCTGTTGGAGCGTTGTTTTATTAATGTAGTTCTTGAGTTGGTTCAAAGGTTGTTCCATGATGCGCATGCTGGGTCTGCCTTTACCGTGGTGTTTTTCAGCCGTCCAACGGGCTCTGATGACTCGGTTCAAAGTACACAAAGTCCCTCTCCCAACACACACACACACACACACACACACACACACAAACACATGGGTTGTCACCGGATTCATTCATGCAGACTATCAACACAAAACCCTTTTTTGTGAATGGACCCTCAGTGGCATGTCCACTTTATGTGTTTGTGCTTCAAGCCAGTGGACTGTGCTGATTTGAAGTGACCCTACTCACGTCTACTGCCAGCCTCTGAAGAGGGTTGATTCTTTTTCATCAGTCTAACAGCGTCCCCCCTGCAATAGTCTAATGTTCTGGGTGTATTGTTAATGCATTGACACTCACACTTTAATCCTAAGGCAGAATTTTAATTTGGAAAGTGATTTATGTTTGGACATCACAAAGTTGAATTGGTGAAAAAACTGTGTTGTGAAAATGGAGTGGAAAAAGAAACTTTGCAAACATTCAGACAACGAAGTTATGGAAAAGTAATAGAGATGCAACTAATAATCAATTAAATGTCCACTATTTTGGTGAATCTGTCTCTTTTTTTAAAAGAGAGTTGAGTCCCCTTTGACAGTAAACTGAATATCTCTGAGCTGTGGACAGAACATGACTACCAAAGACGTAATTTTGGGCTTTCAGAAGCACTGATTGACATTTTTAAGCATATAAGTCCATGTCCAAGGCAATGAATATCATAAAGTCAACCATAAAATGTGGATAAAGTTATGGCAGAGCTATAAAATACTTCTGCCTGACTGCGTCACAAGTCACAAATTTGTGAGGCTGTAAAAAAAAAAAACTTACCGTAAATGACATCAGGACTAACATTTGGCGGAGGTCAGGGTGGAAGACTCTGACTGTATAAAGTGAAAGAATCTTCTTTGGTCTGATGAGATTTAAGTGGAGCATTTGGCTAATTGTGTTAAATGTTTGGTGTCAGCCGAACACCACCCCAACCATAAAGAAGCTCAATGGCAGTGAGGATGCTCCTCTGCAAGAGGCACCTGAAGGGTTGTGAATGTAGAAAGAGGGAAAAAATACACGAGTGGATGACAGAAAACTGCTGTTCATTCACGACCTCAATGATTCAACATGACAAAGCTTTAGCAGTTTGTGACGCTGGGTGTTGGTACTTGATACTTTTACCGAAATAACCTAGCACCAAAACTTTCTTTCGTCGAATGATTCCTGCATTGATCGCTTTAATGTGTCCACCACAGCAGCTATAGCCCCTGCAGTCCTTGGTGTGTTTGACAGAATTGATTACTATGAACTTTGATAATGTAGTCATGTAAAAATTATTGATGGGGTCAGTGGTGTTGGCATTTTATGCTTCTGAAAGCTTCCACTTAAATGAAGGGTGGGTATTTGTTAAGTAATAAAAAGAGACATGGCTTGCAGCAGTTTAGTTTAGGTTGACAGAAACATACAAAGTCCCTGATCGCTGCCCAACATGCCGATGTATTTTTCTGTTTTTCATTGTGAGTAAAGATGAACGAGACTCACTGTGATTCAAAGTTGTAAAACAATGAACAGTCGATGACATCCTGCAGCAGCTGGAACAACTGGTGTCAGCGCACACTTCAGTGTTGCTATGTCATGATACTGCGATCCAAAATAATCACAACACCAACAACAACAACATTCCAGGGTTAAACCCTTCACAAAAATGTGTTTAAGGCTTTTAAGTCGCACCCAGCAGAGTTGTTTATGCCAGGGCTCAAACTGTCAAAGGCCATGACTCCTTTTCTGAGAAACCCTCTGGACCTTGGATTATTGTTTACCTGATACAGCGCTTACCAAGATGCAAGAGTTGCAAAAGCATACAAGTAAAGAGCACAAGCATCAAAGTCAGAGGTGCATGTTTGTGTGTGTGAAATTAAAATGTCTTTTGAATATTGTACGTTAATGTATCGTGTGTAATAATCCGTATCTTCTCCTCCCCAGACTCCTGGGAAGGGAGGCTCCCAGAACGCAGAGTCCGAGCAGCCCAGCACAGACCTCAATCACGACCAGACGTCTGAGGTAACATAAACTCTGAGCTGCAGAATTCAATCTGTCTGA
Organism: Sparus aurata; assembly: GCF_900880675.1. NCBI lineage: Eukaryota > Metazoa > Chordata > Actinopteri > Spariformes > Sparidae > Sparus > Sparus aurata. The sequence goes on along the minus strand of NC_044194.1, from coordinate 7,470,026 downwards.
AGAGTGTTTATCACCTGAATGACTCTGATGGTCTGTTTTTGTGTCCAGGGCTTCATCTGTCCTCAGTGTATGAAGTCTCACAACTCTGCAGAGGAGCTGTTCAAGCACTATGAGCTGTTCCACGACACCGGAGACCTGCCCGCTCATGTGGCCCCCACGAGGTGAGGGTATTGATGTGGCACGAATTATTACACCATCGACAGAATGTGGTGTTTTTGTGAACACACTCTGCCTTCGTTTACAGGGAAGACCTCACAATGCTGCGGCAAGAGGTTCAGGACCTGCACGCTTCTCTCAAGGTACGGTGGAGTTTGGGAAGCGAACAGAGGTGTGTAAATGGTCGGTTCGTACAAAGACTTGATTGTGTATCTGCGTTTGTGTGTGTTCACCTGATTAGGAGGAACGGTGGTTCTCTGGAGAGCTCAAGAAGGAGTTAGACAAAGTCACAGGACAACTGAAGCAAGTAATTCCTTCAAGATATTTAAGATATATTACGATTAAATGTGGCCGATCTGGATATAAAACCGCTTAATGAGACATGATGACAATGCTTCCTCTTACTGTACGTGTTTCTCTCTTTGCCTCGATCCCACAGAACGACGGGCCGGTGGACTCTGAAGATTCAAGTAGGGGAAAAATACATTTAGAAATTAAAAAGATCCAAAAGCATCAATTGCTAATGATATGTGGTGCTTTTTTTTCTCAGCACTAGAAAGGAAGCTGAACGAAGCAGAGACAGAAAAGTTCAACATCAAGCAGATGAAAGACCTGTTTGAGCAGAAAGCTGCGCAGCTGGCCACAGAGATAGTAGGTTAGTGTGCGGCCAAGAAACTGGGAGGCCTGTCTGTTTGTGTGTGCGCGCATTATTTACCAACACTGAAGTTCTCTATTACGACACCACTGTAAAGCATAATCCATCCATTGTTTTTAGAAATAGTAGGCCTTTTGACACATTAAATCAGTGTTCTTCAATCCTGGTCCATGGTCCAGATGTTTCCCTGCCCCAACACGGTCAGCTTGTCATCAAGCTCTGCCGAAAGCCACAAACATTTTATCTGATTTCATTTATCCATCATTTTTCTTTTTGAACCTTTTAATGTATTTTTTAGCTTTGTACTAGAGCTGTGCAATATGGCCTTGAAATAACACTGTAACAAAATCTAAGACAATACATACTTGCGATATTACCAGGTCCTACTTTATATACCTGTTGGCAAAATGTAGATTAACATAACTCACAGTATCTTTCATATTCCTACATAAAACCTACGTCTTAATGGGGACACATGCTGTATACAACATAACCTTTGTACAAACCTGGAATGATTGAATAAGAAAAAGATGATTTGTCCTAAAATCTGTTTGAAATGTGGTCAAAAAATAACTTGAAAGGGTCTAAAAACACATGTAGTTTACGTGCTGAAGTGTCACGTGCTGTAGTGTCCCATGCTCCCCCCCTGCTGGCCAGAATGTGCCACTGTGGCTGACGCTTGGCCGCCTGCCTTTGCAGGTGATTGCGGTCTGGCTGATTATGAACAACCAAAACAAAACACAATACCACAGCCAGCCTCCACACTGCGTCTCTGGTCAGGTGGAATGGAGAAGGGGAGAGTCTGGTGCCGTACCCTTTTTTGTTATTCATAATTAGACAGACGCTATCACCTGGAAAGGCAGGAGGCCAAGCGTGAGCCACAGTGGCACATCAGAGGAGGAGCACGTAACATGTAGGCAGACTGTGATGTTTTCCTTTAAATAAATTCAGAAGTGAGGTTTCTGTGTTATTTATGTTGGATATCATTGAATGGGCTTCTTAACAAAAAAGAAATGCTTTCATTGTTGAATGTGACAGACTTAAAGTCCCGCTATGACGAGGAGAAGAGCCTGAGGGAGGCCGGCGACCAGAGGTCGGCCAAACTGGCCGAACAGCTACAGAAAGAGAAGCAGGAGAACGAGCGACTCCAAACAGAACTGGTACAGGACACACTTTCTGTCGGTGTTTATTCTCTACTCACTTGGCTCGAGACGTACTTTCAGTCCTTTCGTTTATGAATTTTGTGCTTTGAAGTTTAAAATGATAACACTGAATCAACACCGTGAAATCCATTTGGCAGTGCGCTGTTTTGTGGCCGACTCAGAGATGATCATGACCAGACAATCCCTTCACGGTTGTTACGGAAATGTGAAACAAAACTTAAACATCTTTATCACGTGCCGAGCCGTATACATCCGTATACACGTGAGCAGTTATCGTCGCACCAAGCAGCATGTTTTTCCCACGGCTTTAACAGGCTGTCTCCGCTCTGCCCTCTAGCTGCAGCGGCCGGGCGTGGAGGACGTGGAGGTGCTGCAGAAGGAGCTGGTGCAGGTCCAGACACTGATGGACAGCATGACTCGTGAGAGGGAGGATGAGTCCGAACGCCTCAAGAAACACTACGACCAGCTGCAGGCCAATTACACTACCTCAGAGGTAAAAACACCTGAAGTCCTGGAGGTCACATGTAGTTCTGCTGATTTTCACTTTAACTATTTCATTTCCTTCTGTGCCCTGATTCCCACAGTTGACATAATCATTGAGAAGATCTGTCATATAGTGAAGTTGTCCCTATGTGACCCCTTTTCCATTTCACCAGTCGTTTGCTGAGGCCACACACGGCGCTATTTGGCAAGAAACCGGGTCTTAAGACTCTGGTTCAAAAATAGCTCTGAAATAACTTATGAATTAGTTCTGATGGACTCCGGTTATGTCAGACCTAATGGCTTTTCGCCTAATTCTTAGTAATTCAGACCCGGTGAATAATTCAGTCTTTCTGTCCTGCATGTTTGATCCAGATCTCTCTCAGCACCAGGCCCTTGAACCTCTCCTTCTGAAAATCATCTCAGAAGATAGTTTAACACATTCAGGAACCATATTCTGAATATATTTGAGAGCTGCTTGTCTTTAGATTATGAAACAGCTCTCAGGATTATAAGTAGCTTTGTTATAGTCTGCAAGCTGTCTGAAACAAGATTGTAAGTCATTGAGGTTTAAGCGCCACAGAATGAACATGGAGGTTTTTGCTGCCTCCAGGTCTGCCAGCGAAATGTCAACATGCAACAGTTAATATTATATTGAGCTCCATACATCGTCTGCTCCTGCAGAAGCACATAGCAAAAAGCAAAACAAACCCATTCTGATGAATTCTGCCATAACAGATTTGAATATTTATCCTCTCATCCCAGCAGCATCTCGATCAGTGTTGCTCGGCATCTTGCTGTTGTTTTGTGACTTACCTTTTGTCCGTGTCTCTCTTTCCCTCCCCCTCCTCTCCTTCTTTTTCTCCTCCTCACGTACTGTTTCCCTCTCCAACACTCACTCTTTCTTCAAGATTCGTAAACTGGAGGTAAAACCTGTTGTTTCAAGTCGACCCCAGATTTGGTTGCATCCTTTTGAGTTTCTCCAGAAAGTTATTATTATTTTTTTAATAGTGTGTTACCTCTCTTCATGTGTTTTTTTTTTTTGTTGTTTTTTTTTTTGTGCAACTGCTGCCTGGTTGTTTCTAATCCATGTTGTGTGTTTGTGTTTTCTTTTATGTCCGTCCTTCTCAGTGGTGCTGCTTCAGTTCCTGAATGTACACTAAACGGCTCTGTAAAGAGAGTGTAACCTGTCTGAACGTTGTATTGCAGATGACTGTATCCCAACTGAAAGCAGAGCTGGAGAAAGGTCCACAGGAAGCAGCCGTCTACACGCAACAGATCCACCAGCTGAGGAGTGATCTGAATAATTTGCAGCAGCAAAGCCAGGTGAAAAACACACAACCAGAGCCAAACAATTACAGCTATTAGAGTTTGGGACGTCACGGTTTCGAGATCAAAGTTAGCTTTCAATTTCGATCATCGTAATCAAAAGCACGAGCAGCAATTCAGCCAATGTTTTCTTCTCTCTACCTACATGTGCACATCAGAAGGGAAAAAAGAAAGATTTGAAGACGACACAGCTCGCACCTCCAGACATTTTTTTGTCCTGTTAAGTCTAATTTGAGCCACCTGGTTTAAGTGAAGCTGTTTTTTTGAAGAATTTGAACATGTAAATGACAGTTGTCAGGTCATTAAAACCTGTTGATCTTTGCGAATCCAGATGCGATGGTCTAACGACGGCGTAGCTGTCAGCGCAGAAGAAGTTTGAATCAAATCAATCCTAAATTTGGAGAATCGTGACACCTCTAAAGTCATTCTGAGCAGCTAACGGCAGGCACATGGCGTCTACCACACATTTTATAAGATTGTGTAGGATTTACTTTGACTTCTGTAATGTTAACACGCCTTGCCAGCTGCCTCTCAAGTGCACGCTATCTCAGTTTCTGTAAACCTTCCTCTGTTGCCCGGCATCAGGCCCTGCTGTCATCAGCCTTCTTTGGCAACCCGGCCATGTTGATTAAAAACGCAGACCTATAATTAAACCAGCAGGGGGGGATCTCTGCCATGCCAGCTCTGTCACTTTGCGTGAAATACAATCACAGGTAACTAGGCCTGTGCACTGGGAACTGGGGAATAGAGGCATGGGGTTCCTGCCAGAGATTAAATCCTTCCACATCAGTGCCCTTCCAGCCAAGTAGGTTTCCGGGTAAGGGGGGGGGGACTACAGAGTGGATACCTTGAGACCTGATGGAGAGACTCATCTCATGAGAATAGAGACAGAAGTGATGGACAGAGGATCAGGACTAAGAACAGACAGGTGAACAGCAACAGGGGTCTCACTGGTCTGTAACTTCAGGATTAGAGGGGAGGCACGCAGCAGGGAGCTGTGACAATGACACGAGAGAAGGACAGCAACAAGGCCATGAAGAGGAAGAGGGCTGAATGAAAGAGGAGGGGAAAAAATAGAAAGTGCCCAGAGAGGCTTGTTAATGTTGGCCAGCTGCTGTGTCGGCCTGCAGAGGTTTACTGAGCGTCTGTGAAGTCCAGGTGCCCCGTCACACTCCCTAGTTAGCAGCACGCTCCACTATTAACAGCATTTTGTTCTTTATCACCCTGAAGCCAAGTTTACTGCCAGCTCAGGGGCGAGTGCTGCACACACAGCGTGGTATTCCTGTAAGTCCTGTGTCGTAAACCTAGAAATGCCATACCTCACTTTACTCTCCACTCTTGACAACCAACTGTTCTTTTCCATAGCGTATGAGGCACACAGGGCGTGGGTGTTTGTGCCCTTGTTGCAGCTCCTATCAACTAGCTGACTGTTAACTTAGAAAAGAGAAGTGGTTCACGTCCAACTGTGACTTAAATTGATGACTCAAGCAATTTCTGAATGGCGTCTTAAACGCTGTCAAACTCTCTTCTTCAAGTCAGAACACAGACATTTTATTCACTGTTTAGATTTTCGCCTTCAGTTCATTTTTAACCCTCCTAAATCCAAAGCTTCTGGGCAACTTGTGTCATCGGTCTGACGATATCCTCTCCTCTCCTCTTCTCACAGAGCCTGTCTGAAAAGCTTGCACGTAAAGAGAAAGAATATCAGGAGCTTGAGGAGCGTCTGGGAGCTGAGAAGGCCGCCAAAAAGGGAGTTCAAGGCAGCCTGAGGGAGAGGGAGCTGGAGGTTCAAGAGCTCCAGACCCGGGCCTCGGGGGCAGAGGCCTCCCTGCAGAAGGCCCAGGCGGAGATCAGAGAGAGGGCTGAGGAGGTGGCAAAGTTGAAGAGTGAGATTGGGGAGCTGGAGGTGAAGCACGCGGAGCTGAAGGTTGAGAGGAAACAGTTGGAGCAGCAAAGGGAAGAGAAGGAGAGCCACGGTGCTCAGCAGCAGACTGAGATCGGTCAGGTGAGTGAAGGACAGAGACACAGGACTGTCAGAAATCAATAATAATGTATGTACATGTCACGTAGAGATGTGCTCAAAAAAACACAAAGTCACAGAGGATTCCACTCATCCAACATATTTCTTGCCGTTCTCCGTCTTCATCATCACTCGTCTCTCTGTGCTCCTCCTAGCTGCACGCCAAACTGCTGGAGGCGGAGAGGCAGCTGGGCGAGGTGCAAGGTCGTCTCAAAGAACAGAGGCAGCTGTCCGGGGAGAAACTGAAAGACCGCGAGCAGCAAGCAGCCGACCTGCAGCTCAAACTGTCCCGTGCAGAAGAACAGGTGGGAATCAGACGAAACTTGAATGATGGCTACAGGGAAACTAAGTTACAGTAACAGACTAGTAAGAACGTCTGTAGGTAGATGCGTCTGATTTTGTAAGTGTACTGCAAGTGTGGTCGAAGGTTTATTTACAAGGCTGAAATGGAAGCAGAGTCATTAAAACATGAGGAAACCAATGATCCATGAAGTTGAGATAAAAAGGAAGCAAGACAAACAAATCAAGATACAAATGTAACTGTTATAATACAGAAACAGCAAGATGCACAAAATGACTAGTATGGTTTAAAAAAGAAAGAAAAGAAATAAGCGGAGGAAAATAAATGAACGTGCTGCTGTGTTTTGCTTCTTTAGTTGAAGGAGAGTGCCGGTAAGAACACAGATGTGCAGCACCAGCTGGAGAAAGCCAAGCAGCAGCACCAGGAGCTGCAGGCGCTGCAGCAGAACACCAACGGCAAACTCCGGGAGGCGCAGGTACTGTCCGCCAGAAAAAACCCTCCAGTAACAATCATGACAAACTGTACAGTACAGTGATAATTGTGTGTCGAAGCTCTATAAGATTATATTACATATTTCACATAACATTTTGTCTGTTCACAAACAAAAAAAACACTGGCGCAGTATATCCCGTTGGTGTGGTCTTATATACCTCACACACAACACAAAACCCAACATGAAATAAATACATTTCTGCTCCAAAACCCAACGTGACCTTCCTGCTGTGCCGGCTCGCTCTCATGCTGCAGAATGACCTGGAGCAGGTGCTGCGCCAGATTGGAGACAAAGACCAGAAGATCCAGAATCTGGAGGCTCTGCTGCAGAAGAGCAAGGACATCGTGAGCCAGCTGGAAGCGGAGAGAGAGGACTTATGTGCCAAGATCCAGGCCGGGGAGGGGGAGACGGCTCTGCTGAGCCAGCTGAAAGAGAAAAACCATGCACTACAGGAACAGGTAGGTACACACAAACATGCACACACACACTGCCCCTCTCTACTATACAAATATAATGTGACAAAAGACACATGCCTCACCCACACAAAGAAATGTGCTGTAATGTACAATAATGTCAGCAAACTATTGGTCATCCTTGAGCTTATTACCTTTTTATATGTGGGTTGTAAAGGTAACACAGTTGACAGACAAGATGAAGAACCAATCGGAGAGCAACAAGCAAGCCCAGGATAACCTCCACGAGCAGGTCCAGGAGCAGAAGACTCTGCTGCGTTCAGCCCAGGACCGAGCACACACCCTGGAGACCTCGGTCACTGAACTCACCGCTCAGTTCGCGGACAGCAAGGAGAAAGTTGCCCAGTTGGATGCTCAGGTAATTGCAATGTGTATTTATTAACATGCAGTGCAATTATATTTCTTTTCAGTTTGTAGTCTTAGACCACATTGTCCTGCAGATTTTCAGAAAAATAACAATTTCTGTGGGTTTGTTCATCTTCTTCTTCAGCTAAAGGCAAAGACGGAGATGTTACTATCTGCAGAGGCAGCCAAGGCTGCACAGAAGGCTAACCTGGAGAACAACCTGGAGAGTGCCCAGCATGCATTGCAGGATAAGCAGCAGGTAAGGGCCTTCTTTTTGCCACTGATGTTGCAGTTAGGCTAAAACGCAGCACAGTGTCCCTTTTAATGTACAATATTTCTTTTGCTCCCTTTACTCCACCTTTTCCCCTTCTTATCCTGCACCCTCTCCCACCATCTTGCATAGGAGCTGAATAAAGCTCAGAAGAAGGTGGAGGAGCAGGCCCAGCGGCTGAAGGAGAGACAGGAGCAGTGCACGCAGCTGGAAGCCAGCGTGAAGGAGTTCAAAGACAAATTAATGGCCTCAGAACAACGTACAGAGCAGCTGGAGGGCCACAATAAGGTTTGTGTTGAGTCTTTACAGTGAGTACCCGATAAAGCGTCCTCTGCATACACGTTTCTTTTAGAATAATCCGGGGTTTTGATTTTTATCTGACAGAAATTAGAGTCGCAGGTTGGGGAGTTGCAGACCACGCGCGACCAGGTGCAGCAGGAAGTGCAGAAGCTGCAGAAGGAGGGGTCGGAGGTGAAACGGAAAGCCAAGGAGCTGCAGCGCTCATTGGAGACGGAGAAAGCAGGGTGAGATAAACACACAACTGCTGTGTCTGCTTTATTAAGATTTGTAGATGAAATGCATATGAATGGAGTCTTGATCAACGTTTATCTCAGTGATGGTACAACCACATGTATTTTGTTTATTTCAGTTTGTTCCACTGCGTTTTGGCTAAAAACATGAATTTTTTTTTTCACTGTTAAGGGCTACAACACTACAAGAGGAATTGAATAAAAAGGCAGCTGCTCTGAGTGACATTCAGCAGCAGCTGGAGCGCAGCGAGCAGGACAAATCTGCTCTGAAGGTGAACCTGGACAAGGTAGCCCAGGAGGGAAAGACTAAGCATGCAGAGATTGACAGAAAGGCTCAGAGCCTTGCAGCAGACTTACAGAAGGCCCAGCAGGAGAAAGAGGCTCAAAGGAAGGAGCTTGTCTCTGCGCAGGAGAGCTTCGGGAAGGCTAAGAAGGCACTGAAAGAGAGTCAGAGTCAGCTGGACACAGAGAGGAAGAGCCACAAGTCAGCCATGGAAGAGAAGGTAGGCTCAGTAAACAAAGCCACTTCAGTGTTATTTTTCTATGTTTCACTTTCAACAGAGAGTAAGAAACAGCCGCCTGACTACAACACCAGGACACTAACAACATTAATCTGTCTTAATCCCCAGGAAAAGGCCAATGAAAAGGCCAAACAGGAGCTTCTTAAGAATAATGAGGCCATCACCAAGGCAATGAACCAGGCTAAAGAGCAGTTGGAGCAGACGAGAGAGGTACGTTTCTGGAGGGGGAAAAAAATTGAAGGATCGAGCTTAATTGTATTCTAATGTAACACCTTATGACCTGTTGTGTTGTTTCTGTGAAATGTCAGGCAGAGAAGAAGTTGCAGGTGCAGCTGACCACAGCGGAGCAGCAGCACACAAAGACTCAGGAGGCGCTCAAAGAAAAAGAGAATCAGTTGGAGAAGCAGCGGGCACAGCTGAAGACGGCCCAGGGGTCTTTCGGGGAGGAGATGAAGAAACTGAAGGGCCAAGTGGCAGAGTTACAGGAAGTGAATGTCAAGAAGGCAAGTAGAGGGTACAAATACAAACATGCATACTGTGACTGTCAACTCTGGAGAGGATCGATGTGAACCGTGAACCTGTGAACTCCAGGGAGAAGAGGAGAGTAAGCTGAGGGCGCAGCTGTCAGGGCTCGGCCAGGAGCTGTCCTCTGAGAAGAGCCGGGCGACGGAGCTGCAGAAGGCCTTGGAGCAAAGCCAGGGAAGCCTCACGAAGCTTCAGTCTGACTTCTACGGCAAGGAGTCCGAAGTCTCTGCCCTGCGTCAGGACATGAAGGTAATGTGTGTGGCTGTGGGATATGACGACATGTATCTTTTAGTGATTGAAGAACGTGTATTGTTTATTTTGATGTTTCTTCAGAGCATTATTGGCCTCTCCTTTTTAAAAAAGGATCTGTTTCTGTAGATTATAGCCCACCTGGTTGGTGCCGACATCATCTGGTACCTCATTGATTTCAAGTCTGCGGACGAGACCTCGTGCTCTGCGGGTCGATACAGAAATATCGACACATCTGATCTGTTCTAGGATTTATTTTCATAATGAAAGATAGATATTTGAATTCAGTATTTTGGGGTAAAGGTGTGTTTAACAGGCCAATAAAGCCATATGGTCATTTTATGTAAACTCATCATTGAATTTACAGATTATCATTTGTTTCGTTATCTGGATGTGTTGCTATCTATATCGGGTTATGAGATTTGGGTCTTGACACACAGCCCTGAAGGTATTTTATGCAGGAAAGGCTGACGGAGAAGAGGCTTAGTTTAAAGAGGTTGTGTTACACGTTGTATTTGCAGAGAGGTTGTGATGCTGCATCACTTTTAACTATTTCTCAGGGGTGAATTAAGGAAACGGATGGATGTTGATCACTCCAGACAAAGATTTGCAGACTGGTCAATAAACAAAACACACACACACACACACACACACACACACACACACACACACACACACACACACACTCCTCCGAGCAGTTCCCTTAGTCCTCGTTGTTTATATTGATTTCTCTCTTCACCCCCCCCCCCCCCCCTCACTTCGGGTTCTTGTGATGTTTCTCTGACTGTAGGCGTCGGAGGAGAAGCTGCGCCTGGCTCAAGAGGAGCTGGCTGCCAACCGAACCCATCAGACAGGTTTAGAGGCTCAGATCCAGGAGCTGCAGACGGGCCGGGGCTCGCTGGAGCAGGAGCTGACGAAACGGGACCAGACGCTCAAACAGCAAGAACAAACCCTGAAGGAATTACAGAAGCAACAGGTCAGACGAACACAAGTTTAAAAGAGTGGCACACACAGAAATAAACACTTATATGACTCGCTGCGATTAAGTCCAAGGCGTTACATGGTAAACTGTGGTTACTCAATCAGGGTCAAGTAAAGGAGGAGATGGAGAAGGAGAGGAGTAAAGTGGAGGAGCTGAACAAAGCCAAGAGTGTCCTGGAGAAGAATAACAGCAGACTGACTTCTGAGTTAAAAGCACTGACGGAGAAGAGCGAGAAGGTCAGTCTCTTATTATAAGAAGCAGCTAACTAATGGTCCACGTGTCACAGCCTGAGCTGTTGTCCGCCATTTTTTGTCCCATACTGGCCGACGTGACCTGCTTCCCATGCTTGTGTCTTATGTAAACAGCTTAACTCGGGGATACTGCAGGTCATAAGGGGCCACATTCTTCAAAGCTAGAGCTAAAGCGTGCTTGAGTCGACAATTTGACCTGAGCCCGGGTTTCTTCAGTTCTTCAAAGCTGTCTTAAAATTGATCTGAAGCCGTTTGTGAGAGCAATAACCTGCTGAAGCCTCTCATAGTTTTACCCCAACTGTGATCTCATTTTTAGTACTGCTGCTTTCTTTAGAGACGGTAAACTTGTGTTTAACGACCAAATATTGCACATATTTACAGTATTTATTTCTTTTCAGGAGCTAGTTGAGTTACGGGAAGCCAAACAGCTGTTGATCCAGCAGAAACTGGAGCTGCAGGGTCAGGTGGAGGTGGCTCAGAGTTCCCTCGAGCAGGAGCAGAAAGAGCACCAGGCCACCAAGGACAGCAGGCAACAGAGAGAGGAGCAGCTCCTCGCCCAGACCAAAGAGGTCCAGGATAAGTTGGTAGGCCCATCTTCCACATCCCACCAAATTCATCCAAATATTGATCACCTCTCACCCCATTTCATGACACAATTAATGCTTCCTCTTAAAGGTGGCCGAGAAGCGAGCCAGAGAAGAGCAGGTGAAGCGCGGGGAGGAGGCGGAAGCCAAGATGGGCGTGCAGGTGACGGCTCTGAATGAAAACGTGGCCACGCTGAAGAGAGAGTGGCAGGGCAGCCAGCGGAGGGTCGGTGAGCTGGAGAAGCAGACGGATGAGCTGAGAGGAGAGATCGCTGTGCTGGAGGCCACCGTCCAGAACAACCAGGACGAGAGGCGTGCGCTTTTAGAAAGGTGAGTTGATCTTGTTTCTCCTCTCACGACATGTCTGCCTGCAGGTAAAGAGTCTTTAAATTAGCAGAAAGACTCTAAATGTTCTCGGCTGTAGAAGGAAAGTAGAAGCAGTGTTGAAGAGTGGAATGACTTCAATCGCTTGCCGTAGACGGAGGTGGTGACTTGAGTCAGCTGCTTAAAAGCCGAGAGAAAAGATAATTTAGTTATCCATAATCAGACTGTTGCTGCACAGACGCTTTTCAGGGATCACATTCAGATAATTAAATCTATTTGCATCTGTCACCAGGATGTTCTTATGTCTCCGGCGTGACTAACACGTTCCGCTGCAACAAGCACTCGGCTTTAGTTCCCCCAAAAGAAACAATTGGGCTGTGTGAAACTCATTTTGTTTAATATTAAACATTGCCTCAAGGATAGTCATGCTCTTTAAATTCGCTAATGTACCGTCTCATTTTTTAAAGAACTTAATTAAGGAGCTAATTAAAATGATGTGATATTTATTATATATTAAGTCTATTTTAGGCTGCAAGATGCAAGATTTTTTACAGTTTAGGTGACATCAGACAAACATTCCTACAACACTTGTGGATTCAAGTTTGATGATAATAATAGTAAACATTGAGGGGGCTCGCAAATTACGGATGTTTCCTGAGAGAAACAATAAAATAGGAGGACACTCGCTGATGGCTTTGAAATATGGGAGAAACACTTTCACTGTCTGTTGTCTGCTCTGATGGAGGCAAAGTGATTAGTCAAAACTGACTTGAGGCAAATCCACCTGTGAATAATAGAGCTCTGTGGTAGCAGAGAGATAATTAATAAAACTGTCCCAGAAGACAAGTTATAATTCCCCAAAACACTTCACATCAAAAGTATTAATTAACAAACTGATTATGCAGCCTGCCAAGTAGCGATGGTGGGGAAAATGATCCAGAACAACCAATTAATGAGCGCAGACACAAATCATTGTGTCCCATGTGGTTGTGTTCTAGGTGTGTAAAGGGTGAAGGCGAGATCGAGAAGCTGCAGTCGAAGATGGTGGAGCTGAGGAGGAAGCTGGACGACACGACGGCGGCCATGCAGGAGCTCGGCAGAGAGAACCAGTCGCTCCAGGTGAGTGAGGAAACGCCAGAGTTGATGGGATGAAAGTACAGATATGTTGGCAGGTGTCAACAGTTTGTCTCGCGAATAAAGTCCGAACCTCTGATTGTGAGTCCTGCTGTTGGTACCTTTTCAGATCAAGCAGTCACAGTCTCTGACCAGGAAGTGGGCCGAGGATCACGAGGTGCAGAACTGCATGGCCTGTGGGAAGGGCTTCTCTCTCTCTGTCAGGAAGGTAAGAGCGAACTGACGCTTGTCGGCAGCTGGACGCATATTTTAAACCGTCTCTAATCTCCGTCCCCCTCTCTCAATATCCAGCACCACTGCAGACATTGCGGAAACATCTTCTGCGCCGAGTGTTCGGCGAAGAACGCCCTCACGCCATCCTCTAAAAAGCCAGTACGGGTCTGCGAGACATGTTTCGAGGAGCTTCAAGGTTGATTTCCCTCTCCCATCCCTTTACGACCGCCCTTTACCACTTCCCCCTCCCCCTCCCCCATCCCTTCCTACTCCAGCAGACAGAAGAAGGCGTGTCTTCGTCATATTTTAATGTGCACTATGAAGGACAGACCCAGTGCAAGACTCCCACGTGCATGTGACTCCTGGCCCTGGCGTGGAGGGAAACAGCTGAAGGGTATTTACAGAAGGGACGCCAGAGCCACGTGACGGGAATCTGGTGGGATTGGTTGGGATTGTCTGTATCTGTTTTTGTGCCTTTGCTACTCCTGTGGACTGCCAGAGAGCGGAGACAGTGAGAACTCGACACCATCCATCTCTTTTAAGTTCATGTTCACATCTCCATCGTCGTTTTGGCATCGCTTGCGATCGCAAGGTAGTTGCATTTTGTTGTAAAAATGTTCGGCATCAGGAGGTGGAAGGTCGGTGTGACACTGCAGGAGTGACCGGGGAAGTAAATATTGGAAATCACTGCTGCCCTACAAAGGTACACGCAAGTAACTATCGTGTCCAGGAAAAGTGACGTTTTCTGTGTTTAGCTACGTCAATCCGACCCTTCACTAAAAAACTAAAATACATTTAGGATTTTATTGAAAAATTAATCGGTGAAGACTAAAATATTTTTTGGTATTTTGTCAGTTTAACAGTGCGTTGAACTCCACCTCGAACCGCAAACAAATACGACTCTTTCTGTAATGAACTTTTGATCTATTGAGGTTTTATATCTGTAAAAAAAATTTGGGAGTTGTAAAAATTGTTTTAAAAATCTGACGTCGTCTTGATGTGATGTCGTCAGGCAGAGCAGGAGCACGTGGGGGCGGGGCCAGCGGGAGAAACTCTCCAGTCAGTGTGCTGCACAAACAGGAAGTAAACCTGGAAGCTTTTTTTGGCGCCAGGCAGCAAGCAGTTCACATTGGACTGAACGGGCGCCATCTTTAGGTTCACCAGTTCTACTTAAAATCTGTGTCTTGCAACCACTGCTGTGCTGAAGGCAGCGACTGTATAGTTGTGACATCACAACCTGACAGACGATCAGACAGCTTGTTTTAAGGGCACAGTTTCAGAGTGGGAGCTTTGTGCATTGAGTGTTTTGATACTTTCACAGTATTTGACCTGCTGTATAATCAACAAAGACACGGAAACCTCACTTTCTACAAAATGTGCCAGAAAAAAGTTCATTTGGCCCCAAAACAAGTCGACAAACGGTTGTTAGTTTACCAGCTGAAGTTTTAATTTGATGTTCGCGGACAGGATTGAATTAAAATATGACGATACATTGATTTTAATTGTAAGGATGCATTATATTTTCTAAATTTGAGCCAGTAAAGAGAACTAGATCCTTCTTGTTAACATTGTGTCAAAGTGCCCACCGCTTGAGATTTTTAGGTTTAAACCGCCACTGTAAAAAGAAAACAGTTCATCAGTCGATTTATGCACCAGCGATTTTTTTCTGTACCAGACTTGAAACCAACGTTGATGTCAAACCAAGTTACTGTGTGTTTCCTTTGTGCGGCAGCGTGTTCGTGTATTTTGTTGAAATTAATGTTTTCACGACCAAAGAATGTCAGCAGCAGGAAAACAGCCGAGATTGAAAAAAAAAACCTGAGTTTGTTTCATGTTTCAGTATTTTTCTAAGTGTCTCCTTTTAAATGCTTTTTTTTTTTTAGTTTTAAATCACAGGGTCCTACACTTTTCTCTTGAACGCAGCACGTATGACGACGTGAGAGGCTTTTTTTCTGTACAGTCCGTTGTGTTTTTTTTCTCTGCGCTGCCACATTTCTGTCGTTTGCAAATCATGGTGCTTTCTGCAGTCATCGAAGGTGCCTGCATGTTTATTTTAATGTTTTTTTTTCTCCTGCTGCTCGTCTCCGCTCAACAGCACCGACTACTGCTCGAGCTGTGTGTGTGTGTGTGTGTGAGAGCGTGTGTGTGTGCTCTGCTTCCAAGCAATAACTGTGGCTGTGTGTGACGTTGCTGTAACAGAGTGTGTGTGTGTGTGTGTGTTTTAGTGTTTTAGGCCTGCTGTGTTCGTCTGCTGAGATGCACTGTACGAATGTCGGCTGCTCAGAACCTCAGCATCTCTCTGGCCCGCGTTCAGGGACGTCGGTGCTGCTTTCAGGTGCCGCCGTGACTGTCGGTTCTCCGCGCGACCTGTCCGCAGCCGAGGACACTGTAAAAGTGAATTCCTGCGTTTGTTTTAATTTATAATTGTTTGACAGATATATTTGGTAAGACCTTTTTTTTTGTGCAATCGTCTAGAAAGACTGGAGCGGGGCGACAAACACTGTAAGCCAGGTGCGACAACGCGAGGCTGTTCTTGTTTCAGACTTTGGCTTACCAAATTAACTCTTTATGCTTGTATGCTCATTGGACAAATAACAACATCCATCTCAAGTTGCAAGCTCTCAAGAAAACACCTTCTCTTTTGTGTTGCATTGGTTTTGTTGTCTACCTCAGATTGGCACAGGAAAGCACTATTTCTAAACCTTCAGAGATCACAAGTATTGTGTCATTGCCTGCATTTGATCAAGGATTTGTGATTTACCTATCAAGCTGTACAGTCCCCCTTCAAACCCAGAGAGATGATTTGCACCTTATTGTATTCTGGGCTCCTCCAGCCACAAAAAAAACAACAACATAGGACCACCACCGACTTTATACAGGCTTCAGCATTTCTAGCCCCGATGTACTTAAACTGCTCATTAATACTAAGGCTGTCATAATTATCTTTGTAAATGTTTGTAATGAAAGAGAAAAAAAAGGAAATTATATATAACACTCGTGGATGTAGAATCATGACAACAGTGAAAATGTACGTGGACTCATCAGTGTCTTACTCATTTCTACAGAATGGCACCACAGACCTGTGCACACTGAATTGTGGCTTGCTTCGTGTTGCTGTCAGTTATCACGCATGATGACTTATAACTGGCCTGTGGCTCACACGTTTCCCCCCCTCTCCATGTTTTAGAGTCATCGCATTCGATGGTCGTGAAAGGTGTGCCTTAGGCCAACGTCTCGCACGTCGCCGCTCACCGTCGGCGGCGACACGCACCGTGTTATTTACCACACAGTCAAGGGTGACCTCATCTCACCCGCAGGGACGAGAGGAGTCGTGTCATTTTGTGTTCACATGTTTCACCAGTTGATTTTCTAATTCATCATCATGACAAAACGTAAATAAAACCAGTACGTTTCTATTTTCCCCCGTGTTGTTGTCTTTCTTTACAGACGAGAAGAATCACTCCTACAGCCACTGAAGGTTTATTTATTTATAATGACATGAAAAATGATGCTGAATCAGCCAATAAGCTTCTAAAATGTTTGTTTTTCAATGTTTGTCCACCAAGAAAGACTTTTAATTTGAAGTTTATTCTCAAGGTCTGTGTAGTGACTGTTCTGGAGCTTTCCATCAGAAATAATCCCATGATCTTTTTGCCCGGTTGTCGTGGACATGTACGTGTCAGGGTTGTGTTTCACTTTGAAGCACTTCTCGTTCATGTTGGCTTAAAAACTGAGACCTCGTAAACTTCAGTCTGCCGACGAAGAGCATGTGATATGATCAAAAGCTCAGGAACAGATATTAAATGCAACTTTAGGTGACCTTGAACATCACAAATTTCAGAGTGTGGGGAAAAGCAAATTAGAAGCTTAAAATAAATAAAAATGAAATAGAAAAAACCCTGGAGGACAAGTTTTACTACACATTCAGATATTTATTGTACACTACTGCAGCAGCTGCCTTTTACAGGCACAACATTTTTAGTTTACAAAATGATCCTAGTGCTAAAAAAACAAAACAAAACAGTAATTTACAGGATGTCAAGAGACAGTGAAGTGCACGTTTGACAGGAGAGAGGCAGCTCGGCTGGCTGCTCGTGGCTGATGGACGGCTCATATCTGCGAGGACTCCAGCCACAGTGAGGAGCTCTTGACTCGCGGCTGCTCAGAGTCCAGCTTCAGCAGCGCCGTCACAGCGCCCTCTATCTTTGAAATCCACACTCTCTGGAAAAACATACAGGAAGAGGGATGGAATCAGATTTAGGGTTTACAGTTAGCCGCAAAAAAGGTGATGTTAATTTACTTCTTTGTAATATTTACAGGGTTCGTACACATTTTTCAAGGTCAAATTCAAGCACTTTTCAGGGTCATTTTCAAGATTTTCCAGCACCTTATTGCTAGGGGTAAAATACGTATCTACAGGAATATATATACTCATGATTTTTTTCTTCACTTTTTATCACAATTATGTACATTGTATTATGCTGTAAACATCTAAAATTATGTTTCATAATAGCAAAAACTTCAGAAATGAATTATCCAGTCTGATCCCAATTTTGTGAAAGACACAGAGTTATAATGTCACGCACTTTTCAGACCTTGAAAACACAACATTGAAATTCAAGCACTTTCAAGGATTTCAAGCACCCGTACGAACCCTGTATTTACACCTATTTTGTGAAGTGGTTTTATACGTATGGAGTCACAGGAGGGACGATAAAGGATAAATGTAAAAAAATAAGATGAATGTGGGAAAATAAAGAAGAATGAACAAGTGAATACAAACATTTAAATGCAATATATTAATTTCTGTTTGATTATTGTATTTAAACATGTGTTTTTAATAATTCTTTTACACTTTTACTCTTTTTGCGGCACTTTCTGTGACACCGTGACGACGAGTTGCCACTAATTCTGCGCTCGAGCTCACAGAACAGCCCCAGACATGTGACGACCAGCGACTTTAAACTACTTCCCTCCATTTACAGAAGGGACAAAGATACTACAGAGCTGCACGTGACTAGAAATGTAAATAAATAATACACGTTACATGCATAAATATGGGAGATGACGTTTAAAGTTCAACTCAAAGACAGCAAAACACATTTCATAGAGGAAAGAGACGACCAAGAATACTCTGTTATTTAGTGACAGCTCGCATATGAGGTACATTTAAATGATGTGAGTGATGAGAACATCTTCTAAACTCACAGACAAACCATTATTTTGTGGTTCTCTCTGAATGTCACCAGTGAACTCGTGCGTTGATCCGCACACCATGTTTACAGAATATAATCAGCACTCTGCCAGCGTTTTAGAAACACCGCGTGCCTCTTTAAAACTGTCACGGGTGAAGTGAATCTACCTTGGCGGACTCTGACGCAGCTTGCAGGATGAACGCACCGATGCATTGCTGGTAGCGGTTCTGGTGCATGATTATGAAAGAATGAGGCAGCCCGGACGCTACGAGAGAAAGCACAACATTACAATTCCTCCACCGACGTCAGCTGTAAACGCACAATACAGGCTGCAAACATCGACAGAGAGAAGTTCATCGAGGCCCGGCAGAACTTTCTTGATTCTGCTGCATGTGCTCAACACATCCACTCACTTGGACAAATTACAGTCATTAAAATAATCTGTCATAACTAGATTTGAGTCTGAACTGAGGGTCTAAATCGTTACTTGAGGCGTTGAGCTGATCAATGTTCCTCAGCTGGAGCCGGTCCAGAGAGACGGGCTGGTCCAGAACCGTGAACGTGCACCCCTCCTTCAGCAGCTGATCCAGCTCCAGGTTCTGCGGCACCCTCAGAGGATTCTGATCTGGACCCATGGACCGCTACACAGGAAGACAGCACACACACACACACACACACACACACACACACACACACACACACACACACACACACACACACACACACACACACACACACACTATGAACAAGCTCTGAAGCGTCTCTGCAGACTTGAACTCGGCCCAGTTCAGGCTGAGAGCAGCGCCGTACCTTCTTGTTTCTCTTGATCTTCGTGATCAGCAGGAATTCGTCGAACAGGAACAGATAGACATCCACGAGCTTCGTGTTTTCTAGTAATGAACCGAAGAAAAACAACGTGAGATCTCTGCTCGTATCGCGGCTCCGGGAGCAGATAACACTGGAGTCTGTTCCCACCTGTGAGCACCAGCTTCCCCTCGTGCAGCAGACTCCTGTGGGAGATGAGATTCTCCAGAGTGACGGCCTTCAAGAGATGCTTCAGACTCTGAAAGAAGAAGCCGTCGGTCGGGTGAGAAGAAAACATTTTCGCCTCTCGGCCCGTAAAAACTGACACGGAAAGATCCGATTGTCTGATAGCAAAAGGGGCAGATTGCGACACGCCGCTGTAAACTGTATACACTGAAATTGTTTTTCTTTGCTCGCCAAGATCTCTGATTTCACATTCAGATACACGATCGGGACAGCTTATCGGCACGTAGAAGGTATCAGAGGATGAAGTGTTTGTGCCTTGTTGACAGACGAGAGTGTGAAAGTCACAGATATGCACAAACAGTAATGACTTGCACAAGTAAAAACTATATTTTGCACAAGTTGATCAATTATTGCTGCTTTTACTTATTTACTCGTTGCTGTATTTATTTTATTTTACTTATCTATTTATATTTTACCCATTATGTATGTTTTTGAATCCTAAATATTTTTATTGATTCATTTTTTATATTTTCTTCTTACTATTAGTAGTTCAGTTCAATTTCACCATCTTAGAATGATCTGGACCTGTACGAACTTTGTAAAAACTCTTTAAGAACTTCTTAAGAACTTCTTAACTTGCCATTTTTTAAATTTCCACTGTGATCGTGTCTCTCTGTTTTCCCACGTGTGTGTATGAGGACTCTACTACTGCAAACCAAATCTACCTCTGGGTACTAATACAGTAACTTGAACTTGTGCATGCAGAATATACACATGAAGACGGACCTCAGGGACGAAGGCGCGCTTGTCCCTCTCCCACACGGGCTGCCACACCAGGGCGTCTCTCAGCTGTTTCACCTTCTGGTAGTTATCCAGCCACTTCACCTTTCCCTCCAAGTCACCTGGAAGCAGAGAGGAATCGTATCAATGAGAGGGGCTTAAAATTTAACGCTACTGCAAGTGTAAAGCTGCACCGCTCCACCTTTTTTTTCAGAGTTCCGTTCTCTAAACCTGAATGTGGAAATCTGCTGATACGAAGCTCCTTTTTTTCTTGATTTGTCGTCTTCTCATCAGTATTACCAGAGATGGCAAAAGTTAACGCTTTCTTTACTCGAGTAGAATTATATGCACTGTAATAAAAGTAGAAGTACTGATTCCACTTCTTCACTTCACTGCTCTCCAAATATAAAAGCAAGAAGTTTCCCTCAGGACCATTCCTGTGCAAAACTAACTGAACCTGAGCTTTTGTCACTGCACCAATTTTTCTAGTTTCCCTCCGTCTGTTTCTGTCTCGTTACGTCTTTCACGTCATTCCGTCTCGCCTCATCTGCCGCGCATAACAATAGGCACTGATGGGGCGAAATCAGTCTTGTGATGTTTGGCAAGGCGGCGTGCAGTGACGCTAAAACAGGAATAATGGATTAATCAAACGTGATGACGGTGTTTGTGGAAATGCAAGGCGTAGAAAGTGCTGATGTTTGGGTTGAAACGTAGGGAGCAAAAGGTGAAAACGCTGTCAGACAAATAAATACTCAAGTACAGATATCTGAATAATCTACAGAGCAGCGACAAAGTATTCGCTGGAGTTCAAACCGTAATAAAACAGATCTTTAATCAATCAGAGCTTGGAATTTAGCATCAGTGAATCATGGATCCGATATCTAAGTGAATCAGGTCAGAAGCCCAGTAAAGACACTGACTGGGATCGGTCCCGACTCAAACTGTTAATTACTCTTAAGAATAATTACGTGCTTCAGCCCCATTAATAACAACTTTACATGGTTCCTTCTTTGTGCCAACACGTCCTCTAAAGCAACACTTTATTGTCTTGTTTTGTCTTTCTGTACTGCGATGGTTACCTGCCAAACACGGGTGTGGCCTGTATCGTGAGAGATTACACACACACACACACACACACACACACACACTCACAGACACTCAGCTCTTACAGTAAACACCCCCCCACACCCAGAGGACATTGACCTACACACCTGAGCTGTGGTCATGTTAGTCCTCGTCACCGGTGCAGCTCTGCCACACCTTTTTAATGGTTATGGGAAAGTGTGTTGTTAGAGCGTCCGCATCTGTGTGGTTTCGTATGAGTAATTGCTCAATTCAACATAAATGACACTGAGGCGCAGCAAGAGTTCCCACAGCCCGTCCATCTAGTTACAGAGTAAACCGCCTCGACAGGTCTGCAGGCGGAGGCGTGCCGAACACTGAGCGGTCACCGCATCCTGGCTGCCGTCCCAAAAACATGTGGCCCCGTTCGCTTTGTTTGTGTTGAGCGAGATAACCACGCATGGATCTACTTAACATGCTTCTGTGTCTTAATACGTCTGTAAACCACCTGCTGACAAAAAACCCTCTGAATGACGGCCCAGGTGAGCCTTTCAGATTGTCATCAGCGGCTGAAAAAGATCTGTGAGAAGAGCCGAGAGGCCGGCTGCCGTTGTAAACACAGCAGGTGAGTGAGATTCAGGCGAAAGATTGTTCCCTGCCGAGTGTCACGGCCAGCCCTTTAAGATATCGACACTTTGGTTTGGCGAGCCACCAACCCGAAGCGTGACTTCCTTGGAATGAAGAAGAAAAGATCGATGACTGTTGTTTCCCCGCAATCTCTGCCTTCCAGTAAACACAGGCGGGGTCTCAGACACCGCCTCGCAGTGGTGTGCACAAGGGGGGGCAGGGCAGTGGCCCCTCATGGCCCAATTGTTGAAAAACACGCGCTAAAGTGTCCTCCTGGGATCCAAAACACATACTAAAGTGCCTTCCTGGGAGCCAAAATGCATGCTAAAGTGCCCTCCTGGGATCCAAAATGTATGCTAAAGTGCCCTCCTGAGATCCAAAATGTATGCTAAAGTGCCCTCTTGGGAGCCAAAACGCGCTCTAAAGTGCCATCTTGGTTGGCAAAACACTAAACTGCCACCCTTGGCTGGTTAAAACATGATAAACTGCCCTCTTGGGTGGCAAAAACGCGCGCTAAAGTGCCTTCTTGGAAGCCAAAACGTGCGCTAAAGTGCCCTTCTTTTCGCCCTTGCCCTTCAAAAAGCCTGTGCACTCCACTGCCGCCCTCGCACTGATTTTTTGAGTCTATACGCTGTTATTTGTTGTCGAGTCCTGCATAATATACCTTTAAAGTCATACTCCTAGCCCCGCAACAGTACACACAACCAGTGAGTGACTGCTGATAGATAAGTCGGTGCTGAAATCATCACGCGGTGCCGAAGTGATGGATGTTTAAACTACAGCACGAAACCTCTGCCAACACCCCACAGCCCCCTCTTTAAATCAAGCCGGATCCAATGAAACATATTTAAATCAGCTAGATCTGAATTTTCGTTTGTGTCAGCATCACAATGTGCTCACTTCAACCTGATCCATGCTTTATTCCCCGAGAAATCAACAAAAGACGTCCTGAAAAACTCTCAGTGTCCAAGAAGTCAGAACAAATTCCTGCACACGGTGTCAGTTCAGTAGTTTTTGTGTAGTGCTGCTCACAAACCAACCAACAATGGCCGCAGGTAACACATAACCCCCTCGGTGGAGGTAACAAAGGGTAAAGTGAGTCAGGGCGGTGCGCGCTGCTCACATATAGACGTGTCCACTTGCTCGGCTACAGCCTGCAGGCCTCCGCTCTCGTCCTCCGTCTGGCATCTCTTCGCGATATTCCGCAACAGCAGCGGGTATCGAGTTAGCCTCTGCAACGGCGCCACCAACAGGTCGCGCAGCTGCAGCCTCCGGCACTGTTCGTTCCTCTCGCACCACTGTGGAGAAAGAGAGAGAGAGAGAGGGAGAGAAAGAGGGTGAGAGGAGGAAAAAGAAGGAGGTCAGAGGGGTGAAAGAGCTCGTCACGGTGTTTGTTAGAACAGAGGGCTGACGGCGGGGGGATGGGTGCTGAAAAGCGTGTGAAGAGAAGTGAGATCTAAGACCACAAACACAATGCAAGGTCTAAAAGATACATAAGCGCGATGACAGCGAAGGTTACACAAAGGACAGATGGTCACATTCCTCTCTCTGGAAGGCCTCGGTGACACTGAGCCGCTTGTTTGCCGGTTTGGGCAGCGGTGTCGCTGCGTTTCCTCTCTGACACTTGGCACGGCGCTGCTCGTACCTTCACATAAGATCCAAAGTCCTCTCTGGCCTTCAGGCTGTCCAGATAAAGCAGAGCGGTGGTGTAGTTGAGGCAGTACTTCTGCAGGCAGTGACATATGCTCTCCTGGAAAGCCTGCCAGCAGATAGAAGCACAAACATCAGGACACAGACTGCCGGGTCACACCGGCCAGCACGCTGCAGATAAACAAGAGCATAAAGACGCAAACAAGGCGAGGATCTGAGAGCCAGCACAGAAAATGTATTCTCAGGCTCCTGTGAGGTGATTTATTTCCTCTCTGCGGCTTCTCGCGATGCATAATTGAACAGCAGGATGAAGAGGCTTCTATTATTTTCCTGAGACTATTTCAACAGCTGGGCTTTGGAGTGCTAAATGATTCATAATGAAAGGAGAAAATATGAAACCAGGATTGTTCTCAGATCAAGTTTTTCTCTGTTCTCTGAGGAAAGGTCCACTAATATTATTAGCATTATTTTATTCTGAAGGGGCAGCAGCAACGGATTCACAACAACAACTCAAAAACAAGTGAATATTAGTGACAACATAAGTACAATAAAATGCCATTGAAACTTCATAATAGTGTCAAATTTGTGAACATTTTCGATACACTAATGCAAATAAAGATTCTGCGTATCACAATTTCTGACAACTGCTGATGTAAAGTTCAAGATCCGGCTGGTTATTTTTTTAGTCTGTGGTGAAAAACAGAATTGTGTTTGTGTTCGCGTGAATCCGTCTGTTCTTCTTCTACTGCGAAATGTGCACACGCACCCAGCGTTCACCCACATTCAGATAACCACGTCTGTCGAGTGCGAAATGTTTCTTTTTGCCTCCCACATATTATCAGTGTGGAGTTTTACGACTGAGCAAATACCTGAGAAAGCAGTCAAACTCAGTGTGTGTGTGTGTGTGTGTCTGTGTGTGTGTGTGCTTCCACATGTGAGCGACACTCGCCTTGCTCAGCAGCTCCGGCAGGGTGGGCCCGCCACCCTCGGTGATCTCCAACGTGTCCCCGATGACGCGGAGGAGGTTGGTCAGGAAACCAAAGCTCACCTGCAGCAGAAAAAAAACACTCTGCGTGTCACGAGTCAGCAGAACGGCCGCACGCTCACACCTCAGTCACAATCAGCTGCACATCGCCAGGCGTGCCGCTAACTGCTGCGCACTGTGTCTTTTTTTCCATGCACAGTAGCTATCTGGAGCTGCAGCTACAACCTGTCATTAGCCGGTTAGCTCATTCAGCCATGCAGCTGGTGGCCCGGAGCTGGGCCTTTTTTTTTTCCAAGAGTAACACCGAGCCCTGCACAACAGCCTGCGTTGTTATGATACTATGAAGGCTGCTGCTGTTTGAAAGTATTTACATAATGTTCCTAAAACTAGAGGTAAACAACTGTCGCTCATTTGCATCGTGTCTCACCAGGCAGAGCTCGTTGAGGTTTGCGAACAGCCTCCAGGAGTCGACGTCGATCAGGCAGTTCGCCGTCTGCAGGTTCGTGAGTGTCGCCGAGAACACCTGAGTGCGACGAAGAAGCGAGAAAGAGAGAGAGAGAGAATAGACTATTATCAGGATATTTGTTGTGCCAGGATTAAATTTCTAACGCGTCGCTGTAAAGAATGGAAAATCCCCCCAAAAGAGACTTTTACACCAAGCTCACTCACAGGAATTCAGTGACAGGGGGAAAAAGCACAAAGCAGCGGGTGTTGGGTTTCGTTTTTTGGGTTTGGTCGAGTTATTTCGCGGCGGTGTTGTTTGGCTGTGTGCGTGCATTCTGAGGCTTTCGCAGGGGACGGTTACCTCTTTGAGCACCATGAGCTGATCCAGGAAGTAAACACACTCGCTGGTGAAGAGTTCCCAGATGGCCTCCTGTCTCTTGTAAAGCTGAGGGTCAGAGGTGGAGCTCACCTGGGAGGACTGGTCGCGCAGGAACTCCGCCAGGCAGAAGTCCTGCACGGAGAAAAGACCAAAAAAAAAAAAAAATCATCAGACGAGAAGAAAAAGATATCGAGAAGGATTATTTATTTAACTGAGAGAGTGTGTTTGAACAGAAACTGTACATTCTGTCACTGTGCAGTTCCAACCCCCCACCCCGATGCACTCGGAGTCAGTGTTTGTTTACACACGCGTGACGGTTTGACCTGACTGCTAACAGTCTAGAAAGTCTGGTTCTTGCACAACTCGTGTTACTTGGAGCGCTGCAGCAGCTTCCCCGCTAACGTCCGCGCTGTCATTCCTGAGTCACTTGTCAAACACTGAGATCTGTTTGGTTTAGAAATCTGAATCTCTCTCGCTGTTCAAACCCCGGATTAGAAGTCGCTGCACGACCATTTACATAACAAACAGCCTGGACGCTCGAGGCGCTGCTGCTGCTGCTGCTGCTGCTGCTGACAGCGTTCGTGGCTCACCTTATACCGCTGAAGGTCAGAGTTCCTCCAGTTCTGAATCTGCGCCGTGGAGAGATATTTTTCAATGTCGGACGCCGTGCTCATCTGCAACTTCGCTTTAGTCTGCAAAGTAAAAGGAGAAGACACACAGCTACATCAGGTGTGACGCTGAAAAAGGACTTTCGGTTTACGGACGCGTTGTTGGCGTGTTTTTTTTTTTTCTCCTCGTTCCAGCATCCCTCCACAATAATCGCTTTGAAAAACTAAAACAAGTCTGGCTCAAGTTCTGCATTACAAGCGCTGACCAATTATAAGAGAGCCAAACGGGATAAGAGGAACAACATTAATCTGCTTTGAGAAGTGGGTCAGAGAACAATGTCCAAACCAACCGCTCGCTGCTTCGACAGGGAACGTCGAAACAAACCAACGAGCACAGCATCCGCCTCAACCACACAACAACAACAACAACAACAACAACAGACAGACGGACAAACACACCCACCGTGCTACGCCTCGAGAAGGGCCACTTCGACTTCTTCGTGTCTGTAAAAAAAGAAAAAAGCCCAAACACAAAATACCGATTAATCAACAGTAGAAAGCGCAAGAATGTGCGCTGTGCAATAAACGGGATTAGAATCAAACAAACAAAACAGTGTGTTGGGATAAAAACTGTGGTAGACTGAAGGACTTAAGAGATGTGAGAACGGCTCGGTTATTTTTGGAGATATTAGAGGTCAAGTCGAGTTCAAAGCAGCGCGCGAACAGTTCACGAGTTGTCTTTTATCTTCTGGACTTGATTTGTGGTTTTGAACTGCAGACAGAAGCGTGACGCTGGTCACGTCCAAATGACCGTCCGCTGCGTCAAACCTGTGTTTTAGTGCCACCCGAGTGTGTTATTAGCTTCAGACGTGGACGTGTTGCACAAAAGAAGACGTGAATGATCGTAATCACAACTTGCTGGAGTGTGAAGGCTCATTACAAAACAGTAAAACAACTCACGAGAGGGTTTTTGGTGAAGCTGACAGAAAGAACAGGCTTACTGCAGCTTTTACTGAGCCTGCAGAGTTCAGAGGTGGAGGTCAAGAGGTCAACACCCAGACCAAACAAAGGTATTCAGTAAACTTTTTTACAGCCTCTTTTCCCTCAATATGGAGACTCGGACACAACTGTGATGCAGATACAGTCGGTCTTAAAGGGTAAGTCCTCCAATTTGACACATTAAGGTGTGTTTACAGGTGTTAGGCAGCACTAGTGAATATGTGGAAACGGTAGTATAAAACCTTTTCTGGGCTCCAGAGGAAGCTGAGCATTTAATCTGATAAACTGCCTCCAGTGATGTCACTCGGTGACTAAATTGCATTGTGGGTAATTAAGTCACCAAGTTTTGAAAAGGAAGATGAAAGTGTGGAATAAAGGTGACAGCTCGGCTTCTTCTGTGTCGATTCCTGATCATTTGAGTCCAACAGTGTTACAAGGAGTGGCAATGATAGACCAGATACATTACCCACAATGCACTTTGACCCATAAGTGACATCACCGCAGTCAATTTATCAGATTACATGCAGCTTCCTCTGTGTTCTACTTTCCCCCACATGTGCAGGAGTACTCCCCAAGACCTGTAAACACACTTTAAATGTGCAAAATTGGTGGAGTTTCCCTTTAAAGACTGTTGACTGACAGTCAGATACACCTGCATCCGTTTTTACACGGACAGACGGGGTTACATCAGCAACAATATATCATAACACGGGACGTTACCAGAGAAGTTTGAACCGTTTAGTCTGTCCGCCGCTCCATTGGACACAAAAGGTCTCCTGGTGAAACATCCAATCCCGGCAGGCTGACCACCACGGAGCTCCGCCTCCTCTCCTGAAGCCTGAGGGGGGAAACAGTGCACAGGTGAATGTCTACAGATGTGTTTTTTCCGCTTTCGTTGGCAGATTTAAACTGGCACTAACGCTCGAGATATGAAAAAAAAAAACAGCCTCATCAGAAACTTAGCTTCGCTGCTACAAGGACCGTCGTCGTCCTGTTGTAGATATGAGTGAAGAGACTTAGCGCAGGCCACAGGAAATAACAAAATTCCTTTTGTGCTTTTTACATGGTTGAAATGCCACTGAAATACCATCTGCATTGTGCAGAACATTTGGCGATTAACACGAGCAGCAGCAGCAGCAGCAGCAGAAATCATAGAGGATAATGTTATGTGTCCGGCTTATGCGTGGATATCAACCGATTAATGGATCACCCTATTTGTGTGGAAGGAGGCGAGCTGTCAGTGTGAGCCGGTTCTAATCCTCTTGGTCTCCTTTTCATAGTCAGGAACCGAGAAACGGCCGCGGCTGGAAAAACACAGGCCTGCCTTTTAGCCTGGAGCAAAGCTCAAACAGCCACTGTTCTCAAGTGTTTTGACTTATCTTTGTGCTGCTGCACTTCTGGGATTACAGCTGAGAGTAAAAAAAAAAAAAGGGGGACATTGGTGTGGTGAAATTAAAAACCTTAATAAACGTAATTCAATAATGAGGCCTTCATTTCTTACTATAACAATAATGTCAGTAAAACTTGATCGGTGGCTGCGTGAGTACAACGATCACAATCCAAACTGTGCCAGCAACAACAACAACGACAAGAAGCGTCTGGCCGTTTCAACGTGCATTATAAGTCGCTCAGCAACCAGACAGGCTTGTTTTGCCAAAGGTAAGGTTCACTTTCAGCCGGCTGACACTGATCGACAGCTGGTCAGTGACCCACGTCAACGCGCTGCGGTTTCACCTCTAAATTTTTCAGGCTCTCGCCTTTTAAAAAAGGAGAGTTTAGAGTTCAGAGGCAGATCGAAACTGAAGAGACGAGCTGAAGGGAGAAGCAGTAAAACAATCGATCGACACACACTGCATCTGGCAAAAAGGTCACCAGGACACGGTCGCACCATGAGGAAGCCGGAGTGCCTGTTTATGATAACAACACAATAAACTAGAGCAGAAGTACGAGCGAGAGGAACAAACGCTGGTGCTGGTTCTCTCTCTGTCGACCATTATATGCGAGGCTCCACGCGAACCGCCTTTCCTCTTTTCAGCTCCACAGTATCCTCTGAAACAGTAGCTGCATTTCTGCCGCTGTGCCTCAACTGTTGCACAAGCAGCAAACGAGACTAACTCGAATGCACATGTAGGCCACACGGCTGCGGGGACAACCTGTACCGCTGAGGATAAGTTTACTTTACAACTGAACTGGAGTGGCACGACTGAGGCACCGACTGTTCTCAGCCGCTCTTGGCGGCGGGGGGGTCGAGCCCTCCCTGGTAAACCGATACGGAGATCGATGTATAGGCAGGCAGTAGATCGACAGTGTGGCGAGCAGCAGCAGCAGCACCTGAACGCTGTGGAGAGGACACGTGGTTAATGGGATGGCAAGACAGCCACGATTACTCCTCTAAACCAGGTCAGCACCTCCTTGCAGTTCATCCTCACAATGGCGTCCTGTTGCTTTGTGGCCCGCTCAGAAAGCTTTCTCTGTGCCACCGAGAGCACTTGTTAAAAAAAAAAAGAAAAGAAAAAGGGTGTTTTGTTCCAGCACAACAAGAGAAATAATGATGCCCCCCCCCCTCCAAGAAAAAAATACAAAACTGTCCCGGCCAATGGCTCACAGGGCCCCGGTCACTGTAATAAGAGGCACAGTGCCAGAGTGCAATTACAGGGACAATAGCTGCCTAATTATCCAGTGAGGGGAAGAGCCCGGCAGCCCATTAGGAGGGGTGTGGGTGGCAGTGAGAGAAAACAGCCTTAATGAGGGTTTGTCTAGCCCATCCATAACCATGGGACTCTCAAAACTTAACCCAGCAAGCTTGCGCTCCGTTAACAAAGACGTGAGCGACAATGAATGCACAATGGGGGGCTCCTCGAAACGTCCAATCATCCCCGCGAGCGAGCGTTCCACGAGGGGATGGCACGGTGACATGTTCACATATTTCTGCTTTTTATCCCCCCTCGACACAGATATTTGTTGGAAACAAGAAGCGTCGGCGGCTCGCTTGGGAAGTAAAAGAGTTGGATCTGAGTGACAGAGAAGAGTTCGCGAGCGCCGTCGTTTACTTATCAGTGACAGGAGGGAAAGTTTTTTACAACATTCCTCCCGACATGCAAACATGTTCCGGCTGGACTTCAAAAAGGTGAGGCCAGGTGCTTCTGGCTGCGCTGGCATGACATGCAAATCAGTCCAAAGGTTCACTTACCTATTATGTAAATGCTCTTTCTCCTGCAGGAAGAGAGGGGAAACAAAATGAAAAAAAAAAAACTGCATCAGTCAATGGAAAAATACTTTGAATGGTAAATACTCTGTACACTGTTACATAACTGTAGGCATGAATGACAGTAAATGTGCTGGAGAGGATTCAGTCCCTCTTGAGTGGGAATGAGAAACAGGCCGACGAGTTACAGAGCAAATCAATCGATTAATCAGCAGATTATTTACACAATTAGTCGTTTGAGCACAAACTAGACGTCTTCAAATTGCTTCTACTGTCCAGAAAAGGAGCAAATCTTCAAATTTGAAAAGCCGGTTCAGCAAATGTTTGACATTTTTTCGCTTGAAAAAGCGACTTAAACGATTAGTCGATTATCAAAATAGCTGGCACTCATTTTTCCTTTGATCGACCGATCTGTCGGCGTGGATCACAACGAGTTTTTTTTTTTTAAATCTGATTTTATTCTTTTTCGTGCCATCTCAGCATTAGTCTCACTGTACGCGCAGCGTCACATCCCGGGTGCAGAGGCCTCCTGCCGCTCAGGACACCCGCTGTATCACTTTCAAAGACCGGTCAAGTTTGAATCAGTGTTTTTTAAGTGGCCGCTTGCATTCAAAAGCCTCTGATATCTGAGGAGAATGTCGGGACTCTATTGAGAATGTGCTCGCTTGAATACCGCGGGCTGATGAATAGATCCCCCCCCCCCCTCCCATTATCTTTTTCCATCGCTCACTGACCCCTCCATTATTGGGTGACTGCTGACTGCGGTGAATGGGGGCCCGAGGAGAGCACTTCCCAGGGCTCTCCGGGGGCAGTGGGCTTGGTCGGAGCTGTCAGTGCATGTAACTGCTGATTCATTTGCTGTCAAAAGCTCGCATTGTGAGCGACCACCGCAGGAGGCAAAGGGCGGAACCGAGGGGAGAGGAGGGAAAGGAAGGGAAGGAATGTGTAACCACTGAATTGATGGACTCTCGGCAGCACATGTCTGGTGAGAGAAGCTGTCTCACCTGTGCTTCACTGTCAGGAAATCCAAATTTGTTATTGCTATGAGCCGGGCGAGCGCTGTGACACTCTTGTCTCTTGGACGTGAGGCCGTTGTCAAAAGTCTGGGATCTGTGCGATCTGGTTCTCTGTCGGCCGGACGATGAGACGGACTGATGGTCGTGACCCGTCTCCCCGTCAGAGAGGGGGTTCGCCGCGAGAGGAGACTTGACCCTGTGGGGGCTCACAGGGGACGGCGTGCTCTCGGTCGAAGGCTCCTCCCGGGTGCTCCCCATCCTGAGAGGATCCCAGGCGTCCGTCAGGGGACGCCGGGTGCTCCTCATCCTCCTCAAGGTGGGAGACGTGGAGATGCGCCCGGGAGCCTGCCGGTCAAACTGGAAGAAAGGTGCCGCCAAGCCGTCACCGTCCACCAGGGACGAGTGTCTCAGCTTGGAGTTTGTCCGTGTGAGGTCTATGTGCATGATGACCGGGTTGCTGGTCTGACACTCCTTATCCTCAAAGGGACCTCGGTCCGTTTGTGTCTCTGCGTTGGCCACGCCTGCGCTGACATCTTCGTTCTCGTCCCACTCGATGTAACTCCAGTCCAGCCTCTTCTCCACGTCCTGGCCTTTGTCTTGTAGGATAACGTGCTTCAGCGCAGACATTATAACCTCACAGGCATCGTAGTGCGGCAGAGATCAGGGAAAAGGCGAGCGATCTAGGGGTCCTGGGTTTTTTTTTTTTTTTCCTCCTCCTCTTGAGTTTAAGGTCAGATGATAATCCTGTTGCATTCCAGCACTGTTCTCACCATTCACCTCTGCAGCTGCTGAGGGGGGAGAAGAGAGAGAAAGAGAAAGAGAGAGAGAGAAAAGAAAAGCAGAAAATATGTCAACAGGCAAAACGAGGCAGGCTGAACACAAAAACTAATCTTCTGAGGGGATTTGAACCGGGTTGAACGTGGTCATCTGGCAGTGAAGCAGCTTTAAGCACAGAGCAGGAGGACAACAGGTCGAGACCCGCACAGAGTACACAGCTCAGTGATCAGCACAGTGATCAGTACAGTGATCAGCACAGTGATCAGCACAGTTTGTCATGACATGCTGTGAGACACAAAGAGCCAGACCTGCACCTTGTTCCAGCTCTCTCTATTGTTCTTTTGAAACACTCGGATCGATTCTCTCCTTTCACTCTGTCGCTCTTCATTCTCTCCGTTTCTTTTTTCTCTCTTCCCACCCTTTTGTCTGAGTTTCATTGTTTTATGGAGGAGCAGATCATTCGTCACACCCACGAGGTGAGCAGGTAACACAAGAAACAGCGGCGTCCCCGAGAAGAAAGTTCACAGCCTCGGATTAAACCAGATATCAGAAACAAACACGCGTCTGAGAGTAAACTCGTTCAAATGTGACCAGTCTGGTTTTTACTCACATTCTGCGTCGCGACGACTGTGAGTGTGTCCGGGGAGAGAGCCGCAGCTGCCGGCGGGTGTCGCGGAGCTGAGAGGCTCCGAGCGTCGCTGTGAACACCGCCGACAGTTCAGCGTCCAACAGCAGCGACACGCAACTGAACAGGTCGGTGTGGCGCCGCCAGGAGGAGGAGGAGGAGAGAGGAGGAGGGGGGAGGAGGAGGAGGAGGAGGAGGAGGGAGTGGAGCGTCTCACTGTCCGGAGCTGCTCGGAAGGTGCGACCTGCACCATCAACACACACTCTCTCTCTCTTTCTATCTTCCCTTCCTCTGTGTCTGTGTGTGTGTATGTGTGTGTCTTTCCCCCTCTCTCTCTCCCCTCTCTCTCTCCCTCCCCTCCCTCTCTCTCTCCCCTCTCTCTCTCCCTCTCTCTCTCCCTCCCCTCCCTCTCTCTCTCCCTCTCTTTCCCCCCTCTCTCTCCCCTCTCTCTCCCTCTCTCTCTCCCTCTCTCTCCCCCCCTCTCTTTCCCTCTCTCTCTCCCTCTCTCTCTCCCTCTCTCTCTCCCCTCTCTCTCCCCCCCTCTCTTTCCCTCTCTCTCTCCCCTCTCTCTCCCCTCTCTTTCCCTCTCTCTCTCCCCTCTCTCTCCCCTCTCTTTCCCCCCACTCTCTCCCCTCTCTCTCCCTCTCTCTCTCCCTCTCTCTCCCCCCTCTCTTTCCCTCTCTCTCTCTCCCCTCTCTTCCTCTCTCTCTCTCTCCCTCTCTCTCTCCCTCTCTCTCTCCCCTCTCTCTCCCCTCTCTCCCTCTCTCTCTCTCCCCTCTCTTTCCCTCTCTCTCCTCCCTCTCTCTCTCCCTCTCTCTCTCCCCCCTCTCTCTCCTCTCTCTCCCTCTCTCTCTCTCCTCTCCTCTCCTCCCTCTCTCCATCTCTCTCCCTTTCTCTCCCCCCTCTCTCTCCCTCTCTCTCTCCCCTCTCTCTCCCCCTCTCTCTCCCCTCTCTCCCTCTCTCCCTCTCTCTCTCCCTCTCTCTCCCCTCCCTCCCTCTCTCTCTCTCCCCCCTCTCTCTCCCCTCTCTCCCCCCTCTCTCCCTCTCTCTCTCCCCTCTCTCTTTCCCTCTCTCTCTCTCCCCTCTCTCCTCTCTCTCTCCCTCTCTCTCCCTTTCTCTCCCCCCCGCTCTCTTTCTCCCTCTCCTATCTGTGTCTCCCCCTTCTCTCCCCCTCTATGTCTCTCTTCTCCCTCTCTTTCTCTTCCCCCTACCCTCCCTCTCCCTCCTCCCTGTCTCTCCTCTCTCTCCCTTTCTGTCCTCCCTCCCTCCCTCCCTCCCCCTCTCTACAGGAACAATAACTGGGCTTGTTCAATCAATACTTTTTGTTCAATAAACTTGTGTCAGATCATTGTCACAGAAAATGGAACTAAGTCGCCAGTTTCCACAGAGAACTTCTCGGATACATTAATGCTTCTGGTTCACATTGTGTTTATTGTATTGTTCATCTTCTGTTTGATATCTTTTCAGTATGTCTAATCTCATCACATACTGGAAATTCTTTAAAAAATAAAATATAATATATAATTCTGTCAGCCTCGGTGGAAGACGTAAGCCTACTACTACACCTATTCTATAATAACAAAAAAAACAAATGTGTTATTTTCTATGATTTATATACATTGTATAGCAAAATCACTGATGCATTAACATGTACGCGGCAT
The DNA here is from genome assembly GCF_900880675.1 of Sparus aurata. Taxonomy (NCBI): domain Eukaryota; kingdom Metazoa; phylum Chordata; class Actinopteri; order Spariformes; family Sparidae; genus Sparus; species Sparus aurata. The sequence goes on along the minus strand of NC_044194.1, from coordinate 7,436,024 downwards.
GTTAATGTCGCAGGTGATTCACACTGTTTTTACTTCACTCATTTAAGTTTTGAATGAAAAAACAAAGCAGTTGTACACTTTTTCTCAACGTACTTACACATGTTCGATGAACAAACCAGGAGCAGGAAGAAGACAAATTTGTGATCCAGATTAAGATAATGTTATGTACCTAAAATAGATGTTGGGTAGTTGAATGTGTTTAACTACATCATATTTTATTCATTAATCGAGTTGTTAAATAAAGGTTGCGAGTATGAAATTACAGTTGCCTCTTAAAGTGAGTGGAGTGGAGATCTGAAGTAGCTTAAAATGTAAACAGCAAAGTAAAGTCGCTGAAACTCATACTGATGTATAAGATTACAGTACTGTGAAAAGCTTTTGTTGTTTTCTTTCAGAACATTGTGTGACAGATTTGACAATAAAGGTCGATTCGTCCGTGTTTTTCTTGCCCAATAAAACGGTGATGGAGACTGAAGTGCCGTCCAGTTACAGGTGTTGTATCGTGACGTCTGTTCGGCACACCGAGGCTGTAAACATGTGGCTTCCGGGCAGGAAAACCAGTTTGTGTGGCAACATCAAATAATAACTGTCAGTGCATTTAAAGGTCAGGAGTAATCTGTGATGTCAGAGCAGGATGTACAAACCACTTCAGAGTCGACCATCATGCACCTCTGTCGTCTCCTCTGGTTCCACTGACTCCTCTGAAGAATAATTTGCATTTTGTTAATATAACCCTGAGACAGTTTGGGCTGAATGTTGTGGACTATCATCACTCTGATCGCTACATGTTTGGATCAGACCCTAAAGATTCAGATGTGTGATACTGTGTCTCACCTGCAGACTGTGCATACACCTGAGGACTGTTGGCATCAGTGTGAAACAATCTTGTCTGTCCTGCTTGTCTGTATTTAAAACACAGACAAATTAAAAGGAGGTGGGGGAGCAGGGGAGTTACCTGCTGGTTCAGAACACTAGGGGGCGACACAGGTCCAATAATGGGATGACAGCGCAGCTGAGTCAGAACCCGTGCGGCCCCTTCTGGATCAACACAGGTGGTGCATCAGTGTGTCCAGAACCACTTGTTCTTCACAGGCCTCTGTCTCACTTCTTCTATGAATGAGATCACTGAACATCAGATATAATTACATTAATGTTGTCTCTTTCCTTTAGATGTTTAATGTCGACGTGTCGTGATCGAACATGAGGCATTTTTTTGTCTCTTCCACAGAAACATCACCATCATTATCATCATTATCATCATTATCATCTTCACCATTAGAGCCTCTAAAAGTATCCAGGTGCTGTTGTTAAGTAAGACGACGGCTACGACAATGTCAATACACACAAGTCCTTCATGCAAAACCATATTAAATGCACTTTAAGTATTTAAAAGTAGTCATCCTGGATGAAAGTCTCATTTATTAGCATGTGTAACATTATAAGAATATGAATACTGATGCGTGGATGTGTGAGCAGCGTGTTACTGTTGAGGTGGAGGTGGTTTTAACTTCTTTATTTTCAGTTTGCTGGTTTGTACCTGGAGGTTCTCAGTTCAGAGGACGAGGCGTCAAAGGGATGTTTCTCTAATCTGTTATTTATTGGAAAACATTGGGTGACTTTAGCCTTTTTTTTTAGACTGAACCTGTTGTTTAAATGATGCGTTCAAGAGGGGAGATGTGTTTCTCCTGTACATCAACTCAAGGACACCTGATCTGACATCACGTGCAGAGGAGCCAAAGGACACGCTGGTATTTGTAAAAGCGTTGACAATTAATTGTTTTTGACAAGGTTTATGTGTACAATCTAAAAAGTAACTGGTTATTGTAGCTGTAAAGAAAATAGTGCACCAAGAAGCATGAAGCAGCTTAAACTACATATACTCAGGTAAGGTTCAGGTGCCTGAGAACTGTTGGCGTTCAGTCATTCAGTACGGTGGCCCTGGAGTCCAAAACACAACATTTCACAATAAAATAAGAAAAAAAAAATGAAGAAACACAGACACTACATCTTCATCATGGCACAAAAATGCACCACAGCTGTTGCGACATGTGCATGAGACGAAGTTTCAGTGGCTCCTGCTGCAGCTGGAGGAACCTTAATGACCGAAAACAACAAAAAACAAACTCACTCTGGCTTTTTGCTGCTGTTTTCAAAAACTAAGTGCAGAGAAGAAACCTGATTTCCTGTGCAGGGCATTATTATCGCCTTCATCCAACTGTTAAAATATCCTTTATTCTTTTTAATGTTAAAAAAGTGATATGCTGTTGTTGTTTTTACCTGCATTTAAGGACCTGTGTGTAGTTTTAAAGATGAAATTCTGGACCCATTAATAATAATAATAATGAGGTAACAATACAAACTCAGAAATATTATTTTCTTCCATGACTGAGTAAACCAGCTGCTCTCAGAGGAAAACATGATCTCAAGAACACTGTTTGTAGAGAGGTGGCAGGGTCCGCCACATGTATACAAAGTAAAACAGTATTTGTTTATTCAGTTCATTCAGTCGTGAAATCAAACAGAGTGTTTATTTAGTTTGTTTAGACATAAAAAACAAACTCTTCTGATTACAATTCATTCTCCAAAACTACAGAGTGCACCTTTAATTCGCACTTAAACGCCGACATAAAGTGTTAAATGTTAAAACAAAATGAAATAAGTGAATAAGTTATACAACTATGACGTCATGAAATAATCCTCACTGATTTTAACGATGTTTAAGACTGAATTGACTAAAACGTTTAATCCTGCTGCTTTTCACAATAAAAGCATGTATTACAAGTCGTTTTTTTCCCCATTTCAGCAGTTTGGATTTCTATAAAGCCATCTGCACACAGAGAATATGACGGATATTAAAATGTTTAAATCCAACGGAAACAGAAAGTATCCTCCATGTGTCCAACATCCATCAGAGGTCTGACCCTCCAGCAGCAGCAGACACACTGAGTGCCTCCACTCACAACTCGGGGTGACCGATGAATGAGCACAAGTCTTCCTGCTCCGGATAAAAACAAAAACATGTCACTGAACGGAATTCGCTCACAGCCCTGACAGCAGCAGTCTCCTCCCCCTCAAGTGGATGTGAAGAAGAGCCCTCTCCGGTCTGACTGACATACAGGAAGAAGTTGACTAACTCTTTCAAACATTGCGTTTTCCCCCAAAAGGCGAAAAAGAAAAGCAGCGTCACCAGTTTTTCTTGTTATGCACTTTCGCCTTTTCCCCTCAAATCGACTCGATGGAAACGCAGATCTGGAAGGAATGAAGGTGGATCCGAGGACTGCTGCTGCTGCTGCTGAGGCGGAGGAGCTGTAACGCGGTGGGGTCCCTTCAAGTCCGGAGAGAAGACCTGCCTGCACACACTTCTTTCTAAATGGGAAACGAACCAAACGACCAGTGAAAAATGTCAGAGCACAGGTCGAGTTTCCTTCACATCGGAGACATTGTGTCTCTGTACGCGGAAGGCTCGGTGAATGGCTTCATCAGTACTTTGGGGTATGTTCCTCCTCTCTCTCTGTCTCTCTGCGCACTGACCCGGTCCATATGGATATTAATCCTCGTCTATCTCTTGCTGCTCTCACTTCACATCTCTCCCACTCCTCACTATTATTTTATTAATCCTAAATGTGTTCACTTGGGCAGTTTAACAAGGAAAAGAAAAGAAAAAGTGCCCGAGTGTGAAAGTGTGCGACTTGTGGCCAAGGCCCGTCAGCGCGCTGCCTCTCAGGAAACTCTACGCAAATGTAACAGGAATGCAAAGCAGCGTGTTGCTCCAGGTACACAAAGTGGTGCTGCTCACAAGAAGGGCTCCTCCATCTGTGGCCCCCCCCCCCTCCAAAGTAGGGTTCGGGGACCGGAGAGGGACATGAGGAGGTGTCAGTGGGGGGACCATAGAGAAATAAGATCAAATCTGTCCTTAAACCCTCGATTGGAGTGAGGGAAACGCTTTCCATATTGAGAAAACAAACCCTTTAACATGGGGATTTAAAAAAAAAAGATGTAGGAGCTTAAAGTATATGTGAAGTTTGTGGATCCAGGAGACGTTGAGCCTGAGCCACATGACCGCCTGTCCACCACCGTGGTGACCTGGAAGAGGCCACCGCAAGATCGTTATCGGTAAAACAGGAAATATCAGCGTGGAAAGGCACCAGATTTGACAGAGATACAGATATAATGATGAGAGCAATGATCCCGCAGAGACCAGGGTTTGACGATCCGGGTCCGTCAGTATGTGAGGCAGCAGGGGCCACGAGAGGTGGATGTCCCCTTCCATCAGGAGGGGAGCCTGAATGAAAAGAGAGGAGGAGGAGGAGGAGGAGGAGGAGGAGGGAGCTACAGAGAGTGACACAGCTTGGAGTTCATGGGAACAGGAAGAAAAAGTTGGAGAAGTGCGATGTTAATCAGACTAAACATGTGATTCTGATATTCTGTTTGAGAGACTCATTGAGGCCGAGGCCGACACAGAGACGTAACAGAGGAGTGATCGCTGTTTTATATCCATTCAGTCTTTCTCCATGCTGCTCGCTACGTCCTCCACCTGCAGCATGATGTCACACATGCCCGAGTCAATATTTAGAGTTTACACACCCTAAAGAAATCTGCAGCTTCTTGCGTATAATCCTATAAGCGTATACACACAGCGCAGTGACTGAGGCCTTTACTTTAGGTGCTGCTGGCTGCTAATTGGGTCTAAATGTTAGTCAGTCTTTACCGTAACTTGAGGTAAGGTTACTGTATTTGTATGCGAGGGTAGATGTGGTTGCAGTTAAGAAGAACTTTATATCCTAATGTGTTTATATTCTGTCTAGTGTCCGTACGTCGGAGTGTTTTTCACTTCTAATGCGTTTTTTGATTCAAAGGACACACAAATCCAGCCGTGTGATGTCGAATATAAACACTTGTGTTCACTGGCACGACCTTATATCTCCTGTCGTCAGCCTCGTCCTTCAACATTACACCTCATAGCACTCATGGTACTTAATGTTACTGTTAGCTTGTTAGCTCAGTTAGCCATGCAGCGAGCTCGGGGACCAGCGTTCGGCGTTTACACAGCGAACACAAGAGAGTGGATGTGGCTAGTTGGTTAGCATGCTGACTTCTTGCACACCGAAGGAAGGCTGCAAGATGCGGTCAAAAACTCACACTGGGACTATTTTGACAGATATTGCAATTATGATATGATTCATTGAGTGAGAGTGATCATTTTGCGTCCCAATTTTCATTTTCACAGAAGAAACTAATTAAAACAACTGATGAATTCTGATTAATGTGACTTTTGTTGGCGTCTGTACCAAACAATCATGTTTTCTTACATCTATAAAAGAAGTTGTGTTGGTCAGGGCGTGTCATTAGCATTACACTACTTCACTGTAAAGCTGCTTTGTGACATAATTCAGCTTTGAAGCATAATGATAATAGTATAAAAGACACGAGATCTGAGCTACAATTTGACAAATCTTCATCATTTAAAGCAGCGGTTACAGACTTCGGGCTCACACGATGAGGACAGTGACAGGAAAGAAGAAATGACAGCAACATTTATACGGAATTTGCCGGTTTTAGTAGGCGTGGGTGCATTTTTAGTCGATAACAATCAAGAGAGTCGATCAGTGAAGTTTTGCAGGATAGCTGACAAGCATATTTGTGTTTTTCAAGCCGACCGTTAATACTTTGACTTGTCATGTGAGTTTCTTAAAATTTTCCGCCAACTAAGTCATCCAGTCAGTCGGTTGTCAGTCTGAATTCACATGCTCAGCTGTGTGTGGGTGTGATTTGAAACTTCTGTTCACGGGCGCCGTTCTCCACACAGCCGTGCAACAAAAATGAATACCACAGACAGACAGTTTTTTTGTTTGACCGTAGTTCCTCCTCAGCTGAAAAACGTCAGTGCGAGGTGAAATGTCTCGGCTGGTTCCTGGTTGCACTCTGAGCCTGCAGAACGAGCGCGGAGAGACCGACTGGCTCTGAAGGAATGAGTCGGCCCCACCCACCCACCTCCTCTCCCTTTTCCTCACCAATCTGTTTCTCAGTCTTGACGTTTCAGCCGTAAATTCCTCGGAAACAGAAACTACAGCACAGCTGGCTCCTCTTTAGTCACTTGTGCTGTTGAGTGAGTAGATGGACAACAATGCTCCCGGCCTCACTATCTGCCTCAGCGTTTTCATGAAATCCTCCCTATCTTTAAAAGCCGGTGCCAAAGTAAATGTGCGCAGCAAGCAGTACCACGCAGTACAATTCAAAAATGCAAAAGTGTAGAGCGGCCGATTGTTTGTGCAGCTCCTGTTGTGGTGAAACGAAGCCGGGAAACTCTTATCAGCGACTCCATAACTTATAGTTTGACAGGAGCGCTGAGTGTTTTTTTTTATCGAGGGCCAGAGAGCTCGCCAAGGCCCAGGAAAGCGAGCTCGCCACGGCCCACTGTGAGCACAGTGTAACCTCGGCTGCACAAGGCTGCTCATGCCCGTGTTTGCTCAGGATAACATTTTAAATCTGTGAGTTCCTCACACGCCTTTCATTGCAAACACTCTGAAGCCAGACGACCTTTGAGTTCCTTATGGTTTCTGGCTGATCAGATCCGTCGTTGTTGACCTCCGTGTCTTGGATCTCCCGCCACGTTTGTTTTTTTTTTAATCGTCAGAGGTTCATTTTGCTGCAGTTTTTTGTGTTTCAGTCCACTTTATTGTGCACGGAGGAGACGAGAGATATAATAAACATTGCAAACACCGAATGACATTTGAGTTTCTCACGAGGTCGTCTGGCTGATCGGATCCATTAGCGACCTCTGTGTTTTGGATCTCCTGCCACATGTTTAAATCATCAGAAAGGCCTCGTTTTGGTGCAGTTTTCCCGTTAAGACAAGGGTGATAATTTTATTTCTATATGATTATGTTCCTAGAGTGTTGAAATAATGACAGGGTGCAGTTAATGAGAGCGCGAATGACTCATCTTAGATTGCTCAGCTGCTTTATCAGCAGGTCGAAACAGGCAGCGACACACATTAGTTGTAAAACCGCTCACCCACCAACACTTTTCTGACGGATGTCGCCCTTCACCTTCAACGTTAGAATCATATCAGACCCGCCGCTCAGCATTACGTACGGTATTATTTTTTCCTGTTGTTGTCTCAGGTTGCCCCCGCAAGCGGTGGAGCTAAATTTAGCTCTCCCCTGTCTGACCTGGCGGATTTATCATCGGTTCATGTTTAACTCGGTTACAGAGCAAACTGTTGCGCCGGCGGTGAGTGCCGGGCCCTGTCGAAGCCTCCCTGTTTGAACTAAAGCTCGGCTCTGTGCGGACTTAAGGTTACTTATTTATGAGCTCGGGGGACTTTTCCAGAGAGCCTTTCCTGTTCTAGCCATTTAGCACTCGATTCTGCTTCCTGCCGGGGCTCTATTGTCTCTCATTTAGATGTAACTGATACAGAGTCGCAGGAAATAATACACAGCCTGTGGATTCGACGCCGATCAAGTGCCGTGGCATGAATAGGAAGCGCCTCGGCTCGCTCCTGCGCGGCTGCCAGCTTTGTATGAATCGGAGGAATTGTCCATCGCATTATGTTTCTCCTCAGTGGACGGGATGAATGGACGGGCTTGTGCACCTCGGCCTCTGGCGCGAGTGGGATAAAGGGAGCGGGATGACGTGGAGTGTTTGATATAGAAAACTCGCAGCTGGTGTTATATAGAGTGTGTTTTCAACAGGTCGAAGTTGCAACATCTCTCCGGTTTAAAGCCGTATGTGTCCGTCACGTGAGGAGTCTCTCACACACCGTGAACACTGTGACCTTTGCCCTCGCTAGCTTTACACACATGATATTAAACCTTGCTCTTGAACTTAAGTAAACGTTCACACCAGATTTTCTCACGTTTGCTCTCTAAGACGTGGTCTGCTCATCTTCAGGCCTGTCGTGACTTGACTGAACCCGAGTTCCTAAAGGTTTGAGAGTCAGAGTTACTCCAGCAGTGTGAAATACGGCAGGTGTAACTTCAGATCAGTGTGTTAAAAGCAACTCCAACGAGTGGGAGCGTGAAAACAAGGATTTACTGACAGGAAGAACAAATTCCAACACTTTCTTTTACTAAAACAAATGAAATAAAGATGATTTCGCGGCTGCAGCACACTTTAAACTGAGTCACAAGTAAGACTCTCCTCTCCTTTGACAACTTTGACATTTTTAGGTCTTTATGTTCGCCAGTCCGCTCTTTTTTTTCCCCACCTTCATTGTCTTCCCTCCAGTCCCACTAAATAATGGGCTCTCTGCCATCCCGGCTTTTATGTGCGCCGTCACCTTCAGTCCTCCGAGTGTTGACTGCTAACACAGGCGGCTGAAATGAAACTTGTTTAACACGGTTTTCTGAAAGCCGTTTTTAAACCTGGGATTAACACTCTGCGCCTGCTTTCATTTACACTGCCGTAAGTCATCCGACGACAAGACAGACTTCATGTCATCGGATACAGCTCATCTCGACCCGCTGAGATGTGATGTGACGCCTGCAAAGGAAACATCCCCCACCCCTTTTTGAAATGAGCTAAAAACTTGCTCCCACCAATAAAGGATAACTAAGATTCAATGGATTTTGATTCATATTCAACTACTGTGATCTCATACAGTCCCTAATACATGTTAGACTGATAGATATGACCATCTATATGATTTACTGGCCCTTAATTTAGAAATTACTTGCTCTTAAAAATGCTTGACAGGTCCTTTTTAAAAAAGACGTTATCCTCGCCCCTCATGTCCCCGCCACAAAGTGTCCTTGGACAGATAAATGCATGTTTTCATGAATGTGGTAAACGAGGCTGTAAGGAATGCCCATCACACTTGTCACAGTGTTCACTTGTGCCATTAATTCCTGTCAGTCATCAGCTGCAAAGTAATCTTTCACTAAACTGTCAATAAAACATCCCTAGTAGGTTAAACGATTAGATAAGAAGTCTTGGATGTGGGTAAACAAGGCTGTTATTAACTGGATGACACCCTTCCAGCGCCCTCTAATCAACCCTGCACAGAAACCACATGGTTTCCTCTGGTGGCAGTAGCCAACCGTGGCCTGCGTTCGCTACACTCACATACAGCAGAGGAGCTCAATCCTCAGAGAACAATTCACCCTTCAAAGCTTCATTCAGCATTTTCAACCATGTTGATTTCTGGTTTTGCCTATGGATGTACCGTGAGATATACTTTCTCTCCGCCCACTTGCACTCTGCACTCTGTGGAGGCCTCAGAAAACATGGATGTCGTTTTATCTACCTCGATTCAAACCACAAGCCCGAGCAGACCCCCCCCCCCCCCCCCCCCCCCCCTCCCCCCGCTGGGCTTGAAAAGCGGAGATCAAAGCGGCATAAAATTCGATGATCTCCATCCAGAAATGTTCAGAGCGTCAGTCCAGATACCGGGCGAGCACCGAGGAGATGGACATGATGCTGCACAGTGACGTCATTCTTTATTATATTTCGCCTGTGCAGCTTTTTCATCCTGCAGGAGGCTTCAGGCAGCCGGCGGTGGAGCCGGTGTGGTTTCTGAACCGTGTATTCAAATGATGGGTTTTAGAAGCGGTCTGAGACTGTGTGTTGTGTATTCGCATTTGACTGTAATACCACAATTAGACCGCAACTTATGCCATCTTTGTGTTTAAGTTTAATGGCCAATAGAACATTTGCATAAAGATTAAAGGAGACATTTTCAGGTTCCTGATGTTATTTCTGGGTTTACTCTCGTCTCTTTTAAGGATTTAGACACTTTAGATGCAAAGTGTTTTAATTCCTGTGTCGTTTACATCTTTGTTGGTGCATTGCTGCATTTCTTGACACATTAAATCCACCTCTGAAATCGTGTGAAACCACCGGCTGCACTACGTATCACTGTGGATCACACGAGACAAAACAAGGACCCAAAAATGCTGCTGAGGTTAAAACAAAGTCAACAGGGTCCCTTTAAAATGTTACTACAGTATATTGTATTGCTTCCTGTTGTGATAAGTTACCAGAGTCACAACTTTATGACTCCTTGTGGTGTAAACTAATGTGAATTTATTCAGATCATTGGTGGCGCGAATTTGTTTCCTTCCTTTTAAATACGAAACTCCAGGACTGTTCTGCTTTCTGTCCGTTCAGTCATGTCTGTTATAGATTGCAGTGATGGCACACGTGCACATGGACACGTTGCAGCCAGTGTGTGTGATAAAGAGGTTTATTTTGTTGTATTTAACCTGTCAAATTCTGTGAAACAAACACAACCATTCAGTGAATAGAAATATATAATTGCTGTTTTTTGTCGACGTATCATTAACAATCGGCTTGCGTTGTGTCACGCGCAGCAGGATCGCTGTAACGTGAAACTCATTATCATTTATGTATGAATTAAATCATGTCAAATAATTTAATTTAGACGTGGTCATTTTGTGCTCTTCTCTGCAGGCTTGTCGACGACAGGTGTGTGGTCCAGCCTGATGCAGGAGATCTGGCCAACCCGCCCAAAAAGTTCAGAGGTGAGTAGAAATGTACTAGTCACACTGGTTCAAGGTTAAACACACACACACCCACACACACACACACACACAGACACACACTTGTTTAAACTGTCGAGGCTGACCTGATCCTTGGCGCTCACTGTTATGTAACACAACATTGTGGTTTTAGAGAAGCTTTCATGTGTTTAAGTGACTCTGCAGGCCTCCGGTGGGTAAATACCCATTAACCTCAAAAAATGCGGCTCCACCACGTTAAGACCTTTGGGTGGCACTAAAGCCGACTCCCTGAGAGCGACTCCCGTGTGCCTGAATGCCTCTCTTCCTCTGCAGATTGCCTCTTCAAGGTGTGTCCCATGAACAGATACTCGGCCCAGAAGCAGTTCTGGAAGGCCAAACAAGGAAAACAAGGGAACAACAACACGCAGGCGGACCTGTTTAAGAAGTTACAGGTAGAACCTTTTGTCTCATTATGCTTCTCTTCTCGATCTCCCTTTTTTCATTTGCACCCCAAAAGCTTGAGTCGACCTCTGTTTCATCACTCAGCATGCAGCAGAGCTGGAGCAGAAGCAGAACGAGTCGGAGAACAAGAAGCTCCTCGGAGAAGTTGTCAAATACAGTAACGTCATCCAGGTACCGTCCACCTCTCCAGCAACACCAACACCCGCGGCGCCAGATTGTCTCGAGTCCGGAGCCTTGCTCTTGTTTTCTTGTTTACCAAGGTTACGTTACAGTCATCAAATCCCTGACACCTCAGGCAACACCGTGGAAGCTCACAGCGGTCAAATTTGGTTTCTGTGAGACTTGTTTTCCGGAAACTAAATCAGGAAAAGCAGTTACATATTCAACTGATGTTACGAAATGCATCCAGGGCAGTCTCCATTGTTCCACTGCTTCAGCCTGATCAATAAGAAATGTATCAGGATTGACTTTAAACGCTGGTTTAATTCGGCCCGTGTTTGTTAAATGGAATCAGGAAATGTGTCATGTGCTTCTACACACACCTCTTCAAATGAAGTCTAATAGAATTGAATAGTAAATCTCTGTTGAATCAAACAAGGAGTTACTGGAGGTGAAAACCAACAGCTGCTTTTTTCCCAAAATGTAGATCTGTTGTTACTTTTGTACAGTGGCAGAAGGTAATTATATACATTAACTCAAGCACTTCGAGGTACTTCTACTTCACTTGAGTATTTCCTTTTCATACAACTTGCTACTTCTACTCCACTGCTGTTCAGAATTATATGACAGCTCTAGTGGACTAGTTACTTTACACATTTAGATTTTGACACACGAGAAATATGGAGAGCAGCTGAAACGATCACTCGGTTAATTGATTAGTAGATGGACAGAAAAATTAAACGGTAACTTGCTTATTTCCAGTCCTTGGGGAGTTCTGCTGCATATGTGAAAAAAGTGTTATAAAGTATTTTGTGGCTCCAGACGAAGCTGCGTGTAATCTGATGAATTGCCTCAAGTGTCACTCAGTGGCTACATTGCATTATGGGTAATGAAGCCATCGGGATTTGGAAAGGAAGAAAAATGCGTGGAGTAAAAACGGTTCTGCTGTGTTGATTTTGATCATTTGCTTTTAAAAACCGTCCTTAATGAGAACCTGCCACCTTCGTTACCCACAATGCAACAGCCGCTGACATTCATCACTGGAGGAAATGTGTCAGATTATATTCAGCTTCTTCTGGAGCATCTGTAGTGATAATAATCTGATGATATAATATGTTATGCCACTGACAATTTAACTTAAAGTATTTCTACAGCGGTGTAATACTTCTAACACTTCATCCCTTGCTGCTCTTGAAGTATTTAAACACCTCGATTCTTCTCGCTCAGCTCCTGCACATTAAGAGTAACAAGTACCTGACGGTGAACAAGCGTCTTCCCGCTCTGCTGGAGAAGAACGCCATGCGGGTTTCTTTGGACCCGGCCGGTAACGAGGGCTCCTGGTTCTACATCCAGCCCTTCTGGAAGCTCCGCAGCGAAGGAGACAATGTAGGTCCACCTCCACTCACCTTTCTATAGACAGGAAGTCGTGAACAGCAACTTGACTTTCCTCTCTGTTACGAGCAGATGTCGTATGTCGTTTGGCGTTTGAGCCGACTTTTTTCATCCTGTACACTGTCAGTTCATTGTTCGTCCTGTTCCAGTAACATTTCTGATTTTGTCCTTCCCCTTTTGGCTTTAGCATCCTATGGTTAAAGGTATTGCTCTTGATTGTGCATGGTGTTTGTGCATTATTCAGTCAGACACAGAATATCATGTACAAAGCATGGATACACCGACCTCCCCAATGCATGTAGGCTTCTAGGTTGAGCTTTAAAAACATCCCCCCCCGGATGTGACTTTCTATCCACTGTATGTCACTGATACTGCTTCACTTTATTTTAATATGTGTTTAAAGTTCCCCTCCACTCATAAAACAAGTTTTTTTCTTATGTTTATGTCCTCTAAAATGCCTGACATTGATTTTACTGACTTGTGTGCAACATTTATCACTCGAGAGGTGTTTTCACGTTGCTCCACTGAAAGGTGAAATGTCTGTGCACTTCAAAAAGCCAACTGCTGTCTAATACACAACCACTAATGCTGTTTTCACAAGTACCAGTAACAAGCTAAAAAACAACACCAACAAATCAAAGATGCTAACAACACTTTCCGTCCTGATTCATCTAAGATTTTGCTGATTTTGATGCAGAACAGACTTCTCGTCTGCGACTGTCTGAGGCTCAAACATGTTTCGTCATGACTGAATCTCTCCGATGTTTCCTCTAACGTCAGCCATCTTTGATCCGCACCACAAAATATCACATTGAGATTGTTATTCTATGTGCAAGTGAGCCTCAGTTAGATAAGAATGAAACACAAACACATATAAAGCTAGTTTTCATGTTCATAATTTTTGGTTAAATATGCATTAGTGCACAAAAACAAATGAGTTTTTCTGTTTTAAGCTCCTGTCCCTTTAAGACCCGCCTCTTTAATGCCCGGTCCGCTGTGATTGGTCGGTTCAAACACACTTGACAGAGCAGCCGTGCAAAATCAATTCTAAAGAGCCAAACTAACTAATAGGCATACATTTGGAAAATGTGTGACATGAGGAGATAGTGTGATGTCACAAAGTCACAGAATTAAAGGCGGGGCTACCGATGAGGCGTTTAAGGAGCAGTGTTTTCTGTGGGAAAGAGGACCTTGACCTTTCTTGACTTTTGAGATATTTTACATGCGCAAGAACCTGATATAAAATACTGAAGGAAAGGAAAAATGAAAAAGCATGATGGGTGTCCTTTAAATATACCTTCAAATAGACGACAGCATGACAAAATGACCGATATACTTGGTGCAGGTATGAAACTGAAAACATGTGTGTGAGTACAATATGTAGAAAATAAAAGGATTTTAAAAAGTAGGATAAATAAATGAAAGCATTCTAAAATAACTTGGTGTTTAGTTACAAAAACAATACATTTTTCTGTCTGGAGGGGAACTTTAAACATTCCAACACGACATTGGAATATGTGTGACGATGAGCCACCGGTGTCTAAAGCCACGGTGTGCTTGTGTGCGCCTGGTAAACATGACATGACGGCTATGACAGCGTAGATTTAGGGAGTTAAGCGAGCATGTGTTGTGCAAGCAATGATACAATAACAGGCTGTGTACTTCTCAGTCACCATATCTTCATATGCTGCATTCATGTGCACTCACCGTGGTTTGAACCGAGCTGTCTCTCATGTGAAGCTCGGCCTGTTGCTGTTACACTGAGCACCTTGTTTTTCAAAATAAGAGTCATGTTTGCAGACCTGAGACAAACCCCCCCTTTGCATGGAAACACATACCTACTTTCTGTTTGGTCCATTTGAACACTGCTAGAAAGTTCACCTGCCTGCGTCTCCTGCCTGTGTGTGTGACTGTCTCTTAATTGGGTTCAAGGTGGTGGTTGGAGACAAGGTGGTGCTGATGCCAGTGAACGCAGGGCAGCCTCTTCACGCCAGTAACATCGAGCTGCTGGACAACCCCGGCTGCAAAGAGGTGGGATGAGATCAGTGCTGGTAACATACAGCGAGATGAACCTGTAGCTTGTCTTCTAGCTTAATTAGTGGCTGGTGTTATCAGGAACACGTCGCTTCATTTCACGTTTCTCTTTATTCTCCGCTTCACGCCGCAGGTCAACGCCGTCAACTGCAACACCAGCTGGAAGATTGCCTTGTTCATGAAGTTCAGCGACTACAGGGAAGACGTGCTGAAGGGGGTGTGTTATTTTGTACTTTATCTTTTAATCCGTAGCGCCTACAGCGTGCAGGTATCTGTCACAGAAATCTGAGGGTTTTTTTTTCCTGTCCTCTCGTCAGGGAGACGTGGTGCGGCTGTTTCACGCCGAGCAGGAGAAGTTTCTGACCGGTGACGAGTACAAGAAGCAGCAGCACGTCTTCCTCAGGACCACGCTGCGGCAGTCCGCCACATCCGCCACCAGCTCCAAGGCTCTCTGGGAGATCGAGGTAGAACGAACACGGGGATAAACAACATTGTTTATGGATGCAGTTGAAAAGAATCATTCGTCAAGCTCAGTTTAGATATAATAAATCAACAAATGTTTCATTTTCAAGCAGGTGAATTGACGGTTTGGTCATATTATAATGGCTAAGGTCCATTTCTCCCGAACGTCGACCTTTATTTCCTCTTTGATGACCTTTTATCAACCTTTAGTTCTTTGTCACACATTGTCTATTGTACTTCATCTTCCTCTTATCAGCTTTCACTAAATTGTAGTTCCTGTTGTGCCGGAACGTACTTATGTTACCGTATCAGCTGTTGAGATGTCGTCGTGTCAGAATGACAAACAAATTCCTGCTGTGCTCATGTCTTAGGGTGACTCTCATTCTCCCCCTTACGCAGGAAGTGTAACAAGTTACTTTTTACTTGTACGGCTCCTACTGCATAGATAGCGTTTCTTCCATCAGATATCTTACCCAGGGACAAGCTTCTGTACAAGTTGCCCACTGAACGTCTCTCCTCAACCAATTCTCTTCTCTGAAATCCAGTTTCTGTTGTTGAGCCGGAGTCCTTCCTGCTTCACTGGCAGTAAACGCCTCATTTCCAGCAGCAGTGTTTTATTTACATGGCTGTGCTGCCGTATCAGATCAGTCAGGGTTCTGGAGGAATTCAACCAACATGCTGTATTTTCCGCAGTTATTTCGCACAAAGTTTGCGTCAAATGTTCTTTGCATCTTCTACTGAGACAAACACAAAATAACGGCTAATGGAAACACTTCCAGCTGACGGTTAAACTCTCTCCCTCATCCTCCATCCTTCGTACAGTGATTTACCTGGTAGCCTGTCATGTCCTGACCTGACCTGACACACTTACACGTCATCGTAACACAGCCTCGGATAAAAAGCAATCTGTTCCTGCAGCCCAGGAATGCAGCATGACTTCATAGAACAACTGTGATATCATTTGTGATTTGGAAATTGCAAACCCTGATGCTGCTTGTCACTGGGGAAAGTAAGAATATTACAGTAACTAGTTACTTTCCAACACTGCGCATTTCATGTAGTTTGTGAACTATTGTCATTTTGAATAACAGAAATTATCCCAAGAAACAGTCCTCTCCTACACCGAGCTGTTTTGTCTGCTAAACAGGCTCTTTATTGAGATTACATCATTTTGATCCATTTATTTTCATTCTTTTATCTTGTTTTTTACATGTTATATCTATATAGATTTAAAGGAAAATGTTTCATTTATGAAAAAAAGCTTCCTTGAATCACCTTAACAAACCCAGACTCTCGGTGACCAGTGCTGTTCCACACAAACGGATGTAAAATGAATGAAAACAATGAATAATGTTTTAAAAGTCACTCTGCGTTGTATCGGAGCGTACTGTATTGGAGTCGAGCACAGACTGACACTGAACCAAACACTCGCAGGAGACAGAAAACATCACAGACGGGGGACGAAAGCTGATGTTGGTGGACGTTTCACGCTCCTTGTTTCGTGTCTTTGTGTCAGGTTGTGCACTACGACCCCTGCAGAGGCGGAGCCGGCCAGTGGAACAGCCTCTTTCGCTTCAAACACCTGGCGACCGGGAACTACCTCGCAGCGGAGGTGAGTTTGTCCATCGTTTGGTCTCTGCTTCGTGATTGCAATTAACTCTGCAGCACGTTCAGAAAGTCGCTCGCACTCCTGATCACTTTGTCTGAGTCACTGAAGCACAGCTGAAGGGGAGTTTATGGGATGTGCTGTAGGTGGCAGTGTTCCCATTGATATGGCCACTATCGCCCATCTCCGGCTGCTGAGCAGTCTGGATTTGGGTGATGGGGGGGGGGGGATGATAATGACAGGATTATGATCAGAGCTGTTTTGAGATTTCTTGAGGTCACTGACTGCTCATTTCCCCCGCAGGTGAACCCTGAATTCAAAGACAACACGGTGGAGCCCAAAGGAGAGGTGAGTCGGTCAAACACGGCTGCAGAAAAAAACACTGCGCCTCGCCTCTGACTGGTCCGCCACTGACATAAATTTCACATTTTATGATTCAGGACACGCAAAAGGCAATGCAAATAGTTTGTAATGTTGCACAATAGATGAGTCACGGCGCCCTCGAACTGAAGACACAAGTGTGTTTTTCGTAGAGGGAGCAATTATCTCAGCGGTTATTCATTGTCTGTCCAACTTCGGGGCCCTTCTCTCCGTCTCCTCATGCTTTGGTTATGCAATATCACCAGTTCTCTCACACTCGCAAAGTACTTGTGCTCGCACTCACGCACGCACACACAACTCTGAATCTATATCTAGACATTTCGTTCAGCTCTCAGCCACCTTGCGCATTTGTATTCTGGCAACGCACAGGAACACGCGCACACACACACACGCACACAGACACACACACACACACACAGCCTCACACTCTCCCATGCACATGCTGAATTTCAGACACACAGGGGGCTCCTTACATAACGTCTGGGTGTGGGGGTGCCCTGCGAGAGGGGATGGAGGGGAGGCAGACGTGCTGTCTGCTCTGCTCCACTCGCCTGTGCTAAGCTGGTGGGGTGAGTCACCAGCATTGGGAGGAGGGAGGGGGGGGGGGGGGGAGTGGGAGGATGGAGAAGCTGAGGCGTGGAGGCAGCTCTGGGGAGCTTCCCATTGACATGCAGAGAACAGTGGGAGAAATTAACCCTCGCCATTATCTGCCGCATCTGCACAGCGCAGACTGTTAGCAGCCTACGTGCTGCAGAGTCGAACACAGCACACAGAGAAGTCACGGCTCTCCGGCTACGTTTCTGCGTAATTTGATACCTCATTAGTGTAAGGCGCTGTGACAGTATAGTTTGGCTCGCATCCGTCTGTCGTCAATTATAGATTTTATCAACAGTCGGGCTATCAGTTTCCTACGCCTGTATGTGTGGATAGTCGAGGCGAACCGGCTCAAAACACGTCTCTGCTTTTACTTTTTGGTCACATGGACTCACTGACACTCGACACTTTCACTGTTCACCTTAATGAGGCCGTTCTTTAAGATTATAGCCGGATGTGAGGGGTGACTGATAAGTTCGTGGCCTAAGGCAGACGAGAAGGAGTTACACAGGTCTTCTTTTCCGTGCACATGCAGTTCGACTCTTTAGAGTGATCAGGTAGAAGTTTGTGGTTAACAGCTTTTGTGCTATTTCTGTTTCGGGTAATTGAAAATTGCAAGTCAGCACTGTGTGAGGAAATGGACAAGACCTCAAGACGACAGTGATGACGGCTGCCGACCACACATGCAGATTCCCGTCCTGTTCACCTGTTTTGACGCCCTCCGACTGTCGTACCTGTTCTCTAAGATGAAGAAGGTGTTCAGTAGTCGGTGATGATGATGTTACCGCTTTGGACTAAGTGTGTAAATGTAGGAGTGGATGATTTGACTCCTCCAACTTTGTCTGTGCGATTTGAAACCTTGGCCTTAGTGTGTTGTCCAACTTGTTTCACACTATCCTGTGCATCTATACGTTTAATGTCATAATCCTAAATCGTATACCAAATATGCTGCTGGCTTTTTCCTCCTTTATCTGTATTTTAGTATTAGAAACTGACTTCTTTGGGATTGTGCGCTTTGTTTTTCAATCATCACCCCAATTATTTTATCACATTGTCAATAAAATGTCAGAAGATTGTGAAAATAGTGAAAAACACCCTAAAAAACGAATGCCCACTGCAGTTTCCCACGATCTAATTTGACCGTACTGCGTCTTTTATAGAAGCACACAAGATTTTAGATTTACTGAGAAGAAGGAGGGGAAACTTGAGGAATAATCAGAATCAATGAAGACACACGTTATTGTATTGGTTAAATGTTTGAGCTGAAAATATGTCGTCTTGATCCACCTGCTCCGGTTTACTTTGGACTCGGATCCTGAAGTTTAGATTTACGATCTCATTTAGCAAAGAAAAGCGGCAAATCAGAATCATGAACGTTTGACATTTTTTCTTGAAAATGGCTTAAAATGATCAATCGGTTATTTAAAAAAAGTTGTAGATTGATCTTCTGTTTGATCCGCCATCAGCTAATCTCACCAACAGCTTGGGTCGACAAAATAACAGTTTACAGAAATAATCAGTAACCAAAGTCGTAGTTAGATGCACACACAGGCTCCAGGTGAAGTTCACTGACTTGTAACAGCATAAACACACTCGAGCATCTTTCTGTTATATATTAAATATATAGGCCGACCACACAAAGGGACATGTAGTGTTGTGCACTGTGTGTTTAAAGATTGTTGGTGCTGCAAAAGAAAATAATCCACCGTGTGAGTATTGATAAAAGACTTAACTGTCTGCACCGTACAAGCTTTAAGACCGCTGACACTAACTTCTCCTTCCTGTGTGTGTGTGTGTGTGTGTGTGTGGTGTGTGTGTGTTTGTGTGTGTGCAGAACGAGACGGACATTGTGTTCTCCAAGAGGAAGCATCAGGCAGCGGAGAAGATTGCTTTCACCCTGGTTTCTGTTCCCCATGGGAATGACATCGCCTCTCTGTTTGAGCTGGACGCCACCACTCTGCAGCGGGCCGACTGCCTCGTGCCCAGGTCAGACACTCACCCGGGGGCGGGTGGTGGTGGTGGGGGTAACATCTGCTGTAGTTTTAATCCACGGGAGGGGCAATTGTTCGCCAGAGTTCACAGCACAGAGCACAGCGGTTATTGTCGGGAAATCTGCCATTAGGGTGAGATAATATCACTTAGTCTGACATCAAAACCAACTGCTGCCGCGAGTTTCCTTCAAGAGAGTGTCGCTTTGTTTGTCGGGAATAAAAACTACCTGAAACAGCCGACACTTGTTACTGGATCATTTCACAAACAAATGGAACTGTGTTAGAAGTTCAGGGACAGGGAGTCTGCATCAGTAATACAATGACAGATTTCTTGCAATGACTTTGTTTTGAAGGGAAAGGCAGAAATAAAATGTCTCAGCAGTTTACTACCCAATCAAAACTGCTGAAATTGTAAACACTGTTTTGTCTGAATGAGGGATTTATCTTTTTTTTAGGATTGTATGTGCCCCCTAACAAAAAAGCCGGCCCCAACCTGGCCCCAACCTATTAAAACTGGTCTAGAACCGCCACTGTTCTAAACACAAAGAGCACTCAGGGTTTTGCAGGTATCTTCTGGTCATAAACCAAAGAGTTGGATAAATTAGAGAAAAATGTACCTCACAAATGACAAATCACTAAAGTTCATCCTCAGGAGGATACGACCGAACTTCATGGCAGCCCATGTAGTAGTTGTTAAAGGTGTCGTTAGAGCAAAAGTCATGGAATCAGAAGGACTCTGAAGGTTTTTTATGCTTTGGGGTCCAAGATGCAATATGTCACTTTCAAAGT
This sequence comes from Sparus aurata, assembly GCF_900880675.1. Classification (NCBI taxonomy): domain Eukaryota; kingdom Metazoa; phylum Chordata; class Actinopteri; order Spariformes; family Sparidae; genus Sparus; species Sparus aurata. The sequence continues at coordinate 7,415,691 of NC_044194.1, read as the reverse complement.
TTACAAAATGATCAACAGAAAGTGAAGAAGTAAAGTTTTGTCGTCATGATGTCACCAGTATGTATTGTTGCAGAGGTATCGACTTAAGTTAGCATATAAATCAGCTAACCCTGGCCCGTCACAGTCCACAGCTCCTGGGCTAACAGTGTGTAAACGCCAACGCTCCCCTTCTGGACCGCTAGCTCCACGGCTAACTGAGCCAACTACGTAATGGCAGCCTCAGTTAGCAGCAGTTAGCGGTGACTCCGGTGATGTGCTGCCCCCTGCTGGTTTGGAGTAAGAATTCGACAGGTGTTAAAATTGGCCTTTAAGACTAGATATGAGGCTGACTGACTCTCTAGGATCAGTTCATTAACAACAACAAGCAATCAACTAAAATAATAATAATAAAAGCATGCACATCCAAAAGAGTTGCAAAAGTGACCTTACAAATATAAAAAATATGTACAGTGAACTCCATGAGTATGATTCATCTGTGCAGCATTATCTGAAGCACCTAAATTTGCCAGAACCAGATCATCACATAAAGAAATCTCATGTCATTATGGCCCAGTGACGAGGGATGGTTACTAATCATAGTGCAGAGTATGAATCCACAGGGCCTCAGTGAAAACACAGTGCACATGCTAAACTACCTGTCCCATCCTTTCTCAGAAACTCCTACGTGAGACTTCGGCACCTGTGCACCAACACCTGGGTGACGAGCACCAACGTCCCCATCGACGCAGAGGAGGAGCGCCCTGTCATGCTCAAGGTCTCCACACACACACGCACACACACACACACACACACACACACACACACACACACACACACACATACACCCACACACACACACAAGTTAAACAAACATGGATGCATTGTTTGGACTTTTCTCTTGGCTCTCACGACAGATCGGCACCTGTCCCACTAAAGAGGACAAAGAGGCTTTCGCCATCGTGTCCGTTCCCCTGTCGGAGGTCAGAGACCTGGACTTTGCCAACGACGCCAGCAAGGTCCTGGAGTCGACTGTGAGGAAGCTTCAGTACGGCAACATCGCTCAGAACGAGAGGAGGTGCGGACACATGACGGGACAGGCGACACGGGACGGTGCGCACGTTTTACGATTGCATTTCAGTGTAACGTCCTTGATATGTATTTTCAGGTTTGTGACTAAGCTCCTGGAGGACCTGGTGTTCTTTGTGTGCGTGGTACCGAACAACGGCCAGGATGTTCTGTCCGTGGTCACCTCGACACCCAACCGAGAGAGGCAGAAACTCATGAGGGAACAAAACATCCTCGCCCAGGTTGGCACGAGCACGCAAGCACCAATTCAGAAGTGTTTGTATCAAATTATCTTCCTTTTTCATTATCATCGTATGCTCGTTTCTGTCCCATCAGATCTTCGGCATCCTGAAGGCTCCGTTCACGGATCAGGGCGAGGGTCCGATGCTCAAGTTGGAGGATTTGGGCGACCAGCGCTACGCCCACTTCAAGTACATGTTGAGGCTCTGCTACCGGGTGCTGCGCCACTCCCAGCAGGACTATCGCAAGAACCAGGCATGTTTTCCTCCTTGTGCACAAGTCTGACGTCGAGTGTTCATTGAGTTCATCCACACGCTCGTCATCACAGGGATGTGGGGAAGCTGAAGGACAGAGGGTGGATCTTTGTTTTTAATGACGTGTTTCAGGTCTAAACAAAAAAACAGGAGACGAGAGCAAATGCATGAGTTTGAGTTTATGAGTTTTGTGAGGCAGGTTTCATCTTTGCTCAGACTGTCGGTGATATTTCCAAGATGGAAGCGATGTGAATGTGTTTTTTTAACAGGAGATTCTGGCTTTTTTTTTTCTGGGAGATTATCAGTCTGATCACAGCTGCTGTGACGATGCCCTCAATCTAGAAAACAAAGGCGTCTTCAAACAGTCTTTAGAATCGATTATTGGACTGGAGATGAATAATTCACGACACGTTTGTTAATGAAAGTGAGCTGAGCGGATGATGGTGGAAGTTTTGTTTGGGAGGAAGTTCATTTACACTGAAGGCTTTGTGCCGCTCAGGTACGACCAGCTGCTCGCTAATTTTAAGACAGATACGCCTTCATAGGTTATTCTACTTCTTTCTGCTTTTGCTGCCGTCGTCCAGCGTTTCAGCACGTCATAGATAAACATATGATGTGTGTGTGTGGGTTTTATAACAAGAGTAAAAGTAGTACAACAGCTGTACCTTGCTGAAAGTTTCTTTTTCATTTCCTGCTTTTATTCTCGTTCCACTCACCAAATAATTACTTCACTACAGCCACCGGCCTTTTTTAAAAGACATTTCTACACATCACGGGAGGAAAACTACATTTGTAAATGATAAAACCTTGAATAGAACAAAGCCGTTGTTAATGATTTTAGTATCACCTGTGCTTCTCTATTATAACATATCAAAACGCCTGCTGTGAAAATGCCTCAGATACAGCTGGAGCTCCGGAGGAGGAGCAGGGACGTCTAGTAATCGGAAGTGCGCTGGTTTGAATCCCCGGCTCCCCTAGCTGCATGTCGGAGTGTCCTTGAGCAAGACACTGAACCCCAAATAGCTCCTGATGAGCGGCTTCTGCAAGTGTGTGAATGTGTGAATGTGACAAGTGTAAAGTGTTTCAAGCGGTCTGTAGACTGGAACATTTGCTAGGAACACCTTTGAAAATATGAAGATTTGCTTGTGTGTCTCAATTTTATTTAATTGCAAATTAAATATTTTAGTTTATGTCGGGCTCGTCGAGCAAACTAAGCAACTCCTCCACAGACACAGGCGTCGTTTGCAGCATCAAGTAGGTCGCGTTGAGCCGCTCGGTGGCCAACAGGCTGCGGATGTGATTCAGCACATTTTATACTCCTCAAACTTTTCTTCTCAACTTCACGCCGCCGCCGCCACATCGCAAGTGTTTACAACCAAGTGTGTTTCTTTATTCCGCGCAGGAATATATAGCCAAGAAGTTCTCCATCATGCAGTCTCAGATTGGGTATGAGATCCTGGCCGAGGACACGATCACTGCCCTGCTGCACAACAACCGCAAGCTGCTGGAGAAACACATCACAGCCAGAGAGATCGAGACCTTCGTCAACCTGCTGAGGCGCAACAGGGAGCCCAGGTCGGACGCGTTCACCTCCCGCAGATGAGATGACCTAAAGAAACTATTTAATAATAGGAAGTATAGGAAGAGTCTGACAGAGCGGATACAACTGTGTGATTCTGTAGGAAAGACACGATGATGGAAACACAGTAGAATGCTCTTCATGCAGGAGAAAAACATTTCTCATATATTAAATACATTTTTTGAACGTTTAAGGTTTAAACTGTGCAAGTTGAATCAGGCGCATGTTATTTTCATCTTCTTAAATATTTAAATATATATATATTTAATTATATTTAGTTATTGAATACAGTACATAAAATGTTATCTTACATATGTTGAGATATACCAAGTAATGCAGTTTTTCATATATCCTATTAAAAATAGAAATTTGATTTCGCCCAAATATTATCTGGTAATATATGCATAACATATATTTATTTAAGTATAAATACATATCAGTATATATTACCATTATATTATCAAAAAGTACATTCATTATATTTTGTTGTTTATTCTTGAAGCAAAATAGATGTGAACTCGTTTTGTATATCGCTCATATGCTTGTTAATAAGGGACAGATGGATGCAATCAAATACAATTTGTGAATCTTACTTATTTAAACTACATTTTTTGATTTAAGATTATCAGTTATTTATCATAAATTCACCTTTAATTTCGCCTTATTTCCGCTATGTGATCGCACATTTTGTTGTTTTGTATCCGAGTGTGTTTTAGGTGAATTGTAACTATTATTTAATCATCTTTACATGTCAGAATACAGAAAGTTCTGTAAGAAACAAAGCAGTGGTTAGAGTTCTTGGAGTAAAACCGAATAATCACAAGATGCTACATGCAGACGGGAGCGCGCTCCGACTCTCATGTGAACAGTCAGCTCGTGTGTTCCTGTGCTGGATCTTTTGTGTGTGTGAAACATTTGGTTTAATGTGTTGATTCATGTCTGTTTTTACTCTCCCAGATTCCTGGATTATCTCTCTGATCTCTGCGTGTCCAACAAGACTGCCATCCCCGTCACGCAGGAGCTTATCTGTAAATTTATGCTGAACCCCACCAACGCAGACATCCTCATCCAGACCAAGTGAGTCACACCCTGTGGTATCTATATTTAAAGCATCCGAGTTGATCCTGGCGTGTTTCAGTCACTCCGTCTTCAAACATGTATAAACACGCACATACGGTGCTCTGTGCAGTTTTCCTCTCGTGTGAAACAGCCCCGACGTCGGACTGTGATATGTGCGGTTTGTCGTGGAACTGCTTTTAATGTCGCGCGTTCTCCCTCACAGGCTGATCCCCAACACGGAGACCACCCTGGAGTCGTCTCTGCTGCAGGAGGAGGCGGAGGAGGAGGAGGTGTGGCTCTACTGGATCGACAGCCACAAGGAGCCCCACGGCAAATCCATCCGCCACCTGGCCCAGGATGCTAAGGGCAACCACAAGATGGATGTAGACATCATCACCTATTACAGGTGACGGCGGTGCACTTAGCTGCCCCACGTGCTACACCTGCTTTCCCCAGTAACACACAAGCAAGACAGAATATACCTTTTTCCCCTTTTCTCCCCTTCACACGGTGCTTCTTCTCCCTCCCCGCCTCCTCTCTAGGTACCAGCTCAACCTGTTTGCTAAAATGTGTCTGGACCGTCAGTACCTGGCCATCAACCAGATCACCTGCCAGCTCCCCGTGGATCTGATCCTGCGCTGCATGTTCGACGACTGCCTGCCCTACAACCTCCGGGCCTCCTTCTGCCGCCTCATGCTGCACATGCACGTGGACCGCGACCCGCAGGAGGCCGTGGTGCCCGTCCGCTACGCCCGCCTCTGGACCGAGATCCCCTCCAAGATCACCATCCACGAGTAGGCGCCCGTCCGTGTGATCTTGTGTGCTTTGTTACGCGCAGGCTGTGATCGTGATTGAGGTCGTGCTTCTCCACAGGTTCGAGTACGAGTCCGCCGACACCTCCAGGGAGGAGATGAAGAGGAAGTTTGCTCCCACTATGGAGTTTGTGGAAGAGTACCTGAGAGATGTGGTCAGCCAGCCTTATCCGTTCGGGGATAAAGACAAGAATGAACTCACGCTAGAAGTAAACTCAACTGCAACGTGTCTCATTTTCTTCATTTCCTCACGTCGGCTCTCCGTGTGACGTTCTGGGTTTTACCTCTCTCCTCCAGGTGGTGAATCTGGCCCGCAACCTGGTCTACTTCGGCTTCTACAGCTTTAGCGAGCTGCTGCGTCTCACGCGCACTCTGCTGGCGATCCTGGATATTGTCCAGCACCCGCTCACCTTCATGAACAAGCTCAACAAGAGCCCAGAGGCTGGTCAGTGCTGCAACACGGTCAAAGTGCATGAATTCACTGCATTGCTCAACGTAGATCTTCTTGAAAAACCGCTGTTTCCTATTAAAAGAGACCAATCTAATTGATCAGGCAGGAGGATGCAGATCTATTATACAAGAGAGGGACGTATTATTCAAGTTAGAGACAGACAATAATCCGTTGTCAGGAGCCCTCAGCTTTCTAGATGCGGTATGTGGATGCAGCAGTTCATAAATGTATGCAGGAGCAAAGCTACGCACAAAAGCTTTGGGATTTAGACTTCGCCTGTGCAAGTAGCACCCGGCAGACAGCGGTAGAAAAAGGTGATAGTTTGCAGATCTTGGTAGGAGAAGCTTTGGTGTCAGTGGAACCGAAATAACATGTCGATACGAGGTCAAAGATGACATACTTCAGATCACAGAACTAAAAACACAGATCGTGCTCTTGGAAATGATTCAGGAGAGGCTGTAACGGGCTTGAAAAAAAAACCTCTTTCGGCAATGTTTAACATCGCTGAGAGAGGTTCCCGCACCATTTATTTGATGTCCTCAGGGCATTTTTTTTCCAGCTTTTATGAAACACATCATCAAACTTGGCTGAAATGCATCAACTGTGTGAGTGGAAGTAAATGATGAGGCTTCGGGATGCAAAATGTGTGACGATGAGTGTTCTCCTTCAGGCAACAATGTCCTGCGCACGATCCACGGCGTCGGGGAAATGATGACTCAGATGGTGATGAGTCGAGGCGTGCTGCACAGCCTCCCCGACACCCCTCCCTCCCTCCGCTACGGGAAGGGACTCTTGCTGCCGGACATCGAGGACGTCATGGTGATGGACACCAAGCTGAAGATCATCGAGATCCTGCAAGTAAGCGCCACCTGCTGGACGCACCTTCGACGACTTCTGGAGTTGCTCAGCTGTTTGATTTCAATGTTTGATTGTGTTTTTTTCTTGTGTGTGTATTTTTTGTTCCCCCGTTAGTTCATCCTGAGCGTGCGGCTGGATTACAGGATCACATACTTGTTGTCCATCTACAAGAAAGAGTTTGGGGACAAGAGCATCGCCGACAGCTCCGCCTCACTGGCGGAAATGCTCCCGATGACATGTGAGACTTTTCTTCTTCTCCTTAAAAAAGACAATGCGAAGCGTTCGTTCTGCCGCACTTCACTGACTCGTTGTCCACTTTATTGTGTCCCCAGCTTCTGAGCCGGACATCGACGAGATTGCCACCAAAGCAGAGAGCATGTTTGCGGGGAGGTTGGTGGCGATTTGCTTAAATACACTCAAACATTTTTACAAATAAAGATGCAACCTGAACCTCCTGGCGTTGTGTGATTCCAGCTCGGAGCTGAGTGCGGTGGAGCTGGACGACGAGGGCGGCCGGACGTTTCTGAGGGTCCTGATCCACCTGATCATGCAGGATTACCCCCCGCTGGTGTCCGGCTCGCTGCAGCTCATCTTCAAACACTTCAGCCAGAGAGCCGAGGTGCTGCAGGCCTTCAAACAGGTAGCGACAGAGTGCGGCGTTAGGCACTTCCTGAGCTAAGTGATTCTTGTCATGGTTGATGTAATCAGTTTGGATTAGGAGGGTTCTCCAAAGGGCCGAACAGCGGCGGCTGTAAACTGTCTCGCTCAGAGCTTCCTCAGCTCCCATTTCAACAACTCGCTGACGTCCCAAAGTGGTGCAGGGAGACTTCTTGGCAGAGATTTGCTCTCACACACATTTGTTCTTAGCCTGGTTTATTTCTCATCAAGTGTGTGCGTGTGTTTTCCAGGTCCAGCTGCTGGTGTCCGAGCAGGACGTGGAGAACTACAAGCAGATCAAGACAGACCTGGATCAGCTGCGTCTGACTGTGGAGAAGTCGGAGCTGTGGGTGGAGAAGAGTGGAGCCTACAACGGTGAAGACCTCGGGGTCCGGCAGGGCAAAGAGCAGAACATCGAGGTGCTGTACCGTCGTTCAGTGGCCTCGCCACCATCAAAAAGCAAAACCTCACACTCGAGATATTAGTGTGAAATGACATTTGTTTCCTCCACAGGAAGTCACTATATTTATCGTGGGCATCCTGTCAGTCACTCAGCTGCACTGTAAACGGCGTCTTTGTTTATTGTTTCTGTCGTTCATCAGAGCTGTTTTGTTAGCCTACTGCAGCCGAATAATGAATAATAATATCTGGCAGAACAGGAAGCTGCTGTAAATCAGCTTTTATTAGTCCGGCCTGTAACATGTAGGGTGCTTTTTTACATCATTATTATTACAATAATGCAGTAATAGTGGCGATAAGGATCGGAGCGGGGATGTTTCCCACCGCACTGTGACGAATGCCTGGTGATTAGAGGCTGGATGTCGAGGTGATCGCACGCCAGAGATAAACCTTTATAGACGTGTGCCTTCACGTTTAAAGGTGCAATATGTTAAAAAAGGGTTGAGGTCCGTTTCCACGTTATGACATTGATGTATTGTGTTGCAGAAATATCTACTGAAGTTAGCATGCTAACCAGCTAGCCCCTGGCCTATCTCACTTCAACACTTTGGGCTCTAAATCCGGACTGCTAGCTGCACGGCTAACTAAGCTAACTAGTTTCTGGTAGCTATAGTTAGCAGCAGTTAGCAGTTATTCTAGTAATTTGCTGCCCCCCCCCCCCCTTTGTTTTGAGCATAAATGGAACAAGATGCCAATCCTTACATATTGCACCTTTTAAATATAAAATGTCTTTTGCTCACGTGTTTCTCTCTGCAGGAGGTCGTGTTGAGCCCGGTGCAGGATGGAGACATCAAGCCTCAAATTGACAGCAACAAGGCAAACAACTACAACATTGTTAAAGAGGTGAGCTCTGGTCTGCATCTCCTGATTATTTATGACACTTTGTTCTGTAGTGTGTCTCTAATAGATGTGTGTGTGTGTGTGTGTGTGTGTGATATTCAGATCCTCCTGAGGCTCAGTAAGCTGTGTTATCCCAGTAAGAAGAGTCGTGTGCAGCAGCAGAGGCTGCTGAAGAACATGGGCGCTCACACTGTGGTGCTGGACCTGCTGCAGATCCCGTATGAGACGGTGAGTCATGTCGAACCGGATGACTCCTCGCGCTGAAATCTCCGTCTGTCTGTCTGACATTCCCTCACATAATGCCTCCTTTTGTTTGTTCGGTTCTGCCCTTCGCACAGAGCGACGAGAAGATGAATGAGATCATGACCCTGGCACACACGTTTCTGCAGAATTTCTGCAGAGGAAACCCTCAGAACCAGGCTCTGCTGCACAAGCACCTGAACCTCTTCCTCACTCCGGGGGTAAATTGATATGACATCGCTGTTCTTTCCCCCCTCGTTGATCTACCTTGTGTTCTTTTCTGGCAGCCTTAGCCTTTAATAAAATGCACAAGGTCCCCAACAAGTGATATTTTATCCTAGTTTTTTATGAGCAGGACCAGATTTCTTTGTTTCTGTTTTCCTGTTTTGCAAATAAATCAGTTTACTGACGTTATAAAGATCCTCTTCTGTGTTTTCCCCCAGTTGCTGGAGGCGGAGACGATGCGTCACATCTTCATGAACAACTACCAGCTGTGCAACGAGATCAGCGACCGCGTGGTCCATCACTTCGTCCACTGCATCGAAACACACGGGAGACACGTTCAGTACCTCAAGTTCCTGGAAACCATCGTGAAAGCCGACGGGAAGTATGTGAAGAAGTGTCAGGACAAAGTGATGACGGAGGTGAGAACGACATTCACGTCTCATCAATCCACACGACAGCTTCCGAGAATAAGGAGTATCAGCGGAGAAAGAATTTAACGCGCTTGTTACTGTCACTTTGGGGTCCAGCTGGTGAACGGCGGCGAGGACGTGCTGGTGTTCTACAACGACCGCTCCTCCTTCCCGGTGCTGCTGCAGATGATGGGCTCCGAGCGAGAGCGGACGGATGAAGACGGAGCTCTGGCCTACCACAACACGCTGGTGGAGCTGCTGGCCGCCTGCACGGAGGGCAAGAACGTCTACACCGAGCTGAAGTGCAACTCTCTGCTTCCGCTGGACGACATCGTCAAAGTTGTGACTGATGTCCACTGTATACCAGAGGTGAGGCGTGATTCACCAGAGAGCAGTCATATAAATAACCCGGTCATGGCCTCTCTCCATTAGCTTCCCGTTTGATTTAAGAGTTGATTTTAATAAATTATTGATCACTTATAAAGCTTGTCTGGTTCCAAGATACATAACAGAGATTTTGGCCCCTGTAAGAGCCAGGTGCAGCCGTGGATCTTCAGGTGGAGCCATTCTGGTCGTTCCAACGTCAGGGGCGCTTCACACTACTGTTGGCAAAAGATTGAAAATATCACTAAATATCGATACTGAATATTTGAAATGGTTTAAATACTGATTTTTCGCAATATTGATACTGCAGAACTAGCTGTTTTTTTTTCGCTCTCCTCTCCAACAGTAAGTTGACAAATGCATCGCTGTAGAGCCCCATCGGCTCCGGAACTAAATCAACTTACACACGTCTTGTTATGTTTGTCTTTAGATAAAAATCTGAAATACTATGCCTACAATACAGTTTTCCACATGGTAACCAATAACTATATTTTTTCAAGGTAGTGAAGTAAAGAATTTCCAGCATTGTGACGACGCAAGTGCTGCACAACAGAGATTAAAGAGCCGCGTGATTTTCCTTTTTTTTTTTTTTAGTTTTTCTGCTTCGGTGAAAGCTTTCAGTCATCCCCATAGCAACCAGATGCTATCCTCCAGCCAGCTTGCTTCAATTGTATATCACATTATATCATCCCGATTGTCGCATAACATTATGTGACAAAATATGACAAAATTCTCCATGTTCTAAGTGCCGAGCGACACTTTCTTCTGTTGAAAATGCATCACTTTTGACTTGCGCTCACTGAAAAGTGAAATAAATCCGTTTTAATCTAAAGGTGACTCAGCTTTGGAGATTTAGTGACTTCTGTTAAATCACTTCTGAAAACATATTTTGCATTTAGCATTTTCATGTCTTCTTGTTTTCACTTTGCCTTCACGTCTACATTTCTATTGTTATATGACAAGTAAGATAAGTTATACAGAGTGCCAGAGAAATAAAGGCGTTGTAAATATGTTGGCTGCAATCTCTCTTTAGGCATCTCATTTCTTATTTTCTTTAACCCCCCAGGTGAAAACTGCCTACGTGAACTTCGTGAATCACTGCTACGTGGACACGGAGGTTGAAATGAAGGAGATCTACACCTCCAACCACATCTGGAAGCTCTTCGACAACTTCCTGGTGGACATGTCCAGAGTAAGGCTCTCTCAGATTTTAAAGGTCGCACATGTCCGCCTGGTACTTTTCCTAATGAGGCGGCGTGCACGAGACTCGCTCATCACACACTGCGGGTGAAGAGACAGAGGATAGAGCTGTGATGTGAGGTCGAGCTCGTTCACAAGTTTTGCTTTCGGATTTCAGGTGTGCAACACTACGACAGACCGCAACCACGCCGATCCCGCCCTGGAGAAGTATGTGACGGAGACGGTGATGGCCATTGTCAAGGGTTTCTTCAGCTCGCCGTTCTCTGTCAACCACTCCAACCTGCAGGTATTGTTTTCCACCTCTGACAGCTTATTCGATGTGCCCGCAGAGGGAGGCTTCGCTCACATCACGTCTGAGTCCTCCGCCAACTTTGAGCTACTTTACAGTAAAATATTTGACAGCCGGTCGACTTCCTGCGCCAATCTGCCTTCTGCCTGAATCCTTCTTGTTTGATTGCAGACGTTTGTAGCTAAAGCACCCGCTTCAGGTGTTTTCTGCAGAAGTCTGCGCTAATGTCTCCTATCAGAGACTATATTCAAAGTGCTCCCATCAGATTTGTCTGTCTTTCTCTGCACTTATGCCCTAAAAACCTGTATTCCCCGCTCCCTCTCCTCTTTTCACAGACAAACCAGTCTGTCTTCATCAAGCTGCTTCAGTCTTCTTTCAGGATCTACAGCTGCACCTGGATCAACTCGCCTCAGAAGGCGAACATCGAGAGCTGCATAAAAACGCTGGCTGACGTCGGTGAGTGTTGCTGTTCTGCCGTCCCGCCTTTCAGCTTCGAGATGCGTTTAAAGCCGCATCATCTGATCCTTCATCTTCTTCCCCTCAGCTAAGGCACGCGCCATAGCCATCCCAGTGGACCTGGACAGTCAGGTGAACACTTTGTCTCTCAAGGTCCACAGCACCATGGTGCAGCGAGCGGCCAAAGACTGGAGGATCTCTGCGCGCACACGACCTCGCAAGGAGCCCCTGGGCGGCCCCGACTACAAGAATATCATCGAGAAGCTGCAGGTGAGAACTTTGTCACAACAATCCACAGCCAGGCTGGCAGCTCTGAGACTTTTAGTTTAGCATGTTGGCATGCTAACATTTGCTGATTTAGCGCTAAAGGCTGATGGGAATGTCATTATTTTCTAGGTATTTACGCGGACACATTATAAGTTTGTCCTGATGACGGTGCTCCATGTAAATTCAGGGGGTCACCGAAGTTAATAGAGTTTTTCCCGAGGGAGACGTTAATGTCTGGACCAGATTTGATGGCAGTCCGTTCAATAGTTGTTTACGCATTTCACTTTAAAAAATGAAATGATCAGTATCATGATGGCTCGAGAGGAAAAGTTTGGGAATCGGCAGAGTTGCTCGGCTCATGGTGATGCATGAAGAAGTTTTTTGAGATATGTATACATTTATCTATAGACCTCTCCGAGGTCTCAGTATCAATCTCTCCAGGACGGCATCTCTTGAGCCTTTCTCCTCGTCTCTCCGTGATGTGCAGGGAGTCGTGTCTCTTCTGGAGGAGCAGTTCAGTCCGAAGGTTCAGGCTGAGTTCTCTGTGCTGGTGGACGTCCTCCACAGCCCCGAGCTGCTGTTTCCAGAGGCGGCTCGGTTACGCTGCGAGAGCGGAGCTTTCATGTCCAAGTAAGTCACCGCGTACGACCCCGCAGTGTGTGCGGAACAAGAAGAACGCACTCCCAACTTCTAAAAAAGCCCCGAGGCCGCATTTTAAAGAGTCGGCGCAGCTGCGTGACTGATGTGGTGGTTTGGAGTTGGATGAGTTGAGATTTTGGACCGAAAGAAAAGCTGATATTCAATGTCTGTAAAGTTGAAGATGGCTCGTTGAGAGATAATATAATGTACTGTAAACAATCAGTGTTGCAGAAAGGGCAATACTGAGTAGAAAATAACAGAAGATGTGACAGTAAATTACACACACACACATATTTACATGTGTGTTGTCACGACATGAATATGTGACATCATGATAACAAGGTGTGTTTACTGTGTGTTGAGCACAACATCAAACCTTGTTGACTATAAAACTGGAGATGAAAGGTTTGGATATTAATTCAAATTGTACTCAGTGCTCGGTTATGATTTTAAAAAGGTAACTGAGTAGATCACACAGTGTAATGAATACTTAAGTATAAGGAAAATTACAGACTCGGGGAAAAACAAGGCAGATGAAATTGGTCACTTCCACTTTAAAATGCTGCTTTCACTCTGATGTAAAACTATAATATTTGCATCCAAAATGTAGTTGAGTGGAAATATTTCGTAACATTTAATATACCTCAAAGTTGTACTTGAGTAAATGTACTTAGTTACATTCCATCGCTGTAACTGAATAACAACTAGGATAATATTTATTTGAAAGTCAGAATCAGAATTCCTTTATTAGTCCTGCAAACGGGGAAATTTGTGCGTCACAGCAGCCAAATGACAGTTAAATATAACAATAAACAATAATAATAATAGTAAAAAATAAACAATATAATAAAAAGGTAAGAAATAGAAATAGACGTGTGTATAAATGTATATAATATGTAAATGAAGAAAGCAAAAAAATGAAATTATAAATAAATATTCCAAACGTTAAGCTGAAAAGAAGACCATTAAGAAGAAAAATAATTAATTTAAGTTAACTCTGGTGAAATGACTCAAATTAAATACTTCACTGATTTCCTGAATAGTGAGTTTGATACGTCGGCACACCTGCGGGGGTGCTGTTACCCTGCTGCTGCTCTCTGACCTCCCGGGAGACGCACCAAAGGAGATCTCACATGTGGTGATCGATGAAAAGCATTTGCTTTTGTTTTTTAACGCGCGAGCCAGTGACTGCATTAGCGGGACGCGGGCCATAAATGATCCGCCACTTCTCTTGTCACCCTGTCAGACTGATTAAACACACCAAGAAGTTAATGGACAAAGAGGAGAAGCTGTCCATCAAGATCCTGCAGACGCTCCGAGAGATGCTGGGCAAGAAGGAGTGCTTCGAGGAGACGGTGAGTGATCGGACCCCGACGTGGTTTTCATTCAATCATTGTTCACGTTCGGAAAGCCAGAATTTGGGGGGTTCTTTGAGAAAATGCAACACCTTCACCGTCACGTGAGAAAACACATTAAACTAGGCAGAATTATCTGAAAGTTTAGATTGGATTCAGCCGCGTCCTCAAGTGTCGGCGGCTCTGCTCTCCTATCAGCAGTGCAGTGAAGTCCTTGTTTTCTCCCAGGTCTGTCGGCCCAGAGCCCAGACTCCCCTTCATCAGTATGCTGTGGGCCTTTCTATGTTACATAAGGCAGGGAGGCACTTGAGGACACACTCACACTGAGAGGGAGAATAGGAGGGAGGAAGTAAGGAAAGGAGGAGGAGGCGGAGGAAGAGGAGGAGGAGGGGAGGAGGGGGGCAAGCACTGAACAAACAAATCAATACTGCAGCGGGTGGGGGGGGAGGTTGCGGGAGCCCGTCTCCTGCTGCACCCCCCCCTCTCAGCCAGAGGCCTTGGAAAGTGAATGACAAGAGTTGGTAGAGGAGACTGTAGGAGAGGGCAGTGTGTGGATGTTTGTGCACAGCAAGAGGGGCCGAGGCCAAAGTAAGAAAAAGGAAAAAAAAAGAAGAAGTGAGGTGTGAAATCACCTCTGGAAGGTTCAGGAGAGTTTATTCCAGCTGTGTGGTGAGATGCAATCCACACAACACGATCCGGACCGACGGCAAGACTCCAGGAAGAAGACGGCAGCGAGGGATCGTCTGGAAGTCGGCTCACCGCGTTAAACGTGGGTGGGGGGGGGGGGAACGGGCGGCACGTGTGGCCTCATGCAGCCACGTACTGAAGAGGCTGTTTATGTGTGCAGCAGATCATCAGCTGTTCGAAACACAATGCATGCGTGTGTCTTTACCCTCCGTCACTACCTTTCTCTCTGCGCTACATGTCAGCCGGCGTCACGCACAGCTGCCGGAGGAAGCCGAGTTCTGTTCTCCCTGTTTTGTGTTTGCGTCTTGTGTCAGTCAGCCAAGCTGTTATTCTTTTCTTTTCTCTTTTTTTTTTGTCTTTTTTTTCGAAAGGCAAATTATTCAACAGTTGTGTGGAACAAGATCAGAGGAATTCAAAGTGGAAAAACAGTCACTCTTTTTTTAATTTTTTTTTTCTCTTTTAAAGCGGCTCGGCGCATTCGAGAAGCCAGACAGTGCGGTAACGATATGTGAAATGTCAGTTTGTGTAGGTGTGCGTGAGTGTGCTCGAGCATGTATTTGTGGCCTCTCTTTGTCATATCCCTGTAGCCCTGAGCGTGGAGCTGCAGCCTCACTGCACGGGAGGAAGAGGGAGGGAGGGAGGGAGGGAGAGAGAGAAACGATTGATGGAAATAATGAGAGAGGGAGAGGCAGACAGACAAAAAACAGAAGGAGAGAGAGAGAGAGAGAGAGACAGAGTGACAGCATAGGCAGCAGAGGTTGGTGGCTCCCCTGGGATGCAACGAGTGGGTGGAGGAGAGCGAGAGAAAGGGATGGAGGGAGGGAGGGAGGGAGGCAGCCATGTGAGGAGCCATGTGAGTGGAAGGGAAAAAAAAAAGTGGGCAGCGGCTGCAGGGTGAGGGATTGGAGAGAAGCAGAGTCTGCTCAGTCTATGAGGAGACAGGGCAGGGGGTGCGCTTACGTAACAGCCTGCAGTGGCTGAGCCAGCGTCACGTGGACCATCATGTTCTCCCTCCCTCCCTCCCTCCCTCCCTCGTTACTCTCACTCTTCTGTCCGCTCACTGCCTCTCTCTTCCTCCTTTGCCCCCTTCCACGCATTGTCTCAGTCCATCGCGTTCTGTCTGCCCAACCGAGTTATTCTTCCGTCCGTCTCCTCTTCCCACCCGGGCCCCGGGTCTCTTGTTTTGCCCGGGTCACGCCAGGAGCGCTGACCGGAGCCGGCGAGGGAGAGAGATCCGCAGCAGCCACAGCGCAGAGACGTGTTGGCTCTGACTGCTGCACTTCACTTGTTTTGGGCTGTCAGATAAGGGCAGCTTTATAAATGTTTGCGCTCCCACTTGGCCTCCGAGACGTCTGGGTGAGGGAGGCTTTTCAGGGAAAAAATGAAAGACGCGCATACTGATACTGTGTACAAACATTACATGGGAGGGAATAGAATAAAATACCATTTTTTTTAGAGAAGAAATTGAGAGATACTGCCTTAAAATATTATCACAATATTTGCTGATATTACCTCTTAATATTTTATTTGTACCATAATCCCTCGGGTTGGATGACAGAATCAAATATCCCAATTTTTTTTTTGACAAATTACTTGATATTGATAATGTGAAAAATGATAAATAATCATCAGTAATGTTGATTATAAGTGGTTAAAGGCAAATATTATAACAAGTTCATAGAATTATATCGCGTTCCTGAGGACAACACTATCAAGATACAATGTTCATCTCATTCCATGCCAATGAAAAGATAATGTTGGTGTTTTACTTTAGTTGTAGTTTAGTTGATTTTCAAATTCTGTGAAAAAGCCAATAATGCATCAATCCATCTCTGCATACGTTCCAACCTCCCCACCGTGTCTGTGATGCTCAACCTCGAGCACATTTGTTGCTGCTGAAGACGTAAAAAATTCAGAAGTTACAAAAAAAAAAAAAAAAAAATGCTGCGTAATTTCTTAAATCATCTTTGGCATCATTTGGGCAATGTAGCTACTCGAGCAGGAATTAATTATGCATTTGTGGACTATTTTCATCTCCGGGTTAATAAACATTTGATGTGCTACGAGCGTTTAAAGCGCCGGGATGTCGTATGTCGTCGGATTCAAGACAGTTAGCCGCGGTGTGTGTTGAAATGGCATCAGTTCGGAGCATCGCGGCGGACTTGTGGGTTAGATCCTCCCTGTCCACCTCTGAATAAAAGTGCGAAACGCCTCATGAAACACTTTAAAATGTGCTATTAACTCGATATGCATTGACTCGAGTTTTCATGTTAAAGCACCGTGTCTCCCGGTTAATAACATAAAAGTTTAATGGCACAGAGGAAGAAGTTAAATCACGCTTTGATTTCATTTCATTTCTAGTCATGGGATTGGTTGATGATACGAAATGTACAGAATAAAACCAAGCCGACCTTTTTATTAACTCCAAACGTTCTTCTGCGAGCACGAGCGTGCATGTGTGCGTAACGTGCTCTGCTGTGCACGCGTAAGCGTGTCGTCTTGTTTACCGGGGATTGAAAAAAGCCAGTTATGTAATATAAACCACTCTCACACTCTCCTTCCTCTCCTCTCTTTCACACTCGTCCCTGTCATTCACACGCCGTCTCCCTGTCCGTCTGTCCGTCTCCCCCCTTCCCTTCCCTTCCCTTCCCTTCCCTCTCGTTTCTTTCCTTGCCTGCCAACTTTCACACCACCTGCCCAAAGCAAAGCAGATTTACAGATTACCAGCCTCTCAATGCTAAGCGCATCACACAGACGCATGTAGACGGAAAGCTTCGCCCAGACACACGCGCACACACGCACACACACACACACACTTCCAAGCGTGCAGTGCCACGCTGGCCTGTCCTGTGTGAGCTCATCCTGCTGGGTTTTCCCTGTTCGTCGGTCTTCTCCCGGGAGTAGCGGAACATGGCTCAGGTTCATCCAGAGGGAGCGGGTCAGGCAGAGAGCCGGCTGAGCTCTCGGACAGTTTGACCTCTGGCTGGATTCAGGCTGACGCAGCGCGCTGAGTCAAACCAGAAAGCTGGAGTTTCAAACCTGTCATACTTTTTCATGTAAAGCCAAAAAAAAAACCCAAACACATTTCTGTGAAAATCTGTCATCTGTGCTTCAGTCGGCGAGTGTGTGCTGAGAAGGTCGTCCCCTTCCTCCCTCGCTGCCCTCGCTTCCCTTGATCCATCAGTCAGGTGTCTGTTACTGGAGTATTATGCTTTGGTTTCCATGGCGACGGGGGATTAGCACATGTTGTTTGTCTGTCTGGTCTGGCTGCGACTGGGCACAGGAAGTCTGTGTACCCTGTGCAGAAAATGCCTTCAGAGCGGCAGCGCGGTGACTGACTGCCGAACTCTGGCGTCCTGGAGGAACCGCTCGAAAAGAAACGGTGCAGCGCCTCGACTTCATGCATCTGAGGGGGCCGCTATGAATGAGATTAATTGTCATCGTGAACAGTGTTTCGACACACTTCATAGCGTGTCATCCAATCTGACCGCATGTGAGTTAGGTCTCTTGTGCTCAGGGGAGCACATGACGGGCGACAGGATGAATCTTGTGAATTGCAGCTTGTGTTACGATTAATTGCTTCCTGCTTTGAATTTAGCTAATGCACATAAAGGAGTGGAATTTAGTGGACCCAGTTATCTTTGTTATCACCGCCTGTTGTGGTCATTTCTGAGAGTTCCTCGGCTGTTAAACGCCTCCTCAGTCGGTGTTTATTTGTGTCTTTGTGTGACCTTTGTTCCTCTTTCCACTTCATTATTAGATTAAGACTTTTCCTCTCGCCACATTACATAATTTGGCGATGATCACAACCATCGAAAGTAATCAGCTCATCAGGGCTTTAACTCGACTGGATAAAGTCGGCTTTTGTGATCAAGACAAAACTGCGTCTGCATCCGACGCAGACGCTGGAAAATGACGTAAGAGCAGGAAGGAAAAAAAAGTGTCCTGTCGTGACAGCATGTGTCGGTGGTCGAGAGTAGACGCTCACCTACACCGAGAGGAAAAACACTGAACACTGAACACACACTACAGACTCAGCAGTGACTGTTGAGATGATTCAACACCTCAAGTGAACAAAGAGTCTGCAGCCACACGAGCAGCTCTGTGAGGAGAGTGTCAGCATGCTCACACGCCCAGAATCACAACGCTAACTTTGCTAACTCTTCGCTAAATGGCGCCAAATCTAATTACTGCTGAGGCTGATGGGAAGGTCATTAGTGTAACAGGTAACTGGTGTTACTGCAGTGCCTCCTTTTAGTGGGAGATGAATGTCTGTACCAGCAATTAAGAGCTTTTGAGTTATTCCAGTCTGGACCGAAGTGGCTGATCAACCGACTGACATTAAGCATTAGCAGTGGCATTGCGTTTATTTCCCGCAGGTCCTTTTTTATCGCGAGGTGTTTCTCCTTTTTTGTCCACCTTGTGTCCGTGCTCAGCGAGACGGAGGAAATAAACAAGCCATCGCCATCTGATCTCCGGCGAGATAGTCAACAATCTGGATCGGCGCTTAACGTCGTTAGTGAATCACATGTAACACTTCCACGGCGAGCCGGGCAGCTGACAGTCGGGCCTCTTCCCGAGCAGCTTGTTTACGCTGCTGCCGCTGGTCTCGTCTCTGCCTGAACCCCGTCCCACCAATTGCTCTCACATGTGTGCTTAATTTGTTTTGCTGATTCGCTTGTTTGTTGGGTAAAAGCATTTCATGTGTTGCGGGGAACTGCGGCTTGAAAAACATTGTAAATGACGGCACATGATGCCCCGTCTCTCCACGTGTTTTTTTTTTTTTTTTTTGTTCGGATGAGCGTACTGCGATGAAGTGTTGGCCCTGAGTTTTAAGCTGCTGAGCCACCCGCGGTGACCGTGCGTCAGGAAATGTTCCGTATTTGAAAAGCATCACCTAACGCAGGCTCGCACGGAAGCATTAAAGTGCACTGACAACAATTCACTCTGGGATTAACGGGAGAAATGATTCCCCCTGTTTGCTTACTCTGTGTCATGACTCAGGAGGTCACGAGTCAAAGCCGCCACCACACGGTCACACATGTTTTCTGCACATTTGATTTGATGCATGGGATTTCTTGACAGCTTACAAACTGGAAATCCTTCTTTATATCCTTTAATCGTTGCCAGATTACTTATTTCTAGGAAATTTCGAAATTCTCATGACTTAGAAATGATTGGAAACCATAAGCAAAGTATTATCATTTAATTCCCAAATATGAATGTCTAGAAAAATCCAGCAGTAAAACACAACTACAAGCTAACCTCAGCTAAAACACGGAGCAGGTTTTCCATTTATATCTCCATAAACGTCTGTGATTATTACAACAGACGCCGGCTGTCCTGATCTGCTGTGTTTTAGCTGGTGTTAGCATAAGCTAGCTAGCGTCATTCTGCTGGAAAAATACAGAATTCTGTCCAGTAGGGCCCCAAGATCAGTTAGAATAAACCAGATTGTTACTGTTTTGATGGATTTTGCATTTGTGGGATGATTCATGAATAGCAGGAATTATCAGTTTTGCATCAGAACTCTAAAAAGTACAAAAAATCCTGATGATGTGACATTTTTTATCTATAGTGAAACAAACATTAAGATGCAGTTTGTCACACGTTTTGCAACTTCTGTACTTTGGAAGTTAACTTGTAACTTGGACATTTCACTTAGCACGATAGCGATTTTGGTAGTATTTCAAATAATTGCGCCGCGAATAAGAAAAGTGGGTTAAAAAATGCAGAAAATTGAGCGAAAAAAATCTCCTCTAATGTTATAAAAACATTCCCTGATATAATACAGATGACACGACCTCACCGTCTCCGTCTCCACTCCCCAACTTCATAATCATGAAAAATAAAGTGTCCGCACTAAAACAGCAGGATCATGTGACCGTGTGCATCTTGATTTCACGATTTAGTCGTATTCATGAACGACCGCTCGGTGAGAAAGCCTTGCACAACACACCGATACGGATACGTTTTATGTTACGGAAGGCTCCGAGCTTTTCTTTTTCCCTCCGGTCCCGAGCCGACTCCTTAGAGACGACCAATGCTTTTATCAGATAACCTGCTGCACATGGTTTCATACTGTGCACGGTCAGATTGAGTTTCAGTGTGATCTGGAAAATGACAACAACAGCTACGAGGTAGAGTTTCAGTCTGAAACCCCCTCCGCTGAACAAAGTGTGTTGCCTGCAGTCGACTGCTGGGACCTAATTGTTGCTTCCTGATGGTAAAGTTGTTGGATGTTGCTCAGCCCTCGCAAGGGGAAGCTCGACTTGTGCTGTGTCGCGGTGTTCTTGATCAGCGCTCCCCACTGTTTACAAGAGACGCACGCACACACACACACACGCACACACACTGGCTCCTCTCAGGTTTCTGTTGTGTGAGAAAGTAACAACACAGAAAAGAAAACTATTAGCTCTCCCGATCTGAACCTTGTTCGGGCAGCATCCTCCTCCTCTGTGGCCTGAGTCTCGTCTATGATCGACCTTGTCTGACCTGAGCAGCTCCGGCGTCCCCCCGCCTGTTCCCGGGTTCTGTCTGTCTGGCTCGCAGCTGGTGCTGCCCTCCGCTGCCTGCATGAGTTCTCAGACCACCTAAAGAAGCATAGTTCAGGCTGGTGTTTGAGTCCTTTTTTTTTTTTTTTCTCTCCACGCGTCTCTCCGGGGTTGAGGAGAACTGTCGACAGCAGAGCTGCGAGCGGGAGGGATGGGTGGGAGGGATGGGTGGGAGGGATGGGAGGGGGGAGAAAAGAAAAAGGGGGTGCGAGGTTGCTTGAGGTGGGGATCAGCAGCTCATCCCCGGCTTGGACACCAGAGCCGCAGTGTGGCGTGCCGGTGCACATTTTAAAACACCACGACTGTCTGCTTTCTCGCTAGGTTGTGTTTGTTCCTGTCCTCCCTCACCCCCTCAGCCCTCCCTCCTTCCCTCCCTCCCTCCCTCCCTCCCTCCTTCTCTTACTTCTGTCAGTTCTTCAGCCTCTATTTCTATCTCTCTTTCTTTCTCGTGGCTCTTACATCACCTGACTGGAGTTTTTTCTCGTCAATGCAGCAGCAGCAGCAGCAAGCAGATGAGTCAGGCTGGGCTGACTCTCCTCTACCGCCATCCTGCCTCCCCTCTCCTCCCCTCTCCTCCCCTCTCCTCTGCTCAGCTCTCTCTCTCTCTCTCTCTCTGCAGACCTAGCCAGCAGACTGCATCGCCCAGAAGGGAGGCGAAACAAGAGCACAAACCTGTCACCCCCTTCTCAACTCCCCCCACCCACCCCCACCCCCACCGCCTTTCGCTGGTGTTTGAGAGCAGTGCAACACCAGCACGTCCTGTGTCAGAAAAAAGGGAAAATGTTGAGTCAAACGTGATTCGATCAGTCAAAGCGTGCGCGCATCGAGACGCCTCATAGAGTGCGGCGCTGGGTTTTTTTAGTTGCACTGATGTCTGCGCGTTGCGGTGTGGAAAACAGGAGAGGCTAGCTCAATAGATGCTCACCCTCAGTTCAAGAAGTGCGTGTGTGTGTGTGTGTGTGTGTGTGTGTGTGTTTGTGAGACAGTCAGCCAGACAGTGCAGGCAGACAAGTGTCTCTGCTGACTGCAGATGAGATGGAGTGTTTACTGACACAGGGAGCATCGGCTACACGTGCTCCTCCATATCTTCACTCGCCGGTGCACTTTACGTTTGAGGCTTTTCAGCTGGACTGTACCTGTGCAGCCTTTGAGGCGACACGGAGGTGCATCATTTGTCTGATCTCTCGGTGTCAAAGCATTGATCTGGTCTCTTCTTCTTTTTTTTTTCTTCTTCTTCTTCTTCCCAGCGAGCAGTCTTGAGTGTTGTTGAAAATATAATGTCGACAGTGACTTTTTTTTTTTCTCCCCTTTGCGCCATTATAGTTTCGCTCGCTTGCAAAGCACCAGAAATTTACTGTAAGCGGCGGAGGCAGCTGCACAAATGAATCATATCGAGCTGAATACCAATTAGCAGTATGCATCCGCTTAAACAGAGGTGTGACAGTCACAATAAGGGGACGTGCAGATGGACGGAGAGGCGAAGATATATGCTCGTGTGCCAGTCGGGAAAGCACAGCAAGGGAAAAGGATTTGAAATGCATCACGGACGCGAGGGATCGTCGTTATTGTTCGTCATAAATCTGAGCTTATTTCTTGTGTTTACATGCAGCATTCGCGGCCACTAGATGTCGCAGTAGAGCACCAGCTCCTCAGACCACGCGGGTGCGTTGGCTACAGCTCTAAATCAAGAAACGGTCGTTACTGACAAAATCTGTCATTTCACGTCGCAGATCTTCAGGAAACTTAATTCAAACTCGTCAAAAAACGAAACGAAACCACCTTGGTTTGTCTTTCTACTGTCCCGATGATCGGCAGCTCCGGTTTGGTTGAGATTAACTTTTTATTCAGCGAGTTAGACGTGAAAGTATTCTGTCTTCACATGCTGTTAATCCCGACTGTACATTAGTCACCTCCTCAGTTTAGTAAAGAGGTTTGTCTTTGTTCTGCTGAGTGACCCGGAGCGTTTTCAGATGTTTATCAGGGCAAAACTAAACCTTTCGTCACCGACCGAAGGCGCAGATTAGACGTTCAGGATTTGCAGTGCTGTAAATCCAACGCAAAATTATAATAGGCTAATAATTGCACACTGTAGAGGATGAAAAAATGTCTCTTTTGTGCATCCAATTACATATTCTGAGCATCATTTTGCCGGGTCAGAGATCAAACCTCTTTCTGATCCCTGGATGACTCGCTCGACCTTCTGAGGCCAAAACTGCCCCGCGTACGAATCCAGCTCGAAGCCTCAGGTTTATTTCATCAGCTCGCTCCACTAGTCCAGTTTTTTTCAGAGCGGCTGTATAGTCTATGTACGTGCGCAAGACCCTTACAGCCGTATACGCAATGTCTTATTCTACATTAATGTGCAGAACTGCTTCTGATACGATGTCCTGGAAGCTTGTTGTTGGCAGCTCAAAGCCTTTTTTACAGCAGTTCCATATCAATGTTTACTAGTGCAAAATAACTTGGGTGAAAAGCCTTCACTCCAGACAAGACTGTCTCTCTCTCAACCTACAAATGAACCTCAAAAAATGACTGCATAACTTTGGATTTTGTGACACGTTGACGTCCAATTGCGCTCTGTGATCTCAGTGTCACAGTTCTCTTGGCCTCTTTGTAAACACAAGGGAGGGCCAACAGTTTGTTTGGGAAGGTTTAAAGTGAGCTAACACGCGACCGGCTACCAAAACTTTGGACTTTTGACTTTTATTCATCCCACATTGGGTAAATTCACCTGTGACAGTAGCAGGTAGACAGACATGCATACATAAAATAAGACGCACTTTTAAGAAAAAGAAAAATACTAAAAAGATTTAGATAAGAGAGAAAAGATACATCATAGAAAGGATTATACGCTATGAGTATTATATACAGGAGGCAAAAATGTGCATTACATACATTTAAATAAAGTGTCAAGAGTATTGCCAGAGGACCAGGAAGGAACGTGACTTCACCCTCCACCCAGGACACTGTTACTGCTCCATATCGTTACGTGGCAGTTCTGTTTTTACTGCTATATTAATGTTCAGAATCACGTATGAAAACAACTTCTGACAGCTTCAGATTTCTCGTTTTAGAAAAATCTTTGATTTACGACGATATGAAAAAGAGAGAAAAAAAGCTGAAGTGAAAGCCGGGAGATGTTTGGCATTTTTACTTGATAAACGACAGGATAATCGAAAAATTATTCACTTGTTAAAATTGTTGATGAATATTTATTCACTGATGAGCAGACTGAACCGTTTCAGCCCTGACGACACCTCAAACTGCAGCCTTAACGGTGTTCGTGGAGGTGGATCAACATCTCAAATGGATTTATTGCAAAGCTCCGGTAGTTTCAGGTGTTTTGTATCCCAGGTGAGGCCCGTTTCCCCGGTGAACCACAGATGGTTTGCTTACAGTCCATTCATCCTTCAGCTCCACCCTCCAGCCGGTCTGTTTGTCCATCTTTACATCCACCCCTCCACTCTGCTGATCAATAATGACGGTGGCGATGAGTCATCGACGCGAGGGCACTTTGACTTGCTCGGTTGACATAGAAACGGATGTTGACCGGCCCGAGCGTCCGTACGTTCTCTGTGTTCCATCCTTCCTCCCTCCTGTTGCACAATGCACACGTCGCCGGTGTTCAGGCACAGTGCGAGCCGTCCACCTGTCAGCCGTCGATTACGCAACCCGCCGCGGGGAGATTATCTCCGCGAATCCTTTAATCTCGTTTCTGCTCGTCTGCGTCAAATGTCACAAGAGACGCGCGGAGATACTTGTGAGAGATAGAAAGAAAATAAATATAGTCTTTAGATAGGATGTTCGACGGCTGTTGTGTAATGCTTTGCTTCGTGCGCATACATAAAACATCACCTCGCACAAACGGCGACGCGCAGCCCTCCTTTTGTCAGTTTTCCCCTACAGAGCATCGAAGGTGTGTGACGCTCTGCGAGTGTATTCTTTTAGTTGTTATGTCCGTCTCTGACATTAAACTTTGTGAGCGGACACAGAGCAAACTTTTCCTGCTACGGACTCGCAGTCAAGATGGAAAAAGGAAAACCTCGGGGTGCCCTGGTAGAGAGCACGCCACGTTTCGAAAGGCTCAGTCCGGGTTTGAGTCCAGCCTGGCGCCCTTTGCTGCATGACATCGCCCCGCCGTCTCTCTCCAGCTATTTGAATGCCAGTTTATATCTTTATGTACTCAAAGAAAGAAGAACATCACAATAAAAGATTTCATATAAAAGGTTTTGATTATCTCAAAAGCAACAACAGACCTAAGATGATTGAGGTTAGCTTACTTTTCTCTGTCTCGGTCGCCATCTCGTTACTGGACTCCACGATTATTGTCCCGCTCTGCGAGGGGGCGGCCCGATTTCTTACCTGATGAGAGCACTGTTTCCCTGAAAGCCTACCGCTTCCGTCGAGAAAGAGGTGCATCTTGGGATGACATGTCAGGTGTTAAAATGAAACCAGCTCATCCCTCTTGTTAGAATGGTCGGGTGGCGTCCCTCCGGTGAATACGCCGCGCCACAAACGCTCTCTTGAACAGGACACTCGTGAGCTCGCCCTTCTTTTTGATGTCATTTTTATGGTCGCGGCTCACAAAATGCTCCTTTTTTTTCCCCCACAATGTGTTAAAATATGAATTTCCTAGTTTGAGGCTGGGACTCTCTTAGACTGTGATATGGATTTAACATTATGATTTCTGTCTCCGCAGGGAAACGAGCTGAGAAAGATTCTGCTCACACGCTACTTTGGAAATCAGAAGCTTCTCTCCAAGTCGGAGCTCGGGAGTGGAAACAGCTCATCTGGCGGCTTTGTCAAGCCGTCATCTGGAGGTAGAGAGAACCCCAAATAAACCCAGTCGACGCTGCAATGACTTGCTCACTGCAGAGGAGACAACAGCGGCTCACATCAGCTGACATCACTCAGCAACTGTGGACAAATGCTGTTTGACAATTTGAATATATATGCAGTATTTGTGTCCAGACTGTTGTGGACTATAGAGGCTGTAGATCACCTGGCTTTAACATGTGTCAGGTGAACCGCTTTAAATAGTTTTGAACACTTGATTTCTTTCTCTGTGTCAGAAACAGTGTGTCTGTTTGTTCCAGTGAGACACAAGTTGAGAAAAAGTCTAATTCTAATAATTTGCCAAATTAACAATAAAGTTTATTTGATTAAGAATTCAGAAGTGTTCAAAAAACTTCTCGTAACTCGGCAGCTCACAAAATTACGTGATTTCTCTGGGGACTTTCTCCACAGGTGGCAAAGAAATGGTAACATTTCCCACGCTAACCATTAATGAAATGTTGTCTTTATATTTTGATCGAATGAGTGAAAAAGGTTAAATCAGTTGGAACATTGCGTCCAAACTGCTGAATGTTGGCAGGTAAGATGCACGTCGGCGATGCTGCGACACACTGACACTTTTTTAAGAGAAAGAAAACAACTTAATGTTGCGTAAGGTGAACTTCTTGGCCTGAGAAGACGGATGGTTTCAAAGAGGAGTAAAAAGAAACCATCTACCTCAAACTGGAGCGACCGTCTTTGAACAGAGGGGTCGGCCTGAGACGTTACTCATCTCCCACCTACATTGCAGGACTGAGTTCACAGACACGTCCGCTAAAATAATGTGTTTATACGCGGCCCAGACCACCTCTGAATGTGGTCTTGGCAAAATGGATCCCAGTGTGTTCTCGATCTGATCGCCAAGTACGAATGTTGATTAGATTTGATGTAAAAATGTTGTAATGAGCAATCAAGTTCATTGTTCACGTTCGATCTCTGCAGGCGGCTCTCCCATGCTGGACTCTGACAAGCCGGGCAGCAGCATGGTGGAGATCCAGTGTCTCCTGGACAACGTCGGGGCGTCAGAGCTGGTGATTGACCTCATCGTCAACACCAAGAACGACCGGGTGTTTGAGGAAAGCATCCTGCTGGGCATCGCCCTCCTGCAGGGCGGAAACACACAGATACAGGTGGGCGACACACACACACACACTCAAATGTAGCAGCTCTTTTTATTTGCTGTGGATAAAAACATCAGACATATTTGATATATTATCGTCTCTAAGATAAAACTCACACCCTCGCATTGACATTCATGTTGATAACCGCTCTGCCTGCCACCCAGAACTCCTTCTACAACCAGCTGTACAAGCAGAAGAAGTCCGAGAGGTTCTTCAAGGTTTTCTACGACCGCATGCGCACGGCCCAGCAGGAGATCCGAGCCACCGTGTCCGTCAACATGTTCGAGCTCAGCTGCAGAAAAAGGGACGACGACGGCGCCGACGTGAGCAGCATCAGGATCAAGAAAGGTAGAGTTTGAGTCACGATGCGTTGGGACCGCTGCGTGCTCGAATCACAACCGACACGCTGCGTGGCTTCTCCAAAAGAGGACACGTCTCGCAAAAACCTCTGTGTCAAAAACGAAGCTGGCTCTGAGAGAGAAAGGTTTGTATAAAGTGAACTAACTCACGGGGTCGTGTCCTGAGCACAGCCGAGCATTTCCATAGAAACAGACCTGGACTGAGCGGAAAAAAAGCCACGAAATAGGCTCATATATAAACTCGATCACCTTAATGCTTCTCCTGTATGTGACGTCGCTCGGTTCAGCTCGGCCTCCCGCTGAAACAATAGCGGGGGAGAAATATCAAGAATGATTTTTGTGGCTCGGCCGGCCTCCCGTGCAGACCGCCGCTGCAGTCACATGTCAGAGGCCATGTGACGGCCCACATCACAAGCCTATCAAAAGGCCATTGTATCAAGATCGGGTACTTTCATGCTACAGAACCCCACTCGATACTTGCCCCGCTCGTCCGGGGGGGGGGGTCTCTGAATTTCTTTCAAAACATGCTTAGAATGTCAGGATGCCATTGATTGTAGTAACCTTTCACATGTTTCCCTTCCGCCCATCTTCCGCCACACGTAACATGTTTTATTTTTTATTTATTTTTTATATTCTTCTGTATGCCCGCTCTAGGGAAAGACTCGGGGCTTCATATGAGGGAAGACATGCGTGGGCAGCTGAAGGAGGCCTCGTCAGTGACCTCAAAGGCCTTCTGTGCCTTCAGAAAGGAGCTGGATCCGGACCTCGAAGGCCTCGGCCACAACAGCGAGATGATCGGAATAGACGACGCTTTGGAGGAAACTCAAGTGATGAGCCCAGCCATCACCATCATGAAACCGATCCTGCGTTACCTACAGCTGCTCTGTGAGAACCACAACTTGGACCTGCAGGTACTGACCCCCCCCCCTTTTCTTGTCACCGAGAGTAAGAACCTGAACCTGAAGTCCAACCGCTGTTAAACTGATTGTTGTTTCCTTTTTTTTTTTTGCTCTGAATCCAGAACTTTCTGCGCAACCAGAACAACAAGACAAACTACAATCTGGTGTGCGAGACTCTTCAGTTCTTGGACTGTATCTGCGGGAGCACCACCGGAGGACTGGGGCTGCTGGGCCTTTATATAAATGAGAGTAATGTGGACCTGGTTCGACAAACCCTGGAAACCATCACAGAGTACTGCCAGGGCCCCTGCCATGAAAACCAGGTAGGGGGAGGACTGGTTGGATTGGAGTTGATGAACGGTTTAGTTCAGTGAATGGTTAAATATGTCACAAGTTAAAGGTGCAGTTTGTAAGAATTGGCGACAAATGAACAAAAACTGAGCAGCGCATTACCAGAGTAACCGCTAACTGTAGCTGCCGTTAGCTGGTTAGCTCAGTCAGCTGTGCAGCTAGCGGTCCCTACCTTCCCAGTCCAGACCGCTAGCTGCAAAGCTGACTGAACTAACTAGCTAATGGCAGCTACAGTTAGCGGACTGGGAAGGTAGGGACCGCTAGAAATGAGGCTAGCTGGCTACCATGCTAACTTCAGGGGATGACTCTGCTAAACAACACATAACACTGGAACTTTTAACTATTTTAACTAAAATGCTCATATGTTGCACCTCTAACAGTATAATGAGAGTCTAGACACCCTGAGATTCTGGTCATATATTGATAAAAAGCTTGTCCTGTGACTTTTCCACGACTCAAAGCAGATGCTAGATACAGATAATATAAAGAAAATGTAACTTTATGGTCATTTTGAAAGTTTTAGCCTGTTGACTACTCTGCAAAATCAACACGCTTCCTCAAGACTTTTTCCACAGTTGACACATTGTGACATTCTTAGAAAGTGTCACAGTCGGGACTTTGCTTCTCAGAAAACCAAACCCATGAGCGCTAACCACTTACCGAGCACTTCGCTGCAAAAAAGAGGTCATTTAAGCTTTTCTGGCTCACTCCGATGCTTCAGTTGTGGTTCGGCGACATATTAACAAAACACCTCTCTGCTGTTTCTTTTATTGTTGTCTAACGTGCTGTCACTCCAACCTTTTCTTTTCCAGACGTGTATAGCCAAGCATGAGTCGAATGGCATTGACATTATTATAGCGCTGATTGTCAACTCCATCAACCCTCTGGGGAAGCATCGACTGGACCTGGTGCTGGAGCTCAAGGTGAGCAGCGGGTGTTTCTCAAAGCCCTGAGAGGCCGCTCGCTATGACTCACAGCCATTTACACGCTACAAAAAGAAATACTTACAATTTGCTATACGATATAATCGCCTTTAGTGTTCGTGGCTGGGAACAGGTAGCTGAAGGCAGCTTGACCAAATCTCCAGTGTTTTGATGAAAGCGATATGATGTGTTGTGTTTTATTGAACACATGAGCCACGTTTTTCTTCGGAGAACGTGTTGCAAGCTTATATTATTCCACGCGATGGCCTGTTTGTTCAGCTGCTGGACTGACAAATGGTTTGATTCTGCTCGAAAGATGCATCAATCAAGTCATTAAGCTTATTATAGCTTATCGTTGAGGCCCTGTTTTGCAGAACAACGCCTCCAAGCTCCTATTGGCCATCATGGAGAGCCGCCATGACAGCGAGAACGCAGAGAAGATCCTCTACAAGATGAGACCCACCGAGCTGGTAAGTGTGTGTCAGCGTGTACAAACACACACACACACACACACACACACACACACACACACACACACACACACGAGGGCTGCACCGAATGTTTCTTGAATTCAAAGCCTCTATTGAGGATTTTTCCGCTCCCAAAAAACAAAAATAAAAAATCTTCCAACAAAACCCTCCGTTCGAATAAAGAGATTCGCCGGATTAAATGGAGCGCCGAGCTGCTTTGTATGAAAAATGTGCGTAATTTAGTATAATAGTGTTCAAGATGAAAACGTTTTTTTTTGTTATTGTGGTTATGTAGACGTTGTGTATGGTGCTGTCAGATTGCTGCTAGACTGTCCTGTGACTATAAGTGCGCGCGTCCCTTTGTGTGCAGCAAGCGGGAAAGCATTGACTGCAGGTAAAATGCTGTTTTGAAAGGCTAAACAGCGAAAAAAATGGATCGATTGTTATGTTGGATTAAAAAAAAAAAACATGCTGCAAATTCGGAAATGATTAATTTTCTCAGTAAATTAGAACTTTTGGACTTGTGCAGCCACCACCTGGATCAATTTCTGCAGATATTAAGATGTTAATGACATGCAACAAAAGCCTTTGCAGCATTGAAATGTCACGAACTCTAATACACAAACACGGACACATGTGCTACAGTGTAAGTAGCTTTTAATCACTTTTGTGCGTTAGGTGGATGTAATGAAGGAAGCCTACGCCCAGGGTCTGGAGAGTGAGGAGGACGAGGACAGCGTTGGGGACCAGATCAAGCCCCGGGACGTCGGACACAACATTTACATCCTGGCCCACCAGGTAATAAAAATGCCTGAGCTTGTTTTTGTCTGTGACGGAGGAATTACTGCATTTCCTCTCTGTCTGTCCGACCTTCTGCCCACATCTGGGCCGTGCACTGCAGCGGCTGATGTGTGTTTGTGCGCATCCATGCTCTTGTTTCATTGCGTCCTCTGTGTTGAATGCTAAAAAGACTGCTCCTCTACGAGCAGATCGCTCAGCCAGTTATCTAAAATTAGCTTCCAGGATGTGGCGCAGGGTCGAGCAGACGTAGGTGTTCAGCGAAGCCGGCGGTAGACGCTGTGTTACTAAACGAGCGTGGCTCGCCTGGTCCAGGGTGTGAGCAGAAAAGAAATGAGACGGGTGTGTTGTTGACGAAGGTTCTCAGTCATCCGGGTCGCAGTGATTAAATCCATCTACGTCAAACTGGAGCGACCGTCTTTGAACTGAGGAGGTGGCCTCCGACATTACTCATCACCCACCTACAAAGCAGCGCCGAGTTCTCTCCCAAGACAGCTCGACAACCGCTCACACCTGGGCTCACCTACCCTTAGCAACCCACATGATGGCCGGTTTGATCAACGACCCGCAAGTGGCCCTAACGACTCTGTAAGGATACTCCCACGCAGGGTCTGCCACTCCGCTCCAGTTAGTCAGAACTGAAGCCTCTTGGATGAGAGGAACGTCTTCAAGAAACTGAAACATGTTCAGTCGCCTGCAATGCAGCACCTAGAAAGATGGGTGTGTGTTGAAGCAGTCGTATTGAGTGTGTGTGTGTGTGTGTGTGTGTGTGCGCCTCTTTCTACAGTTGATGTCAGTTGGAGAGGTCAGACCGAGTCTAGCGGGTTTTCACTTCTGCCTCTTTAGAGTGTCAAAGTGTCAAACGGGGTATTTTTGTCCGACCAACAGACAAGTTTCATCATGACGGGGAAAGTTTTTTTTTGACTGTGTGTGTGTGGTGTCACTGTCTTTCACAGTTGAACACACACACACACACACACACACACACACACACACACACACACACACACCGATGACACTCTAACTCAGGCACGAGCTCATCATCTATCTGATTAAAAGATATTATCTGGTCCGCCGGTCTCCCCGTGACAGCTGACGTTCAGTGACGGATAAAAAAAAAAAAAAAAGATCACGAGTGAGTAAATCAGCAGGAGTGATCGACAGTATATCATAAAAATACAGAAGTAAACCTCCGTGCGTGTTTTTTACTGGCAGCCACGCGATTCATAGAAAGAGCTCTGCAAAAGCTTCCGTATGTGTTACTCATATTCAGTGGAAATAAGGGAATTGGAAAACAGGAAGAGGAGACCGTTTCGTTCCACTGTTGCACAAGAACCAACTCTGTTTTCTATTGTTTTTATACCCTCCTACACCGCCGTGGCACGTATAAACAAAATAAGACGAACGTTGAACAATTACACAAAAGAGAAATAAATAAGCAGTCTGAATTCTCAACGTAAGTAGATAATCATACCCTACGTTAAATTGAAAAAGGGAAGGAAAACAAGATTACCAAAAAGCTTTGCAAAGCTGTTTTCAGGAGTTGGTAGAGACCAAAATGGAGCCAAAAGAGAGTCGATATCGGACGTAGATTTTACCAAGTGAACACAAATGTTCTTCCGCAGCTGGATCTAGTCCTCGCTGCAACGAAGGTCAAGAAGAAGAAGAAGGTCGAGCACATTACATCAGCGCTTAAATCACTGCGCTGGTTTCCTGTGTGTAAAACACTAGACTTTAAGTTTTATTACTGACCTAGAAAGCACCAAATTGTCTCGGGCCGAAGTACAGACCTGTCAGCTCATCTTGTTTCGTTCCTGAATACTCGAGGTCTTTTTCCCTTGCTGTTGTTTTTAATGTCTTATTTTAACACATTTCTCTGTCTCTGTAAAGCCCTCTGGATTGCCTTGTGTCCGAATGGTTTTCTGTAAATAAACTTTCCTCGTCTTGCCGGATCTGTCGATGAGTAGCTGTTTGCTATCCGGTCAGATTTAAGCTATCGATGTCTCCTGATCCCTAAATGTGTCCATCGTTTGTCTGTCTTCTCACTGTCATGTCAGGTTGTATTTTCTCTTTTTTGGTTTCATGAAGTTGTCTAATGTGTCCGTGTTTAACGCACTGTGACGGAGGACGGACGTGTTGTCATTCGATGTGCAAATCAAAGGCGGGATAAGACGAAAATGTCCCCTTCAGTTGGATCATATCACCTGTGTTATTAATATTTCAAGTCTTTTGGATCTTTTTTTTTTTTTTCCTTGAAGTCAAATCTCGGTTCCCTCTCTGAGTGACGTGTGAGTTAATTAAACGAGTTGTGTCTCTGGATCCTAGCTGGCGCGACACAATAAGATCCTGCAGCAGAGCTTGAGGCCCGGGTCGGGGTCAGGCGTGGACCCCGACCACGAAAAGGACGACGCTCTTCATTACTACGCCAACCACACCGCTCAGATAGAGGTACGCCTCATCATTACTTCGTCCGTTTGTCCTCGCAGTCTGTGCGTTTTTATTTACACACATTATTAATAAATCCGCCATGAGGATTTACTGGATCTCCTGTTTACCAGATTGTGCGTCACGACCGCACCATGGAGCAGATCGTGTTTCCGGTGCCCAACATCTGCGAGTACCTCACCGAGGAGTCCAAGGTGCGCGTGTTCACCACCACCGAGCGAGACGACCAGGGCAGCAAGGTTAACGACTTCTTCCAGCAGTTTGACAACCTCTACAATGAGATGCGGTGGCAGAAGAAGATCCGCAGTGAGTCTTTAAATCCTGAATCCGGCTCTCGCTTAAAAAAAAAATAAAAAAAAATAAAGACAATGATGGTGGTAGCAGACGCTGGCAGCGGGATGGGAAATCATGATTATCACCCAGAGTGTCTGGTTATTGTTATTCCAGAATAAATTGAGGGGCCTGCAGCGACACTTGCGCGTTTGTGTACCGAGGTTTTGTGTCCCTGTACTTATACTTCCTGTTGTGTTTGTGCAGAAAATAAGGCCCTGTTCTGGTTCTCACGCCACATCTCTCTGTGGGGGAGCATCTCCTTCTACCTGGCCTGCCTGGTCAACATCGCCGTGGCCGTGTTCTACCCCTTTGGCGATGATGGAGATGAGGGTAAGAATTTTTATATTATTCTTTTTTTCTTTTGTTCTGCAACAAATGATCAGTTTTGGGTTGTTTTTTTTTTCCCTCATGGTTGGCGACAAAACATCAGTTTTGTTCATCCAGCAAACAACATTCTTTATGTAAACCCGAGGACGGTTGGGGGTTCGCCGCGTAGAAACGACCCCGCCTGATGTGCGTCTCGTCACGGCGTTCCTCTCAGTTTGCCCCTAAAAACGACGCAACAGGTCCTAAAAAAGACTATTTTCACTCAACTTGAATGACCTTCCCCTTTATTGAATTTAATTCTCCTGACTCATTTGTTCATCCGCTTGCCGCGTCTCAGCAGACTGTAGTCTTTCATCATTTCATCCTTCCTCTTCTTCTTCTTCTTCTTCTTCTTTTTGGAGGTCTCTCTGGCACACACTCCCACACTTATTGCATTTAAAAAACCATTTTAGTTTCAACTTCTTGTTTGTATTCTATGAATCTGTGGTGTAAGGCTATACGGGGGCGGGGGCTTTTGTCGATACCCCTGATAATCTTCCCTTTTTTTTCTCACAGCCTCATGTTTGCAGGTTAGGGCTGGGGTTGGCTCGAAAGGCATCGCCCTAACTGCTGTATTAAGATCTAAAAAACTTGAAGAAGTCACAGATGAACACATAAAACCACCTCGCCCTTTCTCTTTAACTGTGTCTAACTGTGTTAAACTCTTTTAAACGTGTAAACACGGTTATTAAAACCAAAAGAAGTTTGAGTTTTTGAGCTACGACGCGTCACAACCTGCCCTGAACTTGCACTTTATCACACTTTGAACGCAGCCGTCCGCTGTCATACACGACCATCGTGGTTTCACACAGGTGTTTTTTCACTTCTTCGCCTCGTTACACTTCAAGACGGTGTTTGCTCGTCCCAAATGTGCCTCGCCGCGCTCTCGTTGCACCTGTTGAAGCGGAACAACTTTGGATTTTTAATCTGCTTTTGATTGTTGCTCACCCAGATTCACAGAAACGTACCTGTCTGTGTTTGTACGACTCTCTACAACTGTCCCACTTCATCTCTTTATGTTTACCCGCGATGTTGCCAGATTGCTTTCAAGAGTATTGACAGCTGAATCCGTCACATACGAGGGTTTTTTTTTTAAAGATCTTCCACAGATGGGATGTTTTATTGTCGTGTCATACTGCGATCAAACGCTTTGATCCTCGCAGAAAAGCGAACCGACACGGCGTGCTGAGAGGTGTTTAAGTATTTCCTGAAAGCCTCTTTCATCAATAAATAATCGGAACGCTGCAGTTTTTCCTCAAGAATCGAGGGCTTCACTTCGGTGCGACCTGAAGAAGTTGACGGTCCACTGTTTGACATTTTAAAGCGTTGCCTCCGACTGCGTTGTGCTAAGTTAAGCTCTTAGCTCAGGTGAATAATTCATTAGGGAAATGCCACGACGTTTATGAGCTCTGATGTTGTGGCGCCTTGATTGATGTGTTTATTCTCTCCCGTCCAGGCATTTTGTCCCCGTTCTGGAATATCTCCCTGTGGGTGGCGTTGGGGTTGTTCACCGTGCTGCTTCCTGTCTTACCGAAGCCTTGGGGCATCCTCTTCTTCCTGGTCTCGCTCATCCTTCGCGCCATCTACACCATGGGCCTCGGTCCGGCTCTGTTGTTGCTGGGCACTGTCAATGTAAGTGATGGAAGATTTGACCCCAGCGTTGTCTCTTCTTTCCTCCACAGCCATCAGAACTTCTTTTTTCTTTGATTTTCTTCCCCTTCAGCTCTTCAACAAGTTGATCTTTCTCGTGAGTTTCGTGGGGAACCAGGGGACGTTCACCCGAGGCTACAAAGCGGTCGTGATGGACATGCTCTTCCTCTTCCACCTGGGCTACGCCATCATCTGTGTGCTCGGCCTGTGCGTGCACGAGTTCTTCTACAGCTTCCTGGTAAGAAGTCTCTCACACGTTTCACCTCCGTCGCGCCGCGGCCGATGACTCACCGATGACGATCTTCCCCTCCGCAGTTGTTCGACCTGCTGATCCGAGAGGAGACGCTGCTGAACGTGATAAAGAGCGTGACGAGGAACGGCCGCTCGATCATTCTGACGGCCGTTCTGGCCATCTTCCTCGTCTACTTCTTCTCCATCATCGGCTTCCTCTTCTTCAAGGACGACTTCCGCATGGAGGTGGACCGCCTTCCGGCGCCAGGTCAGAACTTCAGTGTACCTTCACTCCCATCGTGGAAAAATAAAATGGTGGTGTCCGGGTGTCCTAGCGCTGTAAAATGCTGGTTTGGGTGAAGGAACCCTAAAAAATGATGTCACCAGAACCCAACACGTCTACATCGTGTGACTTCTGATGAAGGAATGCGGCTAGAACTGCAATTACACTGCAAGCAGAAAATCAAATTTAAGGGACTAACAAAGTGTTGATGAAGAAGGTAATCAGTGTTTTACCAACTCTCTTAAGTGTGTTCCTTCATTTTCTCGAGGCTTTTCTTCATCAGAAGTCTTACGACGTAGATACGTGTGTTTCTCCAGGCATCTCCCGTAGACTTCTATAGAGCTGTCACCACAGTCCGGCACCAAAGCGAGATTCAGTGACGTAAATACTTGGATTGAAGTTGTTGAAATTGTTGGGAATTTGGTTTTAAAATCTTCCATTTTCGGACATAAACTTCAAGAAAAATTTGCGATGCCTCGAAGAATCTGTTTCCGTCCCCTCACCTGCCTCGAAATGCTCAACAATAAGAAGTTTGAGGTTGTTCTATAAGGACCTTTTAACTGGTTATGAAACGGTCTCCGTTAATACTGATGCCTCTCAAATGAGACAATCAGTGAGAAGATTGGCTGTTTCTGCAGTTTCTATAGTTACTGCTAATGCCTGTCATCGGGTCGGATGGCGACTAATCCGGGTTGGATAAGTCATCAAATTACAGCTGCTGTGGAGGATGGATTGACATGAAGCTGCTCTTCAGCCTGTTCTACGGTTGTGACACTGGAATGAAGTTGACTTTTTTTTTAACTTTTTCCAACAAAATCAGCAAAATAAACTGAAAGTGAAGTGAAGCTTGTCCTGAACCTGACCTCTCACAGACGCGTGTGTGTGTGTTCTGTTTCTGCTTTAAACTCATCAATAACCTGGAGATTGTACGTCCTAAAGGTTAATGAGTTTCAAAATGAAAGATAACTGCGGCTGGTTGCTCTGCTTACAGTGTATCACAGACGAGAACCTCTGAACTGTGAGGACAATCATCAAAAGGATTCCTTGTTTCAGGATGAATCTATTCCCCAACTTGGTTTTTACAGGATGAGTTGATAAAACGCAGAATCTTAATGTATTTTCTCTGTTTTTTTAAAAACCCGTTTGAATGAGAATTTTCAAATAAAAACTCTGTCCACATGCATGCAACCTCTACACAAAGAGCTGTAGAGTACGTGCAGTATCCTGTATATACGTACCCAGACTCGTATTTTGAAAACACTGTGTGGTGCGTGGGAGTGCTAATGAGCACCGCCACAGTGCTCCCATGGTCAGGAAGACAACCTGCTAGCACGTGTGCACCTGTTGCATAACCTGGTGGCCGCGCCATCCTGTGTTTTGCTGAACAGAGCGCGGCAGACGCAGCAGAGCGGTGGAGGGTTATGTAACCAGCTGGGCTCGCGCCTGTCTCTCCGTTCTCTGCGGGGTGAGCCGAGGCACAGCGCCGAGGAGCACCCTGTCCACGCTGCTGCTGCCGCGGGGCTGTGAACCCTGCGCCCCCGCCCGTCCCCTCCACTCTCCCTCCTCTTCCTCCTGTCTCGGCCCGACCCTCCGTCCTCCACCCTGTGACGGATGAAGGCCCTTTTAGCGACACTCTGACCCAGGTGTGCAGGTCTCCCTCTGCCTGTCTGCCCAAGCTGATCGCAGTCAGCTCCTCTGCTGCTCAGGGCTTCGCCGATGTGCAAGTGATTAGTTCAGGTTTTTTCAGCAACACTTCACCACCCACCCAGCAGCTGCTGCTGCCGGGGTTTACATAATGTCTGACTGTAGCTGATTCCACCAGCGCTGATGAGAATTAGCGGGAAGGTGTTTTCATTGCGAGAGTACTATTTAACCATCGTCTTTCATTTGCAAATCCTCCGTGCTTTTATCATTAATCAATTTCCCATTTTCTTTGTTCTCTGTTTTTTTTTTTTTCCTGCAGAAAAAGGAAAAACTGATTTGTTGAGTAACAAAGAACTTCCCGACTCGTGTGTGAAAGAGAGCTGCCCCGTTTCACCTCCTAAATCTGTTCCTGGTAAGTGTTTTGATTCTAATTAAATTAGATTGAATGTATTTCATGCATTTTTTCTTTCATCCCGCTCGTTACTGAAAGTCACCGTTGGGTTGACAAGTTGTCAGATTTTGCGGCTTGACTGGGGGATTATGTGGCGCGCGTGTGACCTTTCCCCGCAGTAGTCAGTTCCTGAAAGGTTACGCACACACAATCATACACTGTTTCTAACACACACACACACACACACACACACACTCCCTCACTCTCTCGGAGAGGCGTGCACACAAAGAAACTTGATGAGACGGAGGGGGTGACTCACGCTCCTGTTTGTTCTCCTGCGTCTCCGCGGATCACCTGCGCCGCGGGGCCACGCACGTGATCTGGTCCACATCCTTCACCTCCTCTCTGTCCCCAGCAGCTGTGCACGCCGCTTCCTATTTACAGTATACACACAGTTTTCATACGTGACATGAATAATAGATTTGTTTCCTTTTTTATATATCGTTTACAGGGCTGTAACTCCTTTCATTTCTTCTCATTTCGTCATGATTAAGGGAAGCGGGGGAGCTGAAGGCATCACTCGATCATTAGTCACGACGTTATCAGCTGCAGACGCGTTTCGTTATCAGTAACGCGAACTTGAATGTTCTTGAAACCGGTGACGCACTCTTGGCTCAGGTTCGGTAGGAGCATTAATGATTTGACAAATGAAAAACTTAGTCGTGAGTATTATTTAAATCTAATCGATCCTTAAAATCATCAAATGAGGAGAACAAAAAGGAGACGCAACATCAGAAGTGTTGCGTGTATTCTTATTGTTTTTTTTGTCGTATATTTGTTGTAACACAAACGTAGAGATGCAGAAGCCACTGCTGCACATTTTCTCTTGTTTTTATGAATTTCTTTTCAAACCTCCTGAACCCATGGTGGTTTCTGGGCATTTTATTTTTTCATTTTTTTGCTCTTTCGGTCACATTTTTTCACATTCAATGCAATATTTATGCAGTTTCTTTTTTTCCCTCCTCCATATACAGTAAGTCCTGCACCTCCATGGAAACAGCACTGTAAAGAAGTAGGGAGAAGTGGAAAGTGTTCTTTGTGCAGCTCAGCACAGTTATCATGCAATAAATCATAAAAAAGAGGAAAACACAAGTTGATTTTCTTTGGTAAGATACTCTAGAAAGAATTTGAAAAGGAAGATGCAACATGTGCCTGAAAGTGAGACCAACATTGGAAACATTTAGTTTAATGTAATTTAATGAATTTAATGCAGGTTAGTGCAAATGTTTTATTTTTGGTGACATTTTAAACGACACATGTAGAATAAAGCATGACAGAAACGGTCACTGCATCTGTTTTCACTGTTTCCGCCTGTGACATATGATGTAGTCTGGCATGCGGCGGTTTTCGGAGGGTTAAATAATGTTTTATTCTTTAACTTTGTCACTCTCTGTCCTCTTCCAACTGTTCTCACGCGTTTTCCTCTGTGTTACAGAAGGAGACGACGGGATAGAGCGGGTGTGCGACACCCTGCTCATGTGTATAATCACAGTGCTGAACCAGGGGCTACGCAACGGAGGAGGTGTGGGAGACATTCTCAGGAGTCCCTCCAAAGAGGTTCGATAACGAGCGTGGACGAAATTAACTTGCTTCCTGTTCTGTTTGCAATGAAATATGTATAAGTGTGCTGCTTCAATTGGATTCGTTTCACCTGTGAATTGAACCATCCAGGAGCCGCTGTTCGCAGCCCGAGTGGTTTACGACCTGCTGTTCTTCTTCGTCGTCATCATCATCGTCCTGAACCTCATCTTCGGCGTCATCATCGACACCTTCGCCGACCTGAGGAGCGAGAAGCAGAGGAAGGAGGAGATCCTGAAGACGACCTGTTTCATCTGCGGTGTGTGCCCAAATGCAAAAGACAGCGAAATGACCACCGCGGCACATTCAGACGCAGCCATGTTGAATAAATCTGCTGTCTTGCAGGGTTGGAGAGGGACAAGTTCGACAACAAGACGGTGTCGTTTGAGGAGCACATCAAGTCGGAGCACAGCATGTGGCACTACCTTTACTTCCTGGTTCTGGTGAGGGTGAAGGATCCGACAGAGTACACGGGCCCCGAGAGCTACGTGGCCCAGATGATTGCGGTCAGTTGCTTCCTCGTTATTAACAGTCGCGCGGTACCTTTCGTAACGCGGTCTGATGCTTATTTGTTGTTTGCAAGGTCGACGACAAAGTGGTGATGTAAAGAAGAACGGGGAAGAATTTTAAACTGCACTGCGCTATTTTTTTTTTTTTAAAGATGGCGCCAAGTACATAAACACAGCCAACCTCAGAGATTTTATTTATTATTCCGGCAACATAGGAAAAAACAAAACAAATCTATGCATTCTGCCCTCCTAATTCGCATTTTGCTGGCGCGCGGTACAAATCAGCATACAGATGTCTCGGTGTTGGAGTCTCAAAGTTGTGCAGCCTTCCTCACTTTGCAGACCTGCACAGTGTGCTAGACGAGCGTGAGCCTCTACAGCAGACGAGCGATCGAAAAAATGAGACTGAGCCCGGAGGCCTGTGCCGAGCATCCCAATTTACCTCCCTCCTCCTCCTCCTCCTCCTCCTCCTCCTCCTCACCCCTCGCTGGTGGAGAGAGATGGGTCTCTGTGCTCAGGTTGCCTTCACTATGCTGAGCTGCTGAACCTGCTGGGACACAGTGTGGTTAAATAGTAATTAAACGCAGTCCGGCTCTATTATCATCAATGCGCCAACTTGCTGCGCTGACACACAGACAAGAAGTTGAAGGATGTAAGGGCGACTAAAGGTGTTCGCCGTCAGGTTAATGGATTCGGATGAAGCCTCGGAGCACAATGGCACATTTTCGCGATTAACACTTGGCCATGACGGGCATAAAAACGGTTGCATTATAATGAACGATTTGCATAACAAACTGGTGACAGACACCGAATTAATATGCATCAGCAGGTCCTCCGGCAGGTCGGCTCTGTGATGCCGGGCCAAAGTGTCGCTGTGTGATGAGGTAGTGATGAGTCAGGAATTTATATCAACACCTCCACACGCAGCGTGAAGAGACTCGGTTTCCATTTTGCCACTTCATGCGGCAACACACCCGTTTTTTATAAAAGACATTCTGACACGACTCGCCTGGTTGGAAAAGCCGATCGCGGGTCTCGATAACAGTGAATTTCTTCCCGTCTAAATCAGGAACAATTTAAGTGAGTCATTGTTTATTAAGGGAACAGTCAGCCTCGTCAAGACTGTGTGGGTGTCATCCGATCAGATTTGATTGACGGCGGTCACAGAAGCAAACAGCCCCACAGCTGTAATCAACTGTCGGCAAATTCTGATTGGCGCACGGACGCATGTGTCACCGTTTTATAACCGAGCACGGAAATTTTTTTTTTTTAAATATAGAAAACTCTCATGTGACATAACCAGATAACTTTGTTTTCATCCGTCACCCTGTAGCCCGTAACGGGACGCTGGGCAAATATGTTTTCATGGTTAAAGTTAGAGAGGCCGGATCTGTTATCGGATGGTAGAGCGAGCGGTTCTGACGCGACTTCAGCGGCGT
This sequence comes from Sparus aurata, assembly GCF_900880675.1. NCBI lineage: Eukaryota > Metazoa > Chordata > Actinopteri > Spariformes > Sparidae > Sparus > Sparus aurata. The sequence goes on along the minus strand of NC_044194.1, from coordinate 7,374,049 downwards.
GCAAAGTTCACGAAGAGGGGAAATCCCTCTTAAAGGGTCCAAACTCCAACCAAACTCGCAGTAATAGAACTGAAGTGCGTTGACTTGTGGCCTCCAATCGAAATCGAGATGCAACTCTTTACAAAGATCATTTAAAAAATGATTCGTCTGGAAGGAAAACAAGCGTGTAGTTTCTGAAAAGGAATTCACACTCGTAAAGGTAATATTTACAATAGCGATGAGGTAATAAAACAAATGAAGAAATATTCCCTGAACACTCGATAAAGCTAGAAAGGTGTCGACTATGAAGGGTCCTGCAGATACAAACAAAAAGGGAAAGTAAAAGATGAATTCTGTTGCGTTTTGTTCAAACAGTTTATTAATTCTTTGTATTCAGTCATGAAAACAATCAAAGAAGATTTTTGTCTTCTGATAAATATTTCTTCCCCAAAACTTCTTAATGTATCTTTATGAAATGCACGCTCCAGTAAATGTTGTTCAACTAAAGACTTCAAGTCGGGAGATCTCGAAAGCTTCAATTCTGATCTTTAAGACTTTTATTTTATTTGAGATACATTTCAAACAGCGGCACGTGCAACAGAAATAACTTCAGCTTTCCAAACCTGTCTCTGGTTACTCGTCCCATCGCATAAAATAAATCCTGCACACTGACAAGAACAAGAAGAGGAGACCTATCAGATGCATCTTGTATGCAAGTGTAGTACTAGATTGCTGGAGTCCCCCTTTTTAAGCCGGACCTAAACTTGCTCCCACACAGCGAGTGACTGTGAATGGGAGCGTTTATGTTCAATGACAGGACCTGCAGTGGAAAAACAGCTGAATGAGAAAGTAGAAGAGTGTTGTAGAGTTGTGCAAATCTCCTGCTGGAGCCCGCTCCGTCTTTCTTCTCCACACCGCAGCTAAGAGTAGGCTCGGACTTGATGTTTAGGGTAGGGATAAGTGTGTGTTTATGTGTGTGTGTGTGTGTGTGTGTGTGTGTGTGTTTGACGGGGCAGGTAGGAGGCGGTGGTGGGACGCAGCGGTGGCAGCGGGGCTCCGCTTGTCAAGCTCCATCTATTATTCCATCTCCTCCGTTGCTGCACTACCGTTTTTTGGGGCGACACCTCAAACATGAAGCTGCTGCACTAATAAAAAAAAAAAAAAAAAAAAACCTCTTCCCTCCCCTCGCCTCGTTGGAAAAAGGGCTGAAACCTGATGACCTCAACACACACACACACACACACGCACACACGCACGCACTGACTCTCGTAATGATCGCATCTGGTTGGACAGGACAGACTGATGCGGTGCCAAGCGGAGAGAAGGATCGTGTTACATCGACTGTTCTGCTGGCGTGTTGTGCGTGTGGATGCGAATCAGTGTGCGGGTGTTTGTGTGTAAAATTATGACAGCGACTACAGGCCTTGCAGGTACTGCAGCAGCCACAGCGCTCTTACATAACCCATCTCAAGTGGCCTGCTAATAGCTCAGCCCTGCCTGGCACGTGCTCTCCTGTCCCTTCCTCCCTCTCCCCCTCTCTCTCTCTCTCTCTCTCTCTCTCTCTCTCTCTGTCTCACCCACACACACACACACACACACACACACACACACAGTCACATCACGAACCCTTCGTTTGCTTTACGACGCACATGTGACACGTTGTCTGTAACAAACGCAGCAGCAGAAGTGTTTTGAGAGGAAAGGGAGCCTGCACTTTTCATGTAAAGTGAGGGGAGAGGTCATGTAGGAGGACTGTAGCTCTAGAAACTGCTCAGCTGATCAACGCGTGTCTGTGTGTGTGTGTGTGTGTGTGTGTGTGTGTGTGTGTGTGTGTGTGCTTGGGTGTGGAAAGTGATACCATCTGCAGACTCATCTGGTTCACTCTCTGTGCGCTTGTGTGGCTGCGCCTCCTGACATGCTTCTGTTTCCTTGCAGTCGTTGTTTACAAGCAGAGCAACAGCCAGAAATTATCGCACGTATTTTTAGCTCAAAATTCCGACTGCGTGAAAGGTAAATAGTATATAATACTGCAGACACAATGAAGTGATGTTTATGTGATTTTTTTTTTTTTTTTTTTGATCGGAGGATTTTTTTTTCTTGAGGTATGGAAGGAATATGCAAATGATGCGCGCATCCCCTCCGCCGAGGCCCGACGGTCTCCTTTTGTATTCACTCAACGAAACCAGCCCCCGAAATATGCATGTAAGAATTCCTGGGATCCCTTAATGAGGATCTACAGCAAAAAGTTAATGAGGTCTGTTCAGGACCGAAAACCATCATCCATCCAGGTTTTGTGTCAGCCAACCAACAAACAAAACATTCAAAGAATTAGTAAAGTAATTTTTGCCACTAAGGGGGGTCGCTCAATCGAAAACAGTGGACATAAAGTGGTATTTTGATGACGTTGTTGAACGGCGTGGGATAATTCTAGTTTGTTAGTCGTTATCTTCGCTGTCAAACAACCACCAGGTCACGTGAGGAAAGTTTCATTCGTGTCATTTCCTGTTTGGTTTGCCAACTTCCTTCCTCATTCTGATGTACCGACTGATGTTTTCCAGGAAATCTTTAGCAACAGGCGATCAAATCCCCGTCACAGTGAATAAAATGACATGAAAGTCAGAATCATTTATTTCACACATTTTAATCCAAGAAGGTTTTCACGCATCCAATTAACGGATATGCAGGCGAGTTTGAAAGTGTCACTTCAGACTTTAAGTGCGGGATCTTATTTTTCCGAGACATCTTAATGCAGAAATGTTCAATATTTTATCTTCGCAACCGTCTGTAAGAACTAATCACAGCCCAGTGTCGCTTCTTTAAAGTTTCTAGATTTTTCTGACCAACCGGGTTTAGAATAAGAAAAATGGATGTGAAAGAAGGAGCAAGCGAGCGAATCGTCACATGTTTAGCCACGTTTCTGACCCAGAAACTTTCCCCCAGGGACTCTGAACCTTTGAGAGGAGCTGGTTGGATTTCCACCACAGAGACCAGGGTCTAAATAATTTTACCCCCTGAAAAGAAGGTAAAGAACTTTTGGGCTGGGGCCTTCAGCACTAAACATTTCTGATTGTGGAGAACTTGCAGCATTTAATTTCGGCCTGGAACCAGTTTGTGTCGTGTTCATTGCGCTGAGGGGCATCAAGATGGAGTTGGAGAAGAAATTCGCTGTTGTACATTCACCTTTTAGTGATGAACCTTTTAGTGCCTTGAAGTTGGTCCTGGGTAGTTCCTGGACTCTGTGTAACATGTTTGGGGGTTATAGTGCGAAACTTTGCGTCCTCGGTTGGTCATCTAAGAAATACCTGGAGTGCCGCTCATTCATTACTTATTTCACAGATTTGACTGTTTGAGTTGAGAGCGTTTCTTCTACCAGATCTAGAGGAATGAAGCAGTTATGTAACAGTGTTGATGCGTCATACGGTCATTGTAGAGGATCACAAGGTTGGACTTTCTCTCATTTCAAGAACTCAAGACAGAATGACGTCTGAATGTTACAGATGTTGGGACATTTTCAGGATGTAGCAGAAGTAGTTAAGGTAAATATAGCAACCACAAATATCTCAAGCCTGGCTGAAAATCTGACGATACCGTCCGACATCGGTGAACTTTTGTCGTTCACGCCGTATGTTCAAAGCACCGACTTGCCTTTTCTGGTTGATGACGTGCCTCCGTGCACAGCTGGGGTACATTATGTAAGAGTACTGTACGCGGTGACGGCAGCGGAGCGAGAGCACATGAATGTCTGTAGGTTCATGCTCACTGAGGTGTTTAAATGGATCAGTGAAGCAGCACTAAAGCCTCGACTCATTCAGACAGTGGACCACTGTGCCTGACATGAGCGGGACATTTCAGATTCTGTACGTTCATTGTTGAGCTTCCTCATTAATATAGAGGCGATACTCCATCCGTCATCAGTGACTGTATGTATTCAGCCGGAAGGACGTAAGGTCCCTTTATTGGATCTCTGAGGTTATTTAATCCATCAGTTCCGGATGACTTGATAAGATAAGTATCGGATTCAGTGATGTTGAGGCTTTGTCTTTGAGCTCACAGAACGTCGACTGTGTTTTCGGAGCTGCGTGAAAGGAAACTATTCTTTTTTGAAATTTCTGTCGGGCCGCTGACACCCGAGGCCCGAATTAGCGAGGTTTTACAGAAAAAGGCTTCTAAGTCCCGTCCTACTGCCTCCCATGTAACCAGGGATGGAAAGAGTCCTCAAGAGTAGTCAAAGTGTTGAAAACGAGCAAAACTAGAGACCATCCTGCGACGGAATCGCAGAGCCGGTCAACACGCTGACGTCCTGACTGCTCAGTTCATCACTCGTAAGGTGAAAACATTACCAGCCGCGCTGTTGAGGCTAATAAAGGTGCGTTTTGGAAGTAAGGCACCAATTTATGCATGTTTATCCATCCATCCAGGTTTTGTGGAAATCTGTTCAGTAGTTTTTTGTGTCAGCCAACCAACAAACGAAAAATTCAAAGTATTAGTAAAGTAATTTTTGATGCTAGGGAGGTCTCTCAGTCGAAACGATGAAAATAAAGTTGCATTTCGATGATGTTGTGAAGCAGCGTGGGATAGTTTGAGTTTGATAGTCGTTATCTTTGCTGTCAGACAACCACCAGGTCACGTGAGGGAAGTTTCATTCGTGTCATGTCCTGTTAGGTTTGCCAACTTCCTTCCTCATTCTGACGTACCGCCGGATGTTTTCCCGGAAATTGTTAGCGACAGGCGATCAAATCCCCGTTACAGTGAATAAAGTTACATGTTTTTATGGGTTCAATCATTGTTGGAAACATTTGGGATAATGTAAGTACACAACTTAACAAAACGTCTGAGTCCGAGTCATTTTTTACACATATTAACACGACATTAATCCAAGAAGGTATTCACACATCCGACTAACTGAAATGCAGGCGAGTTTGAAAGTGTCACTTCAGACTTTACTTCTTTTTCAGAGACATCTTAATGCAGAAATGTTCAGTATTTTATCTTTAAGTCTCCAAACGAAATCTCAACAGTCTGTAAGAACTAATCACAGCCCGGCGTCGTTTCTTTAAAGTTCCTAGATTTTTGTCTACAAAATGTCTATAATGTAATCTGCTGCCGAAGCCATACACACTGTAGGTTACACAGTTTTGAACTACGAGGGGAAAAGAAAAGATCGTGGAAAAGCAAAGTTTTCTCCCAACAGTTGTATCCTTGTTGTTCTTTATCCTCAAATTACTGGTGAAAAGCTGCTTGACGGCGCCTTTCTACTCTTATGGAAGCCATGAATTATTAAACATGGCGTACGTGTTGTACATTTTAAAAGCCAGCGTTACACAAATACTCCAAATATTCCAGATTTATACTCACTCATACTCTGGAAACGAGCAGGAGGATGTCAGCACGGGTCATCAATGTGATAATTATCTGAAATTTCTGGACTTTAACTTCAGTTTATTGGTCCTGTGCATGAATTTCACAAACAAAGTGAATTTTAGATTTGGATGATACGCAGGTCCTGGGCGGTGATGTCGCACTCAGCAAAAAAGTGTGATAAACTCATTAATTAAGGAAGCAACAACAAATAGCCCACACACACACACACACACACACACACACACACACACACACACCCCACGCTCGCTCTCCACCCTCAGGCTCTCCACATGTCCTCCTCTCTGTCCTCGGCGTCTCACACTCTGATCGGCTCCTCTCTCCCTGTAGTCTATTCTTATATAAGAGTAGGTGGGAGAATACCTCACTCCCTCCTACTGGACTTAATGTGGTGCCAGTCAAATCCCACTCTCGGCACCTTTTTAAGTCATTTTTATCAGAAGAACTGGCAGAGGAATATTACATAAGATCAGCTGATGGCAGTTTGCCTCTGCGAGCGCCATCTCACTTTCAAGAGCATGCGTGTTGTAAAACACACACACACGCGCACACACACACACACGCTCTCGCTCGCCCGTCTGCTGTGTACATATATCCGTGCGGATGCACGCCGACAGAACACACACCCACACATGTACAAACACAGACGCACTTAAGTCCATTACATAATGCTATAGGTTTGTTTTGCTCGCTTGTTTTTTTTTTTTTTTTTTTTCCTGTCGACGATGCAGATAGTTGGTGGAAAATCAGATAATAAAATAAATTTGTCTCTGTTTTTATACGAGGACACACACACACACACACACACAGATAATACTACACTCCCCGTTGAGTTCTCGGTAGACGACAGTGACTCATCCTCACATCAACAGTGTGTTTCAGGAGTGGGTGAGAATTGAAATGCCAGTTGCTGTTCATTTAGTGTATAATTGCTAGCTGCAGTATCCTAGAGGCGGTGGCGCTGCTCAAAATCTTTTTGCACTGTCGAGCGCAAAAAAAGAAACGCAGAGAGAGAGCAGCTTCCACGCCGATGGAATGATTAATATTAAACCTCCACGCCGCTCTCCGGTCACTGATACCCCCTCTGTGTGCTCTCCTCCTGCAGAGACGCTCCCTCTATGCCTATGCAGATCCTCCTCGCCCTTGTCTCTGCCATCGCGACTCTCTCGCTGACCTGCTGAATCAGCGCTATTTGGGCCTTGTGTTCCCTCCACCCTTCTCATCACTCACTCTCTCTCTCTCTCTCTCTCTCCTCCACCTCCCAGGAGAAGAACTTGGAGTGGTTCCCCCGTATGAGAGCCATGTCTCTGGTGAGCAGCGAGGGAGACAACGAGCAGAACGAGATGCGCTCTCTGCAGGACAAGCTGGACAGCACCGTCACTCTGGTGTCTCAGCTGTCCGGCCAGCTGTCGGAGCTCAAGGAGCAGGTAGAGTTCAACATCGGGGTGTTTTTTTTTTTTTGTTTGTCATGCCGCGGTGGGAAAAGCACCGTGGTCGTCTGAACTGAATGGTAGATGAAGCATCTGAAGCAAAATCCTTCTGTTTTTATGATCATATAAATTAGGGTTGTGTGTTGCAGCCTTAAGATAATGTTAAGAGGCTTTATTGTGGTCCAAGATATATATCTTGATGTTAAAAATCAAATATCACCATATTTCTGACCAAATACCTTGATATTGATATTAAGACAACACTGTAGGTCATTCACAAAATGATCAGCCGCATTTTGAATAGAAAGATGAAGTGGGTAAAGGCAGGAACAAGTGGAACAGTTTAAGTTCAGGAAATGACATCACTTAACTTTAAATGCAGCCTTTAAAACCAGAAGATGACGACACCTGTGACACATCACAATATAAAAATAGTTAACTCCATCGCTGTATGAGCCTACATGTCATCCTCACTAAGTACATCTACTCGAGTACTGTGCAGTTTTGAGGCACTGAGGCATTTTTTGTGACTTCCTGCTTCCTTTTTGCTACATTTTGGAGACAGGTATCGATGTTTTTATTCGCCAAATTCATCTGAAAAGTTTCGTTATGAGGTACTTTTTTGATTACACGCCGTGTCAGAGACCAATCAGTGCAGGCTGATAATCAATCTACCCATCCTGTACGATATCCAATCACTTTAGTTTGACTTGGACATTAAATATCAGATGTTTTAAGAGTTCTACTCAGGTGCTATTTGTATGGGAGACTTCCACTTTTACCAAAGTAATATTTTAACACAATTACTTTACTTTTATTGCCCAGCCCTAGTTTGAATCACCGTCACATCTTGTTTAGATCCGTGCTGTTTTCAGTCAGCTGCAGCACACAGGACCATAAACTCCTCGTGCTTCTTGACCTCGAGTCTACTTTCACCTAAAAACACCCGAAGGGCGCGAGGTCGGCTTCATGGCTCTCCTTTAGCGATCCCTCTCCGTAGCGCGACAGAGGCTGTCATACCCTCGATGCTCCTGAACGCAGCGCGACAGGTGACTATCACGTCAGCGATCAACGCGACTGCGAGCCGCCAGTGAGCGAGCCTCTGGCTGTTTGGATGACTAGCTCTGCTGCTGCAGTGTGACTGATCACTCTCATCACCTGCCTCCCCTGCATGTGATTCCAGTCACAGGCTTGTCCTTGTTCCTCTTCTGGCAGATGTGTGAAAAAAAAAAAAAAAACCAGCTCCTACTTTAGGGAGGAAACGCTCCAGTAAACAAAACAACATCGACCTTGGTGAACAGTTAAGTCTGTAACATCCCTCGTGTAACCCCTCAGTCACAGGAAGCGTGTCGAGGTGCCCTTCGACGCAGGCGCCTTGTCTCTGAATGCAGTTTGGATCAACCGCAGGACATTTATTATTCCCATCTAGGTAAAGGTGTCACTCCGACTCTCAGATAAACCTACATTTCAGCGCAGGCCACAAGAGGTGAGTGTGTTTATGCAGGTCAAACCACAGATCTGCAGTCACGAGGAGAGGCCTGTTTCTGACTTCCTGCAGCTCACTCCCTCATTACAACCTCTGCTGACCTCGGCACTTTACACCGTCACAGCTGAGATTGTGCTTGTGCGCGTGTGTGTTCTGCTGCTTGTGGGTGTAAGGGTTCTGCAGAGCGTGCTCGTTTCCACTAACCGACACACACAGCTTATGGTTAATAGAACGAGTGGCCTTCATTCATGACGTCGGCACCAAACAACCACAGCTTTAATGCGTCGGTTGTAAGAAAGCAGCCGCTTGTGATTCATCGAACTTGCAGCCCACACTTATAAAACATCCAGCGTGCAGGTTACAGTTCTGAGCAACACATGACCGTGTCCTCTGATGAAGTTTCCAGGGGGCATTTCTTTTAGTTTCCAGTCATAACGGCGAAACAAAACAAAAAAAAACAGTTTGACGTCTCAGATGTCGGGGCGGAAACTTCAAACTGCTGCTCACAAAGTAAATGTTCAAAAATGCGAGACGTCCACAGCTGATCCGGATTCATTTCTTGAAACAATGAACCAAAGATTCCAAACACATGTACTCAGGAGTCGAGGTCTAGAGCACCGTTTTAGCTGCTCTCCGTGTTCAGATAGATAAACACTCCGCTCTGGAATGTGATAATTATGCATGAACGAAGTGGGAACATTGTGTTTCGCAAAATGAAGTGCCCACTAGAACAATAATGCTACATGCTAAACTAAAAGCCACTCCAGGTTGATGAGTTTTTTTTCTTTTCCCTCCTTCACAGATGACGGAACAGAGGAAGAACAAGCAGAGGCTCGGTTTCCTGGGTCCTCCTCAGCCCAACCATCACATCCCGGCCCACTGAAGGCGGACGGGGGGGGCTCACGGCTCCGACGGGACTCAGTGACGGGCCACGCGACTGCAGGCTCACAGTAAAATAGAAACGACACAAACTCAAGCCTTAAGAACAATACATGCATTCAGAGTGCACTTACAATTACTGATGTCAAAAAAAACAAAAAACGCCAGACGCCTGCACATCATTTTTGACTCGGCGCCTTTTTCCTACGACACAGTCACGGCCTGACGGGATACAAACCGTGCCTTATGCGCTCGCTCGGCCACGAGTGGCAGAGGGGGGGGGGGAACTCGTCTCTGTGAATGATCTGCCAGCCACGACACACATCCAGCAGTGTGGTGTAAGCGTGCCTGACAGGGATCGAGGGGAAATGTAAAGGTTAATGGTTAAGTGCTGTCGGGTCTGCAGACGGCCTTCGTTTTCCTCGACTGTCTGAGCGCTGACGTGCCGGAGAGAGAGAGCGGGCCGACTGGACGCACAGAGGTCAGCGATCGGCAGAGAAGATGGCCTCCAGGGAAAGAGCGTCAAGTATTCTCCCCTCTTTTTTTTTTAGATTAATGATGATATTTATGAGAGAAATTTGCGGTTCATAACTGGAGTATTACTTTTTGTGGCAAAGGGAATCGCGCTGCCTTCCTCGTTAACTTTTATGAACAGTACGTTGCGATTGCTGAAAGTGCACTTTTATTTTTTAAAAAAAGAAAAAGGGTAACAATTTAAGCCTGTAAACTGAAAAAAAAGCATTGCTTAGTCTGGGGGTATTATTTTTGCATGCTTTGTGTTTAAGAATGCATTCACTGCACCACTTCAGTTGCCTTTTTACAGATTTCTTCGAGCATATAAATAACAGAAATGTGAATAAAAAATAATGATTTATGAGCAGAACTTACTTGAAATTTCTCTTTAAGTCTAAATCTTATATTGGTACATAATGTAGTACTGACCGAAAGATGGTGAGCTAACAGTTTTTCTTCTACTACATGTCGTTACGTGTTCTACTGTTTCTTAAAGTTTTCATATTTTGATGTTAACTCCTCCTCACTCGTCTCTCCTGGACTGCAACCGATTGTTCGCCCCGAACTTTCGTCTTTTTAAAAACTTGCACAAACTAACTAGCATATTACGAGTTGCACGCGCTCGGCGGCGACTGTTCTTTGACACTTTTCTGTTAAAGCAAAGTTTGTAGAGGAATTGTGTGTTTTTATGTGGTCGGATGTTGGAATAAAATTCGTAACAAAAGACTCCTCGGCTTCGTGCTTTCTAGGAGAGTTTGCCTCCGTCCCTCGTTGCTGTTGGGGATGAACGAGCCCTCCCCCACACTCGCCCTGACCCCCTCTGCACCCACCCTCCCACACACGCACTGTTTACTCACACTTGTACTCGTCCGTGAAGGGAGCACAGGACCTATGAAAAGACGGGGTCATATTTCAGCTCACGCAGCAGGAGTAGTCATCTAATATTAAAAGCAAAGTTAACAGATACCCTGTGCACGCCGACACTATATTGTTGTTCGGAAGATCTTGACATTTAGCTGCAGCTGCCCGGTAGCTTATATATGCACAGAGACTATAGCAGACTCTGGAATCTAACTTTTTGTTCTCACATCCGTCGTCTTCATGAGTAATCAAAATATAGAAATGAGATGCAGAAAATCAGAAACCGATGTTTTCTTCAGCGACATTTCCAGAACCACAGGTACGAAGGAAATGCAGGGAAATAATAGATCCATAGCTGAAATAACACAAGAAGTATTAGGGATTAAAGCTCCATTACTCAAGTACTAATACAACAGTATGAAATAATAAATCTTAGTTGAGTTTTTACACACCTAGGCGCACAAACAGGACCGCCACACATGCATTCATGCTTGGAGAGATGCCAGAGAGTGTGGGCTGCGCTGGAGTTGGGCGTCTGGATAGTTAGGGGTTCAGTGCCTTGCTCAAGGGCACCTCAGCTGTGCCCAGGAGTGGGAACTGGCACCCCTCCAGCTCCCCAGTCCAGACGCAGTACCTACTGGTCCATGCAGGTCTTGAACCGGCCCACCCTCTGGTCCCCACAGAGTGAATATTAGCATCAAAACACACTTAAAGTACCAGAAAGTACAAGGACTCATTATGCAGAACGAGCGCTCGGTGTTTAAATGTTTTGGTGTGTAAATGATTCATGCTCACCAATTGTTCCGGTCCAGCAGATCAGCTCAGCGGGCCGTCACAACACGGCTGCACGGTAATCCTTTGGGTTGGTGCCGACCGACAAAGGTACGTCCACTAAAAGCTCTTGTTTTACGCCACTGACAGGCTGAGGTTGTTGTTCTCGGTGTCTTGGGAACATCACGGAAACGATATATCACAGAGACGGAACTTTTCGTTACATAACAAAATCCTCCTCGTAACCTGGAACAAAACCTTCGCTCGAGGAGAAGGTGAGCAATCGCAATTGATGCCCCATCTACGATTCTCAAAATCAGTTAATTATTCAGCCGTGACTTTGGGAAGGAATTCTTGCTGGCAGCTCCTCCGGGCAAACTCTGACTCACATTTCCTTGAAGGAGACTTTTTGTTTTTGGTTGCAAAAAAAGGAAATTATTATTCAACAAAAAAGGGTGAATATCTTAAGGAATCGTCTACGGGAAGCATTTTTATCGGGCGTAACTTTGATGACGGAGTTGCCCGTCTATCCAGCAGACTGATTTAAAAACATGTATGAATCATTTACAAGCCAAACATGTGAATAAATGACCACATTTAAAGTCAAAGTTTCACTTATTTGCAGCTGGTAAATGTGCACTAAACTTTGATGAGCGATTTAACAACTTTACATACTTACATAGCTGATTTATATTTTGTATTAATGATAAATCTGCAAAGTAACTAGTAACTGATGTCGTCAAATAAAGGTAGTGGGATTAAAAAGTACAATGGTGGCTTCCAAAATGTACAAGTATGAACAAGCACAAAATGAAAGTGCTCATATTATGTATAAGTAATTCAAACTTGTCCTTAAGTCCCAGTGATTGGGTACGTTTACTTCGTTCTCTCACTCAGTAATGGGCATCTTCTGCCAGTTTGAGAGGTCGTGCTACGGATGCCAGCGTGACCAAACTGCTTGAATTGTGACTCTTCAGCTGTCTGTAGTTGAATAACATCCAGTTTTTAGAAATCGTTCGCTGGTGTTAATGAAGGGGTCTTTGAGTTCATCCGACAGGGCTGTAGATGCACGTCAGACAGAAGTTCTTCTCCACAAGATGTGACAAAGAATAAACATCTTACGTTTGAGTCGCTGAGTGCTGCCGTCTCTTCAAACGGCCATGTTTGCCCCTTCGCAGTGTGTTTATTCATAAAGAAATGAAATACCTGTGTAGGTACGAAGCGCTGGTAATGTGTCTGCCTGTCATCAGCACAGCCACTCAAATCGTCGGTAATTTAGCACTCAGTACTTCTGTAAAAAACAATAATTCAAAGCTGTGGCCCGCTGACTGTGTGTATGTTTGTGTTTGTGAAACACATTTGGGATGATCAACGAATCGCAGAAAAGGCCTCGACTGGTCTTTTATCCCGTCCTGTCATTTACCCTCCACAGAGGAGCCCGTCCTTCTTGGCCTCGGTTCGCTGTTTACGCTGGCAGGCCTGCATTTTCTCCTGCTGCCTGTGACAGCCATTAAAATTAGCTCACGCAGTGCCATAATGGTGAGCAGCTGTCACTGCGTAGACAAGAAGGGTAAAGTGCAGCATTACTGGAATGTATTGGACTCGGAGAGGGATGGGAGGGGAGAGGATAATACCAGGACCGTCATTACTGTCTGGCAAAACTCTCACTGCCGTAGTGTGAGACCAAACAAACACGCTCTGCTTCGGTCTGCACCACGCTCTGAACGGAACATTTTATCAGCTCGGGTTTATTTGGTTTCGATCGTGGAGAGAAAACATTAAATCTCCACTTTCCAAAAAGACTTTTTAAACGACTTAGGGGGGAGAATCAGCTTAGAATAATAAAAAAAGATTGTCCTCTTCATCTCATCCTCACGTGGGCAGTTTATTGTTTACTTTATCAACACAACCTCGGACACATTTGGATCACAGTCATCTCTTTGTGAAGCAGAGTGAGCAGTCACGTGCTCGGCCTGTGTGTGTTCAGTAGCGAGAGTGAGGAAACACCCGGAGAAGGTCAATAAATACGAGGCAATGTCCCAAACACCTCTGTGGCTGGAAGCAGCGCTTCAGCCAGCGCCAGTGAGTCAGACGACTCCGATGCACCGAGAGGAGCGGACCAGAAGGAAGATCCAGACTCAAAGTGGATAGAAACTATAAAGTACATCTCGTAGATATACGTGGAACAAAACAATTCGAGGGTCATATTTATTACCTAAAGGGTAACTTCACCAATTTAACATGTGGCCGTGTGTTTACAGGTCTTGAGGAGTGCGACTACATATGTGAAAAAAAGTAGTATAAAGTTTTTTGTGGCTCCAGAAGAAGCTGCACGTAATCTGATAGTTTGACTCCGGTGATGTCACTCAGTGTTAAAATGCATTGTGGGTAATGTAGGCATCAGATTTTGAAATAAAAAAGGCAGCATCATAATGAGTCCAACAGTGTTACTGGAGTGTAATGCGAGACAACTGGACCGCCTTTCTAACCCTGGCAGCTACATTACCCACAATGCAACTTGCCACTTAGTAACCTCTCTGGCGACAGATTACATTTCGCTTCCTCTGGAGCCACACAAGCTTTTTATACGACTTCTCGACATATGCAGCATGTAATCTGATAAACTGACTCCAGTGATGTCACTCAGTGGCTAAGATGCATTGTGGGTAATGTAGGCTCCAGGTTGTGGAAAGCAGCTCACTGGTCCAGCATTGGACTCCTAAAACTTTGTTGGACTCTTGATGGAAAGTTTAAAAACAAATGATCAAAACCAAACAGCACAACCAGAGACATCACTTTTTTTTATTCCACGCATTCATCTTCCTTTTTACACCTGGTGACTACATTACCCACGATGCAACTTGGCCTCTGAGTGACATCACCGGAGGCAATTTATGAGAGTGCACTCAGCTTCCTCTTTATACTCCTCTCTTCCACGTACGCAGTGGTGCTAGTCGATGAGTGTTCAGCCTGTTGTTGTCAAGTTGCTGTGGAAGTTGTTGTGACTTGTGTCAATACACGTATTGATCTTCCGTCTCCTGCAGCCGCCTCTGAAGACTCACCGCAGCGTCAGATTAAAATATCATTCGCCGTTTTGTTTTTTTTTTCAGCCTCAAAAGATCAATTGACCACACAGAAAACCTCGAGGCTGGAAGGTCCCTCTTCACTGTCATTGTTTTTATAAATAAACATGCCCCCTCCCGTGACGCCGGCCATGTGACTTCCTGTGTCTGAGCCCTTTGTAGTCACATGACGCATCAACAACACAACACTGAGCGGGCGCATGGAAAAACACTGCGAACGGGCCTCTGCCCTCGATCACATGTAGGCGCAGTATGTACAGTGTGAGCTCCTACAGTGTGCGAAATGCATCATTAAACAGAATTGATTAATCACTTCAGTAACGACGCACTTCTGCTTTTCACATCCTGTTGAGTGTTGTCCAACAGAGCTCCATCGCCGGCACAACAACAGCAATAATGTTTCACGACGGAAGGTATCAAGTGTGTCGCCGTGACGGCTATAAATTACAAGTCGCGTCGCCAGTAAAACACAAACCGGGCTCGGACAAAGACGACTTTTTATCGCCGGCCGGTTTCACAGATTGGTCATATATGTCTAGGTTGTGTCTTGAAGACTGGCAGGTTTTATGCAGACGTCCGATCAGTGTTGATGGTAAACACTGTCAGCTGAAGCGTGTGTTGAACTGGCTGACGGCTGATTCCTCCTGCACAGTTCTTCCTCTGACACCAGACAACTATTTCAGCTTGGAGTTATTCTCTGCCTCCAGGTAGCCAGCTGCTCTAAAGCAATAAAAACAATCCTGATGTGTTGATGCTTATTTATTTTGTTGTGAGGTAAAAGTGTTCCTTAGATAAGTAGGATCACTAATTATTAATTTGTGTTTTATCTGGGTTGGAGCACAGAAGGCACTCGGCAGAGTCGACTGAAGAAACTTGAATGTGTGTCTACTTTCGGCCCTTCGCCCCCCTATTAAATTTCAGTTTTCGGACCTCCCAGGGAAGAAGATTGGCCACCGCTGGTCAGTCGTTCTTCAGCGACCTTTTCAAGTCGTGACCCCCCAGATAAATCAGGCTGGTGGTCAAGACTCTCCCACCAGCGCTGAGACATTTAACTCATCCTGAAAGTGCCAAAAAGAAAAAGTTTTTGTGTTTTTTTTGTTTGTTTTTGCGTGTGTCGAATCGAATCAGGCTGACTCGGATATTAAGATTTGGATCGATAGGATCCGTATTAACAACCGTGTAATCCTCCATAGTTCCCTCCTCAGTCACGATGAGCGTCTTCTTATAAATTGTGACGGTGCGCTGGCCTCGTGTTGAGGTGTACTACATGGTATAATGGCCTTCGGGATGCAAAATTAGAGATGCTCACTCGTCGTCTTCCTGCTCAGTTTTTCACACTTTATTAATAGTAATGCGTTTTACCACAAGTGTGGTGGGTTTGAATTGTCTTTCTGTTTATTAACTGTGTGTTTGCCGCGACAAAAAAAAAAAGGAACAAGGAAACTGCACGAGGCAAAGATTTGTATTTGTGACCACAAACATCATGACAGTCTCTCAAACGCATTTAAGGCTTCTGTGAAAAAATAGTCATATTCTTTATTTATCCCCAGTTGATAAACAAAATAGATGTGACATGACAAACTAATTACTAATCCTCCTTCTGGCCTCATGTTTCGTCTAAACTGCCTCGTGTTTCCTGCTCGGCGTGTATACTTGTAGGAGACTGTCTGCATCTGAGACGAGGGTAAGAAAACATACAGTTGAACGTCGGCGTAAAAAGGCAAAACCGCTTTTGAAACTACAAACCTAACATTTTGTGGTTGTTTCACCTCTTTTCGCTCCGGGCTGCCAGAGTGAAAAAAAAAAACCGGCTGAAACGTTATAAACACAGCGAGATTGATTTAGTTACCTCAAGTCCAGCTGCCTGTCTGAGTCCCCCTTTCCTCACCCCGGCCCTCTTCCCCTCCTCCCTCTGTGGCTGCAGTAGTTTGACTCCTACAGGCTGTTTGAGTCATGCTGGCTACTGGCCTGGCATCCACCTTCGCAAGCCACAGCCCAGTTCAGCCTGGATCCAGACTCGTGAAGCGCACAGATTGTTTACTGCTGTCAGGATCTGTTTTTAGTGCATATAACTGAGCATTACAGGGTCACTTCTATCAGCTGACAAGTATTTTCTGCGCAGTATTTACAGAGCTGCAAAAGTTTTTACAACGGCGAGAGAGAGAGAAGACTGTGGCTCTTCACAGGGTTGATCCGTCTCGTTGCTTTTTTTTTCTCGTGTTTCAAACACTGCAAATGAGTTTCGTCAGGCAAACATAGTTAAAAGATTAAATATAATGTGATTCAGCAAATAAAAGGCAGTAAACTAGGAAAGCATTTCATTGAGTTAAGTTTAAAACAGGATGTGTTCGCAATATTTGCCCATGACTTTGATTACATGTGACCTTTTTACTGTGTGAAAACAGTTTCCCAGAAGCTTCGAGGCGGCGGCGTTTAACATTTGGCACCGAGACTCAGCTTGCCACCGATCGCTGCATCACTGGAGCAACAAATCACGATCGCTGTATCTCGGTAAACTCAAACCAAGGGACGTTCTGCAAAACCATGTAGGATTCTGGAATTAAAGGGCAACTCCAGCACATTTTACACATTAAAGTGTGTTCACAGGTCTTGAGGAATATTTCTGCACATGTGAAAAAGGTAGTATGAAGTTTTTTTTGTGGCTCCAGAAGAAGCTGCATGTAATCTGCTGCCGCTGATGTCGCTCAGTGGCTAAATTGCATTGTGGGTAATGTAGGCACCAGGTTTTGAAATAAAAAGGCAGCATCATCAGAGTTTAACTGCGTGACCAGTGGACTGCTTTTCTAAACCTGGCGCCTACATTACCCACAATGCAACTTCTCACTTAGTGACATATCTGGCGGCAAATTGCATTAAGCTTCCTCTGGAGCCGAAAAAGCTTTTTAGATGACTTCTCTTCATATGCAGCGCTGCTCCCAACAACCTGTAAACACACTGTAATGTGTAAAATGGATGGAAGTACCCTTTAAGTGCATAATAAATCAGCTTTTTTGCTTTTGTTTTTGCTAATAGTTGTTTAGTACCACAACTGTATTTGAGCTTTAAGTCACAAGAGCAAAAAGTCAGGATAATCAGAAAGCTTGTGATCAATTTGTTAACGTGGAAAACAAATACTTGGTTTAGCTTTTCTCCTCTTCGTCCATTCACGACATTGAAAGTACAAAGTTACATATAGAATATAGAAAAATTGTGCAAAAAGCTTATAAAGTACAACCAACACAAAAGGTTAATATAAACTGACATTGAAGAAAAAACACACTTGTCCAGACAGCTGACGTCACCCTCCGTCCCATCACCACATTACACCTTCTGCCACTGCTTATAGGAAGGAGATCCAATCTGAAGACCGGCGAAGAACACCTGGTAACGGTGCTTCCACATGATGAAGGCGCCGACGGCACAGACCAGCGCCTGGAGCACGTTCAGCACGATCTGGAGCAGGAAGTAGAGCGTGAGCGTCCCGGTGATCACCTCGCAGTCGTCGACGCCCTCGTAGGTGAAGGTGCGGGCTATCGGGTCCTCCAGGTTGAGCCTGCACACGCAGTCCTCCCCCATCCTCTCGCACGTGAAGTTACTGGTCTGAGCGTAGTGGTGCGAGGCGAACGCCATGACCAGCACCGAGATGACCAGGCCGATGGTACACAGGATGAAGTACAGCAGCTGCAGAGGGCACAGAACAAATCGTGCGGTTCGATCACAAAACCTCCAAACCGTCTTTTGTGCTGCTTATACTAGAAACTTGGCTCCTGCTTCAGTCTATTGTCTCATGATTAACTCTGAGTGCCAAAACCGTAGCTTAGAAACAGACATGCTGGCTCAGAGCCTATGGCAAGTTAAAGAGATTACCCACGATACTACAGGGAGAGGTCTGACCCTCAGAACAGGAGCCCGGCTCCAAGCACAGATGAGACGCAGCACATGCAAGACTGCCCTGCAGCTACAGCCGCTTCCCACCTTTAGTGCACATCCTGGGCGAGTATGAACAACAGACGGCGTCTAAAAATACAGTTGCAAAAATGTGACGGAGGCTTTGTGTTGTTTATGCAATTGCACAATCTCAATCACACGAAACCCTCATCTTAATCCGCGCGCTTATATAACGGGAGCGCTCGTTTACTGGTGTATTTTGATCTCGGTTACACGCTGCTTATGGAATTATGCAAGTGTGCTTGATTGGAGAAAAAATAAAAAATAAAAAAAAGAAGCCATTTATGTTAATTTTGGAACAGCTGTGAAATCTGGAGTATGGTGGGTTAAGGGCGAAAATGTACACGCGGCAGCTGCATCAACGAGTACTTGGTTGAACATGATGTAGGCCCTACTCGTTAAAAAGGAGATGATCTGAAACCCTGAACCAGGTAGACCCATCACTCAGTGCTGTAGGCGTTGTAAACAGTCGCGATGGCGTCCTGGAACACTTTCCAGACAATGAATTATTATCTGAAAAGGTTATCAGAGGGGGTCTCCACCTTCATCCTACAGTTCTCTAACACCTCACTTCAGAAATCTCTCCACTGCCAGCGTGCTCCCTGCTCACGCTGCTCCAAGAGCAATCGAAATGAATAAATGACCTGATTGTGGAGCCATTAATTCTTCAGCTAATAACGAATATAAGGCCATGAGATCGTTGAGCTGTTTGAATTAATGACATTAATAGATGGAAACACGCTGGAATGTGAGAGAGTGAAACACTCGAGGCTAATTGCGGCTGTTCTCACATTCGCATTACCGACCGCTTTTAAAGGAGACGTTTATTTGGCTTTACTCGCGAAAGGTCAGTGCTTATGGATGAGACGGGGAGGAGAGCTTACTGCAGTGCGACAGAACAACACAGCCATAACTCAACGAGAGCGACGCATGCATCATTTTGATAACTACGTCTTAAAAAAAGAGAGAGTTTGATATTTCCCAAAGTCTGCTTCTGAAAGTCTGTGCGTTAAAGGTGCGGTATGTAAGAAACGGCCGCCTGTTGAATCCAAACAAACAACCTCTAACTGTAGCTGCCGTTAGCTTGTTAGCTCAGTTAGCCGTGCAGCTAGCAGTCAGGACTGGGAGCTCAGGGACCAGTGGAGCGCTTCACAGTCTATGTACATATTTGATCCCAAGAGCATGACAAAAAAAAAAAAGTGGCTGCAGCTTCCGTCTTCTCCTTAGCGGAAAAAAACACAATGGTGGACTGATTTTAATTGCCTTGAAATTCCGACTGCATATATCGTACGGCTAATTAAGCCGAACAATCGAGTCGCATTAATGAACGCACTCATCCACTCGCAGGAATCCCCGCTGAGCTTCTCTTTAAAAAACAGGAATGCCTTTCTCTCTCTGCGCCATTTACATTTATAGCCATAGCATCTCGGTGAGTAAAACAGCGCTGTCTGTCTGAAAACTCATACATCTGATCACACCGTTGCTGCAACTAAGACTCGGGTCAAATGGACACGTTCTGCATTGAGGAACCCGATTTGACCCCAAATATGACGTGGCAGATTTGTGTGTCAGCGTCTGTCTGTGTGTGTGTGTGTGTGTGTTGTAGACTCACCTTGCAAATGAACTGCATAGACGTCCTCTCATCGGGGAGGTAGGTGATGAAGTACAGGATGAAGCCCAGGATGGACACTAAACACAGCTGCAGCAAGAGATCGGAACATCATTTTAAGAAGTCACTAACATCTGGACGGTGATGTCAACATAATGCTCATTTTGTAGCTTTCAGTGTCGCGGGGAAACCCTTCAACACGTGCTTGTTGCTATTACAGAGTATAAATGTGTGTGTGTGTTGTTGGATACAGTATAGAAACAAGCGTTTTGTTCTCAATTCTGAGTCCGGGTTTTCAGGCTGTCTCTTAATATTGCATGATTGCATGATTCAGCAGTAAGCTGTCATCTGATTACATTACTATCTCTCTCTCTCTCCCCCTCTCTCTGTCTCTCTCTCTCTCTCACACACACACACACACACACACACACACACACGCGCGCAGACACGCTCACACTCGATCTCCTCAGTGCAATTGGAGTCTTGTGACTAACATGCAGCATCTTATTGAAATGTTTTTTTCCCAGGTTCTTAAGCACTCAGGATTTTCTGGAAAGGTCTCGATGACCTACGTGTTTTTCACTCGGCTGGATCTCGTGAGGATCTAACTCGGGATGTTGGTGTCCAGGGATGTTTTTTCGAGAGCAGATGGCGTCTGTGATTGGCCCGGCACGGTATCCAGGCGGCAACAACACGTTTTTACTCCCCTCACCAAAATGTGACCTTATATCTTAAAGCCAAACCAGGATCATGAGGACAAAAAAAAAAAAATGTGTTGTTGTTTTATATGACACATTTCACAGACAGTTAATCTGTTCACTTCGACTAAAAGACAAAAACATTTTACAGTCTCGTTTACTCTTCAGAGTGTCGAAGTGCTTTTTCAAGCTTGTTTAAATGTTCATCTCTTACTCTTCAACTGACGCTTCAGCTGCTTTCAGCGCTCACATGTCAGCTGATGTTTTAGTTGCTTTCATCAAAGAACCGGTGGCGACGAGGACCGACTTATTTCCCCAGAAAACTGCTTTCGAACACACAGTGAAGACTGCAGCCGACGACCAGCTGCCACTGTTGTGACGAAGCAGCTTTTATTTCAGTTGCCTTTCTTCCGATCGAGAATATGTCAGATAAAAAGTAACAAAATAAGGATAAACTTTGCTAAATGGGTGAAATCATGGACAGTACAGGGAAAAGCTCAACGCCCTTTTTCTTCTCTTTTCTTCTCATCTTGTGCGCTGAGACTAACAGCCAATCAGAGCGACTTCTCTCACTGATGGCCTCGACGCTGGCTGATTGGTTGACCTCTGCCCTGCTCTATCAGAGCCATTACACTTGAACTCCTTTCGCTCTTATCCCAAACAGGTGCGTGCACCAGGGGTGGCCTGGTGGTGGCACCGCCCACCCCTGAAATCGGATTAGCCACCCTAAAGTGTGATGGGCTGTCTGCCCAGTGAGAGGCAGGACGTCAGCTTGAACCAACTGTTGGAGGCGTATTGTTGAACATGCATTGTTTTCTCTTTGAATGTAGCTGCGATCTCTTTTTACGTACTAAGGAAGCGCGGGAGCTTCATATTATACTAATATGGCGTCACTCACTCTGCTGTGTTGTGATTGGTCCGGCTGTTTCTCTTTCAAATACAAATAAACATGTAGGAAACTGTCAGACGCTGTAATGTTAATCCTTAAAGTACATATGAAAAATGGTCAATTAGTTGTATTTAGGAAGTGTGTGTGCACGTGCTCATGCTTCATGCCGCCCCTGCGTAACTCAATGCTCTACTTGTGCCAATCCCAGTTAAAAAAAAAAAAAAAAAAGGTGAAATGTTTACACACAAACTGACAACTCCTCTTCCGACAGCAACTTCACATGCTTCGCATCAGCGGACCTTTCAGCTGCAGTCAGCTCAAGCTCGAACTGAAATTTGTGTTCAGTGTGTGTCAACTTAAAGTGCATCTCCCAAACAATAAATCACATGCATGTTCATGTCAGTTTTGCAAATTGCACAAATTATTCCACACACAAAACTCGGTGAAACTGTCAGATTCAAACTCTTCGGTGACATGAGACGGTAAAGGATGACGAGGTGTGTGCAGGCACATCATATGTTCCTTTTTAAAGTTCTGAACGAGGTATTCAGAAGCCACTCGGGTGTTCAAAGGTCAGGCTGGGAGACGGCATGCTGTCATCGGCTGGCTCGACGCATCGCGCCAGATGTTGAGGATTTGTTGGACGTACACGCACAAAAACAACAGAAGGTGCGAGCAGGCCCGCGTGGCTGTGATGGGTTTGGAGATTCAGGTGCGTACACGTGACAGATGGAGATTTATCAGAACATGACAGTGCCGGTGACTTGCCATGCCTACAGTGACCGTCTGCCTGAGACAGGTGGGAGATAGCTGAGGGTCATGCAGCAGTATCAGACTCAAGAGTCCATGCAAGTGTGCGAGCCGATAGAGTGTATAAGTATGGAGCTTACAATGATCCCAGCCCAGTGTGGCGTCTCCCTGGCAAGGAGCGAGGGGCTGATGGCCAACATGAGGAAGGCCACGGCTGTGACGGCCACCCCCAACAGCAGCTGGAGCAGGGCGACGAGCAGAGGGAAGCGACAGACTCTGCATTTTTGGCCGTCTTCTGGCGCCGGGCTCTCATCTCTCCTCGTCTTGCCCTCCTTCTTGTCTGAGGAACCTTTCTGCCCCTGCCCCATGTCTCCTCCTGACTTTACCTCACTTTCCCCTCTCTTGTCTGCACTCTCGACTTTTTGGTGTTGCAGTGTTTTTGGGTGGACGATCTTGTCTGCCGTCTGCCTCGCTCACCCTTCCCTTCCCCTCCCTGCCAAAGGCCTCCTCTCACCATAAGCCCCGCTCGGCTGCTATTTGGAAACAGAGAAGGCTCTGAACTAATATGGAAAACATTTGGACTGGATTCCTAAAGCAGCAACCAGAGCCACATATAGAGCAGGCGAGCATACTGTGGAAGGGAGAGGAAGAGGAGGGAAGGAGGGAGGGAGGGAGGGAAGGGGGGCAGGAAGACGCCAAAGGGGGATTCCAACGTACGACAGCGAAGGTGATCTCACTTCTGCTCACTCTGAGGGCAAGAAAAAAAGGGGGGGAAGGTGGGGAGGCAAATCAGCAGGTATGAGTTAATGAGAAGCCAGCGCAGAGGAGGTCACACTTCATCAGAGAGCAGGAGTGATTGGATCCTTCTTTGTCAGCACTGTTACACAAGAGAGCCATATGCTGCCAGCCAGAAACAGTCACATGACTTACAGGAAGAAGTAATGTGATCATAAGGCATGTGAGGGCATTACATGGGCTCAGATTCTTTTTTTTTTTTTTATTAACAAGTTTCTCAGCACTTCAATGTTCCCAAGTGAGGAGAACAGGTGTCCGGAAAACTTTTTCTAACCACACGTTCGGGTGGAACACTTAAATTACGCGCAAATGTAGCAGTGACATCACACACACATGATTGGATTACTAGATAATAATTGTTTTTAGTACATGAGACAAATCAGAAGAGAGAGTCACAGTCATAAAACCCTCATTTAGCAGCCCCCCCCCCGCCCCCCCCTCTTCTCCTCTGTCACATGACTGTTAACATTTTATTATTAGACAAAGACGCGCGGCTGAAGGTGGGAGAGCAGCAGCACCCATGCTGAGGTTAATAAAGAACCGCGACGCACGTGTCTGAGCACACAGCTGGGCCGGTGCCATGGTTACTGACAACGCAGCTTTGAACGGCTGGAGACGTGTTGCCGTGCCCTGAGTGTAGCGCCCGCGCGCGCGCACACACACACACACACACACACACACACACACCTTTGGATGCACATTGTGTTTACGCGCGTGTATTTACTTCACATTCACTAGCGTATGTGTGTGTGTGTGTGTGTGTGTGTGTGTGTTTTATTAATGTTTTATTAAAAGCTGGAAAAACTGCGATATTTGTGATTTAAAGTGTGTTTATTTTTCCACATGAGATCTCGCGTACTGTCACTTCTACTGGCTCAAAGTTCAGCAGACACATTTTCTATGCGCGGAGTGAGACGTCCCCGCCGCGCCACACTGTTTGGACTACATCGCTATAGGAACAGCCGCGGTCGCTGCTGCTGCTGCTGCTGTAACACAGAGCAGCTCTAATTACCGGACTTTGTGCTGGTGCAGGCTACACGTGAGTCGGAAGCTTGTTCCCTACCGGAGGCGCGCGTGCGCTCTAACCACAGCACCGACGGCTCTGCGAGGCGGCAGCTCAGGGAACTATAGACATCAGTCTGAGGCGCGAGCTCTACCGGAGGACACGCACTGTGCATCATCTCCCGTTCAGCCGTCCGTCTTGCGGGGTCGTGTGAAAATCAACAACAACAACAACCCAAAAAAAAAAACATTTCCTCCAGAGCAGCTCGGGAGAAGAGACCAGTCGAGAGAAGTGATGGACGAGAGAATACCGCATTTACAGGACAGACAGTTCATGGAGCATGCAGATTTCTTGGGGTGAGTGTCGCTTTTGGCAAACTCTTGTCAAACTGTCGCTCATAAAAAAACAACAAAAAACAAAACGATTAACGCTTCTCTCCGCTTCTCTTCCTTCAGGATGGATTACCCCTCTCTCTACATGTGCAAGTCCAAGAGAGGAATCAAACGAGAGGATGGTGGGAAGGTGCGCGCCTTTTTTTATTTTTATTGTCATTTTTATTCTAAGAGAATCGAAATGTTCAGTTTGTCGTTTCCATTAAACTCAGATTATTCGTATGTATGATACAGCAACTTTTTTCCCCCACATATACACGCGTGTTTTAACGCATCAGCTCTTGTTTTTTGCCAACAGGACGCGTACAAGTTACCGCACCGGTTGATAGAGAAGAAGAGGAGGGACAGAATCAACGAATGTATCGGCCAGCTGAAGGATCTGTTACCCGAACATCTGAAGCTATCGGTGAGATCACGACACCACAAAAAAAAAAAGTTTAGACAACCTGTTTTGGGTTTTTTTTTTTTGCTTACATGAGAGACAGACAGAGAGGGAGCAGCTGAACCTTTGTTTTCCCTCCACAGACGCTCGGGCATTTGGAGAAAGCAGTTGTCTTGGAGCTGACACTGAAACATCTCAACGCGCTGACTGCTGTCACCGAGCAGCAGCACCAGAAGATCATCGCTTTGCAGAATGGTGAGCTTGAACGACCTGGATCATTTTCAGCGATGTTAGGTTGCCGGACTGGCTGGGTTTTTTAAACTTTACTGGTCCGTAATTGCGCATGACCAGAACAGATAGAAGTAATATGGAGATAGCGCGCAGACAGAGAGCATGTTGACACGTTGTCGTTGTCTTTATTTCACTGATGGTCTGTGTTCTGCGTGTCTCTCAGGGGACCGGTCGATGAAATCTTCCATTCATGCGGATCTGGACGCGTTCCACTCCGGGTTCCAGGCCTGTGCCAAAGAAGTCCTGCAGTACCTGAGTCAGTTTGAGAACTGGACGACGCGAGAGCAGAGGTGCGCGCAGCTCATCAGCCACCTTCACAAGGTGCTGGCGCAGTTCCAGCCCGGCGCGCCGCCGCTCCAGCACCAGCTACCCGCCGGGGACGCACAGGATGGCCAGAAAGCCGACAGCCAAGCAAACTGTGTCCCCGTCATCCAGAGGACCCAAGGCGGGGAGCTTAACGAGAACGACACAGACACGGACAGTGGATACGGGGGCGAGGCCGAGAAGAGCGACGGCAAAGAGAAAGAATGTGAGCGCAATAAGGCGCAGGGACACAAGGCGGTGAAGATCAAGCAAGAGTTTGGAGATGATCGCGCTGCCAAGAAACCAAAGATGAACTGGCCTGGGAACGGGTTAGGGGGCACAGACCCCGCCAGACCCGACCTGGCTCTAATGAACTCTCTGATGGGAATAAGCAATGTGGGACAGCAGACACCTATTTGCATGCCTTTCTACTTCATCAACCCCTCGGCCGCGGCGTCCTATATGCCTTTTTTCGACAAGAGCAACATTGAGAAGTACATGTACCCAGCCGCAGCCGCCCTGGCGTCCCCGTTCCCCTGGCTATACCCCGCACACGCGTCAGCGGCGGCGGCCGCGGCTGCTGCCGCCGCCTTCCCCGGCTTGTCTGCGCACTTCGGATCCTCCTCGCAGTCCAATGACTCCCACAGTCCAGACAGCGACGAGTCACACGAGGCTGAGGCAGGCTCACCTGAGGAGCGCGAGGAAAGTCCCGCGAGTGACGAGGGAGAGGGTGACGCAGCTGACATGTTCCAGGAGCGCAGCAGCAGCCGCAGCAGCAGCGGCAGCCCGCACGACGAGCAGTTCTCTGCCTGTGAAACGAGCTAATCGTGTCCGCGTTTGCTCTCCGCGCGCTCTGCCGAGGAGTTTCTGTCTGTCATTTTTCTAAATATTAGGCGAGTTTTAAAACGAGGTTTCACAGAAGAGTTTCTCATGTACAGTATCTTTGGCGAAACAGGGGACAGTTGTGACGGCGCGTGCCTTTTGCACTCCTGCTATAGATTAATCAATCTAAAACGATTATCGACAATGATTGACATTAATACACGGCTGTGTTGTTGCTGGAGCTAGTTTTCTTTTCTTTTTTTTTTATCCTCTTTGATAAAAAAAAAATAAACATTTTGGAAAAACGGCAGCATTGGTGCCAAAACTTTGAGTACGCCGTTTGTGCGCAATGTCCCAATCAGCGAGTCTCTCTGGATGTATGAAGTTGCAACCGACCTCTGCCAAGGTGATAAAGAGCCTGGCTGACTCTGACTGTAAATACGCTCACCTGGAAGACTGTCTGATTCACGAACATGTAAAACGTGCACTAAACGGGCCTGTAGAAGAAGCCACAGTACCTCATCCCCAACTCTGCACGGGTGGGGTGGGGGGGAAGAAGGCTGATTGGGAGGCACGTTACTGTCCCTCCTGAGAGGAAGTGAATAGCACCCCCTCCTCCCAAAACATCTCAACATTAGCAGCAACACAAAGAATCAGCTACTTTAACGATTTGATCATACAGACATGATGGGAGAGGTATTAGGCCTGGTTGCACTTCAGCTCATTTGTTTTTGGTTTTTTTTAAAAGATCTGTTTTTCTTTGTTCTTGTGAGGAAAGAAAAATAAAAATAAAACCTCTGAAAGCATTCAGAATGATGGAGAGAAGAAGAAGAAGAAGAGGAAGAAGAAGAAGAGAGCCCTCACACACAGAGGGGGGGGCTGCTCAACCAGCATATATAGGCTACGTTCCCCCCCTGAATGAAGCTCTTCAGCACAGAGATGCAGTGACCTCCTGCACCTCCAGGAAACATTGTAGGATAGCACCTTAGAGATCTTTGATATTGAATGTACCTGTATTTTTTTCCCAGCCGTTAAAAAAAAAAAAAAGTTTGTATGTAGGACGATCTTTACTCTACGAGACGTAAAGTGCACTTTCTTCTGCTTTGATCCCCCCCCAACCCCCGAGAAACAGTCACCTCATCATTTGAATTTGAAGTCTCTCTCTCTCTTTTTTTTTTATTATTATGTTGAGTCTGTTCTTGAGATAATAAGAAAAGAGAAAAAAAAAGAAGAAGAAGAGCAGGAAGGAGAGCAGAGACACCACATGCTCTGTGGTGATAAAGTAACTGACCCGGTTTTCTCACATTCGTCGGCTCTTTCAGGGTAAAAATGATTCAGATCATAATCAGATTTGAGAAAAAAAGCCTGCACGCCCGGCTGCCCCCTCCACTCTGTGCTCTGTGCTATCATTATGTAAAACCTCTGCTTTCTTTTTCCTAATATGTGACAAAGGTGGGAGAGGAGCCGACCATCCGTTATGATTGTTGCCGTTTAAGGAACTTTAACTTTATCTTGGCCTGTTTTTTTGTTTGTTTTTTATTTTATTTTATTTCTGAGAGATTAATTCCTGAAAGTGTAAGTGTTGTCCGGCTTCTCTTTTCTTTTTTAAAAAGTTTCACACGTGACTGAATAAAACAGATGATTTTCATTGTATTTTTGCATACAGGACATTTGCTTTTGTAGTTTTTCTTCAGCTGTTTCTTTTCTCTCTCTCGTTGTTTTGCCTCAAATCTGTTATCAACTGTTATATAAAGTGGCATGTGCGTCTGTAAATAGGTTTTTTTTGTGAATATACCATAAAGTATACATGTCTATGTCAATGTCGTAGAAGTCTATGGATTTTTTTTTTTCTTTTTTAAAGTTTAACTGAGCAACTGTTGCACATTTCGTTAATGCTTTACACATATGCTGTTCTAAATTATTGCTGATGAGTTGTAAAATAAATATCAAAACTGAACTCTGCAGCCTTCTTCTTCTTATTCAACGCAACAGATGAACACACGCGTAATGTTTGGGTCGTGGGGGAACGATGCAAAGGTACATTACCACTAACAACCAGCGGTGGAAGTAGTATTCAGATCCTTTACTTCTGTTAAAGTACTAATACCACACTGTGAGAGTACAAGTATTATCAGCAACAAGTAATCACTGGGCAGCAAAATGTTCCCCGTCAGTGTTGGAGGAATATCGCTGCTGCATTAATGTGCATGTTGTATGTGACTACTTTATATACTTTGAGTAGTTTAATCAACAGCAGTGCATCATATTCTATAAGATAATCAGATGTTTTTAGCCTGCGAAAAAACAAAGTTTCTCTAAAAAAAAGTCCACTTTTATAGGAGAAACAGCCTATTTTCATCTTTGTACTCGAGGCAGTTTTTTAAAAGTTTGTTTGGTTTAAGAAGCAGAAGAAATATCCCAACCCATACAGAACTTTTACACTTAAAATATCCGACTTTGGAGATGATCGGTATGCAAATCTTGAAATGTAAAGTAACTACGGCCCTCGGAGAAATGTAGAGGAGTAAAAAGAATAGTATTTGCCTGTAAGATGAAGTGGAGTGGAAGTTTAATGTTGCATAAAATGGAAAGACTCAATTTCAATTCATACCCAAGTTTAATACTAGAGTGGAAGTAACTTATTACAACTACTCAAACTGCTGAGATTAAGTCTGGTGCTTTTATAAGCATTTTTTTTCCAAGTCCGTCATCTTACTCGTACTAAAGTATGAATTAGACCATGTAATCTACTCAGTTACTTTTAAAAAATGAGTTATAAGCACAATTTGAATCATCATCTTCACCTTTCATCTGCATCTTTGTAGCTTCATGGCTCCTCTGATCACAGACGGGACAGTGAAAACTCTGACAAACAGAGGAAAAAACACAAATCTATGCAGCAGGAGCAGGTTTGGAGAGGCGAGCGTGACCACTGAGCAGAACAGAGCAGGAGATTTGGAGAAACAGAAACTTCTTTAATTAAATATCTGCTGTTGATGATGCATCAAACACCAAACTCTAAAAAGTAACTAACACTCTGAGGAGTGTTTGACAGAAATACTTTGCACTCTTTAAAGTATTATTTCAATATTATTTACTTGTGACTGAGTAATATTTCAGTCTCGTACCTGTAGAGACTTTGAGTACTCTTTCCACCACTGAGTAAAACTACTTAGTTACATTCCTCCACTGCTAATAACAATACCAGCAGTCCATTAGATGAACTGTATTGTTACAAAGACTCTGATCAGCTGACAGGTCACTGCAGAGGAATGTACAGTAAGCCAAGGCTTTAAACAAATGTCATGTGATAGAAGGATGATGAAGTGAGATTACCCTCAGTCTGTACCGGCTCATGAAAAACAAGGGGGCCTCCTCCCAACCTGTCTGCAGCTTACAGCCGGATCAAACCCGCTCTTTTGTTGTTGCCATTAACCGGCTGGCTGCGATATTATTTTCATCCGTATGAATAATTTTGTCAGTCTTAAGACCTCGGCATCTTAAGTTTATTCCTTCTAGCGATCCAGAAGACCAATTTCTGCCAACTTTCAAGGTTTTAAAGTGTTATCCCTGCTGCCTCAAGGTGCAGCCTCCACTTTAAACTCTCTCGGCTCAAACTGCAACAAGGTTCAAGGTTCAGCGTCTTCTTTCCACGATTGAGAGTAACTTTGAAAGTTTCAGCCGATGCATGTTTGCCTTTATTTTCAACATCCTCTTATAAACCCAGGTGACATAGTTCACTATGCAGAGAATATGCATTTTTACACACGAGAACATTTCTTATCATTTCGCTCTTCTGCAGGGGGAAAAAAAAACAAAAGGTGGCTTTCCCCCTCAAGTCTATCCCAGCCATGTTGTGTCCACCATTACTGAGTAGATGTCTCCCTCTAGTGGTGAAAAGCTCGAGGAACATGCTGCTCCATACATCACAAACCCCGCCCCCCCTCCTCATTTACATCCACCAGCAAACACGTACGGTTACCACGAGCGCCTGCGGTGGCGCATCTCTTTTTTTTTTGTTTTTTTCGTCAGATGGTTTATTGAATCATGCAATCCTTTGTCATACCAGCAGCCACTTACAGCCAATACATCTGTCGACACTTTGCAGTATATTAAGGCAAGAAAAAAAAACATAAAAACAGGTTATATACAGCGACATCTTACAGTTCTCTAGAACATAAACAGGTTGTAAACAGCTACGTCTTCTTCGTCCCCGGGTGGAAAAATGCACACAAGTGGTTTCTTAAAGGGAAAATCCACCCAAATATATGCTATCATTGATTTTTTTAAAAAGGTCTCCTCTTTCAGTGAAAAGCAGAGAGAGAGACGCGCTGCAGTGGTGATGTGTTGCTGAACGCTACAGGGTGGACTTTTCCTTCTGTGTTACATCCACTGTTCATACCTGGTTGACAGCACTATAGTATACAGTATGTGTTGCAAATCAGATCACGAGTGAATGCAAGACACAGCACATAGTATCACGGTGACAATAATACAGTAGCAAAGTGGAAAAACAAAAGCACTATCATTGATGTTTCCTTCCACTGACATTTATATAAAATACTGACAGGTAAAACATAATTATAGTTTCCTGTTTGTTGCTGCGCTATTGCCGTTTTCTCTCTCCTAAAACATCGAGTGACATCTGACCTACGCTGACTACTGCTCATTGCTTCAACGTCCCTACTAAAGCTTCACTGTACATTATTTGAATACGCCGACTGGGGAATGGATTTAAGGCACTTTGATGTGAGTAGCAGCTGAACTACAACCTAAGAGGGGCTTCAGACCTTGGCTGTTCTGACTCTGCACACACGCACACACGCACGTCGATTTGATCACTGACTCGCCCACACTCTCACACACACACTGTAGCTGTAGCTATTCATTGTTTACATGCCACCATTTGTACATTTGTAGACTCGACTAATTGATTTTCTTACTGTACTGTGGGTGCTGTGCACATCCAGATATGGCTATATTAACGACACAATCATGCAACAAGACCTGCTAATCTTTGGCCAACCAATCCTTACAAGAAAAAAAACAAAAAAAACAATCAAGCGTAATACATTTGGCAAAAATATACTGTGTAGTCATCTTAACAACAACGACAACAAAAAGAAATCAGCTTAAGAGGATAATTAACTGGTTCATTATGCAGACATTACTGCAGGAATGAGCGCACTCCAATCTTTGTAACCGTGAATGCACAGTTTCGTAATAAAATAGAATAATTCACTAAATAAAGCTGAAAAGTAAGAAAACATATTTACAGTAAGCCATCATTTTGGTACATTACAGACAATGACATTCTTCGGTAACAAAACTATTAACCATTTGTGCATAGTTTGAACATGAACGGACAATCAGAGCTACAGGAATAAAATTCTGATATGCTAAAAATGAGAGATTCTAGCCAGTTTTACTACAGACACAAGTAGATCCTTCATTACTTTTATAAGAACCAGTCGTTATGCTGGGTAGAATGTATTCACTGCAGGAATTACACATGATTTTTAGGGATACAGTTCATAAGATTCACATACCAAGAATTCTCAAGAATACTGTTCAGAAGGCAATAGTTTGGAGTCATGATGCTAGTGAGAAACAATACAAATCATTCAGCAGGTACTAAAGTGGGAGTAAAAGTACATTAAGTGGATATGTTTATAAAGGGAGTCCACAACAGCCCGATGCGTAGAGTCCTTACATGTTCAGGGAGTGTGCGCCATGACAGACAACGCTGCTGTCCGCTGCGTGTCTTCTTCCTGTCATAGCTTCTAGCCTTTAATCCCACTAAGTGCTCCATGACTTCCATTTAAAAGATCAACACCAGTCCTTCACTAGTGGAGTCCTTACACCCAAGGTTGCCTTCATGTGATTGGGAAAACAGTGCATAGTAGTGTGCTACTGAGGTATCCTGTACAAAGATATCCACTTACAGATGTGTTCTCGAGTGAAATGGGCTCCAGGAGGGAGAAAAGATGTGTTTGGCCGCCACATATCGTGACCGCCTCACACGTAGATCCCCTCCGGGTTCAGGCCAGAGCTGAGAGGGTTGTGGAGGACCCGGAGGTGGCTGGACATCGTGTGTGACGACACGGGACGCTTCAGGGAACCAGTCAGGGGAACTAAATCTGAGGGTGAAAACGCATGAGAGAAAAACTTTAAAAACACTGTAAAATTAAAGTGTGCTTCAAAAGATGTGGCACTAAAAATAAAGTCCTTTTTAGAGTTTTTTAACTGATCAGATTTATTCTTATTTATTTATTTTACATTCTCATTCAATTGTATAATAAATACCCAGACTATAACTGATTTAAAAGAAATACAAAGCCTTAAATGGTGCTACATGATATCTCTGCTGAGGCGCCACCAGGGGGCAGTGCCGAGCCACACACAGAATCTGCCTCTGCGGTGAATTTTATGGCCGGGAGCAAAAAAAAAAAGCTTGCTGACTTTTCACACATGAACTGGAAGGTCACCAGAAGGACATGCAGACCCAGTTCATTACTTTTCACAGTTGAAATCCATTAAGTTTAATGAAGAGGAGGATGCGATGATGGAGAGCATGTCACGGAAGATTATTTGGAGAGCGATTCATGAAAGTGAAAGTTCCTTTATATTAACACAAGTTATCAGATGTTTTGGCAGTGGGCATGTTGGATAGGAACTTAATTAACCTAGGAGTGCCTGAACATAAACATTTAAAGGTCTCATATTTTGAAATGCAGGTTCTTACTTTCAATATTGGTGTCTACTAGAAAATGTTTACATGCTTTAATGTTCAAAAAACACATCGCCGTCGACTGTTCAGAGAGAGGGTGATTAAAGGTGTTGTCTTCAAGGACCCCAGTCTGCTCTGATTGGTCAGCTCTCACAGGCATGAGCAGAAACTGCCCACTGTGTACCAGGATCAGCTTTTCTGGTGTTTTTGCAACCACAAGCAACCATCTTTTTGCTTTCAAGCTTTAATCTACAAGCTGGTGGTTATGTCCCGCGGTTACAACACATAATGCGCAGCTCTGCTCTCACCTCATACTTCCTCAGAGTCAGTCTAAATTACCATATGTCAGTGATTATATTGTTACTGTATAGTTTTGGATGTGGACAGCCGCTGTCTGACAGCTATCCCATCATTCACTGCTCTGAGTTTATGTATCGTCTCTCTTGCGAGTCTCTGTAGGCTGATGGAGCTTTGGTTGACTGAGCCCATCACAGAAACTGCTGAGCATGTGATAGAGGGACAGCGTGATGGAAGGAGTGAGGGATGGACGGAGAGAGCAGGGTGAATGAATGACGCCACGCCTGCCCTTATCCAGGCAGCTGTTGGCATGGAGACTGTAATTGCCACTGGAGTGGGTAAAAACTAATACTATACTCTCCACTACCCCTGCCCACATCCCATACTCTCTATCACAACCTCTCTCTCTCTCTGTCAGGCACACATACACACACACACACACACACACACACACACACACACACACACACACACACACACACACACACACTAAGCTGAGTCATTTTCTCTCAGCAGGCTGTCGAGGCATGAGGTAGAAAAATAATAAGTGCCTTGATGGAACAGACAGACTTTACTCATGCACGGGCGGACTCAGACTGGACTTCAGTAAAAGTAAGTCATGTGTCTCCAGTGAGAAAAGCAGCCACAGAACAACATCTATCCTCACAACATGCACGTTCCCATGTGATGAAGTTGTAAATCCTGTCTTGGGTCAGACCGGTTCAGCTCAGTTAGTCTGAACTGACCCTCTGTGTCACTGACTACATGCTGTACCTACAAGGTCAGTTACCTAACTGGTCATTTTTAAAGCATGCCCTAAAACGGCGGCTAAATGTTTCAGTCCAAATTCCTCAGGAGAACATAAATCCACCCCATTAATGTTTAAAATAAAATGTTATTACCTATCCCGTGACTGCTGTGAGTACTCTCATCCTCGGAGGGTTCAGCCGGCAGAACTGTGACCTTGGTGCCGGTCTGCTTGATGAACTGCTGCAGGTTAACCTGCCTCAGCTCTTTGGTCAGCTGTTCCAGCTCGTGCTGCATGTCCTTCAATGAAACAGCATGAGAGAGTGGTGCTCCAGGGGACAAGAAAACATGACGAGCAGCTTGAAACTAACTAAACAGTGCCAGTCACAGATTGTATGAGGCTGTGCTTGAGAATCGTGGCGTTGGGACATTCGCAAGGTTATTTTAAATCCCCAAGATATTTGTAAATCTTAGTTATTGTGCAACCGTACTGTTATATTTATCTTATTCATTTTGTTTAACCAATTAAAATCATCTCTTCAATGGCGATGCAAGTGAGACAAAGACAGACACTCATGACTGACAATTGTAGTGCTGACTAAAAATACAGTGTCATGAGTCAAGGTCACATTTATAAATCCTTTTTCTCACGTTTTCTGTTTGTATTATTGAAACACACACAAGACAGAACCTCATTTTACATACAACAAACGAATCAGACACAAATTTCTGAAAATAATGAGCATTAATTGACCAAAAATAGCATTTTATAAGCATATATTCGTCAGCATGATTTAGCATCATGATGAACAGTTTCAAAAAAGGTGTAAATTGACGCAGCATTACCAGAGATATTGTCTTTTATGATTCCAATAATTTCACTTCCTTGTCAAAACCTGGTGCCTTCATTAAGCGCAGCTCAAGTAGTGATTCATGTGTGTTATGATAGCAGCTGCTAGTGAAGAAATAGATACAAAGTGGGCTACAGAAGTCTCGTGAGCTCACTTTTTACTCATTTTTACAAACATTTCTTTCAAACTTGTATCCTTCAGCCAACGCACATCACTTGAGGCAATTTATCATATTTCACGCAGCTCCCTCTGGAGCCCCGAGAGGCTTTATACAACCTTTTTAACATATGCAGTAGAACTGTAAACAGACCTCACTGTAAAAAAAAAAAAAACCTCATCAAACTGGCAGGGAGTTGGCGTCATGCTGTGTGATGATTCAGACGAACAGATGCTTTAATGCATTTTCACTGATAGATAGTCTCCTCAGTGGCTATGAGAAATAAGTAATGTAAGCATGAAGTATATCTTACCTGCAGTTTCTTGCTGCTCTGTCCAAGAGACCTGTCCACGGCTCTGCAGCTGCTCTCCAGCTGGACCGCCTGTCTCTCCTGGGCCTTCAGTTCCGCTTTGACCCTGAGGACCTGAGCCCGGGCCTCGGCCTCGCTCACCCACTGGGTCTCCTGCCGCTCCCTCTGTAGACGCTCCTCCTCCAGGCCTGCCTCTACACTCTGATGGGACAGAGACAAACAGATATGGAAAAACAAAGAGACCACCGACTACACACATCACTAGAAAAACAGCTGAACAACTATGATGAAAAAAAGGAAGAAAGGTATTGTTATTCTATGATTGTTAGCTGGTTGCTTTGCATTTTCCCGAAACTATTTGTTTGTTCAATATCCCAAAAATCTCCCAAACATAGCACACCTGTACCATTGCCAGCTTTTCTTCGATGTCCAGTTCGCAGCCCTGCAGGCGTCCTCGTAGCTCCTGCAGTCGTTCCTCCAGCTGTCTCTCACTCTCCATCTCAATCTGCAGCTCAGTGGCCCAAAACTCCTCCTCCTCCATCTCCACCTCATTCTTCCTCAGATGTTTCTCTAGCCTCAGGATCTCCTCTATCAACCCTCCTCCTCCTCCTCCACCTGGGTCCCCAATGCACCCTCCACCTCGTCCCAGTCGCCCTTCAGCCCAGGCCTGGAGCTCAGCCTCATAGGCCTCCAGCTTTGTTTCCAGCACATTGAGAGTCTCTCTCTGCAAGCCGACCAGTCTGACCAGATCTTCCATGCGACAGGCCCACAGGCCAGGTGATGCACTCCCGATGGCCGGTCCTGCATGGTGGTGATTTCCACCATTTCCCAGGAGAAGCCTTCGTTTAGCCTCAGCCTCTCCGATTCTGCCTCCGCTCAGTATCTCCCTAAGGCCTCTGGGCGCTCCGGTGAATGTGAGAGACTTGCGGCGCGGTTCGCGGCGGCGGAGGGAGCGATCGTTGGGGTGACGAAGCTTAGCAAGGGGAGGGAGGCTCTGCCGATGCAGCCCACGCTCAGGCCCCCTGAGAGGAGGTCCTTCTGAGGGAGGTCGTTCAGTCAGGGAGGGGCCGGTGCGATGTAGGATCAGCTGGACATCACCAGCGTACTGACCCCAGGTGTTCAGAGACACCACAGGGCTCTCGTGCGGGGCGAGGTGACGCTCGGTGTCCCGCCATTTTTCTACCAGAGTGTATCTCCCAGTGCGACCTGTAAACAACACAACAGAACAAACCACTTTTTTAAAAATGTCTTTTAATGGAGTCTCATGCTGGCAGATGGTTTCGACAAACTGTAAGGATACTGACTGAGACCTATTTTGCTTTTTCAGTTTTTTCCTTTTCTTCATTGTTTTATATTCTTGTGCATCCA
Source organism: Sparus aurata (assembly GCF_900880675.1). Classification (NCBI taxonomy): domain Eukaryota; kingdom Metazoa; phylum Chordata; class Actinopteri; order Spariformes; family Sparidae; genus Sparus; species Sparus aurata. The sequence continues at coordinate 7,337,326 of NC_044194.1, read as the reverse complement.
GAAAGTTAACTAAGAAGTTTTGAAAGTTAAAAACGTCAAAGTCTGCACCAAAAGAAGCTCCTCTCTCCCTCGTCAGAAGTCCAGCCTTTAATTTAGTGACTTCTTGACATCACACTATGTCACCATGACCCTCACTAGCTGACCAATCAGAGACTCTAATATGTCAACAGCATGAAACAGGAATTACGACCCTGTGTCCATCAAATGTTCAGATGCCCGTTGGAGTCATGCTTTTTCGGCCAAGCATGTTGTCGCATGTTTTTGGCAAACAACAACGCGTTTGAGTGAGATGTTTCAACAAAACAGTAAAAACTCAGGCTGGAAAACAAAACAATGAGCTAAAAGACGCTAAAGGCTGCATAGATCTGCAAAGCTGGATTTTTGTAATTGGTATCAGAACTATGAACAGCCGTTTAATTTTACATTCGATTCAATGTTTGTAAGAAATACATTTATTAATGCTTTTTACGGAAACTTAGACACAAAGCTTGCAAGTAGTATGTCGACATAAGCACTCGTAAAATGCCAAAGTACTAAATCAGTACTGATGTCTGATCACTTGACGTGGTGCATGTATTTCTAAGAGGGAAAAAGGCAGAGGAGGGGGCTCAGAAGTGCCGCTTTCTCAGTTTGGCAGGAGACTGAGGGATGAGTCAGACTTTCCCTCCTCCTTCCCTGCGCTTTGTGGGAAGTGATGTCAATACAGCCTGTTCAAGTGCCCCCGTTCCTGAAGAAGAGCCATATGGGAAGGGAGGGGGTGCTCAGATCCACGACAGTACCAATGAAAGCCTTCGACTGTGACCCACTGCATCACAGCAGGAGCTTAACATGTAGGCAGGACACTTCTTTACCTCGTGAGGATTTCTTTTCAGGACACAAAAGGTAATTTGGAGAGCGTTTTAGTTAAATTAGCTGTTGGTTGACGAATGCGTAACGACAGAATTTATGAAAAAGGCTTCTATTGTTTTCTACTTTCAACTTCGACGAAAACTGCTTAAGTTACTAGAAGGCAATAACAGTAAACATCCAAGAGCTTATGATGCATTAAATGGGAGAGACATTTTTAGACTAACAGTCTGCCCTCATGAACAAAAGACTTTAAGTTGGAGGTGAAGCTAACCTGGAGGTATTATACTATCTACAGTCCGACCAACTTGGTCAGTTTTTTTAACCACATGCATTGCTTAAATTTAACCAGAGCTCCACTCCAGAAGCAGTTAAATAAGACTGAGAAGTAAAGTGACAAAAACGGCTTTAGATCAATTCAGCAAAGCAGACGTGGGAATTGTCATTTACCTTCCCGACACTATCAACTATCAACTATCAACTATCAACTATCAACAAATGTAGGTTTGCTGAAATCTGATTAAAGTTACACACGTTGCTTGTAGTTTATTGATATTGGCTGCTTTGGTTGTAAAACATCTGTTGTGTACTTGCCAAATCCCAATAAAGCATTTAACACTGTATGTGAGGCACTTCTGATGCTGGTATCAGTATTGGAACAACCCTTTGTGAAACCAACACACCAGGATGTGTCTCACATCAGTGGTGTAACTTCGTCAACGAATCAGAAGTCTGCAATCTTCGAGTTGTACACCACAATGTTTTCCAACATGATATTGGACTTATTGATGATAGAAAGCCTTTGTTTTGAAACATCTTCCTAGATTTACAAAAAAAATGCTCATTAATTGAGTAAGATTGTGTTACATTACATTGAAGCAACTGGGTACGGGTGCTCGCTGCATGAGGAAGTAAACATTACAACTCTGTGGAAAGTTCTAACAGCATTGTTTGTTTGTGTTTCAGGTGTGCTTGTGTGTGTGTGTGTGTGTGTGTGTAAATTACCTACCTATGGCCTGAGCCAGAGCAATCACCACTTCCTGGCAGGTGGTTGCTTCGGTGACCCCGCACACGACCCTCTGGACTCCGTCCACCCAGACCTTGAGCTCCATGTTGGGTCAGAAGCGAGGGGGCCGGTTGTGGTGTGTTGGCCCCGACATTATTGAAGGCTCCAGTGGTGCAGGGCAGCCGAAGCCCCTTCCGGCTACTTCACTGGGGAGGAAGCGCGACGGGAAACAGGAAGCAGTTAGTCAGGATGTGCTCAAGGCTGCAGTCATAATGCTCAGTCGGCCTTAAAGCATTAAGACACACAGAGATGTGAACAGTTGTGGTAACACCTTCTAATCCCAGTCGTCAAATAAGTAGAAAATAAAAGGCACATTCAGGCTATTTCAGCCGTAGCTGAAGGTAAAAGGATAGTCCAGTCGAGAATGGACTCTACAGCCCGGCATGCCAAGACCAGCTGGCCATAACGCTGTTGTTTTGTTCTTCTCTATGAATAGGTACATGTCTGTTGGGGGTGCAGGAAGAGTCTGCCAGCAGACATTCCCAAGTCCAGTTCCTGCTTTTGTACCACCAATTACATGCGAGCAGGAAGATTGACTCAGTGACACAGAGAGAACTGAAACAGAGAGTGAAACAGAGGAGGTGTGAAAGCGTGATTAAAAAATGAAAAAAAAGGGAGAGCCGGAAGAATCACAACACATGGGAGTAGAGTGGGGGTTGTTTTTGATGTCGCAGTTATTTTCACTGTTGTGTAACACATGTAGCACGGCAGAGCTGCAACGATTACTCAATTCACTGATTAGTCACTCAAACTACAATTTAAACTACTTGGAAAATCAACGGTTTCATATAAAACTCTCAAACATTCGGTAGCTCCAGCTTCTTAAATGTAAGGATTTGCTGCTTTTCTTTCATTATTGTCATTTCCAAAAAGCAAATGAAGAGTTTCTGAACTGGTGGTTGGACACAGTTTGACAGAATCTGAAGTCTTTTTGGGTTCTGAGAAATTGTGAGAAATGTTCTGAGACATTAGAACAGTCAATACTATAATAAAGTACAACTACAACAAAGAAAAATACTATTGATGGACTGTCTTCAAAAAGTATGAAGTATATACATTTCTGACAAACTCAGCTTTGTTAACCGGTAACTCACATGACCAGATTCACAAATCAAACATTAAACATGTGAATAATGACTACGGCCATAACACAGTGTATGAAACAGCGATCCAGGTGGAGGGATCCATCAAAGCCTTCTTCAAGGACAGAGTACTGGGAGGGAATGAATGGCATGTCCCCAGATCTGTATCACTCTCCATGGATCTAACCTTCACTGCACCTACACTACAGAGTCAAAAGGTCCTTTTGTTCGCCAACCCCCCACCAATTACACCTCCCCCAGCCCGCGTATTCCCCAACCACATTCACAAAGTCACGCACACACACACACACGAACACACACACACACACACACACACACACACACACACACACACACCCTGCACCAATTGCTTTTCTAAATATGGTAAAGACATTAGGGAGTACTTCAAAATAACATTCTGAAGAGTTCCACTAACAGATGGAGCAGCAACGAATGATTATCTTAGTTCAATTTTTCTTTCCAGTTCATTAATTGTTTACTTCATAAAAGATACCCATCACAAGTTCCCAAAGACGAAGATGACAGCTTCTAATTGCTTGTTTTTTCCTGACTTATGGTCGAAAACTAAAAAAGGCATCACGTGAGGCAATGAGAAGCAGCAAATCCTCACATCTGAGACAGTGATACAGTGGCGAATGCTTGGCATTGTTGCTTAATGAATGACTTAAAGGATTAATAGAATATTAAAATTGTTTTTTAATTTTCATTTGACTGCCTCACTGATTAATCAACTAATCATTCCAACCCTACACACAAACAAAACAAAGCCTTGGGCAGCTCTCAGATTTAGAGATTCAGGTGTGCATAAGGTGCACAAACGTACAGTCGGTGTCTCATTATGTACTAATCCAACACAGTCTGTACATTTGTATGTACACGGACGGCATCTTTGTCTGCGGCCTGGCTCCTGATTACTCTATTCTTGGTGTTCACAGCTGGTTGGAAAGTGCTTTTGTCCTTCATTTCAGACTGCCCTTAAATGGCATTAAATGGCTGAAAGGATGGAGAGGAACAGGAAAATAGTCACACACAAGCACACTGAGTGAGATTTTTTTTTCTGCAGTGACCCAAAACACTGTCACCATTTTGTTTAACCCTCTTTTCCAGGGGGACGTGGACGCAATAATAGGGACTGAGTGGGTCTTGATGCAAAGCAGGCATGGTGGATCAGCGGGGGGGGGAGAACGTTTGGACACACTGAAGGGGGGGGAAGGAGAAAGTGCCTAAAGAAAATACAACACTGTGTCGGAGGGATTTACAAGAACCCCTGCATGAAATCATGCACGCTGCATGTGTTTTGATTAAAAACACAATTTTTTGCGCAGAAACACAAGAGAGACAGTTGTTCAAACCAAAACAGAACATTTCAAAACAGACGGGCTGCTTTGATGCCTCTTCCTTGCAGAAGCCCAACAAGACCCAGCGGGGCATTTATAAATGTCACTTGCTCCGGTCTCGTAACATTCATATTCATTAACATTAACCCAGAAAACCCAACTGATGATACAGGCACAGTGGTGCGGGGCAGAGTGCCATCCTGAGCTCTGCAGGCTCCGTTCCTCTGGCCTGTCAAAGCCACAGCCTGGGGAGATGCCCGCTCCCTGATTTGTGCTGCTCGTCTGCTGCCAGAGCGGCATTTCATGAGACAGAGGAGGGCTTAAATTCCCCTGAATTCTATCTAAGCTCCGTTGAGAAGATGATCAACGGCAGCAAACCATCAAACTCAATCATTCTACTCTCGTATTGGTTCACTGGTTGTTGACTCAAGATGCATTTCTTCTGGAGAGCGGTGAGGTGAACAGCCGGCTGCTGGTGACGATTCTCCAGGCCTACAGGAGCACACCGAGCTGGCAGGGAAAAGACTTCGAGTGGCTGCTGGTGTAAACAACCTACCATATGCTCCGGTGGGTGTTCCAACACCACCACCACCACCAGCACCACAATGCTGTGACATACACCATGAAGGGATACTGTCGGAGTTTCTAACTGTAGGAGCTTTAAGCATGGCACCGCTTCCTCTGAGGATTTACAGTCTGTCACGCATCACGTACTGGCCTGAGGATCGTGGAGTTTAGCCGTCTGCTGAACAAGGGGGCATTTGAAGAAAACAAAATGGGGCATTCATTACATTTAAACAAAACCGAGACTGAGGTCGACTCGGGAAAATGCCTGCGGGGCAGCGACTGAACCGAGTTGAGCAAAATGATCTCACAGGAAACCATCAATGTTCCACAAGTACAGCGTCCCTGAATAGACGCTATTACACACCAGCTCTTCCTCGCCATTGTTCACAAGGTGGAAAACAATGCAGCCCGCGCTGAAAGAATTTACTGGATATTCGAGTAGCTGATTAGAACTGGAAACTAATTTGTAATAGTTCCTCACATTCAAAACTCCCCCACACTGCTGTTCAATTAAAGACAATGGGATGCTTCATACAGACTGATGAGACATAAGTCTGTTCAAGTACTTAAACCTTGTTGCCTATTGCTAACCAAACTTTAATTTAAATTGCGCTCCCTGTAGAGCAACATGTAATTACTAGCAATTTATACGCGGCTGTAATTGGTAACAGATCTGTTGTGAAACAGATCTCTGTGAGCAGCCAAAGACAGACGCTGGTTTTATTGTGGAGGCGCTGGTGGCGGCTCAGTTGGAGCTAACTGGAGAAATCTCTTTCCTCGCTTTCAATTCCTCCATATTGTCGTCAAGTGCTGCAGCTGCGGTGTAATCCCTGGGCCTAAAACACATCGGGACGGCAACAGTCGAACCTTAATGAGAGAATCGCTGACAAGATGGGAACCCTGTGGCTAAGAGTTGAGGGGTCTTGCAAGAGGGGAGGAGACAGAAGCAGACGAGATAGTCATCAGCATGCCAGCCTCTGCAAAGGTAAACGAAGCAGAGCAGGGCAAAGACTGTTGCCAGAGAGGAGGCCTTGATCCTGAAGGGGTGGCGTCTGATAGCGTCCAGGATATGCATTCCTGGGCTGTGAGAATGCAACGGGCCATGACTAAGAGACAAGAAGGGCTATGGGTCCCTCAGCTCTGCGATCTTGCCTCTGCAACAGGCAAACGGCACTTCAGCAAACTGCATCCAATCGAAAAGAGCGTTATCAAATAAAAAAACAAAAAGATGAAGCGATGTTTCAAATGGTTTTCTATTTTTTTGAGGACGTTTTTTAAAAGCCCCTCTTGTGCACGATGTCGGCTTCCTCTCAGATAATAAAGTGTCGCACCTGAATTAGTCGCAACACAATGACCATGTCTGCAATAAAGACAACTGTTACACCAGAACCATTAAAGGTGACACTGTACCGGCACCTAACTGGAGAAAGACAGTCGCCAACTATAGACGCAAAAAAGGCACAAGCATCGTCTGACATTTCCTCACAATTTCCCAGTCAAAGTGCTCACTCTCGCTCCGGTCTTTAGATTGGGGGTGTTTGGGATTAAACCCAAGTCCAGTCACGCTACAGACTGCACCCTGAGAGCTCTGCAGTGGCCCCTGGCCTGAAGCAAACCGCCCTCTTTCTCTCTCTCTCTCTGCCTGGCTGATATTAAACTATTAGGCGCTGGAGCTGCCTCCCCCCCATTTGGGAGGTCAGCGCTGGCAGGATCTCGAACATCTGGACGGCACGTTCAGCCAGCAATAAATGCCGCCTTTGTTCCCTTGCCATATTCGCTGCTCACTAGCCAGCTTTGAAGAGCCAGCGGGGCGGGCGGCAGGCTCCTGCACTGGGGCAGCAGCACAGCGGGGCAACACGGGGCCTCTGGCCAAGGTTTACATGTTACAGCGGTTTGTGGAACATCTCATCTGGTGCTGGATCACACGCTCTCGCATGTAAGCATTTATAGAAGTGAAATGGGTTTTACAACGGCAGCTGAAATGGCAGCCACACACAGGAGTTGTTTATTTTTTGTCTCCCCAGTCTGAACTGAAGGTAGTTCCTTTGCAAGCCTGGTCTTCACGGTGCTATGAAACGCAGTCGCAAAGGTCCACTGATTTTTTTTCTATTTCCAGACTCGAGCAGTCCTCGAGGATCACAAAGCATTTAAAAAAAAAAAAAAAAAAAAAAAGCCTTGGCTGAGTGCAGCAACTCCACAGGTTGGTTCTGCTGCACCTGGTGTGTGTTAAGAGCACTAGGGGCTTTAGAGAAGAGAGAACTGTGAGCGGTTCTGTATCTAGATGTTATGATTTCTGGTGTGTAAAAGGTTTTAGAGACAGCAGAAGATGCTGAACCTGATTTGAGACAATAGTCCACAACGAAAAAAAGAGAAAAAAAATCTGCAAAACACAGTAAACAACAATCTGAATCACATTAAAACACTTTATAACGCATGTATAACTGCTCTTATTCACCAAACTAACACATGAGACATCATTAAAAAGCAGTATGCGCTGGATGTTTGGACATTTGGTGTTGTGCTGCTGTCGAGTGGGACGAGGCTGGAGAGAAATGGCGATAACGGGCTGCTCTTAGTGGGCTCACAGAGTAGCAGAACTATTCTACTACACAAATGTTCCCGTTATCTCAGCGCCCCCCTCCTCCTACAACTACAACAGGGCTCAGCTGCCATTATTAGCACCGTGTCATGGTCTTTTACCTTTTCTTTTCTTTCTTTTCTTTTATGCCGCAGACAGGATTAGAGTCAGTGTTTCCTCTCCGGGCTGAACTTTGGGCTGGAAACACAGGTAAGAGGCGTGAATTCCGCAAAATGTGTCCTTCTTCTTCAGCATCGCCCAGTAAATCACTTCCCAACGAACTGCGACAAAGTAACGCTGCTGCCGCTGCTGCTGCTGCTGCTGGACACAAAGACGCGGAGGGGAGAAAAAGAGGCGCTCACAGCCGCGTCCGGAGACACAAACCAGGACGTTTGTGTCCAGAAGTTTGCGTCCGTCCTCTCGTGTGCGCGAGTCTTCTGCGGTCTCACCCGTGAGCTGCGGAAAAAGCCCCTCTCCCCCGTTTCAGTACTCCTGCTGGTAAATACATCGCATTGGAACTGGGACACCGCAAGGCATTGTGGACTGTTTAAAGCTGCAATACACTGTGAGGAGGAGGAGGTGGAGGAAGAGGAGGAGGAGGAGGAGGAGGAGAGGGGCTCGAGCCAACTTTTATACATGGCAGGGCATCTCAGCAGGAGCACGAGACCATACCGACGCTTCCTTTGATGACATCACCAGTGGTGGAATGTAATAAGTACATTTACTTAAGTACTGCACTTAAATGTTTGTTTTTTGCTGTTTCTTTAGTTCTGCTGAATTAAATTAATTGTATAAAATTATTTGAAGTTATTATTATATATTATTTTCTTTAATTATTACCCAGGTGATTTGTTCTTTAATTAAAATATATTCACATTCACAATACAGACGTTGCAGATATACCAATGCCATATCTGTGATATAAAAAGTACAAATATTCACAATGAAACTTTAAAGGTGCTATTTGTAAGAAAAGCTGATTTTTAGTCTTATTGCTCGAGCCAACTTTTATACATGGCTGGGGATCTCGACAGTGGAATGTAATAAGTACATTTACTTAAGTACTGCACTTAAGTCTTTCTGTGTTCTGCTCTGTTTTAGTTCTGCTAAATAAAATTAATTATCTGACAAAAGTGTTCTTACCAAGGTGATATTTTTTTATTTCAAATATATTCACATATTCTATACATACGTTGCAAATATACCAATAAAGAATTGTCATATCTGTAAATATAAAGAGCACAACGACATCATCATTGTACCAATTGTCACAATGAATCTTTATAGGTGCTATTTGTAAGAAAAGTTGATTTTTAGTCTCATTCCTCGAGTCAACTTTTACAAATGCTGGGCATCTCAACAGGAGAACCCTTTGAAGACGTCACCAGTGGTGGAATGTAACTAAGTACATTTACTCAAGTACTGCACTTAAGTGTTTCTGTAATAATCATTGTACCAGTTGTCACAATGAATCATTAAAGGTGAAAAGTAGATTTTTGAGTCTAATTACTAACTCATCAAAAGCACACCGACGTCAGCAGTGGTGGAATGTAACTAAGTAAGTAATGAACATAAGTATTATTACCCAGGTGATTTTTAATTTTTTTAAAAATATATTCACATTTTCATTACCTGTGTTGCAAATATACCAAAAAATAATTGTCATATATGCAAAAAGCAAACTGACCTCGTGTTTGTACCATTTTTCAAATCGAAACTTTAAATGTGCTATTTGTAAGAAAAGTTTTCATTAGTGTTTAATAACCTCAAACTAAGAACTGTTGTGTTTTTGTTACCTTAGAATAAGTGTTTTAATATCTACAGAGGGACAGTGGCGGTTCTAGACCAGTTTTAATAGGGGGGCCAGGTTGGGGCTGGCTTTTTTGTTAGGGGGCACATACAACCTGGAAAAAAGGATAAATCCCTCATTCAGACAAAGCAGTGTTTCAGCAATTTTGTTTGGGTAGTAAACTGCTGAGACACTTTATTTCTGCCTTTCCCTTCAGTACAAAATCATTGCAAGAAATCTGTCATTGTATTATTGATGCAGACTCCCTGTCAGGGGGGCCACAGGGGGGTCCAGACTCAGAGTTACGGGGGCACTGGCCCCTGGCCCCTGTTTGCCCCCCCCCCCCCAAGAACCGCCGCTGCAGAGGGAGCCGGTCGTCTTCAACAGAATCCATCGTGTTTCACCAGCGTGCTTCTACAGTAGCCCAAAATGGACAAACCAAATACGGACGGCAGAGAGGACATGTTTAATGGTGTAGGAGGGGCAGACTGCTAACTGCAGATAGATACACACTGGACCTTTAAAATGTATGCTTAAAATGATCATTAAAGCAACATTATGTAACTTTTTAACATCAAAATAACAGCTTTAAAATTGGGTTGATAGTTCAGTGTCTTGACATAAAGTGGATGGTGTTTCTGTCTCAGCCGCTCTGACCTCCTGTCACTTGTTTCTTCACTATGTAACTTCAGCGAGAGGGTCGGATCACAGCGTCACATACATGTTCAAGATACAAGTTTTCAACATTGTTGTGATGTAATGAGCAGTTTTGTTTGTAGTTAGCACCTATATTACATCTGAGAAATTGCTACAGACCAGGATTTGTATTAATGACACTGGTGTTGCACTCAAAAACTGTGGATGCAACCAAGCAAAATTTCTACATAATGTTGCAAAGTGTTAAAATGTTTTGCTGCAGCCCAATTATGACATTTTTCAATAAAGTGTATGAAATAAACAAATAGCTTTCACAATTGTAGTGTAATGGTTAATAACTTAAAAGTAATACAAATTAGCTCTATTTTATTGTGATGAACAAATTAATGCAACTATAACTATGATACAATCAGATTTATTTTGCTGAATTGGGCCATTGTGCATGGTGAGTAATATTTTTTGGGGATACTTTAAGTACATTTTGATGCGTCTCCTTTTGTACTTTTAATTAAGTAAAAAATTGGAATACGGAACCTTTGCAGGTAACGGCGTTGTACATGTAGTATGACGCATTTTGCAGTATTTCTACATCGAGTACTTCTTCTACCTTCTACATAAACCAATCTAAACCCCTTCAGTCGTGGCTACATGTGATCCTGTTAAAAGTCTTTTATATCACAAAGTATAATTTATAGAAATATGTAGCTTGTTGCATTATTTTCTGGATGTTATCAAAAATGTGTTTATTAAAAAGAAGATTTTCCAGGATCTTTGCAAAAGATCATTTTTGCGGATGTAGTGTAGGTAAAGAAAGTTGTGCTTGGATTCATTCAAAGCTGCTGCAGAGGAGTTTTAAAAATACTCTTCTATACTATGTAGATAGATGTAGACTTCCAATTTCAATGCAAAATCATGATTATATTATGTGTTTTCACTTTAAGAATGTATTGCTAAGGGTAATAACTGTCAGAATGTGTTTTTTGTTGCAAATCAAATAAAAGAAATTTATATGAAACTGTCATTTAATTTATGCAGGAGATAATGTAAGAATAATTATATTTTCATGTGTGAGTTGTTGGTAATAAGATGAACTTGAAGTTGCAGCAGAATCAACTGGAGCAGCTGATGGACTGTTGGTAGTGGGACCGTATATAACTGGAGGCTTACTGCCCTCTTGTGACAGAACAGGCTGTTGTGATAAAACGTCAGCTGGAGCTGTCAGATCTCTAAATATGGTCTCAGTTAGGTCTGCGGTCGGTCTGAGGGCGGTGCACTCGGCAGGGTTAAATGCCTTCAGTCAATCATCGAGTCTGGTTAAAGACTACAGGTTAGGATTACAGCTTTATTCTCACAACATGCTTCTCTGCTTAAGCTTGGAAGATTAATTTCTTTTATAAAAAAAGTGATTTCATAACTTCTGTTTTAATCTTTGGCAAGTTGTTCTCAAAACAAAGCCCGAGTATAATCATTCCACAGCAGATTTCTTAACAAGGAGTGCAAATGACGTTAATGACGGCCTTTTATTATGCAGGAAGCCATTCTAATGAGTCACTGCGCTTAAAAAACAGCCATGTTACTGTGATCAGATCCACCTGCGACACCTGTGACTGTCCTGTTGTGACATATAAGAAATGTCTATATACTGTTGTTGATGCTGGTATTTTTCATGTGTAGCAAAGCAGCTGTAAATGAAAAATATGGCAAGTGTAATACCATGTGGTTTTTGATAACATAATACAAATTCTATTGTTGTATAATAGGTATTTGGTACTTAATCTGTAGATTTACTGCATTGAAGCTTCTCTGTATAGCATTTATGTCATCATCACTGGGAAAACAAGCTCTCAGATGAGACCTCCACTAACTTTTTATTCAGATTGTTATTCTATTCTTCCCAATATCTCTTTATTATTGTCTCTGTACTGCTGCAAATTTCTTCCACGGGGGATCAATAAAGGAACATCTTATCTTAACTTAACTTATCTTATTAATGACCGGTGGAATGTGGTTCTCGACGTGAATTGATCCTTGTTCAAGTGTGACCTTTCTACCATCCAAGACTTTTCATTATGAAAGTGAAATTAGTAAAACTTAAAACTACATTATCTTTCACATACTTTTGCATCTTGCTGGATAGTTTAATCTTTTACAAGACATCACACACTGTTTTCATTCATGTATTGTTTTTGTTTGGCATGGACCTACAACTTAATGCAGTGGGGCAGATGCACAGTGTGTTTTTTGCTTCGCTGCTCATAAAATTAGCTTCTAGTTGAAAAAAAAATCCTGTCTCAAACATGCAGCAGTGACTAATCTCTTCCCACAATAAATTACTTATTGCTGAGGTGATTACTTATTGCTTCCCGAATCTTAAATGACGAGGGCTTCACAGAAACAAAACATAACAATTTTCAATTCAAATTCACTTTCACTTCTATTGCTAATCACAAACATGGCTGTGCAGCTTGGAGAGCCGCCAGACAAGAAGTCAATAGTGACCTCTAGTGTGTCTGCTGTGAGAAGGTAAAATAATCATCTTATTTTATCATCTTTTTTGTATTTCTTTATTTTTATACACTTCCTCTTTTTTTCCTGCATTGTTTTCCTATTGGCTATCGAGTTTAAGAGAAAGTGTCCCTTTAATGTTAACCATATGGTTACTGTGTCTTACAAATTAGACATTCCTTCAAAGAGATCCTTATTATCAAATTAATATCTAATCAAATGAATAATAAAAATATAGATTTGTTTGTTTCCCACCCTCATTGTGCATGTTAAGGGTGGATTTCAGTGTTGGGGGTCTTTGTTTTGTGGCGAGCCTTGTATGCGCGTATGCACATGAAGTGCGCAGGACGCATCCTCGTGAACACTTTGGAATACTGACATGGGATTGCCAAATCATTTCCTTGCCTGGGAATGACGTCCTCTCCAGCACGGCTCGGTTATATTTAGAGCCTATATATAGTGGAGTCGCCCCCTAGGCATTGTTGACTCTGCAGCAGGCAGCGGCAGGAGATCACCATACTGAGAGGAAGACGTCCAGAAACTCACACCATGTGACCTACATACTTTTAATATTATTTCTGAGCATTTAACCACGAATTAAAATTATTACATTTAGCTTCCAGTGAGGTGTAATGCAAAAAAAAACTCTGCTGTACTTGCAGAATATAAGCATTAAATTCACAACAGTGGCAATGAGGGTTTATATAAATGTACAGTGATTAATTAAAACGTGAATAGCATATTTATATAAGACAAAGAAAAGCGTATTTGTGGCCATATTGCGACACAGACTCGAGTGATATGCCCCAAACCGGTTGAAATCCTCAGCTATGCTTTCTGGGTAAAGTGCGCCCCGGTATCCGCCCATATTCGCTTAAAGGAGGCCAACCTGAGCAGCTAGGCCGGACGCTGGATCAAATGGAAAGTTCAATCGATTAATTTTACCCACTTTTTTCCTCGCATGTACCCTTGCTTTGCTTCTGGAAAAAGAAAGACGAGGTAGACCGACGTAAATGCGGGCGTTTCGGTGTGAAATAGGAAATGCAGAGATCGTGTGAAACGAGAGGATTATCAGCTTGACTTCTTTTGGTCGCTACTTTCGGACGCGGAACTCCACTCGCTAAAAGGTAAAACACACGGATAAGATTCATACATGTGGTGGGATTTGAGGGGGTCTGTGGCGACGTTTTGCTCTGTTATTCAGTAGATGTGTCCGTGTGCCCGCTGTGGGACTACCGGACCGTGTCATTGTAGTGGAAATGTTCATTTTCGCTGTGAGTGCAAACTACGCCCAATTGTTAACCTAACGTCTGGCCCTGCAATGCAGACCTTTGGGCTAGCCTGTCAATGGCGGCTTCACAACTAAGCTGCACCCTCACCCCCTTTTTTGAATGAATGGTACCGAGTTTGTACATACAGACGATGTGAGACATTACCACGTTAATGAATTACACTCGTAAACTACGCTAGGTTAGCTCACACGGGGGCTAGGTGGCTCACTTTTTGATGCTGTGGGCGAGCTCCAAATGCTAAAGCTAGCTAACAGCAGCCCGGTTATTTAAACACAGCAGCACTCGGGAGGTTTTTCCACACAAACCAAATCTGGCAACCCTGCGGGCACAGAGCAGTGGATTTAAATCAAATTCCTTTCGACTTTTAAGCCTGTTCTGGGTGTTTATTACCGCCTGCTTGAACACAGCGCAGAGGGGTTTCATTGAAAAGTAAGGGAGGCCTGATTAAAACCCTCGGCTAATTGACATAAGCGACTAACTTATGAAGTAGCCCCAATATTTGTGTGGCTGCCAATTGGTTCTCGCCATGCCGCTGATGCTGCTGGTGTGAAATTGTTTGAAAAGGCAGTGTGCATTGGGATTAACCTTGTTTAGTGGTGTAGTAAATAAAAAAAGGTGTCCACACAATGCCATCCAGATGATGTCAACATAAAGCAAACAGCGCCCATGACTGGCACTGGCACAGTCACATTATAAGGAAATTAATGGGCCATTTAAATGCCCCAGCAGCAGAAGTTAACCACAATTTAAGGCAACAAACTGTGTTGTACACTGTGAATATGTCAGTAGATGTTTTACTGAATGTAACTCATTTTTGAACCATTAATAAGTTGTACTCCATTGAATTTAAGAGCATTATTAGGAATGTAGTGAAGGGGGCATGTTGTTTTTCTTGTGTTCATCTGTTTTGATGTGATTTTTGTATATCATGATGTTTATGTCGAAAGTTTTTTTCTCTAACTGTTGTGATTTAATAACATTTCTTTAATATGTTATTGCCGCCTTAGCCAGGTCTCTCTTGTAAAATTGATCTTGGTCTCAATGGGACTTTCTGGTATAATGAAGGTGAAATAAAACAATTAAATGCATCCTTGCTAGATAGATGGATAGATAGATATACTTTATTGATCCCAAGCTGGGAAATTCCGGTGTAGCAGCAGCATTATACACAGAGACAATAACAACACAATGAAATAAGAGGAGCAACCTAGACGTATTAAATAGCAATAGAAAAAAGTAATATACAAAATGTACAACATGTTTAAAAGTGAATAAATAAGCAACAATACTTCCTTGTATGTAATGTACTGCGTTCTGTGACTCAAAGGCACTTTCACTGCCTTATAAGATGAAAAGTGTTGATATTTGTCCCGGTATGGCAAGCATGTGGCAGACAACTTTCAAATGTCGCTGGGACGGCCTGTGACATTGACAGTAGTCTTATCTGCTCAGGTCCAGATAAGATTGTTTCCTAATGGACAGAACAGCCTCGCTGTAATATGTGTAAAATCACAGTCCGTGTTAGATGTCATTTATATAAAGTACTGCTCATCATGGGAGCATTTAAAAGTGTCGGGATCACCAACAACCCTTAAGTGAACCTCTGTCTTCAGATACCTATCAAACCACATTCTGCTTTTTGTTTGTTTAGAAAAGGCAATAATGTTCGGTGGAACTCCTCCCTGACTGCAGGCTGTGCAGAGCTGTGAGCAGCATGCTCTGTAACTTCTGAAAAGGCCAGCTGCCACTATTGACGGGTGCTCCTCCACAAAGCAGACAGCAGAGAGCCTCCCAGTCGCTTGTCAATTTTGGAGCCTTAATGTAATGTCATAGATTTGTGCCTGGGGTTAGTTTCTGCTGTGCGGCTGCCACATAGAAAACAACACTGAATGTGTTGCTGGATTTAGACATTTGATTAGCGATTCATAACTTGACTGAATTTCTTTCACTTCACTACCTGATTATTCGTGGTATGAAGTTATTTCTGGGCCACCGTCACAGTTTTGATTGAATTCGTTTCAAAATAGGAGTTCATCAACATTTAATCTATTTTTCAGGGCTTTTCCTGAATTCAGTAAAGGTTTTCATTTAAAAAAAAAAAAAAAAAAAGAGTTTTTATGTTCCCTTATTTGCACATAATCTCTTGCAGTTGAATCATCATATTTATTTTGTGGTGATTATAGTTTCCTCTCCAAACTCCTCTTGAATACTAAAATGGGCATTTTCTAAATGAAAAGCAAAATAAACATGGGGGTATGAAATCTAATTTTCCAGTGAATCAACAGTGTTATTAAAAAAAAAAAAAAATAGTTGAGGCTTTTCTTCCACATAAGGCTGTAGGAGTTTTCTCAGCAGAAGTGGTGTTGATACATTACCATTTTCTCACTCTGCCAGTACTGAGGACACAGATCCTCGTGAACTGACAGCTTGTCAGACTGAAATGGAGAGCAGCAAACGGAGCTGGTTGACAAAATGGTTTTAAGCGACAATTCAGTGCTATAAAGAGACTTTTAATGCGCTGATGGAGCACTAGATGAGTTGACGCTGTGCCAAATGACTGCCTGTGTGAATATCTGAATAAAGTGTGCTTCCTTTTTCTTTTTGGTCCCACAGGTGAATCATGACAGAGTATAAGCTGGTAGTGGTGGGAGCTGGTGGCGTTGGCAAGAGCGCACTTACTATTCAGCTCATCCAGAATCACTTTGTGGATGAATACGACCCCACCATTGAGGTAAAGAAACTTTGTATGTATGGATGTACATGTGGACGTCTATAACCATGTGCATGGTTTTTATGTGTATTTTTGATATGGAAGCAGAAGAAGAAGAAGAAGAAGAAGAAGCTACTCTATAAAAAGAAAAGGAGCTGCAGCAGGTTCTTCTGGTTTAAGTCTTAAAAAGACACCAAACAGGTTTTTAATTACTTTCCTTGCAGGCCTGTCTGCTTTCTCAGGGGGGCAGCCTCTGCTGAGTGAACATAGCCTCACTATGATATCAATCAATTATTGATGTGCTGTTGCAGGTTAGAGCTCCACTAAAGATTATTTGAATCCTAGATAACATCTGAAACAATAGCCGCTCGCTGGATCAGACGGTAATTATTTGTGTGGGATCAGACTGAGCATGGCCATCAGCATGATGAAAAGCTGGAGCGCTTTGACACAGTGGAAACTGGGACCTCCGTTATAATTCGAGGTCTGCTGGAAACAAGAGGGCCCTAAGACGGTTGGAGTAGGGCAGTAATTAAGTGTCCTCCTGTGACGTCTTCTGGCAAAATCATGTGGAAATAATCATGTCACGATGAGGCCATGTAAACACTTCTGTTTTAATAAAAATAAAGCTCATCATGGATACTTTTATAAATAACTTTTCACCACAGTTCACGGAGCTGAACATTTGTTTTGCATTTTATACAAATACATCTGCATTTATTTTGATTATTGTGATATTATCATTTAATTACCTAGCCAGTAGTATGGAGTATCAGAAAAAAACATGCATAAAAGCTGTTACTCTATTTCACAACGAAGGCCTGTCCTGGTAACTGACTTTTGTGAGATGATTGTGATGAACTTTCATTGTCATCTTAAGACCATTTTATGCCACTGAGAGGGAATATGTCTTAACAATGCAAATATACCGTTCCAAAGAGCAATTCACGTTTGGTTAAGAATGTGAAAATAATATTAAAATCATCAACAACAAAAAAGATCAAACATGAAACCACACAACCAAAATGATAAATAAAACGGTGGGGGGTGGGGTGGGGGGCAGGGAATGGCACTTCACCTAAGTCTTATAATGGAGGGAAAACCCTGCCTGCTATTCTGTCATCATGTCAGCTAAAATGCATGCAAACACAACATAACACATGCATGATACGTCATACCATACCAGCTCCTCTGACAGGCCTAATACTATAGTTTAAAAAAATAAATAAAAATTAAATTGGTTTATAAAAAACCTTAAGTATCACTCAAAATCATTCTTGCATTATATCGTCCACAACTGTCTCTTATTTTTATTAAGTTGCTTATTTTGATGCTCTTTCCACCTAAACGCAGTCATTCTGATCACTTTCTGACCTGTTCCTCCTTCAGGACTCCTACAGAAAGCAGGTAGTGATCGACGGGGAGACATGTCTGCTGGACATCCTGGACACTGCAGGTCAGGAGGAGTACAGCGCCATGAGGGATCAGTACATGAGGACAGGAGAGGGCTTCCTCTGTGTCTTTGCCATCAACAACACCAAGTCCTTTGAGGACATTCACCACTATAGGTGAGCTGAAAGGCTGTAGGTCTGCATTCTTTGGACCCTCTGTGAAGGCAGTGCTGTAATTACTGTTCAAACAGGGTATTTCAGGATGGCCTAAGGGTGTGAGGCTCTGACTATGTCTATCACAATGTCACAAACAAAAAAACAAACTGATATTTTAAAGATTGTATATGTGGTGGTTTGATCGTTACATCTGTTGCCCCCTCACTGCTCTGCACCATGTGTTTCATGTCTGACGAGCTTTTGAAAAGTGAAGGTGACATTTTGACAGAGTTTAGAGAAAAAAAACTTCAGCTGCAGACTGCAACTCCCTATCACTTGATTGTGACAACATTGTAGTACTCAGTTTTTAATAAATGAAAACAAGTTTGACGAAATCTGGCACCACATCAGAACGGGCAGAATAATGCATGATAGTTGTGATATATGTACGCTAATGGGTTGCAGAATTGCGCAAAATGAAGTTTATTGTAGGTACTCAAGCTGGGAGATAAAATTCACATCTGACAATGATGAGCTTTAAACATTTTTTACTGTACTGGATCACAGAACAGAAATAAATGTGACAACAGCCAGTCAGTCTGTAGTTTTTGGCTTGCATGTTAAAGTACACACCTATTTCCATATTTTCTTCACCCAGATCACCCAGCCCTGCTCTGAACAGATGAACGCTTTTCACTCTCACTTAGATTTAAGTAAAATTAATGTCTGTTGTGTCTGTCAATGTCCAGAGAACAGATTAAGCGGGTGAAGGACTCCGAAGATGTCCCCATGGTGTTGGTGGGGAACAAGTGTGACCTCCCGTCCCGGACAGTGGACACCAAGCAGGCTCAGGACTTAGCACGCAGCTACGGCATTCCCTTTATTGAGACCTCAGCCAAAACCAGACAGGTGAGCTTGCACCCAGAGACTGCCACGCCTTTTTGATCACTTTAACTTGTCAGTCTGTCACTGAACAGCTGGAGTACTCCACTGCAGGTCTGTACAGCATGTTGAGTGGTGAGAAGCTGCATGTGGTCTCAGGGGGATTATTGGCTTGATGGACACAGCAGTCCTTCTGTAATTTCACTTTGAATCAAATTGTATCACTTTTCCCAGGCAGATGTAGCTCATTATGAAAAGTGTCCCTGCATAGGCTTGATAATCTTTTGCACTTGGATCACAGGGAAAATTTCAAGTCTCGAGTCATGTGGTGCTGTTGATTTGTGTTGCATTCATTGGCTCTAATGGTCTTGTTTATAATAATTTTGCTTGGAAATGTCTCGGGCAATGCGCTGCACATCGTTAAATCCTCTTGGTTAATTGAATATTTTATTTATGGGTGATAATGTAATCATTGCATGCTACTCTGTCATGGACATGTGAAATTATATCATCATTAGGGCCGTTTTCAAAGGACCCTGCATTATAAATAATCAGCAAATCAGTAAATTTGTGTCAAGGAGTCTGCATGAAAGGACAAACAGTCGGTAATTACTCAGGGGGGTTAATGATTCTGCTTACTGGTTATTGTGACTGGGTGCTGGAAGATTTGCCGTGGCGCAGATGCATCAAATGGTGTGTGTGTGTGTGTGTGTGTGTGTGTGTGTGTTGTGAGCATGGCGTTAGGTGGCTGAACGGCTGACGCAGTGATCTGTAAACACATCCTTTCTTGACCTGGGGGTGAATCATGGATCCTTCTGGTGCGGGGGAAATTAATGACACAATGATTGATTTCTCTGTTCACCTATTCCCACCTACAATAATTCACTGTCCATATCACGCTGCTGTTGTTGGACCAGCAGCAACTGTCTCTTGCTTTCAAAGTCACAATACTTTCCAGATCTCAATGACGTTCTCTGACTTCTCTGGGAAATCTGCCACATGATGTTAAATAAGCTCCTCATGCATGTACTTATTTTTAGGCCAGACCGTTAAAGTGATGCTCCACCGGGTATTTTTATTAACACTCACCCACTGTGGGCTGAAAAGGTGTCGTTTCTTTGTAAATGTATACGTTTATTTTGGTTCTATTTTTATTTTTTTCCCCCCCTAACGTTCGGTTTAAATGGATTCCACTGAAAATTAAATATAAAAATTCTCAACCCACTCGTGCACCGTAATCCACCTCTTCACTGTCCTTGTGTGTGTGCACAACATGGTGCAAATAATACAGCTATATACACTCTGTCAGAACTTGAAAGGCTGCAAAAGCACAACACAGAAACAGTGTAGCCAGATACATTTTGCAATAACAGTAATTTTCATACTAAACTGAATAGGTCAGGGCAATATGGCCTTCGAGCAATATGTGTTTTCAGGCTATATTGCAATACATGATGTATATCTTTTAATATATCTTCACATCATAAATGTTAGGACTGGGCAAAAATCTAATATCGCAATATTTTTGACCAATTATCTTGATAATATAACAATATTGTAGCACTAACTACAGATACTTTCACATATAAATAACACCATGAAGTCTTTGCTTATAATCATCAGAAGTGTGACTATAATGACAAGTATAGACCCTCAGTGTTTATTTTTCCTACTAGCTTACATATATTTTAATGTCATTTCGTCATAATGTCATTTCAAAGAGTATACCTCATGATTTATGCATTCATATCTCATCAATACCGCAACTTTTCAGAACGTTTGGTTGGAGACCTAATTTCCCTCTTGGGCCTTTTCCTTAAACAGTTGGTCTGCCCAGCACGCAACACTGTACATAAAATAAACAAAGAAAGGATGTCGGACCGGTCTGACCACCGCATTTCACTATATGTCTTTAAACGTGGCTGAATATGTCAGGAAAAAGCAGCAGTGACTGTTGTTGGTGTGACGTCACAGTGATCCAGTCAAGTAGAACATGCTACTACGCTCAGAAAATTAAGTCAGATTACTGTTATGCAGCCTTAAAACCAGGAGAAGACCACACCTTTTCCTTGTCATGATATAATATAATATAATCTAAAATCTAAGACTATGTATGGTCTCATATCAAGAAGACAATATAATAATGGTTTATTGCCCAGCTCTAAAACTACGCCCCAAATGTATATTAAGATGCGTTGATACTTTTTCGTTATACCATGTAAACTTGTCACAGTTCAAATTAAATCTAGCCACTGCTAATTTCACTGAGCAGAAGTAAACGGCGAACATTTTCAAGCTTTTCAGGAGGTGAGTGTTTGGTATTCACAGGACAGGCTGTGGGTGGAGTATCAGTCTATGTAGATGATGATGATGATGAGGCTGGCAAGACATTGCAGGAAGACCCCACCTTCCTTTTTTTTTTTTTGTATCTGTAAGATGTAACACATGCACCAACACAGTATGTCCTCCTGTATTCCTCAACATTGAGGGAAGTTGTGTCTTATACTGCAGAGAGTGGAAGATGCCTTTTACACTCTGGTACGGGAGATCAGGCTGTACCGGCTCAATAAGCTCAGCAAGGAAGAAAAGACTCCGCGCTGTGTCAAGCTTAAAAAGTGTGTTGTGATGTGAAAGGGGTAAGTGTATGCAGCCGCGCGCCCACCAGCTCTGTGTGTCTTTGTGTGTGTGTGTGTGTGTGTGTGTGTCGTTAGTGGGGATTGTGGAGAGAAGAGGCGCAGTAAGAACTGGTGCTTCATGGATTCTCAAAGCTAACCTGCTGGTTTCTACTTGGGCTGTGGTGAAGCTCTAACAGGAGGCTGAAACAGATGATTTCTTCCCTTTTTTCAGTGTGTCTTTGTGTCATGGCTGATTATTATCTAAGGTCGTTTTCACACTGGCTTCTGCTGAACGCGACTCTTCTGCTAACCCCGCTGGTCTGGTCTGCTCTCCAATTTTGCTCTCGGGTTGCACAAGTGATGGAGGTATCATTGAAACTGCAATATGTTCACGCGCAATATCCAAATGTGCAACAAACAGCATTAACATGAAGTTTTGTAGCGCTGCAGTGATCCTCTGATCTACAAATGTCGTTCATAAGTTGGCACATCATGATTGTAAGTTTTTTCAGTGAAAACTACAACTTTGATGTGAAAAGGACAATTTCCACTGATTATGATCATATTGTAATATCTGTCAAAATAATTGTAATCATGCAGACCTACTTTGTTCCGATCTCCTGGGTGTATTATCTTCGTTTCCACAAGCAAATTATGACGGCCCATGCAAGAATGGATACAGATGTAAAGGCAACCATCACAATTGGAAAAACAAGAACAACAGCAAAAAAAAAAAACAAGTGCAACCCTACCACTCATGAATTCATAGCATCAAGTTGGGGGTTTTATTCTGCACTTATCCACCAGTGAGATATTTTATCCG
This sequence comes from Sparus aurata, assembly GCF_900880675.1. Lineage (NCBI taxonomy): Eukaryota > Metazoa > Chordata > Actinopteri > Spariformes > Sparidae > Sparus > Sparus aurata. The sequence goes on along the minus strand of NC_044194.1, from coordinate 7,315,009 downwards.
TCCTATTTTGTTGGTAAAAATACCACAGAAATGAATACGTCCTCCTGAGCTAAATGGATTGCGTTCAGTCGTACTGCAGTTGGCCTACAGCCGATCAGACCGACTCGTTCAGGTTGACTTAGATTTCCTGTCTGCACTCTTGTTCAGATGAATCGCTCATGTTATCACATTTTTGTGCAAATCGTTCCCGGATCAGATACCAGTGCGAAAGCGTCCTAATCTTCATCTGAAATCATCATAAAGAAAGGGGAATATGGGCCGGTGAGCCAATGTTTGTGTGTGTGTGTGTGATTTAAAGGAGATTATGGTGAATGTGGGAGCAAATCATGTGCTGATATTTTTCCAGAGGATGTGGTTCAAGAAACTGGCAGAACGAAAATTTTGTGTTTGTGTGTTGGTGAGAGAATTTTTCTTTTCAAATCCCTTTTTTATTCTTTCTTCTCTCCTCTCCTGCTGTTCTAAAGTCAACCTGACTCTTCACTCTGCAGCTCTTTGCAGATTCATCAGGACATTCATCGCACTAAACAAACTGTTCCAGTACTTTTTGCCTCAGTCTTGTGGCATCAACAGACACTAGCTGCATTTACACTGAGCCTTTTCATTCACTAATAATCGGAGTAAGATCTCTGCAAGAAAGTAAAAGCCTCATTTCAACACATCAGTCAGAAAAACATAATTTGGTCCAAAAGGTGTTTTTTAAACTCAAACAACTTCAGATGTTATAACGCACTTGGCTTTTTTTTTTCACATAAATCAAAGCTTATTCACCTGAGGAAGATGTGTCTCCTCTTTAATTTGTTGCTTTTCAGAGTTTTCTGCCACTTTTCTGAGTGTTGCAACTTTCCCAGAGGAACCACCTTCAAATAGTTTGTTTATTAGTTCCATGAAGATAAACAGAAGGCTCGCCTTCTGTCCAATAACTCTGTTGGAGGAATATTTTTACAAAACTGTTGCTTGAGTGCAAACCCACAGCAGTAAACCAGTGCTCATGCCAAGCCGGTCCATCTTTTTCCAAGAGCTTGCTTGTGTTGGCTGAGCACATGCAGGCTATTGCAAATGTAAATGGGACAAACTCTCCTGACATTTTATTTAGCAACCATCCCAAACACGTGGGAGTTGTAAATCTGGATTGATTACGTTTGGAGGGAAAATAAATTGGCTCCTTTAAGTGCAGCTACTGTCTGTGTTGTCGTCAGTGGAAACACTGCTGATGTTTATGCTCGACATCAGAGTGGAGTTGGATCTGTACTTTTATTCAAATGTGTCTCTCATAACCTGGACTGGATTGATACATTTACCTGCACCCTGATGTGTGTCATGCTGATGTTCACTTGACAGAAAATAAGTTTGAAAACTGATTGATCAAGGCTAATTTTGGAGATTTAAAGCAACATTATGTATCATTTTGATTGTACAGTGTCTTGTACGGGCGTCTTGAATGCTGTCTGTATCAGCCACTCTGCCCCTCCATCACTTGTTTCTGCACTATGTAACTTCAGTGGGAGGGTCGGATCACAGCATTACTACATGTTTACTTCAACAAACAAGTTTTCAAGCCAAAACTTTGTTATCAAACATTTTTCACAGACCAGGGATTTACAAACTTTTACTAAATGTGGGAGGGCCAAATCGCACAAAATGCCATTTCTAGATAATGTTGCTTTAAGTTTAATTTCTGGTATTGAATTGGGTAAGAAAAAATATTATATTCAAACTGCCACAGATATAAAAATGTTTGTAAAACTACTGAATTTTGTGTCGGTGGCAGTGGAATTACCCTTTAAATTCAAAAAGCCTTTAAAACTTCAGCTCAGAATCAGAGAACATTGTCAATCCTTCACATTTTGTCAGGTGGTATAATATTTATCGGATGATTACTTGTATTCTGGTGTGGAAAATGGTTACCTGTTGCTTTAACAATAACCTCTCTCTTTATTCTTTCTCCCCCACAGGGCGTTGATGATGCCTTTTACACATTAGTGCGAGAAATCCGGAAGCATAAGGAGAAGATGAGCAAGGAGGGCAAAAAGAAGAAAAAGAAGTCCAAGACAAAGTGTACACTTATGTGAATAATCACCCCTTTTCAAGACAGACTAAAAAAAAAAAAAAAAACTATGTTGAACAGTTAAAGTAATACATTTTGTACATTACACTAAATTATTAGCCTCTTTCTCAATACCCACCATACTGAATACTAAACCTGACCCAATATCTCTGCCTTTCTGTTATTTGCTACTTGGACACCGATAAGCTTTATTTTTCAGTTTTAGTGCCAGTTGCCCACATGTGTTGGTCCAACAGCCTGTTTTTTTGATTTGAATAGGATGATGATGTCAATCTGAATATTTTTATTTTTTTTTCTATAACGGCGGAGCTGTGAGCTAATTGCATCACAACTCATGTATGACAAATTATTCATTAACAATTTACTTTTTTTTTTTTTTTTTTTTTTTTCTTCTTTCCCTTTGCTTAAAAGGTCATGACCTGCAAAAAGTTCTGTAATGCCCTTTTTAAGTATGGGATGCCAAAGAAACGAGTTTTCATCCCGATTTTTTACGTCGACAGTACAGATATGAAGAAAGGACCAACATTCAGCCAGATGAGATCCAAATGTCCCAGCCACTGTGTAATTTCCCATCTCTAATGACCTCTAGGTATGACTTAGTTATGTCACTGATATAAGTATGCATGCAAACTCCTACTCTTCTCCGAATGTTTTAACACCCTAATTAGCTATTAATTAATTTGCAATTTGTCAATGCTTTGTACTGTGTGGGGAGTGATTTCATGCCTACATGAGACATTTGTTGTTCTTCTTTCTTTTTGCATGCATTGTGTCCTTAAAGACATGGGTATTGCAAATCTGCCTCTGGTTGATGTGTTTTTTGAAAAGAGCCAGCAACAAGGAACCCAAGCGGATGTCATACAGTTTTTCAGGTTTATATAAAGTAATCAGTACTTGCTTCTGTGAGAAAGAAATCACCCACTTCTTGCTTGATTTAACGACACATTCAGAGATCCAGATTTTATTTTTCCTCCACCCGTTTTGTGGTAATAAAACGGGACTAACAGCCAGGTTTTGTGTTGGCCGTGCAGAGTCGGTTTATGTTGCAGGGATTCACGCCTCCTCACAATCGAATGTCTAACAGCTTGTTTTGACCTCACTGGTCACCTTTCCTGCTTTTTTTTTTTCTCTTTACTGTAAACTTCTTGACTGCAGGATCATTTTTAATTCATCCTGACAATAATCATTTCATTGCTGCTTGTTACAAAAACAACTCTCCCTTCGACATCCTCCTGATTGAGGCTAACGGTATAATCTTTATTCAATGTTTCTAAATTTGAGGATTCGTGATTCTTCAGTAGCCGTGGAGGTGTCATGCCTTACACATTTCCTAAATGTTGGCTCATTCGCTTGCGACTAGCCAGAAAGCAGATTGCATCTTTTTTTTTTTTTTTTTTTTTTTTTCCCAAGCTGCTTTCAGGAATATTTCTCTTGGTGTGGTGTCACAGAGGTTGTTCCATATGTCGTCCAAATGGATTTTCAAATTCTTCCTTTAGCAGAGCTTTTGAAAGAGTCTTTTATTGTGGAAGAATTTCAAGTGTTGAATCTGTTTTGGTGTACTGCCTTTCAACAGAAATGATTGTCCAGCAAAGTTAATTTGTCATTTTCTCTCTCTCACAAAGCTCGTGTATCGTGGTGATGTAACTGGAACTGATGTTTGTAAATGAGGCAATAATTTGCCGTAAAATTGGTTTTTAGAGAAAAATTGTCTGAATTTATATTAAAAAAAAGGCCAAGTTTTCCTTCCAAGGTCAACCCATAATTCACCATTTCCATCATATTTACACGCTGTTCCCCCGGGGATTTTGTTTGCCTTTTATGTTTGCATTAGGTGCTACATTTAGACGGTAGAAAGAGCCGAGACAACGTTTGCTTTGTCCTGTGTGTGCTCGAGAAATACACAAAATGCTCTTTTAGCGGAGAGATGTTATTGACACAGAAAATCCAGACATGACACATTTTTGCTTTCAGGAGTAATGAATTTTGACCCAATTTATTATTACCTCTTTTTTTTTGTTTTTTTTTCATGAAGTAGATAATAACTGTTAATGCAATTTTAATTATGGAACCCTCTTGTTAACAATACTGTTTCAAAAGTAGTTTTACTGAAATGTTCCTCTTCCTTTATTGCGTGCCAACAGCTGATTTCTGAAATGTATCATTTATACCTGGATCATATTTTAACAACCTTTGTATAGTTGTGATACTGAAAGGTGCATATTTTGTAAATTGTGCTTCATTTCGTTGGTGTGTCTAAATGAATGTTGCTTTAATGGAGTTTCACTCCGCTCTGTGTATGTGACTAGAGAGTGTGACTGGGTCCAGGTCTAGGGAAGTGAATGAATGACCACTTTACAACACACCTGTTGTGGGCAGTGTAGAGTGGTGATCTGATCTCAAATGAGTCTATTTTTTGCCATGAATCTCACCACTCCTATTTAATGTGTAATAAAGAACAAAGTAAAGAGGAACGTCACTTTGTCTGTCGTTCTTAAACTGTCTTTGGCCCCCGAATATGTCAATTTGCATACAAGGTTTTGTTTTTTCCTCCATTATATCTGAAGATTGTGTTGATCTCCCCAGCAGGTGGCACTGCTCACTCACAGGTCAGAACTTTTAAAGACCACAAAATCTATGAAGGGGCTTTTCTCCAGCTGCCCACACTCCCATAGAAAGTGAGCCTGGATTTAGTTTTTACAAGTCGTCTTAAAAAAACAAAACGACAACCAGTGAGTGACCACTAAATGTGTTCGTTTTGGAGCACACGAAAATAGACTGGGAGCATTTCTGCGTAGAGTGCCATTGTTTTAAAATGCATGAGCCAGAGAGAGGAAATCATTTCATGCCTTGTCAAGTTGATTATCTTTCAAGATTTAAAGGAAATGAATCGAGTGAATCATCGAGATTAACATAAAGCAACAGTTTAATTTCACAAGGACACCCGCAGCCAGAGGAAATATTCAAAGTGACGAGGCTTCTTGTAGTTTTGTGACTTATTATTGTAAATAAATTATTTTTCCAGTTCCGCACAACAGGGGGATTAAAAAGTACCAAATTATTGAGGTGTTAAAAAAAAACTTTTGAGAAGTTTGGATGAGCTTAAATGTCATAAAATGATACGTTCAGTCATCAATATGTCCTCAGTGTTTTTCACAAGGTTGTAAAGGGAGGAAATGGAGGGTGTCCGACACTACAGCAGGTAGGATCATGTATTAAATCAGATCTTTAGAGTTATATAGATGGCAAGGAACTTTCAAAATACAAGCTATAGCAGCTGTCTTTGCAGAAATGGGAATATTATATCAAGGGAATATTTGTGTTGTGAAACTTTAATCAGATTGATTATTACTTTATATTATTAAGTCATAGTTTTGGCTGCATGACAACAGTTGAACAAAAATATAAACGCAACACTTGTTTTTGCTCCCATTTTTCATGAGCTTAACTCAAAGATCTAAAACTTTTTCTATATACACAAAAGATCCCTTTCAGAATACTTCCCCGACATGTCACCCATTGTGCATGTTTGGGACACTCTGGATACGACATAGGCCACAATCAACAACCTGATAAACTCTATGCGAAGGAGATGTGAGGCAAATGGCGGTCACACCAGATACTGACTGGTTTTTCTGACCCCCAGCCACCCCCGATAAAGCAAAACTGCACATTTCAGAGTGGCCTTTTATTGTGGCCAGCCTGAGGCACACCTGTGCAATAATCATGCTGTCTAATCAGCATCTTGACATGCCACACCTGTGCCGTGGGATGGATTATCTCGGCAAAGGAGAAGTGCTCACTAACACAGATTTAGACAGATTTCTGAACAATATTTGAGAGAAATGGATCTTTTGTGTATATAGAAAAAGTTTTACATATTTGAGTTCAGCTCATGAAAAATGGGAGCAAAAAAAAAAGTGTTGCGTTTATATTTTTGTTCAGAGTAGTTACCACCAGTTTGCTGTAAAGTGCAATGAGTGTTAACGTTATAATTCAGCCAAAATAATGAACACACAGCTCTTAGAAACAGACTCATACACACCTGCATGTACTGTTGTTCTGAATGTAACCTGAGTTACACGTCTGAAACGGCTCAACATTGCAGAAAAAGGTTTATGTGTCTGTTCATTATAAAAGGATTATTTTAAAGGGCCATTCTGTTAGATGTGGCCAAAGTTCTAGTTCTCAATATGAACTGACGTGAAGAACAACAGTGTTGATGTGATGCCAAAAACACTGAAGTTAGCATGCTAACCAGCTAGCACCAGGCCGTCTTATACCGTCTTCTTGGTGTGTCCTTCTACAATCATCTCTGGTTTCCTCAAAATAAATCAGTTCGGTGAGTAAGATGTGAAAATATTCAGACTACACGTCGCTGCTGACGTCCGACTCTCTGTCCTCAGACCTGCTGTTACTCACCTCCATACCTGTCGTCAAACTGGCATCTGCCGTCTGAGATTGCGGCGCCGCCAGACTCGATTCAGCTCATAGGCCCACATAGTGCCACGCCAACTGGGCTCCATGCTAATGCCGGCTACAGCACAGATTAGCAAGCCCAGTTTCATGAGCAGCAGTAAGTTGTTGTGCTGCCCCCTGTAGTTTTGGAGCCCCCTGTAGTTTTGGAGCCACCTGTGTTTGAATTCTAGCCATTTCTTAACCAATGACACCTTTAAAAGGTTACTGCAGAGTTCTGCTGCACCATCAGGTCCACTGAGCCCTAAACCGCACTCGTCTCAGTGAACCTGAGCATGAATTGATAAGTTGAATTTCACATTTTAAATGAAGTGACAACCTTGTTAAACAAACTGATTTAAATTCATGTTTAATAATGATGTGTGGTGTTGGTTTAAGACCTTTGATTTACGGATTTATCCATGACAGCACATATGAAACAGATGCTCAGTCTCCTCTGTCAGACACTGAACCCGGGATCAACAACCGCACAGCTCATTCAGGGTTTTAAAGGACGGCCGGAGCTTCACTTTGATTATTTTTGTTTGTGTTTCTAATGGTTTCCCTTTCTTTAACTCCGACTGTGACTGACATGGTTTAAACTTATTTTGCAAAAAAAAAACAAAAAAAAAACCTCGGGCTCATTTACTCATTTTTCAGTATTAAACAACAAAGGGAACAGCTCCAGAGATGTTTAATTCTGCCAGCGAAGGTAATCCATAACTTTGAACGAGAAGCCAAGAGTGTTTTGCAGAGTAGCATCAGAATACTAATACCGGGCTATAAACTTGAAAGAACTTCTGTTCACTTTCTTATTAATGTGCAAATTCCTGCTTCTATTTTCTGCATCTTAAAGAACAACCTCTGTTTTTTTTTTTTTGTTTTCCCGTCCAAACTGAAATGTTCAACTGTTCACTGTGGCAACATTACGACCCGTTCTGTCAGGAAAAGCGAGACTTGTGGTCAACAAAGTTCATCCTCACTGGGAATTACATGAATATTAAGACATTGTTTTTCAAAAACAAGAAAGAACAAGCGAACAATACGATGCCAGTGGTGAAAGAAGTCTTCTTTTACTGAGCTGTAAGAACTGATACCATTTAAAACCTTGAATAAGTACAAATATTATAAACTAAACAAAGGTTCTTATTGTGCAGTAACGTGTTCCCTGTCTGATCTTTTTAGATTAATGTGTGTTTCATCTTACTGCAGTAGATGTTTAAGATGAAGCTTATTTAACAACCTGACATGCTGTCGGGTAGTTTAATCTACAGCAGTGCATCGTATCTTCAGGGATCATCGTGTGTTTGCAGTGTCGCTGTCCTGTGACAACCACCTTTCTCTAAAAAGTCAAGGTTTTATAAGAAGAACAGCCTGTTTTCAGCTTCGTGACGATACATTTTCCAGCTAATCCAAGAGGGTTTTTAAAAAGGTCATTAAGCTTCAGACGTGGGAGGATTTTCTCGACCCGCGGAGGGAACACGTAATCCTTCTGGTCTTCACAAACATTTAGATTGAACACTTTTAGAGATGCTAAATGGTTTTTCACCGGACGGTAAAAAAAAAGTGAGATCTAGTGGTGTGGACATGTGAATGTACCTTGATTTTGTACTGACACAGCACTTACAACAGTTATTGTATAATGAAAGGAGGATAATATACCTGTAGCAGATAAAGAAGACGATAGAGACGGTCCAAAATGATGTGAAACAGTAACAGACTCTGGAAAGTTATTAAAATCTGTACAGTGTTATAATGGGGCTGTAAAATCTGTCTTATTGCTCCTTTAACTGGAGTCTGACTCACGCATCAGATCATTTTCCTAAATGTTCACGCATTTAAATTTTGTGCCGTTCTTGCTCATTTTTAAATGCACATTATGTAATTTCTGCCTCTGTCAGTGAAAACAATGGGCAGCAACCCGCCGATTTGGCTGTCCTTTTTGCGGCTAGAAACACAAATTTAGACAGACCGCGGAATGTTGGGCGTCTGTTTTGGAGCCCGTCCACACGGAAACTCTCTTTTGTATAAATGCACATTTTTTGCATCGTTTTGGCCGATCGTCCACACGGATCCTGAAAACGCACTTTTTTGAAACCGGGTCTCAGAGTGGAAAAATCTGAAAACGCAACCTTCCCGTTTTCGTGTGGACAGCAAGCCGCATACTTTCCGAAACGATGATGTCATCGCTCCACCCCTCGACTTCTAGCCTTCCACCTCTGAACCCTGCGACGTGTCATAACAACAACAACAACAACAATGGCGGACTACTGCTTGTGTTCGTGTTTCTTGCAACTTACTCGCCTTGTAGTCGAGCAGCATTATCGGTCCACACAAACCCTTCTGGTTTCCTTGTATTAGCCATTTTCATCTTCTTCTTGTCGTGTTTGGTTTCTCCGTCTACTGTCTGTTTGTTTACAGCGCGCAAGCTTAATGTGTATGCTCCGTCTCTTCTTCTCCGTTTTTGGTGAATTTCAAGCGCCACCTATATGCCTGGAATATGAACTACACGTGTTTTGAGTCGTTTTCAGTGGATCTGTCTGGACGCAAATATTCTTGAAACGATGCCGAGGACGACAGAGGAAAAAAAGATCGTTTTGGTACGTGTGGACAAGGCCTTGGTCCGCCAATATGATGCCTAGGAGGTTACACTTTTTGCCACCTCCATTAGTGTGTAGATCCAAGTTGTCGATGTGCTGGCAATTGCGAGAGATGGGCGGAGGCGTCGATGACGTACACTGTTGTGCGACCCACAGCCGGGAGTTTTAAAACCAGGAAACAGCTGATCACAGCAGTCAGTCCATCACTTGGTGTCTGCTCGTGTCTTCCATTACAAGCACTGCTATTTGATAACCTAAAAACCACAGCAGCTGCATTTGCGATTTAAGAGATCTAAAAATGTGTTTCATGTTCTCCCGCCATTGTTGTTTTGAAACTGACACTGGTATCACAGGGCTAAATATTCTTCCGACGCGTATGTTTCACATCGCTGTTCATGCCCAACTTTGTGCTTCACGTCACGTCACATGTTTACGCCTAACCCAGTGGCGGCTTTTTTGAGAAGAAGGATTATTACACCTCCATTTCACATAGACAAGACGGCAGATTGCAGCCTTTACCCGGCTGCAAATGTGGCGCATTTTCTAACTAAAAGGGGCTATAGAAAACAAAAGACGTTGATGACATCACGAAGCAGCGCTGGATCATGGGAGTTGTTGGTTTCACTAATGCAGATGCAGGACCGCAGTCGAGGTAACGTATTAAAGTTTTATTCACGTTATGTTTTGTCTTGACGTTTCTCCTGAAGTTTTAGCTGCAGGTGACCAAATTAAATCTTCAATAAAACTATGGATTTTTCAGGAATACTTTTTAACATTTGGGGTCATAAAAGTACATAACTTAGCAGAATACATGGCATTTTATGTGACATTTTAAAGCCTAACTGTTGTTTTATATGCTGTAAATGTATATGTTTCCCTTTATTTTTAACCTCAAACTGAAGCTGCCTGCATTTAAGCAAAATCGTGCCAACACGGAGACATATTTCCAAAAACGGTGTCATTATCAATATGGATGTGGAGTTTCTGGCACATTATATCCGTTCGAGGTAATTCAGAGGTCATTCTGACTCTGTATTGGCACGGTGTCATTTCAGTCGCTTCCTTACCAGCCCAGTATTTACTGCCGCGGTGACAGAAGTTGTCCTCTGGCTTCAGCTTGTTGGAGGATGTGCTTGTTTAGTCATATTCTGTGAAGGGGGACGTCATGTAGCATCAAAGATGAGATATTTTTCCCTTGCAGATTTCCAAGAAATAAACGCCTGCTACATCACGACCAGAGACAGCATACAAGCTTCAAAAGGACAGCCCTGTGTGTGTGTCACATGCAGGCAATGCTGGGATAATTGGCTGCAAAACATTGTTTGGTGCAGAGGCAACCTGTACCGCAGTATCCTCCTTACTGTTTATTGATATTTCAGTTATGATTATCTCTAATGAATCCTTTTTTTATGCTGTTTGCCAATTATAAATTAAAAGTGGCAACTGTTTTGTCCTAATAGCCCATTTGAATCCTCTGTTTCCTTCGTAATTATACCGCGCTGCAGAGGCAGAATAGCCTTGTTTCAAAGGAAGTTAAGTTGTTTCCAAACTGTTGCTGTGAACAATAAACTATGTTAACATATTGTGACAAGCTCCATTACTCTGTCTTCTTAAACAATGGGGCTACGGTGCCTGCCACACAGCAGCCAAGAGTGAAAAAGAGAGGAGATCTAATGAATTATGCAGAGAGAGCTTTCTCTCAGCCTGACAGTCTGAAACCAGCCTGGAGAAAATTGTAAGAGAAGTACGAGTCAGTGCAGCCATCACAAATCCCCCTCCCCTTCCCCCCGGGGACCGCCGAGGCCAAGGCCTGTCAGTCAAGCGCCCCCCTCCCTAAACTGTAATCTGGGGACAGCACTGAGGAGCCTGCAGGTCTGATAAAGCGCTGAAAAGATGCCCCAGAAACCAATCTGTGGCACTCTGGTCTCCTGTCAAGGAGAAGGGTGGGGGGAGAGGAAAAGACACAGCAAATGTTCCTAAATTGCTAACAACAAGCCTCAGACTGGTTCCACTCAGAAACCACACACATCCCGGCCTGGCAAAATCCATCTGCCTGCTCGCCCCGTGCACACTTTGCACGGAGCGAGCTCAATCAAAATCACCAGCGCTGACCCGTGTGAACGGGCGGCGAGGGCGAATTCACAATCATCCGACTGCCTGACCTCTCGCCTTGTTAGTGCACCGAGTGAGAGGATTTCCGTTTTATTTTAATGAAGCCCGGCTTCCCTCCCTGGCAGGCAGCTGAGCGCGGGGCAGCGAGACCGCGGTCTGGTAATGAGAGGCCAGAAGGTTCAGGTGTCTTCAAAACCGCAACACATAGAAGAGACTTAACACAGACGTGTTCTCACCAGCCCTGGAGGAAGCAGAGAGCCGGATGAATATTCATGGAGCGGTGATGAATTGTGTTGCCTACAGCATCGTGCCACTTTGAAAGCCCTCATGCTGCTTCTTTTATCACAGGAGGTCCTTGCCACTGAACCTCACGGGCCACAACACAGCGCCCCGGCATCCAACTACCAATTATCATCTGAGATCATTAACTTGTTATGTTGACACAAACACTGCAATTTCAGATGCCCTTCTTTATTCAAATGACCCTATTCATGAGGAGTGGCTGACTGAGTTGATTGGATTTCTTTCTTGCACGCATCGCAATCACTCAACAAGTGATGTTTGGACACAAAATTAATGAAACAGCGTGCGGCGCTTTGAACTGTGAGCGCGCCGTGTTTTCAAGACGGATAAACAAGCTCCATAATATCTTTCAAAGTATGCATCAGCACAGATTGATACAGTAATGGCATGCCGTCGAATGTTAATTCTTGGTTGCATTCAGGGCTGCGGCCTTCCTATAATGACGGTAAGTCAACAAGGCAAAGAGATAAAGGGATAGAAGGGACGGAGGCGGAGGAGCGGCGGCGTGGCGGGGTGGAAGGCCTGGGGATTGAGCAGCGTCATGTTCAGCAGCCCCAGACGGGTGATTCATACCAGCCTCATCACTGGCAACAGACAGGACATCCAGGCCTTTATTACCTCCATCTATCACCATCACTTCATCAATCTGAGCTCCTGTGAGCCAGCTCTCCAACCAGTCCCCAAACACCCATCCCAGCGTGCTGCTGGACAGAGATTTACACCCGCCCACCAACACCCTCTCCCTCTCTCGCTTCAACACACACACACACACACACACAAAGAAAGAGGGATGAGCTTCTATGTCGACTTTAGACACACACACCCACACACACACACACAGAGCGAGCAAGACAGAGAGAGAGAGAGGGAGTGTGTAAAGGCCATTCTGCAACCAGACATGGTGTGAAGCTGTTCCCCTAAGGGCCTCCGGCTGACAGGCTATCCTGCATTCTGAAAGCCACTTACACTTCAGCCACATCATACCACCTGCTGCTGCTGACCAACGTGTCGGGGAGGGGGGGGGGGGGGAGCATATCATGATGGATACACAAAGCTGAGAGAGAAATCATTAAATCATACACACTTCTCTCTCCATTAAAAAAAAAATCCACCCCCTGCAAGCTCTACCGTACATACGTAACACAGCGGGACTTGATTTTTTTTGTTTCCCTTCTCAGCCGGACACAACATCGTGCACGTTATTTCAAGTCTAATGCAATACAGCACAACAGCCCTGCAATCAAGGCAACCTCGTGTTCCTGTGTCGGAGAGGTGTTGAGTGAACTCAGGTGATTCCGAAGACTGTGATTTGTGGAGATGTTGCATCGGATTGCATTATATTTTCATGTTGTTATTCCGCGTGTATCCCACGAAAAACACATTCATTTGTCAGTGTCAGTACTTCCTGAGTGCCCTCCAATGTCTTGTGGCGTTCAGCCTCAAGCCCAAAGAGAATAATCTCACAGTGGCCATTTTCCTCTGACATCACCCTCAGGGGTGGGAAGCTCCTGTTGTACTGCTGCGCTCCAGGTTGCAATTCCTAAAAACAGCAAAATCAGCAACTGAAAAGATGGAGGGTAGTGAAAATCTGGAAGGGCATCAGGTCATGTTAGCTAACGTTAGCATTCAACCACTTCCTGGTTAACGCTACCATTTGATGACATCCAGTGGTTTTCCGTTCCAGGCTTCCATGTGTCCAAGAGAGCTTTATTTCATTTTGTTATCATTTAACCGCTTCCTGGTTTATCAGCAACTGGAAAGACGACCCATTAGCTTCAGTTAGCTAACGTTAGCATTTAACCACTTCCTTGATTTGATGACATCCGGTGGTTTTCCGTTCCAGGCTTACATAAATATGTCCAAGAGAGTTTTCTTTCATTTTGTTATCATTTAACTGCTTCCTGGTTTATAAGAAACTGGAAAGACGACCCATTAGCTTCAGTTAGCTAACGTTAGCATTCAACAGTTCCTAGCTAACATTACTGTTTGTTAGACGATTCGATAGAAACGCATTATTAAGTCTAAAATAACAACTGAAAGTGAAAGGCAATGGATATAATGAAATTGTAATGTTAGTTCGGAAAGGTCAAATGCTATCGTTAGCTTATGAGTCATCAAATATGATGTTTAATATGGCCCAATATGTTCCCTAGATCTTCACTAGCCATCATCTTTAGATCAGATCACACTAGCCATGATGGACATCAACACATTCACGTTCCAACCCACGACTACCACGTGCTCATGGGTCGTACTGCGCCCATCCTCAAACTCAAACTTCATTTTGATCTCAACTACACACCTTTTAAGTTTCATGACTGCATCTTGCAGGGTTGTGAAGTTATCTCGCATCTGTCCACAGATAAACACCTCGCTCAAAATTGCTGTCTGTGGCAGGTCGTGCTACAAGGGGGTGTCCACAGGATCACAGTTTGCCATGATGACACACAAACAGACTCAAAAACTGAACACATTACCATTCGACACTGCAGTGGCTGAAAAATAACCAGGTTTTGGACCAACAAAACACGACCCAAAGACGAGACAGATGAGTAAAAAAGTCCTCTTCAGAAGCCGGCAGTCAAATCAAGACAGGCAAATTTATCCGGAATGGGACAGGCAGAGGAGCAGGAGTCTGAAGGTCGGGCAGGCAGAACAAAAGGCTGGGAGAGCTAAGACGAGAGCACAATAGACAGTCTTGACAGGCCTGAGTGAAAATGAGCCGGTGTACAGTACATACTCCTCCGCTTATAAAGGAAAGTGGGAACAGGTGAGCAGGGAAGGTCAAGTGATGGATGAGGTGGGAGAGGGGTCGCAGCAGCGCAGCAGGGGTCACGACAGGAGAATTAGTCAAAGCAGAGCCGACAGGAATGAACGAGCTGGCTTAAGTTGTGACTCATATCTTTAAAACGGTATTAATTGATTGTTTTTACACTTGAGGCCAGTGGAAGCACATCATTGACCGTTAACGCTGCAGGAGGTTAATACGGGGAATGTGTTGGCAAACATTTACCCATCAAACATCCAGCGGCTACATTAGCATTCATTTGAAGTTGTGTTTATGTGCACCTGATGAATGTTAGTGCAATATTGATTCTCCCGTTAGCTCTGCTTTGGACTCCGGCCAGCCGTCTTCCATTCGGTGCGGGGAAGGTAAAATAAAAATGGGTTAATCTGCTAATCTGCTTTGGCTTTGGAAAAAAAACGACGAAACCCATAACCACAAAGTTACATGACAGAAAATCAAAGTGAACAGAGCTATGGGGGGAAACTGCAAGAGTCCAGAAATAATTCTCCTGTTCTGTGTGTAAATGTTGTGATGCTCTTCCACCGCGCCAACCTGTGTAGAAGGTGCAAACGTGGAATGAGGGGCCATCGTTGTCCTGCCTCTGAACTCGGCAGACGAGGCAGTAACAGTGACGAATCGATGTCTGAGCAAAAAAGAGAGAGCTGGCAGGACGGGACAGGGGTGTGATATTTTAATAATGTGATATGTGTACGATCGACAAGCGGGAGGTGGTTAGCAGCTGTTGGCAGAACGTCAACCGAAAGTGTCTGCAAGCTGAGGAGAGACTGAAGTCATCGTCATCCTCCAAGCAAAGGATCAGCAACCACATAACAGAGACGGTAAATGAATGTAACTGGCATGCCCTTATTAAGAAAAGGCTGGCTGACGTGTCTATTAAATGTCACACTAGATGCCCACGTTGTTGTGTTGAGTTACACGTCAGCTGTTTGGCCTCCTGGAACGGCGACATGCTATCCAACATCAGAAAAAAAAAACATATGGGTTGAAAAACAGCACGTGTTGTTAGGCGGCGACCTCAGGCAGCTGTAGAGACTTTCAACAGTGAGTTATTTTAAAGGGACAGTGTGTAACGATTTATGTAATTTATTAACTCAAATCAACGTCTTCGTTCATAAGTAAGTCCTCATTGGTGTACAATTACCTCCGCCAACAATCTGACTTATCCTCCTGAGTGAAGAATTACCTCTCTGAATAAACATAGCTCTATGGAAGCTGCCATGTCTTCCCGGTTTTAAAAAAACTATGGACTGCCGAGAGGGACACAATGCGCTACGTGGTACTACGTAGTAAGGCTAAACACGTTTTCGCTCAGAGCTAGCTTGACTGCGGAACTGAGAGGGAACCTCTAGTTTTATAGCCTTAATAACTAACTACATCTTTACCTCATTACTTGAATCAGTAGAAATACTCGACGCTGTTGGGAAAGAGTCCATATTTTGAAAATGAGTTTCTTGTCCGTCAGGGCCACCGTAGCTTCCGGAACGTCTCCAACGTCTTCAGAACGGGAGGGGTGAGCAAAGGAGTGTTGCAATGTAGAACCTCACAGCTAGATGGCGCTAAATACTTGATATATTACACACTGACCCTTTAACTCACTAATGTAGTGAAGTAACGTTCGGTAATGTAGGTAGATTTGTGATTTCTTGACATTTAGACTTTTTCACAAAATTACATTTTAACTTTTTACACAAAATTATATTTCAACATTATTTTGGACATTTTGACTTTTTTCACAAAATGATTTCACTTTATTCTAAACATTTTGATGTAATTCACAAAATCATATGTCAACATAATTCTCGACATTTCAACTTCAAAATTATATTTCAAAATGATTCTCATAGTCAGTCGTTCCGGTGTGAGGAGGACAACAAGGCGGCTGTAGCGCAGGTGGTCGTATAATAATCTGAAGATCGCTGGTTCAAATCCCGGCTCCTCCTAGCTGCATGCCGAAGTGTCCTTTAGCAAGATACTGAACCCCAAATTGCTCCTGATGAGCAGTTGGCACCTTGCATAGCATCCTCTGCCATCAGTGTGTGTGTGAATGGGTGAATCTGACAAGTGTTGTAAAGCGGCTTTGAGCGGTCAGTAGACCGGAAAAGCGCTATAGAAATATGAGTACAAGTGTTAAAAAACGAAGGCGCTGTAACAAAGGTTCTTTAATGCAGATATTGTGCAATCTGTTGTGCTACTATTAACCCTTCCCATTGCACATGATGATCGGCTGCTATAAAACAGGTTACAGATGTTTTGTTCTTATCCGTCAAAAGGGTTTAAATGTCTTAAGACAGCTGGGCACTGTCATTTTTTTAGCAAATGTTCCTCAGTCAGGGGCAGACAGCACAATTGTGGAGGCCTGCTTTCAGTGGTGGATTAATACATATTTGATTCTAATGAGTATTTAGCGCGAGACAGTGATTATGAGACCGACTGAAAAATAAACTACAGTGTTCAGGTTGATTGTAATGAAGCAATATGTCGCCCGGTGAGAAGATGGTGGCTCACCGCTGTGTTTTTAATAGTCTGTGGACAATAATGAAGCTCTGTGGCAAATAATAAAACTACACAGTAACACTTGTTAGTGTCATTGTTGACGATGAGCGCGGCGCAGAGAGTCACCAGCCTTATTGGTATGTATGTAGCGTGAGCTGAAGGGAGAAGGGCAGAGAGAAAATATTTAAGAAATCTGCATGAGTACATTCTAATGTACAGCAACAGCAGAGCAGCGTCTCTCCAGAGAGCTGAATCAGCTCCTCAAAACAACTGTAACCTTATTAGCTTCAGTGTTAATGCAGATGCATCGGGCCTGCATTCAATTGTACACGTGCTCGTGATAATATATCCACCTGCTGCACACACACCGATGAGTTTACTATGAATGAGCTATTGGTTAAAAAGATAAAGCCCCTCTGCCTTCTGTTCATATGATTACACTGGCATGTGATGAATGTTTTACTTTTATATTTATTCACAAATATCCTCCCGAGCTGCAGTTTTTTCTGCTCACTGGCTGCAGAAGTTTCCCACTTGAATAAATCACTGTTTTGGAATTAGCGTTGTGTTATGCACTCTGGGCAGAGAAATAAATACTCCACGAGGCCACGCTCAGGGTTGTGAAGGGGACATAAAGGACGAAAAAGAAAAAAGCTTTCACTTTTAGACACTGTGTCACATTGATTTATGGCCGCCATTATGTAACCCTCTACCTTTTCGCACATCCATGTACACAGACCTTTGTCATTGTGTATGATGTGACACAGAGGGTGTCATTAGACGGTGTGAATATAGCCAACTTGGGGGAGATAAATCAATTTTCTGTTCAGAGGAACATTTCACTTTTGGCCCTGTGACATTATTGATTTAGGCACCACATAGTGTTCCACCACTGGCTTTAATTTATCAGAAAAAAATCTTGAATACACTGTGATTTATTTATGTATTTATTTTTCTTTTTGGCTTTTTGAACCAAAGCTTTCTTTTTCTTTTTTTTTTGTGCTTAGAAAAAAAACCCCACTTAGTCGGAGATGTTTGCTTGCTGGACCTCATGATGTTGGTGATGACAGGGGAGAGAGATGGAAGTGTGGGGCTTAACGGAGGGAGAGGACACTTTTAATGTAAGTGTCCATCAGCGCGGGGATGTTTGGGTAATGGCGGTTTCCGTGGCGACAAAGCGAACGGCAAATACACTAAGAGAGAGGGAGAGAGAGGGAGAGAGAGAGAGAGAGAGAGAGAGAGAGAGAGAGAGAGAGAGGGGGGTTTTGTGCTTTTTGGAGGGCACAAGTTGAGAATCTGGTTTCACGGTTGCCTCCTTGAGTGCCTTTATTGAGACGTATTCACCCGTGTTTTGTCCGCAGTGTGTTTTTTGTGTGTGTGTGTGGGTTTATGTGCATCAGTATGTAGGATATTACATTCACACCCTCACATGCGGATATAAATAGTTGAGCCAGAATACAGTGTGTGTTGGGGGGGGGGGGGGAACCTGAATAATAATTTGTTTCACTGGCAGCCATTCAAACTTACAGTCTGCCACATTATGCAGCGCAAGCAGTTATGCAGAATTTGACGGCAAATATTTGATGTGCGCCGCAATAAATTCAATCTGCAACTTATATCTGACAATGCGGATGAGATTTATGGGAGGCAGATTTGAGCGCATCATACAAATTATGTCATTTCATCTCCTCGTCCTCTTCTTCCTGCTCACTCGCTGCCCCGACTCGAGGCCAAAGTGAGTGAGTTTACAAATGTGTGTGAAGGTTTCTGGACATTTTGGTTAGCTAAGTCAGAGGCACCTACAGTATATAAATATATATGTGTGTGTGTGTGTGTGTGGAGTGTGTGTGTGTGTGTGTGTGTGTGTGTGTGGCAGCGTTATCTCTTCCTCATTCAAGTCATGTCACAGGCCAGACACCATTGTCAGGAGAGGCTTTCATCGGCTGACTTCAGATGTGCCTGTCATCCAGTCCAATTATACAGAGAGAAATAGGTATTGTTACACTCTGGGGATTGATTCAAGACAAAATAGAAAAAGTGAAGATAAGGCTACACAGTCATCTGCGGCCATGCGCCACTCGCTCGCTCGGCGTCGCACACACACACACACACACACGCTCTCGCTCGCACGCACAGATTCGAAATCACATGGGCGAGCAACTCCAATATCTCAGTGATAACAAATCCTTACAAGGTAACACGGCCTCCCTCCCGTCTACAGTGGGAAGTGTCTGGCAGGTAGGTTACAGTAATTTGAAATGGTGAGGGATCGAGCGCTGCACCTCCGCCTCGGCCTCACTGTCAGGGTGATGGACCGGCTTTTTATGGAGATAACTCCGGGGCTGATGGAGCAAGCTGAGCAATGCTGGGCTTAAGACGACTTCAACCTGCCCGCTGAGAAGCCGCTCAGAGCCACTCACGCATCAGTCGGCACCGCTGACACGAACAGCCTCGTTTCGCCACTTTCTGCATTCTCTCTCTTTTCTTCTCGCGTGGCTCTTCTCTCTCTCCTACAGCGCCAGAGAAAAAAAAATGTCAAGAACCCCCCCCCCACTTACCTCCAACCACTCAGGGGGAACAGCTCCAATTTATTTAATACCACCCTGCCATTGCACTCAGATCATGTTTTGCTGCCATGTTAGTCATTGTTAGGCTTTCAGAAACTGGAGAGAGCAGCCACAGAACTCGTTGAGATATTGTCTGAACACTTCTTGGAGCTTCTTGGGGGGAAAAAAAAAAAAAAAAAAAAGTTTTGCAGGTGCTCCTTTTTTTCGGGGGCCTTGTTTTTCAAAATGCGCTGCGTTATCAGGACGGCGAATGATAAAGAGGGGAGCCACACAGTTCAGCCGCTCTCCGAAGGCTCCGTTTACCTCATCCGTCATCTCATTAAGTTTGTCAGGTGTATCCTTGTTTATACACAAGAGTTGTGACAGCTCAAGATGGCAGACGTCTCAGTTTAGACAATCCCCTTATGTGTAGTCAACCCCGAGCCTCCAGTGTCCTTGCTCCTGATACTGATTCACTGATGTGGAACGCGGTCGGCAGAGATGCTGCATGGCATGGGGAGAAGGGGATTTGCTCCTCGGCTAAGTCTTTTCTCTGCGCCGATTCCTGCTGGGCCATGAGAGGAGATTTAAACTCTCATATATACAATTTCAAAAGGGCACACACACATGCAACGCAGCACACGCACACATGCAATAACACACGCATCTGTTTGCATGCCATCAATCTCCTGAACCCACCCAGGTTGTTGTGAAAGTGATAAATTCGGCCATTTAATATCCATAATTAATAATTCATTACACACGGTGCGCCGCAGATTTAGATTAGGTAGTATTTTATCTGGCTAATAGTTGTAGCCTTGAAGGTCACTCTGAATGTTTTTCATTATTGCTTCCTGAGCTTACAGTCACTACGCCCTACAGCTGCGCAATAACTTAGAGATAATAACTGAATGACACTATTGGGGGGAAAAATGGGAGAACAACACCGCAGGGTTACATGAGGATTCGTAACGGACTTCATCAGCCGGGTCGGCAGAATATGTACATGTCTCCGCAAACCACCAATATGAACAAATCTGCACGTGACATACGCACCGTAGCAGCATTTCTGCAATATGTGTTGTCGGCAACAACCCAATCGGCAATTTCGGTTTCTGCAAAAAACACAGAGACGTTCAAACTTTACATTCCTTTATGTTGCAGCTTTCATGTTTAATGATGTGACAGTGCTGATCTTATGGTCTGGTTAGGGTTACGGTTAGGAAAACATCATGTTCTGGCTTGAAATAGCTGCTTTGCTCGCCACAAAAACAGCTGGAGATGTTGGGAGGACTCCTTAAAAACACCTGGGTTTTTCAGCACGAACACGGCTGGAGATTTACGGACTTCCCCAGAAAAATATCTGCTTTTGAAACATGGTCGCAAATTGTCCCGATATCCCGGTAAAAACATCCAGTGGTTTCACGCTTACAAATGTTGGGAACACAGTCTTGAACTGTAGTCACTGGCTTGGCAGCCTTCTCGCTTTCCACCAGAGGTGGATTTCATCGTTCGATGTCGAGATTGAGTTCCCATCGGTCAGTTCGGCAGGAAGAATCATTCATATCGTTCGTTCATTCGTTTGTTCAGTCGCGGTTCCGGTACAACGTTGTTTAGCGGTGAATCATGTGATGCACAGTTCTCAGCTCCTCGTTCTCAAACGATCGTGCTAACAGTCAACATAACACTGTAGTTCGAGGCAAATACATGAAGCTGCAACTTCATGATTATGTGTACTTTTATACAACACAATTAGGATAATGAGTATATTCACCTTGACATTAAATTGACATGTATTGAAGGTAAGCTGAGGGTGACTGACTGACTTAACGAGAACGATGAGCTACGAACGAAATACATTTTTTTTTTTTTCATGGAAACGGTTGCTACGCTTTCCTGTTTCTCATTGGCTAAAATTCGACGACAGTGTCCTAGACTCAGCATACGATTGGCTGACTCTCAGTCCTCTTCACCACTCTGATAACTGAACAGTGAACAACGCAGCGACTGGTCTGTGAGAACGACAGAACGAACGAGAGAGAAGTGAAACGTGGAATCAGGTCAGTTCGTTCGCGTGAAAGAGTCGTTCCTTCAAACTGATTCGTTCGCAAACGAGCCATCTTTACTTCCGACCACCACCACCAACATGTCCCCTCCACCCTCTGATAGGGAAGTCGGTGACGTTGACGTTGTATGACGTACAAACGAATCTGTTTTTTGCAGAAACATTTTTTTGTTTTGCAGTGCCAACTTGTAATTCTGGTGACTGGGCTGATATAAACTGACTTCATCTCAGGAGGTGGAGGGTAAGGCGGTGTGACAGCTGGTCGACATGGCGATGATGCAGTTGATGTTTTTAGCGGTGACTGTGGCAACTGAACCAGGTAAGCCAAATCGTGATCTTCTCCAAACCCTCACCAAGTGGTTTCTAAACACAGCGAAGGGGAAAGTTTCAACATAATGGTGTTTTTTTTGCAGAAACATTAATTCTGGCGATTGGGGAAGTTTTCATCCATATTTTTCTCTGATTAACTCATCTGTTAGGACCAGACATTACCAAAAAGGTTTCACATGCAGCCTGAGATCCCCCTCATACACACACACACACACACACACACACACACACAATTAATGAAAATCCATATCTCACCTTTTCAAAAGAGGCTCCAGTTAGTGAGAAAATGACCTCACACGGTAGGAGAGACTAATTCTCCACACAGATAAGAAAGACTTCAAGTTTCAATCCAATATTTGTGTGTTTTCTTTTTTCAGAAGCGTATTTTTAAACTCTAAATGTGGCAGGTGTATTTTCAGATACACCCGCAGCCCCCACAAAAAGCACACAGTGTTTAATCAATTAAAAAAAACAAAACCAACAAAAACCATATGCCCCCGGAACGAGTTCAGACGCGGCATTAACACGTTGGCGTTAACTGTCGCTATCTCAGTCGAGGTAACAACAGTTTTATTTTTGGCGAGCTGTTGCGGAGCCATTAGTCGAAAAAAAAAAAAAGTTGAGCAACTTTATTGCTGAAAGGCCAATGAAAAGTGAACAAGTGAGGCTTTCCCTGATGCAGAAAACCGGCTTTCCTTCTCCCTCCCTTTCTCTTTTTGTAGTGAATAAATGTAAGTGAACCAAGTTATCTCGCTGTCACCCCCCTCCTCCTCCTCCTCCTCCTCCCTCCCTCTCCTCCCTACGCCTGTCTTTCTCCTCGCTGTGTGTCTCTGAAATACACACATACTCGCTCGCACAAAGGAGGGAAAGTGTCACTATGGAAACAAGGAGGCGAGCTTTCTAAAAGCTACCTCTTGAGGCGAGAGTTAAGACAACAAAAAGGAGTCCACAGAGTGAGTGGCAGTAAAGCAGCAATATACACACCCATACCTCCTCCCTCCTGTTCCCGCCGGCGCGGAGGACGTCCTCGAGCCGCCACCTTTACCTGCCGGCGTGTGCCTTTAAAACATTGTGTTCGGCATGTGTGTGCATTTCAACATACTCTGCTGCCTGTGTGTGTGTGTGCCCAAGGATTGAGGCTGGGAAATGCTGTGCATTTAAATGGCTCTTTGGACAACACTGTGTGTGTGTGTGTGTGTGTGTGTGTGTGTGTGGGTCTGGGTGTAATATGCACCACACATTTCTTTAATAGGGCTAATCCATTTTAATCCCACCTGCCACTGTTACCTTACAATGATGAATGTAAGCCTAAATGAGTTGAGACGCAGAGAAATGCCCGCGGGAGACAGGGGAGGAGGCTGGGAGGTAGACGTAAGTCTCTATACGTGTGTGTGTGTGTGTGTGTGTGTGTGTTTATTAAGGTTTCTGCAGCGGCTGAAACAGGTTTTTTTTTCCCCTCGCTGCCTTGTTCAAGGCTATTTTCCGTGGGTCTGCAGGGTCACTGCTGTCCTTAGTGATGTCTCCTTCAGCTGTAATCAGCACCACGGACAGCAACACCGATCTCCACCACCGTAGGCGCCGCAGCAGGCATCCATCTCAATAGACTCAAAGAAGGCTCCCCCTGCCCCGGCTCCTTTCCTTTTTCATTTCCTGCTGATCTAAAAGAATTGGATAGGTGTACGCCGGCTGCCCATTAAGGCTCCACAGCCTTGATGTACTCCTCGGATCCTTGATCTTTCACAGGGATAGGAAAGGGAGATGCAGGGCGAAATAGGAAGAAGGGAAGCTAATTGTGAAAGACCTTCAGGCGGCCACATCTATTAATAAAATCTCTGATGGGAAAAAAAAAGAAAAGAAAAAAAAAACTCCTGGTGGATAAGTTTCCTCTGGGATGACAGATTCATATGCTTGATTATGAGGTAAAACACAGTGCAAGTCCTAGTTTAGCACTTGTTACTGTGCACAGATGCCACAAACGTCTCTCCCTCTCTCTCTCACGTGTGGTGGCTTTGAAAAATAGTAGCAATATGTGGAGGAAAATGAAAGCGAGAATAAGAGCTAAAGAGATAAAAAAAAAAAAGAAAAAAGAAAAAAAAGAGGAGCAGGGGAGGGAGAGATAGGAGGAGTATACTACTGTACAGAGAGAGTGAGTGGCCAAGTTAGGGTGAGAGAGGCAGAGGGAGAGCGAGACACACAGAGAGGAAGAGAGGGAGGGAGAGAGAGAGAGAGGGTGCAGATAGCGGGAGGGGAAAACCTCCTCTCTGAAAGGGATGATGTCAGTCTCTGCAGCTGAGCCCCGGTCCCCGACTCGACGGGGTGAAGAGACTCTCTCCTCCAGAAAACAGGCTGGCCGGGCTGGCAACAACCACATCCACAAAGAGAGAAAGAGAGAGAGAGAGAGGGAGACAAACAGAGGGGGAGAAAGAAGCAGGGGAGAGTCTGGTGAATGAAATCCTGCAGGTACGTATGCCACGTTCTCATCCTTCCCCGAGTTCATTCATCAGTGCCTTTTTGTCGCGTGCTGCCCTGCCATTACGCTTCAAAAACTGCTGCCGGCATCTCATTCCGCTCAAAGTGATTTTTTTTTTAAGGATGTGTCACAGCAAAACCTCGGGACTGTGTATGTGTGTGTGTGTGTGTAGACTTCTATATCCAAGACCCGTCTGTGTGTGAATTTGTGTGGGTGTGTATATTTTAGCGGGGGTGTGGAAGGAGGGTGCTCACTGTAAATGAGGAGGCACACACACACACACGCACACACATACGGGAATAGAAAAACACGCACACACACAGAAGGCATTAGTGGAAAGTTTTTAATGAAGAAGAAACTGCTGTATCGAGTCCTCCGGGGAGGAAAACAGCTTCAATTATTCAAATCCGAATCAGATGTGGGGTCCCCAGAGCAGAGGGCATGACAGAGATTTGAGATTAGAGTGAAGGGATTTTGTGTGCGAAGATAACCTATCGACGTGGAACAACGAGAAAAGAAAGCTTCTTTGTCTGTTGCGTCATTGTTACAGAGCTCCAGCTCTGTCTGCGTGACAGATTCGCCAGGTTAAAGCAATGCCTTCTGGGATAGCGGTGGTCAGACAGGTGACACAGCCGTGGTGAGTCATCCTGGAACATCTGTACCTGACACCTCGAGCGCTCACTTCAGATTACCGGGTTTTGCTTATGCACGAGAGCTCCGACACGGTTCACTGATGCTCCTCGCACACAAGTCTATAGGACGGCTCTCGTGTTATAGGGGGATAATTGATTTCCTGTTGCTGAGATTAGTTATAAATGTCACAGACGGCCAGGCGGCGGCACACGCAGGGTCACATTCGATAGGCGACGACGAGGGATGACATTGACAAAGGATATTTTTGTATTGGAGAATCCCGCA
Organism: Sparus aurata; assembly: GCF_900880675.1. NCBI lineage: Eukaryota > Metazoa > Chordata > Actinopteri > Spariformes > Sparidae > Sparus > Sparus aurata. The sequence continues at coordinate 7,289,846 of NC_044194.1, read as the reverse complement.
CAGTGTGTGTGTGTGTGTCCTTTCCCTCTCTGTCTAATGAACTCACAGGCCATCGGACTAAAAAAAAAAAAAAAAAAAGGAAAGAAGAAGAAAAAAAAACAGCTCAGGTCCCAGACACATTTCACCAGCAGCCATCCATTTACACGCTCAGGCTGTTGGCATGCCACTCAATTAGTCACAGCGTGGATTACACTCCACGAGGGGCTTCGGGGAGAGAATCACACTGGAAATCCAATTTTGTGCCACATCAAATGTCAGGGTGGATCCTTCAGATGCTCCGTGATAACCACTGAGACGGCGGGAGGAGAAGCTGAGGAGTAGAGGAGGAGGAGGAGGAGGAGGGGTGAGGATGAAGGTTAGCGGAGAAGTAATAAGGGGAGGCGAGGGAGGGGTTGGGGAGAGTCTCAGGGGAGGTGCGAGAGGCATCCTTACTGGCCAGCAGGTCCGGCTGGAACGGTCATTTGTAATGTTTGTAACCAATATGGGGAATTCTGTCTCTGTCTGTCTATGTGGGACTGCAGTTGGGTCGTTTTAAGGAAGTACGATACGTTACGATACAATACGATGCGATATGATACGATACGATACAAGACGATACGATACAATACGATACGATGCGATACGATACGTTCATTTTGTGTTCGTAGGGATATTTGCCTCGGACAAGAAAGAAATCGGCTTCTCTAAATGTTTTGCTACCTAAATTTTCTGCAGTCTGTCATCAAAATAAAAAATCCACTCCAACAGTATAAAATAACTGGAATGATCTGTTCCTGTACTCGCAATCCACTTCATAAGTGTGCGTTACAAACTTTTCTTCAAAAATCAGGTGTGTGTGTGTGTGTGTGTGTGTCTGTGTCGTCAGCTGTCGGGTGCAGCCTTCCAGTCGCTGCCACACACACCAACTGGCGTCTCATTTGTTTGCATAGCCCCTGCAGAGCAACCCCATTTATGCCTGTAAACCTGGAACATCAAACAGGTACTTTTAGCTATTGTGTACACCCTGTTCCCTCTCCGGTGCTGACTGCGGTGACAAATGGCTGAGCAGATAAAGGCTCCGTTGGCAGCGAGCGACCACAGCTTCCCGCTGAGAGGCCTTTAATTAGGAAATCCAAAGTGCGCTTGACTTTGCTTTAATGTCTCGTCTTCCGCGTTTTATTTTTGTCACGCTCATTTGCCTGGTGATTTATTTTGATCTTACAACTGCCCCAGTTCCTTTGACTCCTATTTCAGGTGCCATTGTTGTGGAAGTGTAGTTTCCCCGGCGTGTTTTCTCACTGCCGGCTCTCCCATTTTAAAAAGGGGGAGGGGGCTGAGGCTGTTATTTGATGGTTGTAGGGCAAAAACTGGTTTGATGTCTTGATTTCAAAGATTCCTCTGTCCTCTTTGTTCACACCGGGGGGAACGTGTTTATATTGAATTATTCATACACATTCCCACTGTCGAACGCAAATGATTTCAGATATCACCCCAGTTGGAAATTCATCACGATCTCCCCACCGTGTGTGTGCAGAGAGAGGGATGCTCAGTCACTCCTTCCCCCCTTCATGCGACAAATCCCTCCCCGTCCATCTATCTATTTATCTCTGCCCGTGATGGCTGAAGCCTCACATTCCCGACGGAAGCGACCCGCGTGGCCCCTCAGCCTGTGTGTCATTACCGCTGACCACATCTCGATCTGCCCGTGATCTCTCGACCTCCCTGCAGAGGCAGCCAACAGCACGCTCCCCAGTGAGGCTCGGTGAGGGAGGGGGGAGAGCAAACCGTGAGGGGTGAGGGGAGAGAGGAGATAGAAATGGGGTGAAAAACAAGGGAGAATGGTGGAGGGAAAGGTGAGAGGGCAGAAGGGATGAAGGGAAATGGAATGAGGTGGAGGGAAGGGAGAGAGAGGGCGAACAAAAGCAGGTGCTAAAAGACGAGAATAGGGAGAGGCAGGAGCAAAAAAAAAAAAATAGGTAGAAGGGGTGAGTCGCTGGTTAAATTGATGGCGGGGAGAGGAGAGGAAGAGCAGGAGAACGAGGGTGGCGGCGGAGGAGAATAGACGGAGGGAAGAAAGTGGGAGATCAGATGAGACACGCACGGAGACTCAGAAATGGAGTGAGAGAGAGAGAGAGAGAGAGAGAGAGAGAGAGAAGAGATGCTATTTCAAGACCATACTTACTGATAATGTCACTCTACTTCAAAGTGCAAAGCGTTCCTGTCATGCTCCTGCGTGACTGTGCCTCTGGAGAATTTCCTCACAGATCAGATGATAAAAGGACGGCTGACAGTCGGTGTTGCGTGGGGCTCCTACTCACTCACTGTGTGACACGTCTGAAGCGGTGACAAAAACATACTGAGATCTCTGCCTTTTTTTGTCCTTCTGTGTCTTAATCAACACGCAGCTGCTGACCGGAGGACCTGGAGGAAGGGTCGCGTTCAGGTTCCGCAGCGAAGACTGGACACACCACCGAGGTGGGGGGGGGGGGGATCAGGTAAAAACTCCAGGTACATTCAAGGACACGAATCTTGGAGGGAAATACAGTAGATGAGCACTTGGAGGCATTTAACTTAAAAAAAAAGCATGCGTCACTGTTATGTGGCCTCGTTTCTAATTATCATGTTAATCACAGACATTTCATTTACATGTCTTGATGGCTCAGTCATCAATCATGCTGCCTTCAGGCTCCACACTCATCACTGAACCCATGACTGGCCAAGATTCCCGCGGTGTGATGAATTTAATCTGGGCTTGGAGAATGAACCATGCCTCCTCTGCCTAATTGAATACTTAACTAGATTTAATTTCGCAATATTCACATAACAACATTACGGAGTCTTCGGAATGTTTATTAATTACATTCCATGTGAGATCAAACTGCGTGTTTAAACTAAAACACATCATGATTCTCAGTAAGCGTTCTTTTCTTCTCCCAATTAACGTTAATACTCCCGCTTTTGGATCAATGGCAGCCATTTATAGCGGGAGGACCCACACACAACAACAACAGATGGTCATCCATCTTCCCACGCTGACTTTTATTTAGTTGATTCTATTTGGGTCTACTGAGGGGACTCGTGGCTCTCCTGTGGTTTGAATAAAAAGAAGAAGGCATCCCACCGAAATCGCACAACACATTCTATCGTTTAGTGCACCACTTTGATATTCCCCCATGACTACGAGTAGGTATTTAACAGCAACATGAAGTGTTACGACGGGTGAGCTGTTCACGGGTGTTTACCACATAATCAGCAAACTATCTGCGATAGATCCAAATCGCTGACCTCCCCAGTGACGCTCTGTTGTGATTGAAATTGAAAAGTTATTTTCCGGCTACACAGATCTGCGAAAGGCAAACATTCGGCGCTTTGTTTGGATCGAGATTGCAGAAAGATGAACTAATAGCTCTCTGATAGATGACAGATTGTCATACTGTGACGGCTCCTGCTGTCCGCTAAGAAAAAGCCAAATACAGTTAATCAGTTTTGTTGTTTATTGTGTGAAAAGGATTCTAGATACTGAAGAAAAAGACAAACCCACGGGCAGACCAGTAACTTTAAACCATGCAAACTAACGCTAACTGCAAGCGATGCAGTAGATTGGTATTTATCATCAATTTGCAGTCACACTGCGACCAAAAATGATCAAAATAAAGGGTGTTGAAAAACTTTTTGACCTTGACTTTTTAACAATGTAGTTATAATATGCTCCCAGGCACTTAGCTAATCGTTATGCATGTTAAAAAGAAGTCAAGAATAGGGTTCAGCAGATCATGAAATATGCATCTCTCAACTTGTGTTTCTGCCGATGAAGCCCATATAAAACATTGAGCAGATATCTGATTAAAAGCTTATCATGGGGCACAAGTGCTGACATGAACATGAAGGTGATTTCCTGTAAACACATAATAGTAACTGGGGAGTCATTAGCTGTTATGACAGCTCCTCCTCTGCCTCGAGGCACCCGAGGGTGAATTTGTATCTTTGAGGTGCTGCTCATGACTTTTGCGCTGTGCTGCGACAAAGGTCGAGATGTAACACAACGTCCGGCTTCACGACGATTTGAATTCCATCCCGCCTGGAGGAACTCTGATCCAGAGAGTGGAGAGGAATAGACAAGCAGACAGCCGAGCACGGCCTGTAATTCATGGACAGTTATTCTTGCTGTTTTTTTTTTTTTTTTTTTTCTGTTGTCGTCAATGAGTCCAAAAATATGCTCTCTGTGGGTGCTGCCAAACCAGTATTCCCACCAAATTAATTAGAGAAGTTATTTCAGCAAACAACAACACTGCGGTTCTGTTTGCTCCACACTTCCTCTGAATGTCTGCCATGGTCACCCAATTAACGCACGGCCTGACCGTTTGTTTACTTTGTTTACAGAAAGTACCGACATGTTCACATCGCCGCGTAAACTCCGATTAAAGAGTGATGACATATCGCGGGCCATACTGTAGTTATCAGCCGTCCTGATGCACTGTGCATGTTACAATGTGATATGTGAGTGTTTCCGATGCATCACAGATGTGTGATCTGAAGAAAAAGCTGCCACATATGTAAAGAAATGCTTATAAAATCAACACATAGGCTGATTCATTTGTTGATTAGTGTCAATAGACTCACTTTCAGTCAGTCCACAGCTAACTGCAGAGAGAAAAGTGTGACTTTATGTTGTTCACAGCAATATTTGACAAATAATCTAAACTCTTGTCTTTCTTCCCTCTCCGTCTCCTCCTGCTCTCTACCCAATCTATCCCCCTCACAGCCGCTCCTCTCAGGTTTTTTTTTCTCCCCTTTTTCTGACCTCCGTGTGGACTCCCTACACTTTATGCCTCCGTGTCCTATGGCTTTTTATTCCTATGTGATGATGAAAAAAAATGTTCGTGTAGGAATAGAAGCCATTTTACACGCGGCGAGATGAGCGACATGACAGAAGCACTGACAGAAGCGAGAGCCGCACGCCGCTGCCGGAGACTGTAACATATGGCTGGATGAATGTATCTGTCTCGTGCCGAATGTTTCCCTGTAGTAAAAGACACATTTATTCTCATCTCTCACATGATGAGTGCGCTCACTGAAGTGCTGATCTGAAGACAGAAGAAGTCAGACTCTGTTGTGTGTGCACCTGTTTTTTGCCTCCAGGCACAAGCGGCTTCCACTGTTTGCAGTGTTTGATGCATGCGGTGACAGCTGCAGTCCGCGGGGATGGAAAGTCAGTACATTTGCAAAAAAAAAAAAAAAACTTGTCACGAACGAGAACAAAAAAAAAAAAAGGAAGAAAAAGAGCAAGGAGAGACCAATACAGATCTTTAATAACCAACTATAAAGGAGGCACTTAGTGAACCACTTTACAACCTGCAAGAGGCACTGCATTTCCCTTTTCTTCTCACTCTTGATTCTTTTTTGCACATTATTAAAATAAAACTTTGACATGAAGCATTACACCAAACAACAATCTACCTACAATATTATACAGTATAAGATACATACAGTATAAACAAGATAAAGCACCTTTGTTGTCCTAGTAAATACTATTCATAATTAAACAGTTGGAGTTACAGACACAGATGATTGAGTTTGTGATTTGTGTGTGGTATTATCAGTGCATTGGAAGATCTCCGAATACAGGTCTTTGGGACTGTGATGTCCTTGCATGCACCTGAGTTTATTGTTTTTTTTTTTTTTTTACGTGGAAGGTTTTTTTTTTCTTAATCTTCTATCAGCCTACATATGTACTTGGATGGTTTTTACACAGTATCTTTAATAAAAAAAAAAAAAAAAGTAAAAACAGTCGGATGAATGAACTGTAACTGCTACAGATCTCACGTTCCCTTCCGAGGACATTGGCATTCACATTACAATAAAAAAAAAAAAAAAACACGATGTAGCACCAGGTAATATTTATACAACAACCAAAAAAAAAAAATATGCTAATATGATGAATGTCAATGCAGTACAGTAAAGTTACAAAATAATACAAAAATGAATATTTGGAAGCATGTACGAAAAGGTGCACAGACAATAGTCCAGGTCAGTTATGATGTCGCTCGGTCCTCTCGTAGAAAAAAGACTTAAAAAAAACTGATAGAGATCATGTTATGAATGCAAAACGAACATGCATTTCTTAGAAGAAAATATTGGACTGTATTTTCAAGTATTCTTTTTTTCTTTCCTTTAAGGTAAATGAAGTTTTAATCTCCGAAAACGGATAATATCCTACAAAAGGAAAAGTAGAAAAAAAGTGTTTTGTAGCATCATTTTATGACCCGCCCCCCCCCCCCCCCCAGAAAAGATAAAAATTCATATCTGCTGTTCGTCCTCACATTTGTGTCATCAAAAACACATGTACAGAGAAGACATAAAGTGACTACGTAAGTATTTAAAGATAGCGTTTCACAGAAAAGAGCTGTGCAATCTCATTCACCATAATGAATTGTCTTAAACATTTTTTTAATAGCTGTGAAATTTACAGTCCCGTATTCACAGATCCATCTCAGTTAATAGATTCTGACGTGTCCTTCCTTAAAGGAATCTTAAAGCTTGTCAGTTTTTGGCCAAACAGCTGACTTAGGAGGTGGTTCTGTGACTCAGCTGTCCGGTAGGAATGGCTCTCCATCGACCTGACCCCCATCTTTGGCCTAGATTTATTCAGAGAATTGTTCATGGAAACTGAGGACACTTTAGAAATAGGGGGGTGCAAAGGACGTCCCAGAGGTCCCTTTTTGGCTTTGTACTCCCCGTTAAGAGGAGTCACGATGTCCGCTTTCTTCTGCGCGCAGCTGTCGAGCAAGCTCCTCTTCGACTGCAGACCCGTGTTTGAGGTCTTGCACTTGGAGACGATCTTGTTGCTCACGACGTCGTCCCGCACCGAGGACAGGACGGGGTAGTCGTTGGGTCCGTCTGACTTCCTCTGCAGAGACGGGTTCGCACACTTGCTGGGGCGGAATTTCTTTTTGGCCCGAGAGTCGACGCCAAAGTTCTCTTGCGTGGCTGGAGAGGAAACCCTCTGCAGGCTGTGGGGGGATTTGACGTCTTTCCTCTTCTTCTGCGGTCTCACGGACTCTTTGTCCTCGTTGGAGGCGGTCGAAGCGTTGAGGGTGGCTCTGGAGTGGAGGACTGGCGTGGATTCTGTAGCCTTCGTGCCGTTTTTAGTGTTGTCAGCCGTTTTGTCTGAGGCGACTTTGTCTTTCGTCTGACTGCTACTTTCCTGCTCAGCGCCGTGAGATAAAGTCGTCTGTTTGCTGTCATTATTTGAAGCTTTCGACGCGTGATGCCACTGCTCCTCGTCCCTCTGTTGCTCTGTCAAATCAGCAGCTAATTCATGCTTTGCTGACTCAGGTGCCTTTGAAACTGCTTGATTTTCTCTTGAGCTGACAAAAGAGTCCTCGCTGGGCGGGAGCGAATCTGTTTTTTCCTCAGTCTCGGCTGTGTCACCTTCACCCATTTCCTCCCCTGCACGACTGCTCTCTTTGGACACTGGCCATGAGGTTTCCTCTGCTCTGATGCAGACTGACTCGCTCTCCTCTTTCACATCACATGGGTCAGTAATTGATTTTCCATTACCCTCTTTATCAAAAATAGTTGAGGTGGTTTGGTCAATGTCCTCTTTCTTGGGTGACTCAGAGGAGCCCAGGTGGATGCATTTCTCCAGCTCCACAAGCAGCTCGGAGTAATCCTCAGCGATGTCCTCCGTCTTGACATTCGTATTGTTTGTGTCACCGTGGTATTCGTTCGTGATGGTCTGCGTGGAGTCGTCTGCCGTGGACATGGAGGCTTTCGAGGACTGCGTTTCAGCGTTTTGATTTAGGTGCAGCGAGCTGACGCTGGCGATGCCGCTGTCTGAGCTGTTTTCCTGCAGACTGTCGGAGAGAATTCTCCTCTTCTTACTCGCGGGCGAGTCACATTCATCTTCTTTGGGCGCCGACGCTTTGACAGGTCTGAGAACACCTCGGAATTTGAAAATTTTGTTCCCCCCTGACAGGTGCTTCTCCATGTGGCGATCAAACTGCTCCTTCTTGGAGAAGGTGTAGTTGCAGGTGCTGCAGATGAAAGACTTTTTAATCACGTGCATGACATCAGCACAGAGCTCGCAGGTGTAGAGGGTGGTGTGTTTCGAATCCAGCTCGTCCACCTCCTCGTGCTCTCTCTTCAGGTGGCCCTTCAGCTCCTGGGCCTCCTGGTAAGAGACGGGGCACTTGTGACACAGGAAAATCTTCTCCAAGTTGTGAACCACTAGATGTCTCTGGAGTTTGAAGGGTTTGGGGAACTGTTTCCCGCAGTGGTGGCAGTCTCTCGAGGGATCTTTGCAGTTGGGATGCATCTCCACACTTTTAGGCGTGTCAGTTTTGTGGAGGACTTCCAGCGGGGTTAATGTGCTCTGCTTCCCGCCCGCTCCGCTGCTGCTTTTAGCTCTGTGAACTTTTGGCTCGGCCCCCTCTGAGGTTTTCCCCTCTCCCACAGCGCTGTCTGCAGCAGCAGCGGCGGCTTTGTCCTGCTCTTTAGTGGCTTTGCTGGACTCCCTGTTGGTTTTGCTGGGGCGGTGCTGCATGATGGAGGTGATGAAGTTCTTCACGGCGGTCTCCTGCATGAAGGGGATGCCCAACATGGAGCCTTGTGTCTGACCCCTCCGGGCAAACTGGGTGGCGTGTTCTCGTAAATGCTCGTTGTACATCCACACATCCGAGATCTCCTTCAGGCACATTCCGCAGGTCCAGATACCCGTCTTGTTCTTGGCGTGTTTCTCCCTCAGATGGTCTCTCAGCTGCTCCCTGGAGCTGAACTTGCGCTGGACACACATGTAGCAGGTCGGAGGTGGGGAGGGGTTGTGGGAGAGTTTGTGAAAGTTCAGTTCGCCCAGCGTGAGGAACCAGGTGAAGCACGCCTTGCACTTGTACTGCTTATCTTTGACCTTTATTCCACCGTCTTTCCGTTTCCTTCCCCGCCGCTCCGTTATTTTCTTTGACTTCTCGTCATCTCTGTTCTCCGTCTCGGCGGCGACGATGGGGGGAGCCACCGAGATATCCTTGTTGGAGTCGAAGAACTGAATGTCAGGGAGCTGAAACGTGGTGTTGATGTTCTGGATGTCGATGCTGTGGAAGGCCTGGACGCTCTCTGCGACGCACGGCTCCGCGGTGTAGGGGGCGGCGGGCAGCGAGCACGGCGCAGGCGGCACTTCCTCTTTACAGGCGCTGGGATCAGAGTTCACTGTTGGGCTTCCATCGAAGTCACCGGGGGGACTTGTGGATTTCTCGTCGCCGCTCTCGAGTGGATTCAGCAGGCTGTTCCCGAGCTCTTTAACATTCTCACGAGCATCCTGCTGATCACTCTGCTGAACATCTGGCTTGGCGTCGGCCTTTAATGTGCTGTTGTGGCACATGTTCAACATGATGGCATCGTCGAGTGATATCGTCTCGTATTCACAGCGGCTCGTCTGATTGTCGCTGAATGTCGGCTCTGCTTGACTTTGCACGAAGCTCTCTGAGGGAGGGCAGTCCTGAGTCACGTTCGAATCAGGCGATAGCTTTTGTCTTTTGTTTCTTTTGCTGTACACCCTCGGGCACTTTTTCCTTTTTGCCTCTTCGTCTCGGGGGAACAGCTGTGAAAACGTGGTGTCATCGTCGAGCAGGGCCTTCAGCTCGGGACTTAAGCCGGCAGGACTGAGAGGCGACGAATTCAAACAGGAGAGGGGACGCACCTCGTCTGAAGGGCCGCTGTTTTTCTCGCATTTTATCTCGGCTGCCACTTTTCGGAGAATCTCTCGGGCAAGGCTGTCTTCTGATCCTCTCTGTTCACACATCTCTTCCTCGGCACACAGAGACTTTCCGTCACATTCTCTGATTATATCCTCGCGTACAGATATAGCGCTCTCCACATTATCGTCTGTGCATACTTCCCCATTTGCCATCTCTGTCATGCTTGTACATTTCATCTCCTCGTCCTTGTCAGTGGTTTGATTTAGCTCCACAGTTTCATTAAGCACACTCATCTCTTTTGTCGGAGATCGGGGCGCGTCGTCGGAGCCGCTGCGAGGGATTTTCTCTGCTCCGGTTCTGTCACCGGTTTTCACCTGGGCCTCTGGAGATTTGGGCCGCTCTTGTAGCCCGCCGCTTTTGAATTCAGGAGTTATAGCTTGAAGTATGTCTGTTTTCAATATATTCAGCTGCTCATCAGAGAAGGGGTCAGGCTTTATGTTTACCTCGCTGTTTTTGTTCTTTCTAGCTTTGTTGTTCTTCTTTGCTTTCGCCGGCAGCGGAGGGTTCTGATGGCCCGTTTCATCCGCCGCCACTGTACTCGCCTCTGTTGCCATTTCCTCCAGGAGTGACTCAGTCTCTGCTGCTTTAGATATGAAAGTGCTACTTGTCTCGGGCAGCCCGTCTATTTTTGTTGGGTAACAGGTCTGTGAATCATATTTATGTTCTTTCTCGGTGGTTTGCGATGCTTCATAAATAAGCACGGTCCCCGGATGGCTTGGTGTCGCGCTCTGCGGGCCGATGTGTTTCTCAGCTCTGACCAGATGCTTCATGGCCTTGTGTCTCTTTAACCCCGGCACGGTCCTGAAACACATGAGGCAGATTTCGCAGAGCACTTTCCCCTGTTGAGCGCCGTTCCGTGTCTTTTTGGGGGACATTTCCTTGTGTACTTGTAGCGCCGTTGGACAGGGGCCAACCTCTATTGTTGCTTGTTTCTCTGATGGGTCTGATGGAAGAAGAGGCATTTGTTCGTTTTCACAGATGACGAGCGGCGTAGGAGTGGGCGGACCATCTGAAGTCTTTTTCCGGACGAGCGTACTGTCCTCGGCAGAAGCCTCGAGAGAAGCTAAGTTGTCTGATTCAACCTTTCTCAGCAGGGCCGCATGAATATGTAAACGCTCATCGGGCCCAGTTGGATCTTGGCAAACGTCCATGTTGGTCTTTACATTATCAGCTGAGGAATCTTTGCTTGTGTTTTCGGGTGGGAGGCCCAGTGAGAAACATGTGAATTTCAGACCCTGCTGGAGGACCAGTGGTTCATCTGATAAGTTGAGCTCAGCTGCAGGCTCTGGTTTCAGTGTTGCCTCTGTGTCTGTGTCTGTTTTGTTAAAATTCAGTGCGGGGTCGACACTCAGACACTCACACTGTCCACAGTCACCGCTGGGACTCTGCTTCATGTCGGGAATCTCTTCAGCTTTGCCGGCTGGCGAAATCGGTATGTAGTCGTATTGATTCAGTTGCGGCGGTTCGTCCGAGATGCTGTTGTAGTTGAAGGGGCTTAGCTTGAAATCGTACATCGGGCCTCGCTTTTCAAGACCGCCCGACTCTTCCTGCGGTTCTGCCGAGCTGGTCGCCGGCAGCGGGGAGGGAATGGCGGTGTCGGCGCCGGGGATTTTACACACCATGATTCCCAAGTCCAGGGGTGGCGGGCTTATCAGAGAATACTCCATCACGGCTGGTTCGTCGCTGTTTAAGGCCTCTTTGATGTGGCTTTCTTCTTCTTTGTTTACGGGGGATTTCATATTCTGAATCGAGTCAACAAACGCATCGCCGCATTTGCTTTGTGGCGGACATGAATCCTCTTCCAACTCCCATTTCTGCATGGGCGTTTGATGAGAGGTGGGTAGGAGACCGGCTGGTGCGGCGGTGCGTAGAAAAAGACTTTCTTCCGCCTCCTCTGTGCATGGTGAGTTTTGGTGACTTGCCATGAAATCCACAGGAGGATGTTCTTTGATGTCCTGAACATTTAAAATCTCCTCTCGCTTCTGAATGCTGTTAAAGGCGAGATCTGTCTCGCGGTCGGCGGAGTCATTCAGTGAAGTCACTTTGCAGGAATCATCGTCAACGATGCCGCCGGGCTGCGAATGAATCAACAGGTTACTTGGCTCGGTGTTGCGGGCAGGCGAGCAGTGACTGGTCCTCTCTGCGCTGGTTTCAACCAGTATTGGACTGCAGGGCTTGTCTGTGGTGACTATCTCCACTGACATATCAGTCGCTGGGCTGTAAGTCTTCGCAGGGCTGCAGTTTTTAGCGGGAGACAGTCCGATCAAATGATCCCGTTCTGCCGTTTCAACAGTTATGTCCTCCATCACACCGTCTGAGCACTCAACTTTCAACTCATCAGCATGTGATGAATTAACGTCTCCAGGACTGTGATGGTTATCAGTGGATTGCTCTTCGAGTGCTGCTTTGATCACATCCGGAATTAAACTGGAACCAGCAGGGCGAGCTGGTGATGAAGGCCGGCGAGCGGACTGAGCGGCGACTCCCTTCACCGCCTCTGTTTCCTCATAGCCGCCTGTCGAGTGTTCTGGACCTTCTCTTCCGCCTTTAAATGACTCGTTCACATTGTCTGCCGCGTCGCTTTTCCCGCCGGACTCCTCCAGCACATGTGGGTCATGTGTACTCACACTTGAGCGGTGAGCAGACTCAATCAAATCACTATTCTCAGCGATATCCGCCTCTGAAGTGACTTTAGTCTCAGCCTCGCTTCCTTTGTTTTCCGCGGGCTCGCCGGGCTGCGATGAAATTGGATGCTTTCCATCGACAGCGGGGTCAGTGCTGTTAGCGAGAGATGACTGTGACTCACTCAGAATGAATTCACCATCGTCCTTCCGCTCATTGATATTTCGAGGTGATAATATATTCTCCTTGCCAGTAATTGCTTCCTTTTCTCTGTGATCTTCCCTCTCGACTGCATCAGTTTCCTGACATTCAATTTCTTGATGTTGTTGACTCGTGCGAGAGGTGGCATTCGGCTCTTTCTGTTCCGAGATAATGGGTTCTTTTTTGAATATAGAGTCTGATATCACCTCCAGGCTTTTCATTAGGTTTTCTGTATATCTCTTCTGTTCTAAGATGTCTTCCTTTGTTTCTGAGGGAGTCTCGCTTTCAGTGTTTCCCTCCTCTGATTTCCGCTCGAGGGGGAGCTGTGGGTGCTCGACACGCGAGGCCGCGGAGATCAAATTCTGTGCGTTGTCTTCTTTTTCAGTGAAATGTTCAAGGGCCCCTGGTTCATTGTGGATGGCAGCGTGGGGACTGTGGTGTCCGCCCATTAGCTCGAACTGGAACGGACTGGCCCACGGTTCAGTGAAAGGCTCCGAGGGCAAACTGGTCACTCGCACGTCGATGGTTTGCACGGGGCACCTCATGTCCAGACTGGAGCCTCCACTCCCTGAATCATCGCTCAGACGTAAAGGTGAGAATTTGCTCATTTGCAGCTGCTTGGGGACGTCCTGAGCTAGCAAGGATGGGCTCTCCATCTTGGTTGTCTGCAGCTGGTTTTCAAGCTCATTCACTATTCTTTTAATCTCTAGCTCATCCTCTGATGCACAGCTGTTGAGATTTGCACTGTAGTCAATTATTTTCTCTGGCAGAGACAAAGGAACATGATCGTAATCTGGTTTCTTTTCGCTCGATTTCTCAGAGCTGCCTTTGTACTGGGATATCTCATCCGGCAGCACGGGGCTAACTATAAGATTCCAGTCTCTTTGCTCCAGGAAGGGAGAGAAGGACGAGACAAACTCCTCCTTTTTATCAGCCGCGGCCTCTATCGAATGGAAACCCTCTTTCTGGATCGGCATATCCGAGTAGAGGCCGCTGTCGAACCCGGCCAGGTCCCCGAACATCGACGACGTGTCGAACGAAAGCGGGGATTTCATGAGCCCCTGCTCCTGATCCAGAGGGTAGGGCATGAGGTTGAGGGCGTCCTTTTGTATCAGCGGGCCTTGGCTTTCGGTCGGAGACAGGCACACCTCATCCATCAAAGAGGCGGAGAGAGACGCCGGCTTGTGTGTGTCCAGGTCGTTGACTAAAGTAATGGGCTCCTTCACCATGCAGACACTGTCGCTCAGCTTTTCAAATGTGCTGCTGTCTGATAGTTCTGCCCGCGTGGCTCGGGGCTCCTCTCTCCGTTTGCCCTTTGTGTTTCTGTCAATATTGAAATCAGTTTCTTTGTTGATGGCGGGAGGGTGCGAATCAGACCGTAGTGGCTTGTTATCTGGACTGCTGCAGCGCGTCGGTTCTTCCTTGAGGCGCAGCTTGTCCGTCCTCTGCAGGGCGTTTCTGTCTGAACACACCGTTGCGCCTGTTTCTTTTCTGGGAGACACTTGCTTCCCTCTGGATTTGGTGTGAGAGCCTCGGCTTTTTTCGCCGCTTTTGTTTGCGTCTTTCGCTTTTTGCGAGGACGACACCGGCTCACCGACGTCCGGGTGCGAATGATGCTTCTTTGGATCCTCCGTGCCGTCTTTGTTATCGGAGAGAGCGGCTTTGTCGGTATTGTACTTCTTGACAGATTTGGTGAACGTCAGTGCTAGTGTGCTGGACTCTTTACATAACTTCTGCGGGGAGGACCTTTCGTACGTTCTCTGCTCCGCGGGCTCTTTCTTTTTGATGTCTGTCTTCTTCTCACAGTCAGAGTCAGTGCGGTCAGTGCTTTTGGGGCTGTTGATACTATCGCTGGAAACGCTCACAGATGTGCTGAGTTCACTGCTTGTGGACGACCTGCTCCCCCTCCTCCTGAGTCTCTGGTGAGAGCTGTGTTTCTCGGGCGAGAGAGAGACCTCCTCGCTTTTTTTCACCTCGAAACACTCCTTCGACTCGTGCCTCCACGCCGCCTGGTCCCTCTCGCTCCTCGCTCGCCATTTGCACTCCTTGGTGTACGTGTATTTGCACCGGCTGCTTTGATTCAGCCGGCCTTGGCTCGCTATCTTTACAGGCTCGCATTCGTCGTCCGAGTCCGAGACGTAGTCGTATTCTCCGAACGCGGGGTTCTGCACGGTGGGAGTCACTCTCTCCATCACGAGGGAAAACTGGAGGTTTTTGGTGCCTTTAACGTGGAGCTTGTGCAGCTTATTTTTCTGTTGAACTATTTTGTGAATCAGCTCTTTGCTCCAGGTGCCCCCTCCGGTGCTTTTCCTCTTGCTCTCTTTCACCGCGCTCCTCGAGGTCGGCGACGTGGAGGCCTGCGAGGGCGCTGACCCTCGCAGCGCGGCGCTCTCCTGAAAGCTTTTAACGCCGCAGCGCTCAGAGAACTTGCTGGATAAGAGGAACCTCTGTGTGCTCGTGTTTTCGTCCTCACTCTTGCACAGTTTTCTCGCCTCTTTCACTTTGCCGTCTTGTTCCCTCGTCTTCTCCCTCGGGGCGTTTCTTGAATTTTTATGAGAGGCTTCTTTTTTTATGTTAATTTTCTCGTCTTGTTCCAAATTCAGAGATATTTTCTCGAGCTTGCTTTCTGTGTACTGTTTATCCGTCTCAGGGCTCTCCACATCAGAGTCGTAAAAATACTTTCCCTGCGTGAAAGACCTGTCATCATCGGCTGCTTGTTTATTTTTGCTCTCAAAGACGAGGGATTCTTTGGTTTTCAGACACTGCTTGTGTGATGTCGCTTTAACGGTGGTGAGGTCATCGTCAGCGAACGCGTCGATGAAGCTGCTGTCTATCTCCGCATTGTCTGACTGATAACCCAGGCCGTTCAGGGCTTCTGTGATGAGGCTGTCTAATTTGGCGTCCTCCATTTCCAGCTCAGGGAGAGCGACGGGGAGGTTACCGGGGCCGGAGAACAAGTTGAGCTTCATCGGATCGTCCTTACTGTCTCCTTTTGTTTCACTCTCAGATATCAGCTCTCCATTCTTATTGAGGCCCAGCAGGGACAAGTGAAGGTCAGACGGGCACCTCGACATCGAGACATTCGCCGTCGATGTCACCGCTTTCGCCGGCTCCACGTGGAACTTTCTGCCATCCTCCAACTTCGATATGTCTTTGAGGTCATTTTGTGAGAACGCGTGCTGGGCACAATATTGCTTGTGGCCTAGGAATGAAGCCAGGTTGTTGAAATTCTGATCGCACTGCTTGCACGTCAGGAGCACGTCTAACTGGTCGAGATTGGCCGCGGCTAGCGAGGTCGCTAGCAGCTGATGTGCAGAGTACGGCGGTGGCGGCTGGTGATGCTCCACCCCGAAACTGTCCATGTAGCCTTTGTTTCCATCCATGGCGGACTTGGGATGCGTGCCGTTCTGCAGGTAGCTCATTATGTCGTCTTTGGCTCTGTCCGGCGCGTAGGGAAGGTTTCGCGGCGCGTCGGAATGAAACTGGTGAGGGTGAGAGCTCAGGTGGTCGGACGCTAGCTGTGTTTTGGCTTGGGGCTGGTGATAAAACGGGTGGGGGTTTGCCGACTTCGACATCTGGCTGTCCTCAGAGCTGATGTTTACAGGACTGGTGGACGCCGGGGAGAGGGAGGAGCAGGTGCTACTGGACGCGGGGTTGTGGACCGGCGAGGGCAGAGGAGATTCATAAGGGGACACCATCATGAGGCCCATAGGTGGGACCTGTAATGGAGGATAGCTATAGTTTCTTGTTGGCGCTGCCGGAAGAGACTGATTGAGTCCAAAATACACCGCTTTGTTTTTGGATTCGCAGACTTGCGCGTGGCTCATCTCTACTTTGAAAGTCGACACCGTGTTGCCGCTGTGTTTTACAGCCTCTTGTCTTTGGTTTGGGAAGCCGTCGCTAGTTCTGCTGTTCTGAAACGAGCCGGGGTTTTTCAGGGAGCTGTGTTTATGGGATTTGCTGTCATCCTGCCAGTCAGAGGGGGAAACCATGTAAGTCATTTTTTGGCTGCTTATTTGCCTCGATAGCTCGATTCTGTTCTGGTTGGGCATGGCAGGGGTCGGCCGTATCTGCTGCCAGGGCATTCTGCTATTTTTAGCTGAAGTCGGCCTTTGGTCAAGTGCTGGCTGGTTCTGAAAGTGAAACTTATCATTCATGTCAGAATACTGAATCGTGTTTTGATCTGCCGGTGAATATGTCTTGTTGGACCCTTCCCATGCGTGTGGTAACCTATTCAGAACCTTATTATTGATGTTTTTATCGAAGGGCATGGAGCCCGTGTGCATGTTACTGACTGCAGGGTTGTTATATGTTTTTCCGGGAAAGTGCATTTGGGAGCCTGGACCTTGTGAAATATTTCTCGCATGGTGCACACTTCCTTGAATGAGTGTTCTTTGGTTGGCAGCTGTGTCTTTGGGGTGACAGTTCCTCTTACTCCCCGAGGTGATGGCTGCATCCCTACTGTCTACTGCCTGTCCAGTAACGTCTGCGCTCTCAGGCAGGGCCGTCTTCCCCTGCTCTGACTGCTGCGAGCTGGAGCCCGAGCTGTCACTGCTCGCTGAGTCCTCACTCAGATTCCGGGGACATTGGATGGAAGTCGCTACCCCTTGAATAAACTGTGACTGTGGGGGCTGAGGATAAGAGTTTCTATCCTCCGGCTGCTGTTCGTTACTGAACTGGGTGCTGTTCTGGGCAATGTTTTGCCCCTCTCCGGGCGCGAAGGAAAAAGAGTTGTGGGTCACGTGAACAGAACCGAGTGAGGAGTCTGTAAAGTCTTGGGATTGCGGGTTCTGTTCACAGGGAAAAGAGTCAGAGGTCGATTCCTCCAGAAAATGATATCCGTATTGAAATGGAGCAGGCACAAAGGCACCCGCCTTATTAGCTTCTGTAAGGGCAGTGGATTTTTGTGATGAAACCCCGTAATTAGCACCATTAAAAGTCCGTTCGGGAGACTGCCATGTATTAGAGCCACTCAGCTGAAAGTCGGCCAGGATTAGCTGGCTGCTGGGCTGCGTGCCGTTGTTCTCCATCAAGGCCGGCTGCTGCTGCTGCGACAGGGTCGGATGTGAGTGGGATGTCGTTCCACTTGAGGAAACCAGTGCCTGTGAGGTATAGCTTGGGGAGGTAAGGTTAGAGGAGGCCTCCTGGAAGCAGCGGCTGTAGTTGAGCTCCTCTTGCTGTAGTTCAGCTTCTCTCTCTGGTATACTGGGGACGTGGAATCTGTAGCTGCCCGAGACCGGGCCACGACTGGTCTCCAACTTCTTGGGTGGCGAAATCTTCTGCTGTGGGTAGGCGATGCCAATGTTCGGGTTGGAGCGTGGATTAGTGATGCTGAGTCTGTACAGCTGCTGCGGGTTGCCACGCTCTGCCTTTCCTGACCGCTTCCCCTTTTCGCGGCTGCGGCCCTTTCCACTCGGGGACTGGGGGCTGCCTTTGCCCGTCGACCAAGTCCTGTCAGTGGCAAATTTTGATCGGTTCTGCAATGACCTGAAGTCAATCTTCCCTGTCTGCTGTGGCCGTATGACAGCCTCACGCTGCTGAGGACAGTCCCTTTCCTTCTCTAGTTTTTCAACTTTGGCCCCTCTGCTGCTGGCTCTGGCCTCAGTGCTGGTGCTTGAAAAGTGCTCTGTAGTCTCCTTTGTGGTTTTGTCACTCTGCTTATCCAGTGCCGTCCCCTCATCCTGCAGTTTGGACTCAGCGTCCAGCTCTTTGACAGCATGCATTCGCTGAGTCTCTCCAGCCATGGTGCACAATGCGTGCGGTGAAGGCCTGGTCCTCAGAGGTGATATCTGGGAGACAGGGGCATCGTCTTCTGGGTAGTATGAATCAGTAAACCTCCAGTGGCAGGAACTGCAGGGACAGGGCTGCTCGCTGCAGGTTCATCTCTTCGCTTTCATGGTGAACCTGTGATCCGGCACCGAAGCAAAGCAGACCTGGAAGCAAAAGAGAAAAGAGCGGATCAGATGTCAAGCTTATTACTCTTCGACTGAAAAAGTAATGTAAAGTGATTATATTACGTGCCTTTTAAATAATAATTATACAAAATCTGGCAATACAATCCAAACATGCAAGCAAAGCAGCAAACACTGGTGATAAAAGAATGCTGCATCTTTAAAATCAGCAGAATCATTCTTGAAAAAAAGATAAAAAAATAGAAAAGCTTATGAGGAATTTGTACATGAAACAAGATATTAAAGGGTATGTGAAGAGGAGACACTAATAAAGACACAATTTCAAAAAAATCTACCATCATGTGTGAGACTGAGTACAAGTTCAGTGTTCCCGGTTTCTGCCAGCAGAGAGCACTGTTGCAGCGTTTCACAGAGGAGCCGCACAAAGCACCAGTGTAATCAGGAGGGCATTTCAAAAAAACTGCCAAAGTCAAACACTCCAAGTCTTGGAGATACTACTGACACTCTTTATTCCTACAGTAAAAATGCATTTCAAACAACTAAATGCATTTCCATCAGAGCGTTGGATTTCATACTTTACAGAAGTGGACTGATGGCTGCAGGAGTATCACAGCCCCTAATCCTCTATATAAACAATCACGCAAGGAAAACCAGTCTGGTCTTGACGCGACGAAGCTCACTATAGTACTGAGGATGAGAAAAATACAGTACACCAATCCAAAAAGAGTGCTGCCAGTGAATGAATCACAGACTCCTTAGGAGCGAGGACACAATGCCACAGTGTTCTTTTGCTACAGAGGGCTGCAGGTTTAGATCATGGAGGAATATCAGGGATTAGTCAGTCAGCCATTAGACAGTGAGGACTGTGGGCACACTGACGTTTGTTGCCTTTCCTCAGGCATCCCAGACACAGCTTCTCAGGTCCCGGTTTACTTTGGCCCCTCCGCTGCCTCTGCTTCTTTTGAGGTCGGACCAGATGAAACCTGGCGTTAGCACCAAAATGTAATTTCTAGGCCTGGTTACCAAACTTCCATCCCACCTTCTTGTCTGGCTACTACCAAAGCCAATGTTGGGGGTGGCCTGGAGGTTGGAGGGAGAGAGAGAGAGAGAGAGCACAATTCAGCCAGAGGACTCGGGTCCAAGCCTCTGTTTTGGCTACCGTCCACCCTGCTGAAGTGTCCCTGAGCAAGACACATTCCTGGCAGTTTTATAGTAGTGCTCTTACGGTTTTTTTTCTAAGGATGGTCCTGGGAAGATTGAGTAAGAACTGTACAATTACACTGCAGTATTACTGTATGAATGTGGCGCATGTTAGCGTTGCATTGAGCCTCTCGATCGTTAACGACTGATTACCCAGCAGGTGTTGAAACACACCTTCAGCAGCAAACGTTTAAAGTCAGTTTGGCGAGAAGACAAAATATTAAAAATCTTTGCCCACATTCACCCTCAGACCTCAGTGGACTGATAATTCTGACATCTTGTCATCAAGCGAAGAGCCAAATGTGTTTGTTTGCATAATCCCCTCTGCAGAGGATGCAGGAAATATGTCCACCAGAATCTTCATTCTCATCAATCTCTCAGGAGCTGTTCTGCCCTCTCGGGGGTCATTCTGAGATCAGCATCAGATGTTTCCATCCAGAGCGCCTCTCTTCCAGTCCGAGGGGGTTCAGCTTTTATCAGCCAGCTTACTGTGATGCACTGATTTAATTAGGACTGTACACCCACATGCCATTTTTCTTCATTTTCTTGGTTCTTTTGTTGCTCGAGTAACTTAGTTTGGCTGCAGAAACATTCCCTTTGCAGTGGTTTTGCCAAAACGTCACATTTCAGACTCTGAGAAAGATTCCTTGAGTTTTAGAGTGAAGGCTCCTCGCAGGCTCAGCTTTTCTTTTTTTTTTTTTTTTCTACAACACACCTAGATTCCTTTCCTACAGATCCTATCTGATCATCTCAGCGCCGAGGTTATGCTAAGATTGTTTGACATCACATTTGTGCTGATTATCACGTAGATGTTGACAGACAGCGCACAAATGAATTCTTTGTGAACCTTGGTTAAACAACCAAACCATCTACAGTCGGGGCATGTCTCGTTGCCTAATTAATGATATGAGTCTCCAAACATGGCGTGTTGACTGCTTTACAGTGTAAATGAGGGCTCGCAGCCCCAGAGGAGTGGATTGAAGAGGCTTCAGGGGCCTCAGTGGCAGACGTGTGGTCCCAGAGGGCAAATTTATTCGGAGAATAAAGTCAAGGCCCTCTCAGAGGCAGAGAGAGGAGGACAGAAATCAGATAAGACGTCTTGGCCTATAGCACTGCATCTTGAGGGCTATGTTCGTGTCAGCAGACCGGTAGCCGGCGTGTCCAGATACCACCTGACAAATGAATCAGTGAGATATGACCCTCCACTTTTACCCAGAGGGGATCGCACCCCGCTATGTGTTTCCTCGTCTCATCCTCTGGTAAACCTCCCGGAGGTATTTAGCAGGTTGGGAGGGAGGCTTGAGGCTGAGACCTGGCTGACTTTAGGCTGGTTGTGAAAAATCACATCCCCTCTACAGCTCCAACAGAATCTGAAAGCCTGGAGTGTCTGCAGCCATCTCTGCCACTGGTCAAGGGGGGGGGGGGAAACTGGTATGAATGGCCCGGCCAGCATCTTCACCAGGAAGTGCTTGATCCAGCTCCGCAGAGTCAACAGTCACAATCATACATCATAGCCCCAATTGTGTTTGCCCAGACCGGCCCGCTGAGGTTTGGGGCTGAGGATGAATGCCTCCAGCAACAGAAAGAGCAGTATGAGGATCACAGGGGCCTTACAGAAGTAGCACCGAAGCCTGAGCTGTCACTTTACAAAGAGTAAGGGCTCATTTATATCCTAACAAACGCCTCGTCCACTCCCCCCCCCCCCCCCCCTACAGCCCGGAGCGGCTCGCTAACTCTTCTCCTCCTCACAAGCCAGAATTACTTCACTCGCAGACTTTTTTGCGACTTTTTTTAAGCGTATCCATCTGCCAATTTGGTGGCGTCTTTGGTTCGGCTTGTTCATTTATACCTCGAGAGGGATAAATTGCTCTTGGACTGCGTATAAAGACAGCGCGGTGGTGACAGAATTGCAAGCTGGGCACAAGCTGATATCAGATCCTGTGCGACTGGTCTAAAATTTGTTCCATAAAAGTGTGTTTTAGTGCAGTTTTACAAGTCAATTAAGTCTCTGTGTGTTTGTGTGTTTGTGTGTGTGTGTATGTGTGTGTGTGTTGGTGCGTGCTTGTGTGTTCTTCAGGCCTCCTGTCAAATCACCAAGTTTCTCAGGCAACGGAGGCCCATATGGCTTCACCACAACGCCACCCTGAAGCTTGAGACTGCTGAGTGTCGGAGAACTGGTGTGTTTGTGGTGTAGGTGCACGTGTGTTTCTGTGTGTGCGTGAGTACACAACTGGGCGCAAAACTGGAGAAACTAGAGCTTTTTGTCATCACTCGCACACACAGCGTATTGGGTTTCTCCCCGGGCGGAGGGAGTGGGTAAAAGGTGCTCGATTAAAAAAAAAAAGAAAAAGCTCAATTTCCTGAAAGTCCTTTTCCTGTCGTTTAGGCGCAGGATGTATGTGGTGTTGGCTTGAGTGGAAATATGCCGGTAGCACCGTGAAAATCTCCGTCGACTCATCACATCAGCGCCTTAAGCTCGTAATTGCTTTTGCAATTTCTATTTCCCGAGGGGGCCAAATCGCCCAATAAGCTCCGCATCTCTCAGAGTCTGCGAAACTTAAAAGACGACAGGCTCGGCGTCTCTTTCTTCTGAGCTATTCAACATTTTCTGTAAGATGTGTGTGCTCTGTAACAGGAGAGCACCCAAAGGTGGCTGGGAAGAAATGGCAAAAGCAGACCACAGCGATCAAGATAGGCCGTTCTCAACAGAGCTGCAATTTAACATTTGCGTAAGACACCACAAGAAAACTGTTAGATCCTGAAGACAATGAGTCTCAAGAGACACAAAGCGTTTTTTTTTTTACCAGAGCCAAGAGAAGGGCAGCAGCGAGCCGAGCGATCCACTCCGACAAACAATGGCCCCTTTTATAATAATGTAAATCAATAACTGGCATTTGGAGGAATTTCCCCAAAAAAGTTGTTCAGCTTTTCCAGATGCTTTCTCGCTGAAATATCACCACGCGGCCGTCTCAAAGACCGCTGAGAGAGAGTGGGAGAGAGAAGACAAATGAAGACGAGGAGGGGTGATGAGATCAGAGGTGATGGAGAGGAGAAGAGGAAGAGGGCCAATAACGAGTGTGGAAATCACACAAAGGGACGAGTGTCAGGAAGCGAAGGAAGGGTAGAGAGGGGGAGGATATTCAGTATTCTGGTTAGCCTGGCGGGTTGTGTAATCAGAAGGGATGCAGGTTGGAGGATCAGGTGGCAGAATAAAAGCTGTCTTTCCTCACACCTCTCCCAGCACGACTGGCCCGGGCTGGAGGGAGTGCGCAAGTGAGAGCGGCTGGCCGGGGCCCATAGCAGGGCGCGCCGCCAAGACCTCGGTCAGCATGCCTTCCTACTCCTCTGTATTTTTGGAAACATCCATTATGCAAGCAATTTGCCTTTAAGATATCCGCGCGTACGTCCATTCAAAGGCAAATACCGGGAGGGGAGATATGTCAGCGACGCGAGGAGAGAGCCCGGCGCGCTTTCACAACTGCACAACCAACCACGGGGTTTATTAATACAGAAGCTCCGGATGTGTGAACAGGAGCGGTCTGTCAGTCGTCGACAAACCGAAGTTCCCCCAGTCGTGATTTACAGGAGAGTAATTAATGAGTCATCCGCGTTCGTCCGCGCCGGTGACGTTTCGTCAGAAGACGCCGGAGCAAAACCCCCCCCCCCCGACGTTCAGATGAAACGGCGAGCGCAGCACTGAAGGAGGGTTTGTTACACTCCCTACCTCCACCACCACCACCACCCCAACCCCACCCTTAACCCAGTGTGGTTAGCTGCGCAGTGGGGAAGATGGAAGGAGTGCATGTGTGTGGTGTGTGTGTGTGTGTGTGTGTGTGTCTGAGTGTGCGTACATGTGTGTGTCTGAGGGGGTTTTGGTGTGTAATTCCAGAGGCTCCCCTTACCCCCTCCCAAGTTTTTCCTCTTTCTCAGACGAGGTTTTTTTTTTTTCTTTTATTTATTTTTTTTTCTAACCACCGAATTCTGGAGTCGGTCTGTTTCCATATTGCAAACCACAGCATTCCACAAACATGATGGAATCTTTGTTTCAGGCTGTTTAAAGGTTATTTCTTCTTCCTTTTTTTTTTTTTTTTTTTGACACAGTTTCCCCCCTTTATTTCCGCACGTCGTCGGAATATTACGTGCGCGGCTGTGCGGAAAGCAGGTAAAGTGTATAATAGACGTTACAACATGACTGAGAGGAACAGGATATTAGCGAAAGGGCAAGCTAGACTAAAATTTCCTGACTCCCTCTTATAGCCACGACAACCGTATCCTTAACGGACGAAATCCTTCTATCGGGGGTTTTTTATTCCTCCTGCATTCCTTTTTTCAGCGTATCAATATTTGCTTGTCCCTTTTTCTGCCTGGGCCCAAAAGTATTTGGTCGCCTCTCAAGATCAGCAAAGTTTTATTAAATGTAAAAGAAGCTTCTGGATGGAATGGGACAAGACAGCCCTCTGTAACCTCAGACTTAATCATCGTATATTTTGTGTCTGAGGCGGCGCTCATTTTCAAGCACTTTAATGGCCGAAGAGATGGTTTATATTATATGACACACATAAAACGGTCGCCTGCTGGCTGCGAATATTCAGATATTCAGAAGGTAAGGGACCCTCAATTAATATTTTCCTTACCAAACCACACGGCTTAAGGGATTTTCTGAGCTCTCGGCTAAAAGGTAACCAGCGAGAGCGCCATTTTCAGGCGGTTTCTGGGTGAGAAAAATTGAATGTGGATGCGGTGGACGGACCCCCCACACACACATAAACAAGTGGCGGAGGGTGAAATACTGCAGCCTCGCATCTCAACGATGCCACACACTTACAAGGAAATCATAAATCTCTCGTTTTTAATTGTGCCTCGGCGCGCTGAAGAGAGCCGACCCGGCACAAAAGCAACAAACAGAAAAAAGAGCACAAAAAAATAATCCGTTGCACATTCTCACCATTGTAATTTGGTCGTTCAGCTGTGCCAGATGGAGAGACGACATATTTCATAAAATCTTTTAAAGGCTGACTGGACAAGTTTCATTTTTAACTGCAGATGTGACATTTTCTCTGCCTCTCTCATCTTCATGCTTTCAGTTCTCAGTTCTTACCTCTTACTTTATTCTACATCCAGTCCAATAATTAAAGAGTTTTCCTCAATAACCTCCTAATTACTGCTCATTGGTAGCAAGTAAGGAAACTGTACATGAATTATTATCTTAATATGAAGCACTTAATTTAGAGTAATTTGGACACTATTGACACTTGTTATCGAGTGTTTTGTTATGTAAGAATAAACTTTACGTGTTATCAATGGAGAAGAACTTCTTGTCGTACTGAGCTCGGCATTTTAAGATGTTAACTCATGTACAACTTCCTTACTTACTATCATCAGGAGCTTAGTGGGGGAAAGGTTTCGATAAATGGCCTTATATCAGCAATCAGCAACTAGTCATTGGTTAATATGTGAACCCTGATATAAACAAATCTGTGTGCAAACCGACAGCAGATGCGAAAAAGCTCCTGCACATCCACACATAAGAGTTTGCTGGTCATTCAGTTGAGTCAGTAAGCATTACTTTACAGGCTCCCATTGATCAGCATTTGATTTAAGAAGGTATTCCAGAGGAAGTGTTTTTATTTACGCAGAAAAAACTGCATGTTTAGCTCCATTAACATTCACATATCCTCTACCACAGGGAAGCCGGAGGCAGTGAGAGGAGTCGGGGCACACAACCGCATAGGTGAAAGTCCAGTGAGGAGATTGGGCCTGCAGAGACAGAGTCTCAGCCCCCTGCCCTCAGGGGACTCAGCCCTTTCTCCCTGACCCGTCACCCTCCCTCCCATGAATCAATGAGCAAACTCACGGAAGACGAGCGCGCACAGGCATGCAGGGCCGTGAGTAGCGGCGTCCGCGTGTCACCAACCACACGTTTTTTGACAGAAGCTCCATTTCCCCTCGTGCGTAACGCATAACAGGCAAAACACTTATTCAGCAACACACTCGGTCCGATTCGTACGGCACGACCGAGGCCGCAGTGTCACGAAATCTCAGTAATGGTTTTTACAGGCTACATATCGCGGTGCTTCACACTAAGGGCTAATGTTTTGAGCAGTCGGGAAATTCTATATTCTCCTGCAAAATAACTAAATGCGTCTGGAATTTTGACATTTCATGTGTTCTTGTGTGAAAAGTTACAAGTACAGTACGGCACGGAGCACATAAAGCTTAGAATTGTTGAAATGAACCTGACGATCTTGGCTTCATTTGTTCCTCATGTACACAGCTGCGACTGAGCGCTTCAGGGCTGAAGGTCCGCCACACTATCACCTCGTGAAGAAGACGAAGAAGATAAAGAGCGCCAGGCTCTCCGCCTCCGGAGGGACACATGGGAGGAATAATTGTGAAGTGTGACTCGGGCAGTTTGTTTGGTCTAAACCCCAACATACCTTCAGGCCACACTTTAACCTTTCACCTATAGGTAAGACCTTTGCTTGTAAGACTTAGAGGGTGGTTTCACAGGGTTTATCCCCGGACAAGTTCCAACACGTGACGGTGAAAAGGGGGTTTTCCTTAAACCTGGTGAAAGCAGGCTACGTTAATGCGCCACATAATCGACACCAAACGAAACAAAACTAATTCTCATGAAATAAAGTTTCCTTGTTGAGAATACGGAGCCGGCGGATACACAAAAGTGCTACTTGTGAATGAACCTCTGGTCTGAGTTCATGATTGCAATGAAGAGGAAGGAGAGCGTTTCAGGTTTTACACGAACGCGCCGAATGCGTGTGAGTACACTCAATTGGGCATAATTGTACATATGTGCATCTCTGCGAGTGTGGTTGTGCAGCATTTAAGTGTGCAAGTGCTTTCATGTATAATTTCAGTGTATATTCTGTGACTGACGTGCAGTTTGGCAGAAGGTTTTTATAGACTGGTTTGTATAATGTTGCTTTTTCCAAGCCCCAGTAGATGAATCAACGCATTTTCAGTCAGATTTAATGCCGTCTTGCTCGGGGTCACAGGCTAGCACACACAGAGCTCAGAGGGCGAGCAGACCCGTGACAGGAAGTGATTCATTTCCTATAGACTCGGCTTCAGGTAAAATGTGAGAGGAGCAGCTCAAAAAATAAAAACCAAGAGGAGAGAAGAAGAGAAATGACCATCACCGGTAAAACCTCCTGCTTCTTAAATTCCTCTGCTTCAAATCCCAGCGGCAGATGCATCATCGTTGCCGTCTTACTTTCTCTCTGTCTGTCTCACTGTCTCCGTTTCTTTCTCCAACCCTCCAACGCACATGAAAGCAAAATCTCCTCAGTTTGGTATTAAGTCGCAGGAACGGAGGGGCACGTGGGGGTTGGCGCTGGGAGGAAACAAAAACATTTGTGGAAGATTTAGGATGAACTTTTAAGCGGAGGAGGCGCATGATTGACAGTCACGGCTAAATTCTAGAAGCAACACGGCTAACTCGAAGAATAAGGCCGTGAGCTGAGGTTATTTGGAGTTAAGTGTTTTGGGACGAACCTGAGCAGTTCCTCTTCTCCGACGCTATTCCAGCACATATGGGAAGAGAAGGGTGGAAAAGGGTAGCAAAGAAAAAACATTGAGTAATATTTTTCTCTCCCTTTTTTTATTCTTCAGTCCAATTTGCACCAAAGCCAAAATCAGTAGTCCCCTGGCCAATGGGAGAGAGGGAATTCCAGGCACAGTGTGCGTGAGTCAGTACCAGCATTTTCCAAATTCACCCTGCCTGCCTCCCTTTAAATAGTCTAAGGAAACGTCCAAATGACCTAATTACGACTCAGGCTTTCCTAAGTAGCCCGTGTCAACGCATGACATGGTATTCAAAAATACACATGATCACAAAACAGCAGGGCTCTGGTGGCAGCGGAGCATGTTTTTCATCTGTTTGGTTTTATTAGCGCTATGGTGGGACTCTGAGCCGGGTTCTGTCTGCGTCTATGTTACTTTTCTGTTTGTGTCTCGGCTCTTCTCGAGCTTTCCCCTCGGTCTGGGCAGACCTTCAAAGGGCTAGCTGGAGCTAAACGGTTCGCCAGAGACATAGATTTCACCAGATCACTCCATCACAGTTTAATCTATGTCACAATAATACAAAACCACATAAAAACTCTGCTTCGGTATTACATTTACCAGACTAAAAATAAAGTCAAACTACTACTGAAGTTCCCACTCTGGCACTGATGGGCACTCGCACACAAAAGCCGGCCCTGCCCGAACAAACACCATTAAATAATTGTTTCTATTTTGGGGCCTCCGACACTTTTGTCCACTTCAACAGCTTAGTTGCACCTAAAGTAGCGCCTGGAAACAAAAACAATGAGTCCTGTTCAAACAAAAGCCTCATTCATACCAAGTGAAGCTCAGCTCAGCTGTCATTTAGCGACATTTCAGCGGCGTGATTCTAACTTTATCCTTTTACTGTGTTTGTTTATGCAGCACGGCAGGAGACGAGGTGGTATGCATCCTGCTCGAAACCACTTTATAGTAATGGTTTGGAAATAGCCAGGACAATTAAAGCAAAATGAAGTGGGAAAGGGATGGACTAGTCAGAGTGCCTTGAATTCCTGCTCGGTGTTTAAAATTAGTGTTTTGTCAATGGGCCACCTTTGTGAGCAAGTCTTTTTTTTTTTTTTATTCCCAGCTGCAAAAACTATCTATAAATACCCGAGCAGGGGGGGAATGACGACCTCGGGCAGTTGCAGGATCTGAAATCAGATATAACGGAGTTCAGCAATTCACCTACAACAATTAGGTCACCTGGGAAATCCAAAAGTCCAAAGGTGGGAGAGAGGGCAAATATGTGGAAGAGGAAAGGAAGTCAAGCAGAGAGAAGATGGATTCCAGCTCCCGGGGCTTCGAGCAATGACTGCCAATCTACCTCAGATCCAGGATGGGATTATACAGCAGCTTTTACTGCCTCAGACAGACACAGTTTAACAGGTTACTCCTTCCTGTGTGCCATGGAAAAATTGACCTGTTGTACCCCTGTTGCTTGATCCTCCATGTCCAATTTCAGCATTGTTTTTTTTAGTTTTTTTTTATCATCCCTCTTGCTTTGCAGTAATAGAAGATTTCACGGATAACAGTTTGGCCTGTTGTTCAGTCATGTCACATTTTGGCAGAGACCTCAGCAGCGCTCTGGTAAACATCTTTTCCCATCTGTGACTAAAGTTGTAGAAGCCCACCATTTGTCATTTTCCCCTGCGTTCCACCTCATTCTCTCCCCTTCTCTATCTCCTCCTCTCATCTCCCCCGTCTCTCTTCCTATTGGTCCCGTGTAGGTGTGTCCTGCATCTTGCTGCGGCTGCAGCAGGAGGACTACCTGATGTGTCGCTGTGCAGAACGGGACCAAGGGGTCTTCTGTTGAAAAGGGGCTCTGTGCTGCATCTGCAGATCGCCTTACACAACCACTTCCTGCTTCCGACCCACTCCTCACAGGCAGCCCTGTGTGCCAAGGCCGAAAAAAGCACTAACAGAGGGGTTCAGTCCACCCAGGGGCTGAGCACAGGACCCTATTCATCCTCTCCCCACTGCTCCTCCCTGATTCTCCCCTACCAGCCTCAGGATGGCTTTATTTTAAAATTCACAAATATTCCCCTCACTGAGGGATTGAGATCAACCCGAAGCTCATTCCCTCTTCTCAGCGGTGCTTGACAGACTAGTTGTGTCAGTGCTGGGGAGGTGAAATGTGCTGATGTCAAGTATTTGTAGGATGTCTGTCTGTCTGTCTGTCTGGCAACAGCCACACCTCTCGCATCTGTCTTGTTACATAAGAAGGGAAACGGAGGAGCGAGGGACATAGATAAAAGGACAACTTCTAGTGGAGCAACATAGTTACAAAGATGCTTCGTCTGTTCATGAGTCTTGGTAGTTTATTGCGGGAAAACTGTCACTGCATGGGAACCCCCGCAGTCACGTTTACGAATGCAGAGGAGAAAGGTTGCAGGCTTTCGTACTCCCTGTCGGAGGGGGAGGGGAGCAGGTGGGTCTGGGTGTTAGAGTTGTGCTGCTATTCCTGGAATGCTCACTTTGTCCCATCTAGACCTGGCAACAGTGAGGAGGACAGGAGCTCGGGGATAGCGGGCTCCCACTGAGCTGGACTATTTAAGCAGGGACCCAACGAGGGCCGAGGGGGGCAGGGGGTATTTAAGATTCTTGGGGAAATGGCAAAGTGGGCAAATAACTCTTAAGACAAACAAACCCTGAGCAATAATGATGAGTCTGTCACTGGACTGGATGTTTTCGCTTTTCCCCCCCCTGTACACTGCGAAGGGAGGGCGACCGGCCCGAGCCACAGTCTGTTTTCACTACTGTCCTTGTCGTTCCTACCTTCGGTCATTGGACACTGCCTTGTTTTTCTTCTTTAAACGCATTAAAACAGCACCCGATACGTCCATTCCTACCAGGGGGATAGAAAAACATTTAACCTGCCGGCTCCCTGGGCTTCCCCCTCGGATGTCAGCCTCAGATGAGGGTGAGAAGAATGACGCTCTGTACGGCCGCTGCAAGAAGCCATTCATACAGCCACAGCTCAGCCACAGAGAGTGTGTAGCGCTGACCCACGGTGGCTGGAACAGAACCAGTACTGATCCAGTCCCCGCTGTCCCAACACTACACAACACCAGTATTGATCTAGTCCACGCTGGACAGGACGGCACTACTCAGACAACATATCCACTGATTCAGCAGGATCGACCGACGCAGACAGCGCCGCCACTGATCCAACCAGACGGGCAGACTTCAGCACGATCCTGCGCAAGTGGCTCAGTCAACACCTGCACGGATGAGACGGTACATCCAGATCCTCACCTCTCTCCAAGACGGAATCGCTACGGACTGTCAGACAACAACGCCGCCATTACTGACTGAGTTTTATTAAGATACTGCAGCGTATCTACCCGACCTGTGTTTGCTGGACTAATCTCTGGTTGATCAACAAACTCAGTCAACCCCCGGCTACTGTAAATTCTTTTCCACTCTCCCTGTTACCTTTGCCATGTTGAACAGGAGGCCTTATTATAGGTCAGTGGCTGACTGGAGGCTGAGGAACAAACCAAAGCCCCTGGCAGAGCTCACGTTGTTCCCCTCAAGACCTGCTCAGGCTCACTGGAGACCGGTGCTGGAGGCCGGGATAGAGAAAGTGGCTTCTGTGCTTCAACCATGCCCAACCTTCACATACCAGTGTGTGAGGCAGGCGGGCGGCCGGGCCAAGCCAAAGAGCGACCCAAAGAGAATGCTGTGTACTGTATATTTATCCTCGACCCGTGTCTTATGGAAAATATACCAGTTCAGGAGCACTTAGTACAGTATTTACATGAAACACACAAAGATAACACGACTTCCCCCTCCCGTGATACGTTCAGGCGTATAGAATGAATGAGTGTGATTTATTCCAAGTCAGTCGTCAGAGGACGGTACACCAGAGGCAAGAAACACACTGAAAGTGCTTCTGGCTTAAGTGTGCAGCAGTCTTATGGCAGAAGATTAAAGGATAAATTCAGCAGGAAAGAAAAATTCAGTCATTATCTACTCACCCTTATGCCAACGGAAAGTCAGGTGAAGTGTTGTCGTCCACAACCAATTTGGAGATTCACAGCGAAACAGCCTTCTAAGCAGCTGAAGTGGTTTGGGACTCCAGCGCAATCCCAGTCTACAGAAGCCCAGAGACACCCTTCTTCAAGCTGCTAAGCTAAAGTGTTAGCACGAGCTCGACTGCACGTCGAGGGTGCAAATAACCTTATTTCAAATTGATTTGGGGCCTCTGAGCTTCCAGAGGATTTGATTACGCTGAGCTGAATGTAGCCCCTGAAGCCCCCGTCTACTTCAGTGGTTTAGGAGATTGCTGCAATGCTGTGAAACTCCAGAAATGTTTTGCGGATGACGAAACTTCACCCGACTTTCCATCGGCATGACGCTGAATAGATCGTTTTCCGGTGAGCTGATCCTTTATGAAATCTGCTGGAAACCAGTGAGAGTTTGCACACTTTGGTGTCGACTTTAAGCACACTACTAGTGGAGACTGGGACCGTGGTTGTGGTATTATCAAGCTGTCTTAAGTCACAGCTGTCCCCTTATCGAACTGGTCTTTCCCATACTCCATCTCCTTCAGTCATGGTGGGAGCTGTCTGATAAGGCCTGACTTGGATCCTCTTCACGGTGCAGCAAAACAGCATAAGTACACTGGAGTAATCCCGTCCTCCATCACATGAATCATACTTTCCCTCTCTTTCCTATTTTTACAGCTGCTGTGCATCTAGATCTGCTCAAACGCTTTACTCCTCGGTGTCTGAGAAAGACAAGAAAGCCAGAGTGTTCAGGACTCAGGTTCTCACAGTCACTCTGCTTCCGTGCAGCCTTTGCACAAACAACCACCAACGATCCCCTCTTGACCTTGAGACGCACGCAAACATTCATGCCCGCGAATGTGTGAGTGCGAGCGCGAGCGTAATGTTGCGTGCTCGTGTGTTTCGGGAAAAAAAAACGCAATCTGAGAACGAGCGATGATTTATAAGATCTGCTTTTCTACTTTGATTTAGTCAATTGACTTCAGGCTGCAGGAGGTAAAAGCACCAGAGTGTGAGGCCTTATAAGACTGTCACAAAATCAACAGTTGGAGAGCATTAAACAAACACTGAACTGTTGTACTGACAAAAGTCAGCCTTGAATCAGAGACAGGATACAATAAATGAGTCACTAAAGACGCAGACAACTTTAGAGATTATAGAAATTATTGTTTCGGAAATCAGAAATGACGATAAATCAGTGACTAAGATACACAAAAGTGAAAGACGGACTTAGCTCATGTTTTGAACGGGGAACTGTTTACATGTTTCACTGCAGGCTGTTATAATGATGTTTCACATTTTTGACAGCTTCTAAACTCACAATCAATAGCATAAATAAAAAAGACTTCAGCGATTGTAACTGCACAAATTTGCAATCCTTGGCTTTCAGAGCGTCACGCATCAATCAGAGGAAAACACTAGCGTTTGCACAAGCTGACGCAAGGATATCACAAGGTAATTTACGTGTCAATCTACGCACACAAAGTTGCGCCCGCGAGCAGCGCTGATGAATAAACCATTCGGCTGAGCTGTCGGGATCGGAAGCCCAGTCACAGTCCATTAAAAGGCCGAGACAGAGGGACACTTTGGGGTCACACCTTTGACCTCTGAGCTCATCACTGTGGTCCTGACGCTGCCTTCATTCAGCTCCGCTAGGCAAAAAAACAAAACGTGCCTGTCTGGACTGCGGTCTGCCCGTTGCCCTTTTGCCCTCGCTTCAATTTGTCATGCCAGCCTTGCGTGCCCGACCGTTTGTGTTGGCACAGCTTCCATCTCTGGGGCAGCAGGAAAGCCATTAATCTAAGGCTACCGGGTCTTTAGTGGCCGTGTGAGGACCATCGGTCACCAGAACACACCCTGATCTTGGTCAAAGGGGCAGTCAGAAATAGGCGCCGTCATTTAAGAAACGCGTATAAATATTTGAACCTGTAGAAATGCCGCATAAACAAGAGCTGTTCACATGTAAAATGTGATTACATGTCTGTGATCCCATTTCCCTGCTCTGTTTCCACCTACTGACGACTGACAGTGTCAGATGTGTTTGAATGTGACCCGCCGTTGCACGCAAGCATCGCACATCACTGACAAGATATAACGGTGGTGTTGTTGTACAGTTTGGGTTCTGAAGGTTACGAATTAAATCAACTTCATTTTGTTTTCCCCAACCGAGGCGCGTTTAAAAGTTCATGCACCGAACGCTATGAAGGGGGAGTGCAGGAAAAGAATAACAAACGAACATATTCCTATCTGATTGGTGCGTTCTCTCCCGGGAGTGGATTCTCAGCATCCCTTATCCACCTTGCTATCACTGCAGACGGAGAAGAGGTGGGCAATTAAAATGAAATATGGGGCTGTAAAGTTTAGAGAGGATTTTTAAACGTTAAAAGCATTGACCAATCCTAAAAGAGCAAAAAAAAACCCAACCTGAATCTGTGTTTTGCTAGTTTAAAGTGTCGGTGAACACTTACTGTAACGATAGAAATGGAAAAACTAGCAGAGAACACGCTCTTATCTTACAATAATAATACTTTCCTTTCTATGGCAACCACTGTTTCTTCAAAGCAACAGTGAAAGTCGGCGGATGTAAGGACTGCAGCGTGTGTGTGTGTGTGTGTGTAATCATGACTACAGAGTCACAACAGTCCACACATGATCGCCAGGTCTTGTACACTTGGCTACAGAATTGGAGGAATTTATGAATGGTGCTGGGTTTGTCTGTTTCTCTCAGACGTCTGCTGCTGCTCCGACAGACCTAAATAATCTCGGTGATGCAATCTCTCCGCAGACGGCCAGCTGATGTTCCATTGTTTAAGAAAGAGAAAGTAATGGCGGTAGGGGGTCAGCGCCCCTGCTTTAAAGGGGGAAAAATGACATCACAGTAGTAAAAAGGCACCCCTGCTAAGGTATGTGACTTCAGTATATTTGTGTGATCGCGCTCGGGACTTTAAGTGTCCATATGTCATTTATCAGCTCCGCTGTGATTGTGTACTTGGCAGCCAGCACCCAGCTCTTTAAGTCGTCTCAGTGAAAATCTGAACAATATGTAATTGCTGGCAACCGTGGCGTGAATATGTATATAAAAAGAAAGCGGAAAGGATGATGGGATGTCTTTACTGGCCCCTGCTTAAAGGGACAGACGAATGCAAAATCAAAAATACATATTTTTCCTCTTACCTGTCGTGCTGTTTATTCATATAGATCGTTTTGGTGTGAGTTGCTGCCTTTTTCGAAAACATAATGGAACAAGACTGTACTCGGCTTGTGGAGCTCAAAGCCCCCCCCTCCTAAACAAACTCATTTGAAAAGCGTCCAGAAATCATGACCCGGTTACTCAAGATAATCGACAGACCTTGATGGATAAACAGCAACTGTAAAATGAAAAATATGCATTTATATTTCAGGGTGTACCGTCTCTTTAAAGTGGAGAAACAAAATTAGAGTCGGGTCTTTTGAGAGGAAGAGTTCTGCAAGCTACAGCAGATTCGCCATGAGACGAGCGCAGTGGGTCCACCTGGTCGAAGCTGTGCCAGGATTGCTCCAAATTGTTCAGAAAGGCAGAACCACGGGCGTGTGCCGTCTAGAGGAGTCTCCTACCAGTGGCCAGATGGATGTTAGTGAATAAAAGCTTGTTTTAGTTTCCGAGGGAGGATGTCAACGTCCCAGAGACAGTGTAGTCTAGTATTTTTAGAAGCAGTCCTCTTTGTTAGACGCTTCTCATAAGTCTTTGGCACAAATCGCCTAAATCCCGGTCCCCACTGCGAAACCGACCAGCACTCACCTGTTCCATTCATTTTCCTGCCAGTCAGGGGGGGAAAGAAAAGAACAACTTAACAGTAACAGAGATGAGGATGACACATCAGGCTGGGTGGCAGGCTGAACTGGGACAGTAGTAAGCTGTGAGTCACACGCTGAGACTGGAAAGCAGTGGAAGCATCTGAAGAATGGGTGACTATGTAGTGCGTGTGATTCACTGCTTGTGCGGTGAAACGACACTCGGAGAAGGGCCATGCCACCGGGCCCTGTAAAAGCTCCTCTGTTATTCCACATTTCCAAGCACTAGGTGCTTTTATTGCAGCACCAAGACTCACAAAAGCCTCGGGGCCAAATAGGTGTGTAATGGCATTGCTTGAGCCTGACTGGCTGACTGGCGTGGTGAGAGGGAACAGTTGACAACATAAGAGTCTGATCCACTCAGCAGTCTCTGCAGCATCATGAACTCATTCTCGCTCTCTCTCGAAGATTCATCTGTCCCACATCTTTCCCAGCTCTCTTCCTTCTTTGCCTTTTTTTTTTTTTTTTTTTTGTGTAGCTCTTACTCCGTCTCTGCCCTCCCACTTGTGCTCCATTTTCCATCTTAATCCCTCCCTCCTCTCTCGTCCTCTTTCTCTCCTCTTTTTTGTTTGGTCCTCAGCAGCACTTTGACTCTCTCTCTCTGCGGAGACAGACTCTTTAACGAGCCTGCCCCAGTGGGCAGTAGACAGAGAGGGGAGGTTATTTTTAGATTGCGCACAGATTAAAAGTGGAACGTTTTTCTCCATCCTTGTAAAGAGTCCTCTTCCCTCTCTTTTCAGTCTGTAATGGAGTTTAGCATCTCTGTGGGGGATCTCGTGTTACCTCCCCCGCACATACTCCTCCTTCCCCTCCGCCAGACTCATCCCACCACCACCACCACCACCACCACCACCAACACACTCATCCTCTCCAAACACTGACATCATTCAACAGACCTAACTCCTTCCTCCTGCCTGTGGGGGCTGCTCTGTTCTGTCTGTACACCGTGAAATGGGTTGAGTCTCAGCCCCTGACACAAATCAAGCGATGGGAGGAAAAAAAAACTTCGCGGTCAGAAAACACACATCTGCCGGAGGGAAAAAAAAATGAAAAAAGAGCCCGATATATCATTACATCCTTGGTGCAGTTCTCCTCACATGACCTCTTTTCCCCTCGTCGGCACTGCCACATTAGACGGGTGGTGGCTCCGACATGCACAAACGTACACACACTGTTAAAAAGGGTGTTAAAAAGAATAAATCACACTACTGCCTTAGGAACAATTAGACCAGGGCTTTATCCGGTAGTCTGGGAGGTGACGGGTGAGCTTACTTCAGCGTTTTCCTGTCTTGGACCAAAACCAAAGTCTGACTTTTTCCTCCGTACTCTGCACACACACACACACACAAGGAAACACACACTTCCCCTGGCATGTGGATCACCTCATCTCTGGCCTGAACTGGTGAAGTGAGAGGGGGAGACATGGCCCTCTGGGTTTTACTAGTCCTACTCTCGCTGACCCATGCCGGGGTCTAAAGTCGGATGCAGCTCCTGTTACTTTCCCTTGAAAACAGTCCCGTTCCCTTTGAAAATATTCTGTTTTTAGCATCGCAGCTTTTTCCCTCGCCCTTAATTTGAAGGAGTGAGCTCTCAGGGAGCGGGTGATATTGCGTGGTAGTCGGCCTGGCAGGGACCGAGCAGGAAATCTTTCATTAAAACTCACTCAGAGTCCATCATGACTCGAGCTCTGTGTTGGATGTTGAATAATAAGTGACATAGAGCAACTCTGTTTGAGGAGTTTGTAATGTGTTCCATCACAGCCCGCCTAATGAGCCCTGGGAACCCGGTTGAAAATCAGCAGTCGAGATAAATCAGAGATTAAAAAGGACTACAATTTTAAGCTTCTGATGGACAGCGATGTTTGAAGTCGTTCTTGCGGGCGTGTGCGCACTTGATCAAAGACTTCTCGCCAAACGCAAAACCTTCGCCATATTCTCACAATGGAGCCGGGAACAAAGAGCGGAGAGTGTGAGCAGCTTGCCGTCGGAAAAAGAAAAAGTGAAAAATGAGGAGGGGAAAGTGATAAAGACAAACCAGAGGAGTCTAATCACAGAGCACCATGGCGACTTCTGCTGCATCAAACCACTTCAAATGGCTCCTCCTCGAGCATATTTTATTGATGCTTTGGGAGCCGCAGTTAGAAAACAAGGAACACATTTGGGCTAATTGTCAATCACACGTAAAAATATCTATGCGGGATATGTAACTTTATCCAAAACACATGGGCGCAGCTGAGAGACCACAGAGAGAGATGTATCCAACTGTTGCACCAAAACACTGCCACCCCCACTCATTCTTATCCTTCCCTGCTTCATCCCCCTCGCTAGGAAAAAAAAAGCACGGAAAACAGAATATCAGCAATAACGTTCTTCCGTGAAATAGAATCGCTGAGGCCGAGCATGTCATTTGATAATCAGAAAGCAGACGAGCGCCTCTGGGAATATGAAGAGCCCTGTGGCAGCTCTGGCTCAGGCCCAGTTTTTGCTGTAGTTAGAGGGGAAACCTGATAGTAATACCCCCGCTGGTGCCCACCCTCTCTCTCTCTCTCTCTCCTGCTACACCCCTCTGAGTCTGTCATTCTAGCTGAAGGGGGGTGCCTGGACCACAGTGATAGTCTCGGATCTCGCAGAGCCGTGAGGATTTTAAAACCCAGGTGCAGCATCAGTATAGCTCTCCCTGGAGCATCAGAGACCGTCTGGAGACGAGAGAGAAAGAGTGGCGGAGGAGGAGGGAAGACAGACAAGGAGCTGTTCAGGAGCAGGGAGAGCGAAGGGAGATAACATCAGTGTTCTCTGCTGATAGCGAGACAGTCCGGGGGGATTCCCTCGCCCTCCTCTCATGTGCACGCCTGTGTCTACAAGACGACTAAGCTCCTTAGATGTGTTTAAGCTTCTCAAATTAAAGTAGCTGAGAGAAAGGGGCATTTGTGGTCCGGGGCGATGAGCTGCCTATTATGCTTTCCATTGTTAGAAGGAACCTGAAAGCCTGAGGTTTCCTTTTTCAGACCTGCGGCAGGAAAAGCCTTTCTGCTCCAGGGCTACAGAGCGTTTATGTTGTTAGCATACCTGGAGCTGTGCCTCCTGCAGAAAACATCCTCATTAAGCCCCGGCTCTCAGGCAGAGGCATTTCTTTCAGCGGGGCCTGGCTGCTGCATGCGATGACTGGTAAAGCTGATTCACCGACTCGGATGTAATGCCCTCTTAATAAGTGCGAGTCAACATATGCAGCAAAAAACTAAATATAAAACTTTCAGGCAGCTTTATCTTTATTCCTGCTGAGAGCTCGTTCTTAAATGCACAGTGTGCGATTTCTGCCATTTAAGGTCTCTCTATCAAAACAAACACAAGGCGCAAGAAGCGTGGGATCATGGGAGTTGTTGTCCCCATTGTTACCATGACTGAAGGATAAATATATATATGTGACTCAGACAGAAATGTCCAAAGACAAACCAGTGTAATTCAGTTAAGATTAGTCACCATCTGGCATTTCCCCCGGAAGTTATACCAAAAGGCGACCTGATGAAACACACCAAAACGATGGACTTCTTCTTCTAAACATTTGGAAATATTGTACACGTAGACAACTCAACAAAACATATGTGACATATCATGTCTTTAAATCCTGAACTACTGAACCACATTCATGCGTCATAAAAAAAAGGTATATAAATCTGCAGGGTTCCTTTTTTTTTATGTCTGCAGAAGAAAAAAATGAAAGTTATACAGCTATGGCATGATGACACTTTGGAAGAATTCCAGCCGTACGTAGCTTTCCAGAGTCAACATCCTTACGATAATGCTGTCAGCGTGAGCATGATTCAATACTGTGCTAACACATGTAGCATGACAGCTATCCCGAGGCTACATAAACACCGCAGCACCAACCCCACCGCACCTCATACTGACGAGGCCATTGTTAGCCCACTGTGAGTGGATCGCTCCCAAAATCTGTGAATACATCCGCCTCCACGGTACGCTATCTGTAGCTGTGGCTCACGGGGAGAAGCTCTGTTGGTTTAGCCCAGCTGCACAAGCCCACTCACCAGATCTGGAGAAAGGTGAAAGCTTTTTGA
The DNA here is from genome assembly GCF_900880675.1 of Sparus aurata. Lineage (NCBI taxonomy): Eukaryota > Metazoa > Chordata > Actinopteri > Spariformes > Sparidae > Sparus > Sparus aurata. The sequence continues at coordinate 7,250,707 of NC_044194.1, read as the reverse complement.
AAGTCAACCCAAAAGTTTGGTTTCTAAAAACTCCTCGAGCAAAGGTGGACTATGTAGTGTGAAATAATGTGCACCACTTGATTTATAGCTACAGATACCGATTAATAGTAATCAAGGAGACATGACATGATGATAACCAGCGATGTACAGTAACTAAGCACAATTTACTCAAGTACTGTACTACTCATTTCCATTTTATCATCTATCTATTCAGATGGATGCTGAATATGGGATCCAATAATCAGCCAGGATGTCAATCGGTCCATCCCTAATTCAATCCAAAACATTATTTGCTATCCTGGCCTCAAGGAGAACCCAGAGGGCTAACACTATCTCCAGTATCAGTGTTCATTTTCGGCCTCGCTGCTCGTCCAGGAGCCGATAGCATCTCGCAGGCTGTCAATCTGACGTCTGAAATCAGATGCAGGGTGAAACAGATTGGCAGATGAAGCCACACTCTTTGAGTTCCCCCGCTGCTTTAACCTCTCCCATCTGCGTCAGCAGTCACACATGGTTCGCATAACAAATCCCTTTCTTCTCTGTGGCAGTTTAAGGCTACATGCAAACACGGAAATGAGATATACACTACTGTGCTGAGGCTGAGTCTTGAGGGGTGGGCACCGACTTTCTGCTGCAGAGATATCGCCAACAGATAGCCAAGAGCAACCACGAGGGGCCATTTAAACAAAAACACATGTGGGTGTGTGTGTATAAATGGCACACCCACCCACACACACCCACACACACACACACACACACACACACACACACAGGCTCAGTCAGCTGTGGTGAAGTGGATGACCATTCTGTAAAAGGCCTTAAAGTCAAGTGGGTTCAGGCAGATTGAGAGATGCAACATGAAACAGGATTGCTCCCACTGTGACAGGAAACAAACTTCGCCTCCAGGACTGTTATTAATGTTTAAATGAGACTTTTTTTTTTTCTTGGACAGATGGATTTCCTGTTTTTGCGATCACTGAAGTACCAATTTATGTCTTGGCAAGTGTGACAGTGAGCTGATGAAAAGTGGTAAATTCACATGAATAAACACATTTATTATTTCCCCCCCTTTTTTTTGATCCCTTTAAATTTACTTTCCCAAAACTTAAAACCAAAAGGAAGAATCTGGGATACAAATGGCAAAACTGAATAAAAAGAAAGAATCAGGCAGATTAAAGGTGCATTCAAAGCAGTCTGACACTCCCCTCAAATGACAATGTTTAACTTTAATTTATACTCAAGTTTGTCATTACTCCACCCCGTCACTTCACCCATCTGTGCCTCCCATTTCTACAGCCCAGCCACCTGTTTTAGCCCTATAAACGTCAGTGTATTACCCTCGAAAAGTGAATGTTCTGCACTCAAAAGGTTTGTGTGAACACGCTGCATCTCTTTGCACGCTGTGTGGCTGTATATATTCCCGCCTCTTTGTCTGTTTCCTGCAACTTCGCAGCACAGATACATCTCGATCCACTCTCATGTGAAGGGAAATGGACGAATGTGAGGGGAATGCAGACAGTCAAGGACCTTTTTCTTTTTTTTTTTTTTAAAGAGACACAGGCTGTCGTAGATCAAGATAGAGAGGTCGTAAAATTTCAATGGACCTTCTGGCACTGAGGAGCTGAGGAAATGTGGCGCAATCAGTCTATTACTTTTGCCAAATCTAAATAAATCCCATCCAATCTGGTTCAATTTGTTTCCAGAACTGAGAATTATTTGTACGAGTTTACACACCCACACGGTGTTAGCCTCCTTGTCAAGCTCTGCCTGAGGTCATGAAGTTGTGTGCTTGCATGGGTAACTTTTTCAGTGTGTGGGTGGCAGTCGAAGATCCTTAAAGTTGAGGGAGTTCACACGCACACATGCACACACACACACACACACACACACACGAACACACACAACTCCCCCCCCCCACCACCACCCCCCGAAACAACAGCCTCTGTGAATGTTTGGCTGTGCCAGCTGTGTGAGCTCGAGGCTGGGTGTGGGGTGTATACAATTGTCTGACAGGCTGCATGGTGTGTATACACATAGTCATAAACAGAATCTGGAGCGGAAGCGCTGATCACCTAGATGTGCTTGACCTTACGAACTGTTATGCTTTCACTGTGTGTAATATTTGGCCCTTACGGCTGGGGGAAACACTGGGCGCAGCACTGGAGCCGCGAGCCAAAAAAACTGCAGTGCGAGTGTGTGTGTACACGCGGGAGAATTTTTTACCGATTTCATCTTTTTCGCTCACGGTCCTGTATGGGGAGTAAATATAAATCATCCGAAGGTCTGTTTGCGTGTCTGCGCATGCGAGTGTGTAAACATGTCTGTGTCCAAGTCTTTGAAGCTGACCACAGTGGCACTGCGCTGTAGTGAACTTCGGGAGGGAGACCCGCAGAGACCCACATTTTATGTCAAAAAACATCTGCATTTATATATAATTACTCTCAAAAAAACAGAATTAGAAGAACAGAATTATATGTGTGGTGCAAAAGTGGGAAAAAAAAAACTCTTTCTGCGTTGCCAGCTTGTTGGAAGAGGAGCTCCTTAAATATCCTCGGCATAAAACGGCGGCTGCTGCTGGCCGAACACCTGAGAGAACAGACGAACAGATCACCTGGATTCTGGAGGCCGTCATACCACACAGGTGAGGCAAGCGCTGCTTTTACAAACATTCGAAACCCTGTTTTCATAGGATGACAGTTCAACCTTCTGACCCGAGGGAAATCTCCCTTTAAAACACTTGTGTCTAAGAGCAACAAGTGATTGAAAGCGTTGTCAGGATGTGGAGCTTTTCCACTGATGCAGCGAGATGTGGGTCACCGGGAGGCTACAGAGAGGCTGTCTGATGACTGTATCATCCAAATGCAGTTTTCCCTTTCTCTGTGTCTGTTTCTGTGCGTGTGTGTGTGTGCGACTGAATGGGAAAAACGACCACCGAAGTGCTAGCAGACAGCCATACGTCTTCTAGCACTTCGTGTCACTGCGGCTTTCAAGAAGCCACTGTGAACTCCCTGAGCAAACAGCGAGGCAGCACAGTGCGGGACGGAGATCTGGCAAACATGCCCGTTTGAACCGGAAATATTCCGCGGGGTCAGGGCTTATAGCTGTTTGAGCTGGGGACACTCGAGAGGAACTGGCAAATACATGTGTGTTTGAAGGCCAAACAGTGCGGAAGGCAGAGCTCCCATGGGGAATCTGACAGTGAAGCCTCCACAATGCTGACGGTTTACATAAGAAGGCACAGAGGGAAAAGATTACCCTCCATGAAACTAAGGTGCTATTCCCAGCTCCCCGAGGCTGGAGCACAATGGATTCCTTCGTATTTAGATTGGTTGTGGAATAAACTATACTGTGCGTACACGTATACCGCACACTGAGAGACGGAGACAGAGAGAGATTCATTATCCCATTCTTCAATGGCAGGAGGTGCCAGGTTCATTGACTGACAGAGCTAATTAGAGAGGCATGAAAGTTTAGGCAGCATGTGACTCCTCTGACCCATAAAAAAACCTGTCATGTTTGTTGGTTCAATTGAGGGCATCCTCCTTTTCATTTTCATCCAACAATGGATATCGAGTTTCGCTCACAAACAGCCACAGCGGAAGCTTCAAGTAAAAAAAAAAACCCGGTGTTGTTTGTATGAGTGGCAGATTATTCCAAATAATAGCGAGGCTGAGATAACTTCACTCCACCCCGGTGGGCAATGTGAGATAAAACATAACAGAAAAAAAAGAAATTCCATCTTTCTGGCAAAGTGGTGCCTCCTCTCTGAACCTTTCTAAAATGACATGCCTGTCAACACTTAAAATGAATGTGGTCATCTGTCCATGACACAGATTGCTGTGCCACGGATGACAGTCATCAGTAGTCCTAGACACGAGCTTTGAAGTGAGACCACAGCACTCCTTTCCACCCAGTTCTCATGGCTTTTCCTCTAAATAGAGCATGACATCAGACACCGCACAGGTCTACCGGCCCGAGCCCAAAACAAATGTGTCCAAACAATGCCACATCTGGAGCGAAACCCAGGAGTGAGAGGGGAAGAGCAGGAATGTGGCGGAAAAGGGGTTGAAAAAGGGAAAGCGGTCCTAAAGCTGTTTAGCTCTAGGACCCTGGCCAAGGCGTCTGGGGATGTGCCTGAGCTATAATCTACTGGTGATTCCCTTTTGCTTCGCTCCCCCTAAAAGTCCTGATGTCACAACTGCAGAACCGAGCATCAGGCGGAATGAAGACGTGAAGTGCTTCTGCCTTTCATGGTGCACGATAGTGACGTGTATTCATGTCTGTTTTCAATTCAGCACACTGAAAAGTCCACTACAGGCATCCACGGAGCAAAGTAACTTCTATGGTGGTATCCCAACTTTAACAGTCAAAGTTCCAGAAAGTTCGCAAGAAGGTTAAAATAGAAAAAAACAATATCTTGTTTGATTTGGCGCATTCTCCTGATTTTTTTCCTGCGAATACAGGAGGAGGTCTTCAGAAAGTCTTCTCGGGCAGCCTGTTCTTGTTGTCACTGTCAAAAGCAATCAGAGCTGCCAGGTCTGCATTCAGGCAGCAGAAGGAGTCGAGGAGCAGGCGAAATATTCAGGCCAATTTTCTGCCTGTTGGATAGAGTGTCTAATAAACTCATGACGGCTGATCCAGCAGTTATTTGTCAGCGGACACGTAGTAAACCGCCTTCCATCTGACAGAGATACTTGGACTTACAGTTAAGAATGCATAAAATGTATGCGAGGATGCACCGACACGTAAACGTACATGCGCACGGCAGAAGCACACAGACACATAAGTCTCTTGAGTCTGGAAGTGGATTTGTGTGGGAGCTCAGGGGGCCTTTTAGATTGAAGGTGCGACCTGACAAACAGAGACGTACGGTAGGATGGAAAATATGCCGAATGTGTCCTGTTTGAAGAAGAGGACGGAGATAGGGAGGGATGGGAGGAGAGGCAGGAGGTGGAGAGAGAGCTGAGGGACTCTCCTCTCCCATAAGTCATGTGTTTTACATCTGAGTCTGCTCAGCTCAGAAGCATCGGCCTCCGAATCCTCCTCACAGGCTCGGTTCTACGTGTGGGCTGACCGGCACCATCGGCTGGAGAGGGCACCAGAGAGGATGGAGGACAAAGTAACTGATAACTTTGACGCGTCTGCGTATTTTCAAGGTCTTTATAAGTTACATCAGAGACAGCAGTTCACCTCTGAAAGCATCCCGATGATACAAAAAAAAACTGACAGGGATGCTGAATGGAAAATGAAGGAAAAAGAGGCTAAAAGTGAAAATGCAGTTGCTATAATTAAAGCACATTTTGAGTCAGAACTAAGTTAATCATGCCAACGTACCCTCAATATCTATAGCCGAAACAATGAAAACATATTAACTGTTAGTTCAAATTGAATGGAGACAGAAGTCAGCCATGCAAAATGAGAAAGAAGGAACTTTTCATCCTCAGATCCTTGTGTAGCAACTAGACTATAGATAAGATAAGGTAAGATGAGAGAAGATAATCCTGTATTGATCCCCCAGAGGAGACTTGCTATGACTCTTAGAGTAGCAGGACTTGACGTACACAGAGGATGTTTGATAAGGTATATTATAAGTTTGTTTCAATCACCAAAGTTTGTAAATCAAGAATTAACACAGGCCTGTATGATGATTTTTTAACCATGCAAGGCATATTTTTTAATTACATATTCAAATTATATTATACATCTTTAAAAAAGGGCAAAGAAATCAAGGTTTGGCTGTTAAATGAAAGGAAAAAGAAGCTTTTACAACCAACTCTGATGTTTCTCTTTTAAGTGACAAATCTGTTCATTCAAATCTAAATCTGATTATCTATCACACATTCAAAACTCACAGCGTTCTGGTACGACCAAGTCAGGACATTTTCCCCTTTTCTTTTCTTCCCCCTTGATGTTGTGTTTGTCGCTCACGTTAAAGTAACAACACTTTTAAACTGCTCCCTGGGGCCACATCACAAACCTTGTCCTGAGGGGAATATCTACAATATGTTGATGCCAGCTGTCAGTAAAATAGTTGGGACACGAGTATCATATGGCAGTCACACGTCCAGTTTGTTTGATAATTCAAATGTTGACAGTGAGATAATAATACTAATGGCAATCTAATCTGTATCTACAAATCAGAGAAGACGTTGGCTTGAATGAGAAGATTACCAAAAGCATTTGAATCTAAGTCTGTATGATCCCATGCGGTGTCTTCCCCACAAGTATTGTGCATTTGTCTGAGTCCAGATGAGCAAAGCAATGAGTTGCAGAGGGACAACAAGACCAGCTGGTCCAAATGTTTGCTGAAGAACCCTCCAGCAAACATACATCATAAAGCTCGACGTAATGAAGATGTATTTTAACGACTCATCACCTCCTTAAAATACATCCCGACCAGTCATTTCACACCATATAACACTAGTGATGAAGAGCAGATTAAGCCTATGACTCAGGCATTTTCCCTCTGAAGTCGAGGTCATTGTTAGCCTTTCACTGCAGCAGCCTAATGAAAGTCAGCTCAGCCCTGTCAGGAGGGAGGCAGGGAGGTCGGAGGTCATGACGGTATCAGTCAACATGGGAATTAAGGGATGAATAACCTCCCTGCTCTTATGTAACCTCAGTGACTGGTAGGAACAGTACCTGCTGAGCAGATAATAAACCAACCTTATAGTCACAATCATGCCGCTTAGACACCGAGCAAGATTTAATACTAAGACCCGGAGGATTATGATTAACAGTCTTTAGCAGATGAAGATGCAAATGTGTGTGAGTCATGAAAAGAAAAAGGGTCTCTTTAGAGCGTTAAATCACACTTCCTGAAGTTATCTTTCTGTCCACACTTCAATCTCCTGACACTCTCTGGTTACAGTGAAGTCATCCTGCCTGCATACATTTTCCCAGGATCCCTGAGGATGAATCTTTAGAAGACTCTACTGTTGCAAGTGTTGATCTTTCCTTACATCTCTGTCCCAGTAATCATGCATATGTGTGGTGGCGGTGGTGACGGCGGAAGAGTGGGTGGGTGGGTGGGGGGGAGCGGTGGGACCGTCGGGGAGTCTAGAGTTACGTTAGCAGGCAGCGTGAGAGGCGGGAGGTGGTAGCGGGGTCAGAGTTCACGGTGCCCTCACAAACAAATGAGCCTCCCCCGGTGAGGAAGTCAACAGGAGATGCCTTCCACGGCAGCTTCACGAGCCCTAGCAACAGCAACGGCTGGCAAACATGTGTGTGACAAATGTCCCATCTGAACCAATGACAGGGTCTCAATCATCACCATATGGGGTTGCCACACAAACATGTCATGCAAACACAGCAGGGAGTGTGGGAGACAGACTGCAGGGGTGGAAGAGGGACAGAGGAAGGAGGGGGGAGGCAGCAGACACAATAAAAAAAATACACCACGGCTGATATTGATAAAATGTGTCATGAACTGTTGATACGGGTGACGCAGCAACGCGGATGAAACGTTGCTGGAGGCTCACTGGTGGTCTGTTTACAATAGAGGCTGACTCACAGCTGAGCAGACTGCTGCATAGGGTTAAAACTGTTATGATGACTCCCTGTTGGGAAACTCATGGGAGACTCGCTGCTGTTGGCTGGACTGCAATTAAGCAGGTTTTTACTGCAGATTCTATTGTTGCCCTTTGGGGCTTAATGACCAGCAAACAGTCTCACGATGGCCTCCTTCTGCCATTCCCTCCCACTAAATCTCATTTTATACACATGGTCCTAACTGACAGACCAGACGAACACACAAACACACACACTCACACACACACATAGCATTGCTCTCTCTCTCTCTTTTAGGTTCCTTTAAAAGATTTTTTATAGAAACTCCTGTGACCCCTGATAGGTCCTCCTCTTTTCTTACGAATCTTTATTTATATGGTAGCCACGATGTTTTCAATCAGCCCTTTTTTGAATTTCAACACTTTCATCTGATAATTTTATTTGCCTCAGCCTTCTGTCTGTCCTCTATCTCATGCTGTTCTAGTATTTTCCTCTCTCTCTCTCTCTCTCTCTTGCTCTCCCCCTCTCCAGCTCTGGAAAGTACATTCGCACAGTTCAACTGTGACACAAGGACCGTCTCCTTCATGGCAGACCACGCTTGTGTTTTTTCAATTAAGCCGGGCTCCTGTACACTATTCATTTGGGAAACCATAATTCTCATGGCCCGGCAGAAAACTAATGGAAAGTCGCTTAGGTTTTTTTTTCCGGGAGAAGTATCGGAAAGACCCGTTCCCCAGAAGCGTGTCTGAATAGTGGGGATGGAGAATAAAACCATAGGAATACTGCCGATGAGAATATGAGAGGTGTTGATAGGAGGTGAAGGCTCCACCGAGGGGTATCAGGGTGCAAGAACTCATGGGGTGAAAGGGAGCAGGAAGGAGGTGAGTGAAAGAATACAGATGGATGGATTTCCAAGGGAATGTGGATGAAAGTGAGTGAAGTCGCAGGCCGGATCTGAATTGCCCAGCGGGGAGGAGGACAGATCCACTGAAATCACTTCAAAGCCTGGTGTCACTGGGCTGCAGATGAGGACAGACTGTCTCCTGTCCTTTTATATTTACAGGGATGATCCTCAATATAGCGCAATGGCATGCCTTAAACTGCAATCAGCAGTGTAAATAAACAATTCCACACGTGCCCACACACAGTCCGGGTCAGTACCACTGCCCTGTACATTCATTTAACAGCTCATTTAAAGTTAAAGGGTAGTATCATGTGTTATATATGGCTGCATAGACTCGCAAGAGACCAACGATAAAAGTCAACGCATGGGAACTCCTCAACTTATTCACCTGACAACCAAAACAGAATAATGATTGAATATCCAACTTCCAGTCAACTCTTCCAAAAGTTCCCATCCCATATCTGTGTCCCATCTTCCTTTTTTCCAGGACGTCTCAGCCCTCGGTCTGACCCTCCTCCTCGCATGACCAGTAGGAGCCATTTATCACCATTAACATAAACCTTTCACTGAATGCTGACTCAGTTTGCGTTCATACATAAACAGTGCAGGAAACGTGCCAAACGCACAGACGTGCGCACAAAATGCAACGAGTCCATGTGTGCACACCGACCTACCACTGCACATTACTGTATGTGCACACACACGTTCAAAGTGGGAGGGACCTAAAGCAGACAGCCCACGTTACACCCACCCCCCCACCCCCCCACCACAACAATCAACAGAGACAGACAGACAGTGAGGCAGGAGCAGCACACGAGCAGGAGACAGTCTGAAGTCTTACCTCAAGAGTATTGCTGTGGAGCCGATACAAGGGAAAGCCTCATGACTGTAGCGGTCCCACTCAGTCTCGGGGTCTCTTTGTATCTCTCAGCTGTGGGAGACAGGCGCTGAGACGCGGCAGCAGCGCGGAGCAGAGCGGACTGACGCTCGGCACACTTTTACAGGCGGAGAAAGCAGTGGAGCCGCGCAGACCCCGGGCCCGTCCGCTCACACTCTGCCTTCTGAGGATGAAAAGAGAAGACTTCATTACCAGCTGCAGACCACGCCTCCAACCCCTCCAGTCTCCCTCCTCCTGAGCCCTCTCTCCCTCCCTCCTCTCCTCCCTCGCTACCTCCCCGCTTCCCTTCCACACTCCCAGCCAGTAGCACGCTCCAGGGCCTGTCCCGGCCAAGAGAGGGGAAGCAGACTGCCAAAGAAAACCTCCCAACCCCTCTGACTGCCAGCGCTGTGCAGTGCACACACAGAGAGAGAGAGAGAGAGAGAGAGAGAGAGAGGGAGAGGGGGGGGGGGGGGACGGAGAGAGATGAGAAAGGAGATGAAGAGACAAGAGAGATGGCATGGAGCATATGGTTTGAATCCATGAGATGTTATTTGTTTGTTTTGAGAGTTTACATCGACCACACCGCCTTAGAGTTGTTTCAGGTCGACAGCTTTTGCCAGCGGAGCACTTAGAAACGCAACGAGGACGGATACAGTTTGCATGTGTGGGAGGTGTGGAGAGGAGGGGGGGGGGGGTGTTAAATGAGTATAAAGTAAAAACAAAGAAGGAGAAGCAGAAGGAGGAGAACTCAAGTTGGACCAAAGTTAAGAGTGTGAGCAGAGATTCACTTGGGGGGGGGGGGAGGGGGGGCGGGTAGAGAGACAGAGTCAGGCTGGCAGATGGAAAAGAAAACACAGACACACTCAGAGAGAGGCGGGTGATCAATCTGACAGTTTTTAAGGGAGAAAAGTAAAAAGTGAAGAGGCATATTTAACCAGAGGGTGTTGGAACTTCTAATTAAGACTTACTGTAAGAAAAGATCACATCAAAAGACTGTCGCACAAGAAGTATGTGCAGGGGGTGGGGACGACGTCTCCTACTGTGTTTGTGTCTATAAACCTGTCTCCAAGTCACCAGCTCTTTGCAAACTTCCTCCATCGTCACCACCTAAAATAAGGATGACAGTTTTTGTCCATCTCTCCTCTCCTTCTCATCCCCTCGGCTGTCTCTTCTCATGCCAAAGTGAACTCTCTCCCCATCAGACAGGGGGGGGGGGGGGGGGGTAATAGGCCTGAAAAGCGCTAGCTGTTTACTGTCTGTAATTATGAGGGGCTGGGTACGCTCAGCCCAGGCGAGCTCTGCACCCTGCCCCCAGTGCCACCACACACAAACCCAGCGCTGCCAAGTCTGCCAGTTAAAAAACTGGGCCATGACACAGACGGAGAGGTGCAGAGTTAAAGGAGAGGAAGAGTAGAAAAGTTTGAAGTTTAAGATAGGAAATATGACTGGGGGAAGGGGAATTTACTCAACTTGAGAAAATAAAACAAGACAAGGGCACCATAGTCCGAACAGCTGCCAGTTGTGGGTTCACTCAGGTCAAACTGCACTGTAGATCCTTCTCATGCAATAGCAACAATTAAAGTAGTAATTTTCAGAGAGTTTGAGAGAAATAATTTGCTGGTATATGATGTAGGTCAAGCTCCAGTTCACAGGAGGACAGTTGAGCCTCGATCCTGCTGAGAAATTAGAAAGAGACACCACCACAGCTCATCCCTGCACCCACCAGCGCCGCCGCTACTGCATATGGTGCCCCGTCTGAAACGCTTTCACAGGAAAAGGCAGCGCTGACTTTAAATAACGTTACAAAAGATCCTGTGGTACCGTTTTTATTGCTTAACACAACTAAGCAGTACGTGCTGTATTCCAAAGCAAAACTAGAGCATTATAGGAAAAACTTCAGTGCTATTCAAAAGATCACACAAAAGAACTACAGGACCAGAAAAGTCTTCACGGTGTAATAAAAAAAAGGGAGCAAATTTTTTGGCAGCTCATGATGAGGTAAGCAGGGATTATACAGATCTCTGGCGATCTCCCGCTCTAGCATTAACACCTACACAGACCCTCTCTGTGGCATAATAGTGTCAAATTTAAACGGTCCACAAAACAGTACTTAAGGTTATGGCTGCCTTCATTGCAGGTTGTGAAAGCCCCAGCCTTGGGGGTTGGGGTTTTGAGAGTGTTGGAGTGGGTTTGGTCGAGGTATGACAGGGGAAAGGAAAGACAAACTCATTTCAGTGCACTTCATTGCTAAGAAACACTAATCCCTCCAAAAACCAGAGACATGGACAGCCCTTCTGTGGTGTTTTACATCTTTAAACCGGGGCTTTAGTGACAGAGAAAAGACTAATCCAACATCTGAAAGCTGTTGTTTGTTTACTGGCTACTATGTAATCAGGTATTGTAATCACCCAAACAATAGTAAATAGATCAAAAATAGCACAAAGTGGCCGCATAATAAAGGAAAATTAGACAGTAATGACAGGCTGTCAGTCACACTTTGATGCAAAGAGATATGATTGTGCTTCAAGCTCTAAAACTGGGATTTAGGAATGAAGTGGGATTTGCAGAGGGATACAATATTCTCTCCAGCCACTAGGGGCTGAGTTCAACTGTAATGTACAGTACATACACAGCATTTACAGAAAGAAATGAGGGAAGGTTTGACACTAAGTTTTTCCATTTCTCTTTCCATGTTTCTGCTTTAGGGAGGATGAACCACTGTGTTTCTTGATTTCCCAAATGACGTCTTTTTAGGGAGGTTCGTAAGTCATTTTAGTCATCTGTATTTTATCCATTTAATTAAGTGCAACACACACACACACACACACACACAGGCATTGTGCAGAAACTCATTAGGAAGATTCAAAATAGCAAATACCAACATTTCTGTGGAAGTCTGGTACTGTAAACTGAATTCAATCCAAGGATCCAAACAAACACAGGCAGCATGTGTTATGAGGATGCCACATGCTGCCTTCTGCAAAAATCTGCTCATGTCAAACAACAGATCACAACGAGAAGTCATCAGGCTTGAAAAAGTGAGCTGTAACATGCCAGAAAGCTCCAAATGTCTTCCTGATTGCATACGAAAGAATCTATTAAACAACATCCAATATTCTGCTCATTTTCAGGTGCAAGCTTTTATTTTGGATGCCTACAAGCTGATGTTAAAAGAAATACTGTCTGTCACTGCAGCACCACTATGTCTGTCAGTGTCTGTCTCTTTAAAGCCTTCCAAAAAGCCCAGTCTGCTCTGATTGGTCAGCTCTCACAGGCCTGAGCAGGCACTGCCCACCATGCTTCAGTATCAGCTCTGTCTGTGTTTTTGCAACCACAGCTGAATCTTTGAAAACTCAGCACAGGCAGCACTTCACAGAAAAATGCTGTGGCGGAAACAAAGCTTTATGAAATCCTAGTCGAATCAATGCAGCATTAGCAGTAGGCTATACCTGCGACATATAAGAACAACGTAAAAATAAACAGAGGCTGGCATTCATACAACACCTAGTACCAATATTAATATCCTCAAAATACTACATCAATAAATAAAATAATATAAGCGACTAGCCTAACTAACACAAGGAGATGACAACAAACTTTATATATTCAGAGGCTTCTGTTTCAGAGGTAAACTTACCTTATAATCAAACAAGTATAAACATCACTTTCCACAATATGGGACCTTTATATATCAAAGTAAGAGGATTTTTGGGTGAATATCTAAACACCGCTGGGTTAAAAACACCCTTCGTACAGAGCAGGCAGGAAGAAGAACTACACCATCATCTTACAGCAACTAGAGGATACAGAAAAAGTCAGTATGGCTGCCTCTGTGATTAGATTTCACAAGTGACAGGAGTCTGAGTGTTAGGCATCACACAGATTTGGCAAAACATCCATGGTTGGTTGTGCCAGAAGGGGAGGAAAGAATGAAACATCTTAACGCCAATAACTGCAAGTATAGTTTGTGGTAAGATCACATAGGCATGTAAGTGAATTAAACAAGAGAAATGGACCAAGAAAGATACAACAGGATATAAGGTTTGTTCTCAGAGACAACATGTCTTTAGATGGCAGCTGGAATCATATAAGACTTCAGGATTCAATCATAGGTTGCTGTGAAATTAAATTTTTCGCTAACAACCTGAATTGAAAACAGAGTCGGGGCGGATGGAGAAGAGAGGGGACTTTCTGTGTTGTTAACACAGAAAACCTTTGTGAGATGTATCAAAGTGGAGTTTAGGAATCGACTCCTCAACGTTTTTCCAGGATGAATATGGAGATTGTTTGGATCCGGCCCTGGAGCCTGTGCATCAGGACACCAATGGCTTTTATTGTACTAGTCTAAAAATGTATTTTTGTTCATGCAGAGCACTAAGAGAAACATGGTTTTACACTTTACCCTCAAACTCATATCCTCACTCTGCCAAGCGTCTAAGGTGTCTAAATGTTCTCTCTCTCTCTCTGTGGAAGAAAAAGTCACATAAAACACCAAATGCTAAACATATAAAGTGTTTTAATGACCTTAGAGTATTCTAACCTCCCCTCAGGGACTAACACCTGGGTCAGAATTCTAATTAAACTGGGTCTTTTTGGAAGCAGCATGCAGGTAGACATTCACTGACCTACTGTTATTACTAAATATAATTCTAAGCTAAACATAGAGATGGGACACATTTCTAGCATTTACCCTCTAACAACAGATACACAAAAGCTTCTCTTTTCCTCTTTAAACTACTGGAAGACAACATCGTGGCACCAATTCAGAGATAAGAGGGTTTTTATCAATGTAGTCATGGCGAGATGGTCGTGGAGTCAAGTGTTGTGGTCTGGCTGAATGCCACATTGTGTGCCACTACAGTTGGTGCTCTCACACGGCCACACACAGTCATTAGTGTGTGGTAACCAGGAGCGCTTCTCAAACAAGACTGGACAATGAAGTGTTTTAGCTGCTGAAGAAAAGATCAAGCCTCGGGTCAGAGTTTTACGCAATAATTACTGAGGCTCGTCATGCACAGCTTCATGGTATTAGAGCCCGTTAAGTACAGTAAGTTACTGTTTTTCTTCCATGATGTAACCTAAGTTTCTTCCATTCACAATGTACATTGCCGGGATCATTCCAGGACATGTTGCAGACACACCCAGTGCCCCAATGAAAGGACTCCCCAACACCACCAATAATCCTGTAACTCTCAATTAAGGGCATTGAGGGTGACTACATGTTGTGACTGATTTCCATGACTGCCACACACCTGATGTGTCCAACAGATACAATAATATTAACTCTTTACAGCAGGAAAATGCCATAATTTACAAATTATACCTATGAGTGTGTTGTGTCTTTGTGCACTGAGACAAGAAAGGGCTCCAGAAAACTGAGACTGTGGGTTTGATCTCAGACACAGGTGATGGTGGCTAACCAAAATGTCTCCATTCCCTCCCTCTGTCTGTGCAACTTTTGGGCTCTGGTGCTGCCGGGCTGAGTGGCCAGCCTCAGCTCTGGGAATTTCACACCTACGATGGCTATGACCAGCAGCGCAAAGCCCATCACACCCTGGTGTGCCATTTCTGACCCAGAGAGCCCAGCTTCCACGAACACATGCTCTCCCCCAGGGCAAACACGGGGCACCCCGGCCAGTGTAGACTTAGCAGCTCGGCGATGTGTACTCGCCTCACCATGTGGACCAGGAGTGATGATGTTCCCAGGGAGACAAGGTCTGGGGGTTTGGGTTGGGAGTAGGGAGGGTGGGACTCAGGGGGGAGGTTAAAGGTGAAAGATGAAGAGTTGAAGAAAGAGTTGAAGGAGAAAGGCCTGTTCTGTTGTGTTTATAGAGCAGCAGCAAAAGACTTTTTTTTCTATCCTAAAAATGTTTCTTGAAAAATGTTCTCAATGCAAATCTGACTTATCAGCCTGCTCTGCTGTAGCTGACAAATTCAACTGATATCAGAAACACTGAATTTTATTGCGATAATAATTTGGACCATTGCAATGTTTTCGCTCTGCAAGGTCAGAACTGTTGCCGATCAATTACGTCCCAGTGAGATCATGATTATAATTAATAGAGCTGCAAAGTTTAATTGCAGGTCTGGGATGGAAGGGTAAACTTTGGTCTCCTGCGTGAAAGTTGGATGTACCCCACGCCCATCCACCACACATCAGGCCTTTTTAACTAAGGAAGTAGCTCATCAACTACTTCTTAAAATATGCGAATCCTCCACCATAGATGTGAATCATAAGGATGCTGCTTCAGCACTGCTCTCACACGGACACCTTTCCCGTTGCTGATGAAGAAAATAATCATGTTGAGAAAAAAAAAGTAAATCATGAAACACAAGAAACTGAAGTTCTCTACACAATTATCTTTCACAAAGATTATCTTGCTTGAACCTGAATCTTGGGGCAACATAAAAGACACATGAACTTTTTAAACTAGGACATAAAAAAAGAAAAAACAAGCCATTTGCTAATCATGTTCACACAGTGAAAACAAGGTAATCGCTATGCTGCGCCTTGCCAGACTGGTGTCTCAGGCTAAACTGTGGCTAATTGAAGGGTAACCGGCTCAAAATGTCATTTACGTCTGGAGCACGGCGATAAAGCGATAGAGTTAAACACATATCGATGTTTCCTCTTTGGGTTGCATCTTCCGGTGCTTTTATTTTGTCTGATTAAAAGCGTCTGGGTTGAAATAGAGGAGGCTGGATAGAGCTGCCATTGAACTGTAGCGGAGCCACAGCAAACCAAACACTCAGCCCTCATCTGCACAAATAGGGCCTTTCAATCTTTCCCCTCACTTTTGTCCCATCAATACTTCACTCTTCGTGGAGACCAAAAGCCACCACCGACTACCAACCTTCCCTCTGCCCCCTCCAAACACACAGAGAGGTGAATGGTGTCTACTGTACCGAGCGCCACTCCCCTCTCTGTGGGGTAGAACACATTTTGACAGGCCTGTATTTATGGCCGGGCTGCAGTCGTGTTGGAATGAATCATGAAAAGGACCAAAATCATCTCGCTGGATGTTCATTTATATTGAGAGCTGGTCAGCTGTGTGGGTTTGTGTGTGTGTGGCCCATGTGGAGAGAATGGGGCTTGTGTAAGTGGATCAGTGAATGTGTGGTGGCGAGGATTAAGATAAGCCCTCTAATGAGCAATGAGTGTGTTGGTTATTCTGTGTTTATTATCCGTCTGTCTGCATGGATGAAAATGCGACATGCTTCCTCTGTTGAGACTGTGTTCCCGTCCTACATTACGAAGCCCGGCTGTTTGCTGAAATGTGACTGTGTAAGTAAGTACGACCATATAAACCACCATCATCAATACAATAACTTATCTAAAAAACAGTGGGCAAGATTGAGGGGGATTAAGGGGCAGAAACTAAATATTATGTGGGCAGGGATGGAACATAAGAATCATGTGTTTGTTATGTTAAATTTAAGCTTTTATATCGACAAAGGGGGAGGATCCTTCTCCAGGGAGCCTGCCAGAATGGACAGACCACACTGTGGGTGTAGAGAAGGGCTTTTTCTTAGCGGCCGCTGTGGGGGGAGGGTGAGACGAGGGATGTGCAGTTGGTTGCAATCTGCAACCTCACCACGAGATGCCTCTAAATCCTACACACTGGACATTTAACACAATGCCCACATGCCATTATGTGCATGCAACAAGTTGCTAGTAGTTATAATCGTTCATCCGTTTCATACTGGCCATAAAGCGATTCCCTTTCAAGTGCCACTCCGATGTGAGAGATGATGGGTCATATTTCCACAAAATTACAGGTTGAAGTTCAATCAAAGTTAATATGAGGCTTCAGTTTTCTGAGTCAAATCAAGTGGGTATCTCCCGAATTTACGATCTATTTATGGTCGAAATTTCCTTTTTTGTGCTTTCACAGACAATGTTTCCTCGTTGCTGAGCTGTGGTGGAGAGATGATGACACAAAGATGGAATTTTGGACTGATATTACTTCCACAAATCTACACTTGATTTAACTAACTCTGGGTTGTATTGGCTTCAGATGAACTTTATGTGCATTTGAGAAGAAAGCGGATCTTTATGACCAGCACGGGCAAGAGGAATGATTACAGTGACCGATCACTCTTCCAAACTGTTTTATATGTTCAACAAACATATGAGGCCTGTGAGTGTTGTTTTAAGACAAACTTAGAAAAATGTAAACCTATCCTTTAATTATAAGCAATGTAAGCTTTATGCAATGTTAAGCTTGGAGGAAGCCATACCTATAAAGCAAAAAAAAAAAAAAAAGGTCACACACTTAAAGCAAACGTTCGTGACTCATCTAATTTGAGGCCATTGGGTTTCTCTAGAATGTCCTGTGTTTATGAGCTGCTGCACTGACACCGCTTGATAAATCCTCGGCTTATCTGTTGGGGAGAGGTTGGCCACAACATAACCTTAAATGCACAAGAATTTCATACAAATGCACAAATACACACACGCACGCTGCCATGCATCATCCCTCAGAGTACACTGTCCCTGTGGGTGTGTGGGAACAATGGGAGCTGGGGTGAGCTAAGGCAGACTTCTCTGGTCCTTCTCCACATAAACCTTTAATATGAGGCCTCCTCAGCACCAGTCGGCCATCTAAAGGCACTGTACCCTGTAATTGACCTTAAAAATACTTTCCGTGGAGGTCGGCCGCCATGTCATTGGCCTTCGGCCCAAGAAGCGGCCGCATCTCCCCAGCCCAGAGGAGCCTGGGAAGGCCTCACAGGGTATACTTAGTGGCCCTGTCCTTTGAGCGGAGCAGGAGATGCAGATAATGCCAGTCTGTGTATAAAACCACTCCGCCGCCCACGAGTGGCCTTCTCACAGTCACATTTCCCTCTCCCATGGGGATGTGTTTCCTGAGGTCAGAGGTTGGCTGTATGCAAGGCAGGTATATGAACAAACGCGGGTGACAATGATGAGTATCCTCCTCTAATTGAAGGAAGGGTGTGCCAACTTTCCAGCTCTGCGAGGCAGGCCTGTTGTTGGATACAGACAATTTAAGTGCAACACACATCTGTGGTGTCACATTGCATCAATTAGCGCTGTAGCACACACAAGGCGATACAGGCTACGAAGAAGTAGCTGGGACTTTCCAATCCAGGGAGCAAACGCAATAAAATTGCTGGCTTTCTGAGGAGTTGATAGGCATTGACTGAAATATGGCGGTGATTTATCATGACAGGCTGCCATGTGTTCATTGCATCCCTGAAAAAAAGGATAAAAGACAAAAATATCTGATGCCACGTCTGACTACCGTCCCCTGAATTAATTCATAGATAAACCACCGATCATACTACACCCAACACCTCCCACAGTTTAGCTCACCTCAGATTGTTTTAAGCTGCCCTGGCATGTTGACCTATAATACTCACACTTTGTGAGAGTTGTTGTGGTTGAGGAAGTGCAGGTGGATGTATTGGGAGGTCCCATCCCAGAGTGTCACATAACTCGCTGTACTTTCACTATTCTCTCTGTCTGCATGGCCTGTTGCACTTCAAGGATGTTGAGCAGCGATGTCCTGATCTTGATCAACATCCAAACCAATCATAACGCCCCAACACACCACATCTGATCGTCGGCTTAGTGCAACTAATTCTACTTACGGTCCAACAACTGTCTAAAAACGTCTTTCTGCACTAACATGTCTCATACATCCGTCTCAGGGACATTTCTTTAGAGTATAATGCCTCTGCAGAGCTGCAGCTGGCAAAAACTGCAGCTGAACTTCAGTATTTTTTTAATCATGCCGTCTTATTCCTGTCCAAACCTTCCTGTCACAACAGATCAACACACACACTCCTGTCTCCATAGATATCATATAAAACATATGGCCATTATACAAAAATACATTATATGTAGAGCATGGCAAACCATCAAAGGGACGCTGTGATGCAGAGCTTTTCATAATTCAGAGTGATTCAACTGTCAAACATATAAATTACCAGCTGTCTACTTTAGGCTATGTACGCACTGTGCAGCTGTATTACATAGGAAAATACTCCTCTATCAGATCAGACTTTGTCCGGTCAGACAATCGTGATTAAGAGACTCAGACTGGAATTATCAGTGATGCAACTTGTTACACCTAATCCGTCTTAACCTAATTAGTTTAACAAAAACAAACACTAAAACCAAGATAATGAGCTAATGAGAATAATGATACTTACACAATCATTATTACTGACTTTGGTGACTGATTTATTGTTTTATTTCCTTCATCTTGTTGCCCATATTGGTTGGTGGTTGGTTATTGTGACTGAAGCCCGTTCCTGTGTTGTCATACCTACCGTAAAACATTCCTGCTGGTTCCTGTTAGAGACTCTCGGCAGTGGCATCTGCAGGGTAATTTACGATTCATTTCATGAAGGATCATCGCCGGAGATAAATCACAGATTTCTTCTGTCTTGTAAATTTTTTTTAAAGGTGAAAACTGGAGTAGATATTGGAATTAAAAAAAAAACACAGCACCTCCTCCTCATCCTCCCTTCTGCTCTTCCTCCTCCTCCTCCTTCTTTCTTGCGATTGGCCGACAAAATGACAAAAAAGCATCTGGTGTCAAACACCGTTACACATCTGAGGACACTGAATGATGCAACAGAGCCTTTCATCTGACACGAGTGTGTTGTGCTCTTCACCGATAAGTTATTCCAATAAAAACAGGGTCGCCCTCATCTCTGACAGGTGGAGTTATGAGCGATCGCAGCAACAAGTACTGCTCGACTCAGTGCCACTGGCCACTGAAGTTGCGTAATGGCCATATATCCACCTCTTGTCTCTCTGAGGCTGCCGTCGATCTCGCTGTATAGCGTAGTGAAATGTTTCTGTGTCAGCTCAGCTCAGTTATGGGTGAGAGAGAGAGCAGATGGACCAGTGTTTACTCGGAGCATGTGCAATCCTACCTTTAAATTCCTTCAGAGTAGCAGTCAGAGAGGTTGCAGTCACTTGTGTCTGCCTCTGCTACTTACCACTGGAAACCACAAGCCTTGGCAAGCTTTGGCCTCACCATAAGCCAGCACCACTCGTCTAACTTTAGATTTCATGGCCTCCAGCAACGAGCGCTTGGATATCACACGACAACAAGGCACCGGTGCGACCGTGTCCTTAAGTCATCCATAGAATTGTTCAAAATGCTCTCATAAAACCAAGAGGTTATCCTTCGTATTTAACGATAACACATCGGCTCTTATTATCGTCACATGTTTGCTTTCCTTCTGCCCCCTCCTTCTTTGCTTCTTCTAGTTTTATAACAATACACATGCACAGAGCCACAGCAATAGCAGGAAACAGGACAAAGAAAGAGAGAGAGGAAGAGTCTCAAAGCTTTCGCATTCTCCTCCAGAGACGCTGCCCCTGAGTATAAAATCCGAGTCCAACAATAACAAAGAGGCACTTTTGATCCGCAGTATAAAAGGACAGCTACAGCGCTCGGCAGACCAGGGGTTCATGTGCTCACCGTGGTCACGGTGACAGATCTGCCGACCACTCCTTGCCCATCTGGGCTGCCGGTGGCGCTCTGCCTGCTCTCTGAGGACAGCGAGTTCAGACCAGTAATTTAGTTCAGATGAGGTAAAGCAATATTTCCAGATTAATACGAGCCATATTCCTTCAGAACTGTCCTTTCTTTCTTCTCCTTCTCCTTCCTGCACTTTTTTTTTTTTTTTTTTTTTTTTACATCTTACATCTCCAAAAACGTCTGGCTGAGGATGAAAGGAAGACGAAGAAGAAGAGAGAAGGAGACACATAGAGGCAGGGAAGATGAACAAGTCTTATGCTTTGGAGGCAGACAGAAGAGATCGCCAGTAGCAGAATGACACGAGCGTTTCCGTCATTAAGTTTGTTTTGATCATTTCCTAAAACTCCTAATGATCCCATCTCACGAGCGCCTTATTCAATTAGTGAAACGAGTGGATAGATTTACACTCTCGTGCTCATCCAATTACGATTTTTATGTCACCAACTGATGCCTTTTAAGTTAAATAAACCCCACAGTAGCGCTTTGTTGCTACTAGGCAGGCGCTCTGGATCCTAAATACCTGGAACAGATTCAACCAGCTGTGCAGTGCATGTTTAAAGATGCCCCAAACAACCTTGAGCACTTTTCCTTTTCAACCACTTTCAAGATAACACCCCTGATCATAAAACATGTCTGGTTTTTTTTTTTAAAGAACTTTGTGTAAGCCGCATCATTTCATATCGGAATGAGATCGCTCCAGCTGTGATTAGTCCGGCTTGGCAACGGTTTCCGTAGGTGGGATTCAAGAAGTCGCAGCTGTCCCCATCCTGCAGCTGCTGACTGAACATGTGACTGGCTGCATAATCGACCCATAAATCTCCACAGCATTCAGAGAGAAGCATCTAGTTACAGTACTTTTGATACATGCGCTGATAACGGCAAACCAGATTTAATTTCGCAGGAAGAAGCTAAAACCAGGGATTAATTGGCAACGGAGCAGCTGGCTGGCTTTGTTGTTGGAGCAAAGCCAGCTGGAACCGACAGCAACCTCGCATGCCGGCGCTTTCATCAGCTGGCCATTTTGTTAATGTATCTAGAAAATTGGAGATTAATCAGCTGTCTCCCAGAACTTTTTGGAAGCATAGCTCCGATCCATAGACCCTGTGCAGCGTTCCCGATAGTCTTCAATTATATTCAGAGGGACGCTCCTTCATTTACTTCACATACAGATGGAGGCAAGCCGCCACATCGGCTGCGGCTCCCTGAGCCTCATAGCAGAAGCATGACGATGATGAAGGACCGATGATGGACGTACAGTGCTGCCACTCTCCAGGGCTGTGATTATTTTATGGTTTCCTTATCCTAAAGTAACCGTAGAGTGTCACAGCGTTCCTGCCTCGTAAGCAGGGACCTCTGGCCGGATTCCACTCTCCAACCGATTCCGCTGATTGCTGCTGTGCGAATAACGCAGCTAGAGTTTAACTCCAGCCTCTGCTCTCAGTGTTTCTGATGTTTTTCCTGGAATGTTCTTCCCCATCCATCTGCCACACTGCATGACTGTGATGTCATGACTGGGCTCTCTCATTGGCTGGGCTCCGTTCACCCGCAGTGCTTGAACGGTACAATTGAACAGTGGGTTTTAAAGGGAACGTGAAATTAGTGGTGACTCATCTCTGGCCGCTATGTTATTATATAATTTCTTCACCAGCGATGATTTCAATCGATTGAAAGTTCCATGAAATCAGACCGAAGAAGCCAAAAATATGTGTCTGTATCCGAAAAAGACGGAAAAGATGATATTGTTTTAATGACCGCATTTCTTTCACGTTCTATAGATCTTAGACCATTTTTAAGTTGGAGCACGGGTCCTCGTACGGAGACACGCTTTACACACGCAAGATGTTTCCCAGAAAAACATGCCTCTTTAAATCACAGCCATAAGCTGACAGCCGTCTGCCACTCACAGGCGATATTTCCGCAGCTCTGTAATTTGTAACACGAGGCATCATCGGAGACATGACAAGAAAATTTCACAGTTATTGACGAAGTGTAAAAACAATGTGGAAAACTACCGGCTTTACGGCACCACTTCACTGGTTTTTATGAAGGAGGGGGAGGAGAATTTTCTTTGGATGTTAAACTGTTAAACCTTCAGAGAGCAGCTGAAGTTCAGAGGTCACAGTCACATCAGAGGCCTGAGGATCACTATAGTTGTGCTGCCTCACCAGTCATATACAGCCGACCACTGACCTGCAGAGCGGAAGACGGCACCATTATCGAAAGCCTTGTTTTAGAGCTGCAACGATTGATCAACTCATTGGTTAGTTCAAGTCATTTACAAAGAAGAAAAACAAGGGTTACAATTCTATGATTCCGGCGTCTTAAATGTGAATATTTTCTAGTTTCTCTTCTCCTACTCGCTGATTTTGGACTTTGATTGCGATTTTTCTCCATTTTCTCACATTTCATAGATCCAGCTAGAGAAAATTAGATTAGATGAATCGACAATAAAAATAAAAGTCGCTGCCGCTACATAATTTATCTAAAAAAAAATACCGTCGCCAATAAAGATATGAAAACTGTGAGATGACTTATCCAGGAAAACATCTCAGAAATATGTATTTTACTGCTACTTCACCTGTGGCTGAAATACCAGCAGCCAGGCGTGGTTCGACTTCTATGGGCTGCGCAGACACTGAAGTGATTCATACACATGTTTTATAGAGTATGGCACGTTGCATCGGACAGTAGAGGGGCGAAGGCACACATCGTAGCAAACTGTCAGAAAAACAAGGCGCAGGAACTCCCAACATCCGCACATTCCCATGCTTGAGCTTGACTTTAACCTTGGTGACCTGTAACTGTGTATATGTGTGTGTGTGTGTGTGTGTGTGTGTGTGTGTGTGCCCTGTGTATTTTCACATCCACTCTTCCTCGTATCGTGGACGGCCAAGGGACCACACCAGATGAACAGAAGAACTTTGGCTTTATAAACAACTTTTAAATCAACCGTTTCCCATCTGCAGTATTTTTCCTGCAGGTCTTCACACCAACATTTTACAAGCCATAATTCATGGATCTGCTGCGACAGTAGCACGTTTAGAAAAAAAGGTTGCTTCTGAAGGTCTGACTCTATTCCCGTTGGCAAGTCGATAATTGAACTTTTAAGCAACGCGACGATATCGCAATTCCCCCGAGCAGAAATGGTTTGAAACGCACACTTTCCCACACTTCTCGCGGATCACTCCGGCGTCCCGGTCCGTCCATCGCGCTTAATCTTCACCCCTCTGGCTGCAGCAAATGTATGACTCGGATCTGTATGTCGCATGAGCTGCACATTTCTGTTGAGGTAGCTAGCCAGTGCACGTTTAGCCTGGCGGAATGCAGCCTTGCATTGCTGAGCTCGGCTGAGATTTATGTGACTGCTGTGGGGTGTGCATGTGGGTAACAGATGGTGGCATCTTGCTCTTCTTTCCTCCCTCGGCACATCGCTGCTTACTCAATCTCCCTCCCCCTCCCCCCTCCCCCCTCCCCCATCCCTATCTGCCCTTTTCTTTTTCCTCCGTTTGCATCTGCCACAACTTTGCTCTCCGTCACTTGAGGAGTCGAAGTCGACACTCTCACAGTCAGCTGGAGTTACCAGCAGTCATCAACAACAGACTCATCCCCGGCACGCCCACTCTCACTAACCTACACACTTTTCATTCAACGCCACTTTAATGAACACTCAACACTGTAAGCTAAAAAAAACACACACGCTGCCTTCAGGGGCCCGGGGGCTCTCTATCTCCACACACACACCCACACACACAAACGTATACATAAATAGAAATGCTCTACACCTGAACCTTGCAGCCTGTCATTCTTTCTGAATGATGTGCTTCTAAACGGGCTGGGCAATATATCAAAATATCTCTTTATAATGACACGTCGTTATTGTGATGCGTCATAAGTGCTTTTAAAGGTGCGTCCCAGTAAAATTATTTTTTTTATTTTTTTTTACTTACATAAATCTCCTTCATACAATATTATCACCAATAAGGTATTTGATTTTGTCGCCCACTCCAAGCATTTCAGAATATCAAGATATAAATCGAGCCTAAAAATATAACAAAATCATTGTGGCCAAGTAGTAACTCACCCAAAATCTATTGATCACACCACCTCTCACCTCCTTAAGGCTTGAAAGGTGGCTGTGCTTGAAAAAATGAATTAAAAAAAATGTTTAAATAAACACTCTGCTTGTTGGCTGCTCATCCGAGTGCTCACTATTTTCAAAACGCTCCCCGATTTCCAAAAAATACGGCTGACTCTGCTGATTTAGTGTTGCTCAGAGGCTCCGCCTGAAGCTGTGGGAGATACTGGCTCTCATTACAACGCTTGTCAGCCTCAATCACAATATTACCGATCACAACGCCACTGGAAACAGTTGTGGCGAGACTTTTTAATCTACAGCCTCTACACAGCTACTGCTGACTGTGTTTGACATGCACAAATCTATACCACGCAGGAAAACACTCAGCCTGGGATGACACACGCTCACTTATTAAAACCCTCATATCAGGCGGGATGGTCCTGAAGAATAAAAGTTACCCCGCTGACTCGGATTCAGCTTCTCACAGCACATATCCCAGAAAATATGGCCCACGTGTACAGTATATCATACAGTAGAGGAGACATGAAACTGCTCCAGCACTGTCCAGTTGAGAGTTCAGAGCTGGAAACTACTTTTAAAAAGTGTGGTTTCAGAAAACAGCAACAATATAAACTGTCCGATGTGCCAACAATAATAGTTTAGAGTCATAATTTCAAAAATAAAAGCTGCCTAAAACGTTCTATCCTCTGGCCACTAGGTCGCACCGAGCCATACAGGATTTACTGCCAATCAAAGAACCCATTCAGTGTAAAAGACATCAAATTATATACCAGCTAAAACGGGCATGTGGCACACAGAGACGTTTAACGCAGCCGTAAAAAGCTGACCTATGGGAGCTCACTGGAGAACATTCACATAAGCTAATAAAAGCGCAGCCAGCGCTGATTGTGCCTTCCCACACACCTTGAGCTGGCAGCAGTCTCACCGAGCCTGTTTGTGTGCAGACACAGATAAACACACAGATGCAATCAGACAAAAACACAGCCATCGCCTACAGATGCAAGTGTTCCACTTTGCTAATCTAATCCCACTCTCAGAGTCTGGGAATGTACAGCTGTGTGGTTTTGTGACACACTGGGCCCGCTGCCATGGGGAGTCACCTAGAGGTGTGTGTGTGTGTGTGTGTGTGTGTGTGTGTGTGTGTGTGTGTGTGTGTGTGTGTGAATGAGACATTGAGTTCATTTAGTCCACGAGACCGCAGCGCTGCGACCACAAGGAGTTAAGGACTTTTACTATTGTGACAAACACGTGCATACAAGCACAGACACACAGACGCAGCCGAGCGACCGCAGATCCACACACACACGCACACGCCCACATGCTCGATCACTCACACACACACACACAGGAGGAAATCTAAGTCGCATTAGTCACTAAAGATGGGAACGTACACACCGCTGCATGCTTTATTTAGGTCAGTCTTTCTCCCTGACTCACTGGTAATGACTGAACAGAAGCAGAGAAGTTAAAGAAACACTTCTTAGGAAAAGAGATCTTTGCTTCTGGCAATTTGGGATAGCAGCTGACCCGACCGACAGTCTCAAAGCATCAGTATTTGAAAGGTTTGCAATGAGATCCAAAAAGAACCTTTCTTAAGAAAGGCTTCGTTAACTCAAAGTAAATGATGATGGCCAGAAGGTCAACGCTCCCCCCACCCCCCATCTTTTGCCCCCCATCTTTGCTTCTGGCAATTTGGGATAGCAGCTGACCCGACCGACAGTCTCAAAGCATCAGTATTTGAAAGGTTTGCAATGAGATCCAAAAAGAACCTTTCTTAAGAAAGGCTTCGTTAACTCAAAGTAAATGATGATGGCCAGAAGGTCAACGCTCCCCCCCCCGTCTCTCATCCATCACGCTCGTATCTCTGTTTCACAGGAACTCTCCCGATGTGATTTCACTCCTGGGAAGACCTTTCCAGCTGACCTGACACCAAAAGAAGATTTTTTTTCCCGTTGAAAAGAAAGTTATGATGGGAGTTAAAATCCGAAAAAAACAAAACAACTAGAGTGATCGCACACGGGAGGGAGAACACAGGAAGTTTGTTGTTCCTTATTTCAGAGACAGAGGAACGTTTGAGGAGAGGAGCTGGAACAGACAACCTGCTGTCCCCTCCATCCTGCAGCCCGTCATTCAGGAACAAGCTGACAAACACTTGCAGAGAAGTCGGTGACAGAAGTGACAAGGTGCTCTGTCACAGATATGAGAGCGCGTTTGATAAGATCAGGACTTGATCATGTGAATCCTGACTCATTGTGACACCAAACGTAGGACTAAGACAGTCTGCCTCTGCCTGTGCATGTCTACTATATGTGATAACATGTGCTTTACTGGTGTATGGCATTATCTCCTCTTGGCGTCCTTGTGTACCAGGGGCAGTTCTAGGGGGGGCCAACAAGGGCCAGTGCCCCCATAACTCTGAGTCTGGACCCCCCTGTGGCCCCCCTGACAGGGAGTCTGCATCAATAATACAATGACAGATTTCTTGCAATGATTTTGTTCTGAAGGGAAAGGCAGAAATAAAGTGTCTCAGCAGTTTACTACCCAATCAAAATTGCTGAAATTGTAAACACTGTTTTGTCTGAATGAGTGATTTATCCTTTTTTCCGGGTTGTATGTGCCCCCTAACTTAAAACCCCAACCCCAACCTGGCCCCCCTATTAAAACTGGTCTAGAACCGCCACTGTTGTGTACGCTCCCTGTTGGGAGGGTTTGTGATCTCAGTCCCACTGCGTCTCAGTCAGGTGAGATGTTGAATGCAATCTGGAGTCCAGCTTGTACTGAGCTGCTCTTCACGCTGAACTGGGCGGGACTGTGTATTTTAACTATCAAAACTAATAAACCAAAAAACTATAACAAGAAGTGGATTGGCTAATGCTCTGGGCAGGAATGGCGGTTCATTAAGTAAGTTATGTGCCTTCAAACAGAGCTGAGAGTCGTGCCGGTTGTCAGGAGATCATTATCTCCACACCCCCGCCCCTGGTCCTCTGCTGAGGTCTCAGAGAAAGTGCTGAGATGGGTTGCAGGGTTACAGGGTTACAGGCGGCAAGAGCAAGTGATGGTTTGGTGCCTCAGGCGTGAAAAGCAGAAGCGCCTACATGCTCAGAAATGTCTCCATAACACAACATACATCATGTTTATATGCACTGCGCGCATTGTTTCGATAAGCGATTGCTGTATTTAAAAAGAGAGTGAAAGAACGTGATGGCACACAATTATTATTCATGCTTGGAGCTCCAATGAACAGAACACATAAAACCAACCCTGATATTAGAGAGGCATTTTCCTGTTCGGAGGATGAACTTTTTTTTTTTAACTCATAACTCAACTCTTTACTCATAACGGTTTTAAATCACCGCCCGCCCACGTGAAGTGGCCGCAACATAAAAGGGGGCAGGATGAAACTGGGTGTCCCCTCTGCAGTGTCACCGCTGCTCATAACCAAAGCAAGGAGACGTTAAACTACTCCGCACACACGATTACTTGGTGGAGACTAACGACAAACTGAGGAAGAGTATGAGGGAGGAAATGCAAAGTTCAACATTCTTCAGCACATTCGTAAACTACAGCCCGTCCTCATGTTAATGTCAGCCGATTGAAGCTAAGAGTGTCATTAACAGCAAATAAAAACCTAAGTATAAACCGTTTCGTGAAAAGACTTCAGACAACCAGAACCCTTGAAAAAGTAAGTGACTTCAGCTCGTTTTCTCTAGCTGAGGAGAGGAAACACTTATCTCGGAGGAAATGCTTTGTCTGTGTGAGTTTGTGGTGTTTAATGATAATCCCGCAGCAGTCGGCTCCGATGCCATTTGTTTCTTATTTCCTGCAATTTCCTACATTAGCCCTCGATTTCGGTCGACCAGAGCCAGCCCGATGCTCTGATGTCCGCCAATGACGAAAACAGGAACAAACATCTAACAGCTGACTGTCTTCCAACTCGACCTGCTGCCCACTGCCCCATGCTTTACACCCAATGAGCTAAATTGCCCACAGCTGTTTATCCGTCCAGCCCCCGGCTCCACCACACAGCCTGCCTGTTATTGTAGGCCAGTGCTTTTATACATCTATGCACATATGGGTGTTGAGTCTTAGCTATTAGCAGTGAAAAATGTACTCAATTATGCCAGATGATATTTCACTGCTTTTGAATTATTTACATTATAACAGGCCAGTGCCTACCTGTATAATGCCATCTGGCATACTTCAGATATTACAATAATTGGTAATGGGAGTTTAATCAGCAAGTACTCGCAAGTCTTGAATTTGATTATTTTTTTTTACTGGGTTTAGTCCCACGCCATGGGGCAGATATTTCCACTTGTGTCTTATGCGAGTGAACCCAAGGACACCTCCTTGTTACTGAACTCTGACAGCACAGAGAAAATCCTGCAGGAATCTTGGAGAAACACCCTGAGTGCGTCTTTCCAAATGTTTCATTACTGCATTTTTTAGCTGAGGTTTAATTCGGTGTTTGACAATCTAAATCCCTGAAGGCATATGGAGGTATCCTATTGTTAAATGCATTGATAAATGCAGGGGAGCAAGTGAGGGCTCGCATGTGTTGGCTTTGCTCTGTGTATCTTGCTCTGCACATACCGCTCGGCGTGCACATACAAACACGAGCGGCTGCGACGTGCTATGCTAGCAAAAATACTTTGCCTGAGATGGACTTGCCGGTTAAATTAAAAGCACATCAAGCCTTATTTGGCAATTTGACAATATGTTGTCACAGTCACTGGTAGAGTATAAAAGGGAGCACAGTCAGTTCATAACAGACTGTGATGAGTCATGACTTTGATAAACTTAAAGTGAGGGGGAGAAAAATGAGAGGAAGGTGGCACTGAGCAGAGAGAAGGGAGAAAAAAAGGAGCAAAAATAGGAAAAGAGAGTTTTTTTCAGAAGGGCGGACAGCTACAGAGGTTGTAATCGACTAATGAAAACCATACCACTGCCAGAGCCGTGGAGGCCCTGAGGCAGGAGGAAGGCATAGAGGGACAGGAGAAGCGAGAAGAGAGGTAATGTGAGGTAAAAAAGTCCGAGGCGCTGATATGGTTTTCATTCCAGCAGTCTTCACTGAGCCATTGAGGAGCTCTACCAGGCCAACACTTC
Organism: Sparus aurata; assembly: GCF_900880675.1. Taxonomy (NCBI): domain Eukaryota; kingdom Metazoa; phylum Chordata; class Actinopteri; order Spariformes; family Sparidae; genus Sparus; species Sparus aurata. The sequence goes on along the minus strand of NC_044194.1, from coordinate 7,220,687 downwards.
TGTCATACAGCTGGACAGGGACTCTCACTTCTCTGCTGTCTCCCCTCTTCTGTCACACCCTTCTCTTTCCATCGTTCCTCCACTCCTTTTTTCGCTAACGGCCCGAGGTTTTATTCCCTTGGCCATCAATGACACCTTTTAGCCTCCCGTTTCCTCGGCCAACGTTTCCAGCGCACACCAACTTTACGTCAAACATCCCTCGTCTATTCTATTGTTCTCGGTGGAATCTGCGTCTGGCACCCTCAGCTCATGACGTCGCGCACCTGGATTTCTGACCTCGCCGCCGCCCTCAATCCCATAAATCAATCAGTTCACCTGTAAAGATTTCAAGGGAGTACCTGGATAGTCCCGTCATAATGGGCACATGATTCTGATCGCTGACTGATGGAAAATCTGGCAATTTGTTTCCGCGGTGTTGTAATTGTGCCGCCATTGTCGTAATTATCGAACAGTGCTTGCCCTGCACGGAGTTTACACGCCTATGATGTTATTTTTTTTTTTAATGGATGCTCGAGGGCAGCTTCCGAAAAGGAAAGACGGACGTAAGAAGCCGTATTCTGACGTCCTCCTCTGCCTGAGAGACACGCACTTGCCTGCATTTGGACTTCACTTTTTCTTCATGTCCTCAGGATTGCAAGAGATAAAACTACAAGGTTTTACAGCCTCGCTACACACACACACACACACACACACACACACACACACACCTACACTTCCTATTTCTCTTGGAAGTTGAACATAGTAATCTAAGCTAATTATCTCAATCACTGACAGAAAGAATGTGATACACACACAAACACGCATCACGAGAGGAGGATATCAGTATTGACAGCAGCTTCATTTGTGCCGTTCATCACCGACCCACGCACTCAAGATCGGAGAGCAACGACTCGCCTGCCCAGTTCCGCTCAAACATTGTAATACTGTTGTCTCCTTAACTCAGACATGCTGATGGCACACCTGGCACAATCCGACATTACACTCGCAGGGGGAATGCCACACCTGGCAGCACTGAGTATGATTTTCCACCTTTTAAATGCGTGTGGTAGTTAGGCAGGCACAAGGAGGCAGACTGGCATGACTGAGCAGGTTCCGCTCACAGGGCAGAGAGGATAAAGTGGGTGTGGGGAGTGATGGGAGGGGAAGCGGAGTACCTGGTGGGAGGCGAGGTGAGCAGGGGTTGGGTCGGGGCCGCTCGGGTCGGGGGCTGGGTGTATCCACCGCGCAGGCAGCGCTGCTGAGGAATCTCAAACATTCCACAGTGACCTCTGTCTGCTCTACCTGAGCCCCACCCTTACGTCCGTCAGCGACACCCTGGAAGCTCTTACCTCTGAGCTGTCACCAGAGGGCTGCAGGCAAAGCAAGGGTAACCACAAGCAAGAGATAAAACAATCCGAAGATGTAGGAAGAAGAAAGAAGACTCTTTTGAGGCGTGGAGGCATTGTAAGTGTAAACAGTACTCAGGCGTGCAGGTAAGGGCAGGACAACACCACCGCTGCAGCTACTTCTCAGCCTTTCTAAATGCATCTTGATGTGTGCGTGCTTTTTACATTCTGCAGAGACGCTCCGACAACAAACTCACTATGCCTGTTTTCTGCCTCTCATCACTGTCGTAACATCTGATTGTCCGTTGCACATACAAATCTTTAACAAAAGGAACCCAGCGTTTTTTTAAATGTAACAAAAAAATGTGCAGACAGGCAGGCATATTGTGGCCAGATGAGTCCCTGAGTCTCTACGGTCCGTCTGTCTTCCACTAGGTGTCCACTGCTGACACAGCTGAACGTTTCATTGTTGCTCATAGATCTCTCTCCAGCCAAGAATCAGAGTGAAATCAAAGAGAGGGCAACACACACATGCTGAAACATACATGTGCAGTGACGTCCATACAATGTGTCTTTTGCCCCGCTCGCAGGGTGATTCATGCACACACACCAAACTGTGATCTCTCGGAAAGGCAAACCTGTCACACACCCTTCAAGGTCCGATCACTGACACGAGGGATGGTTTACGCGCAGAAATATGAATAGCAGCCTTCATTCAGGCTGATTCAAGGAAAAAACTCTCTGCTCAAACAGATCCACTGCGTGCAGCCGCCTGCTCAATGCCCTAATTCAACCCTAATCATGGTCGCACTCTCACCCACACGCATGTTTACATATAGACGCTGCTAATGTACATGCACACAAGTGCACGCATGCACTCACTCATGCACAGGGAAGGCTCACAAACTGGTAAGATATTCTCCTCTCACCTCACCTTTGTGGGCTGCACAGTGACTCCAAACTCCAATGTGTGAGGTGTGCGTCAGTCTCTCCTCTCCTTGATCTCTGTCTCCCTTTTTCTCTCACTCACTTCTCAACCTGTAGTCATCGCGTGGCTCTAGTTACGCTCTACTGCAGTGAACTAAGCTTCGGCAGAGGGAAAGCGGATGAGGGAGGGAGGGAGGTATAGAGGGACAACTGAGTCCTGCCCAGACTGATGAGAGAGAGGCTTCCAAAAACGCCCTCAGGAGAGAAAAGATTAGACACTTCGCTCCACTAAAAATTTTCAACTTTCACAACCGCCGCGCTGTTTCCACTGATTTCTGTTTTACCAGGCTCTCTTCTCTTCCATTCCCTCTTCCCAACAGCTTTTAAAGTTTTCCTGAAACCACTTTTGCTTTCTTGAGGTTCGGCCAATCAGTAAAAGCAGCCGCTCGCTCTGTTTTTTTAAATTCCTGCTTTCTGTCCCCTTTTCTGCTTCTTCCACTCGCAAAAAAAAAATTCTTCTCTAGTTCCCCCTCTCCCTGCTGCAGTATGTCACTGTTTATCCTCCCTCTCTCTCTTTCTCTCTCTCACTCACTCACTCACTCACTCACTCACTCACTCACACAGACACACACACACACACACTCAAGATACCCTCAGTGTGTCCCTTTCTATCCATACAGCTCTGCCTCACTCTAAGGCTCTGGTGTGCAGCTGTATGATGAGGGAGACACACCTGTTATTATTAAAGCGTGCCTGTGTGTGTGTGTGTGTGTGTGTGTGTGTGTGTGTGTTTGTGTGGTAGGGAGCTCACTGTATGGCAAAGGGAAGGAATCCTTTTGGAGTTTGCAGTCCATACTGTTTCAAGTGTAGTCCGGTTTCAGGAACAGTTAAACTGCAACTATAAATCTGTGGTCCACCGACGAAGGTATTTAATAGATGATTCGGAGAAACGCACAGGTTTGGCTCACGGACGCCTGACTGCTGCATGCGACATTGTGTAATGTGGCCTTTCCACGGTGCAACACACACGCACACACACACACACACACCTTTCACTTTAAGGGTTTTAATGGCGTTGACACTTTCTTTCCAGAATGTGAGGAATGCGCTGTGCCTGATTGGCCGGGCCAGTGTGTCCATTAAAGTGCAAACCCACTGGGAGTCTCCTAAAGGGGTCGTGACCTCGTTGAATGAAAGGAAGAGAGCGCAGAGAAAAAGAAGTGAAAGTTGGCTAAATTTGGAATTGATTGTTCAAGGCAATCTGTCAGAGCAAGAAGACAACGAGAGCCTGGAACTGACTTCAAGAGAATCTCCTCATTATCCGTCTCACTGCGTGTCGGCACTAGCAAACACTTTCTGGTGAAAAAAGACGACAAGGTCAAGAGGAGCAGAGTGTAGCTCTGGTCCAGCTCTTCAGTCATCTTGCAACCTGATCAAGAGATAAGCCAGAGCAGTGCTGACACCCCAACCATGACCTTGACACACAACAGCTTTCACAACAAATCCCAGCCCTACAGGAGTCATCACGATGATCCCCGTCATCATTTGGCCCCAGCTTCAACACCACACAAGGGATATCACAACAATGGCCATCACACACAACATCCTCAACATCCCTAACTTTGTTCACACGTCCTCCCCCTCTCCTGACTCAACTGATAACCGGTTTCTATTCCCTTGATTCATTTCTGACACTCTTCCCATCCCTCCCCTCCTTCCTGGGAGATTAGTACTCCTTGAGTAAAAGTGACGGAGATTATAACAGAAAAGCAGAGCAGAGTGTACAAGTGCAGCGTGTGATTCAACCCACGAATTATGAGAAAAATCCTGTTTACAGGCACGGGGGCCTTGACCTATGAGTCATGGTGTAGTCTTTGAGAATTGGCACCGCTTCCTACTCTGCCGGATCATCATCCCCCATTCCCCCCTCAGATTTCCCAATTCCCGCTTGTCCAGTTTAAAACATTTCCATCTCCGTCTCACCCATTCAGCAGAATATTTCAAAAGAGGGGTTCAGCTCTGTCATGGACCCTAATGTGCTAAGACCTAACAACTGTTCACATACTTATGCCAGTGTCCCAAATGTCTGTATGTTCAGTAATATGGCTGTGTCAGTCAGTCTTGGCGATATTTTGTGTCTACGCAGTCCTGTGCATGCAAACGTAAATTTGTGTACGTTCGGTATGTAAATCTACACCAGATCCCACTTGACTGTCATGGGATTCTCACACTGCTCTGGTGGTGAAAGTTCACATTCAGGATTAAGGCTGCAAGATATCAGGACAACTTTGGCAAATGAAAAAAGGCAGATGACTTCGCCCCTGGGACGTCTCCACTGACTGTATTAAATAAGGAAAGAGCCTCCGGGTCTGAAAAGTGAAGCCAATGGCAAGCAGGGGTCAAGAGTTTATGGTCTTAACCACTAGTTTCAAGTATGCTTCAAAACAGTGTAAATTATGGTCCAATTTAGAGTAAAATAGATGATAGAGCACGCTATGCTTTCAGGCACTACCATGTTGTGCCCTTGGGTTCTCAGTCCAATTTCAATCAGGATGTCCTCCCTCGCAGGGGCAGTTCTAGGGGGGGGCAACAGGGGCCATTGCCCCCGTAACTCCGAGTCTGGACCCCCCTGTGGCCCCCACAACAGGGAGTCTGCATCAATAATACAATGACAAATGTCTTGCAATGACTTTGTTTTGAAGGGAAAGGCAGAAATAAAGTGTCTCAGCAGTTTACTACCCAATCAAAATTGCTGAAATTGTAAACACTGTTTTGTCTGAATGAGGGATTTATCTTTTTTTTCTGGGTTGTATGTGCCCCCTAACAAAAAAGCCGGCCCCAACTTGGCCCCCCTATTAAAACTGGTCTAGAACCGCCACTGCTCCCTCGCTCCTCCCTCTTGCCAAATACGGTCACGGTCGAACTTCAGAGCGTTGGTCCACAAATCAAAAGGTGACATTACGGTGGATTTACACCCACAAGGCCCCAACAAACAAACTGGCCTGTCCAATTTTTCCTGGTGTCCGGTGACTCTTCAGATGCCGTTGATGATCCTTCTGTCCCATCACTCTTTTATGTCACGTGGTTTGTAAATAGGACAAAGTGTCTGCAGCCACTCTAGATCTTGTCGTGTGTGCGGCAGTATCACCTGGTTTAACAAGGATGGTGTAAGCAGAAGGGCCGCTGTGGTGAGGTAAGATGTGACAGTGTAGGTTATTTGGGCATCAAGTACTTCAGATATTTACTGGTACATACAGTGTTTTCATCAATGTTTACTTTGGACCCATCAAGCCTGCATCAGATCGACTGGTCCGAGACATTTCACTCTGAATCACAAATGTTAACCTCATTGAGGAAATCTCCAGGAAATCCCGAGGAAGTCATCAGAATTCAGCGTCTACAAACAAAGAGAAGCTGATTTCACCCGACATTACTCGTGTCGGCTCTATTGTGGTGCACGTGCTGATTCGTGTTACTCGTCCGCCGGTTTATTAGCCAGAATCTTCCTCCCTATCTCCTCTCTGTACGATCATAAAAGTTCAGTGCACTCCATGCAGCAGACAAATAAGACAGAATTGCACAAGATTTTGGCACTACCAAAGCAGTAAAGATAAATCCACTTTATTTTATCTCAAAAGTTTAAAAAACCCACTGGACTCCGGGTATTTACTCCTCCAGAGGCTTCAGGCTCAACCCATTGCTGTCTCCTCCAGCGATCCAGAGCTCGCCAGCTCCAGCAGCTGTCTGCAGGTCAATGCTAACAAACCTGGAAGACTCTCTCCACCGGGCCAGCTCTGGAAAGGAGAGTTGGGTGCAGAACCAGACCTTCTGGGGGAATAAACATCCAAAACTACATTATACTATGCTCTAATCCAGAGCTGTTTACACGCTAAGAAGAGGCTTTTTAACTTTTGAGATTGAAAGGGTGGTTTTATCCGATTATGAACCGCGACAAACAGACATTGCTGCTGGAGTTACAGTGTTGTCAGTGTTCAATGTTTAGTCTGACATACCTCTTGGCCAAGTCACACCTGGAATATGAGTTACCATGATCACATAATCTGACATAGAGACCATCAGGACCGACATGTGATGAGAACGACATTTCATTAAGTCTGGAGTGGGTCTGTCGATATGACCCCTGACTCGACTTGACAGATGATCTCTCAGCACATTATTATTTTAACTCCACCGGATGTGATCCCAGAGGACTTGAAGTGATCGTAACATGTTGCTGGAATGAGGACCATGATGAATGCCGTCCACAAACGCCCACTGGAAACTCTGCCTCCCTATTCCAGTTAGGAGCGGGGCTTACGAGCACCCACAGGGGGCATGACAAGAAGTATTCGGCATGACGGTGGTGATTGGAAAATGAGGAAAATAGTGGGTTTTTATTTCATGGAGTTGCGGTCTGGAAACATTCACAACAACTAGAATCATTTAGTCATCACAAGTTAAGGTTTGCAGTGTAATGGCACAGGGCAGAAATACATTCCTGTAAAGGCGATGAAGTGAAATCACTGGAAAATGAATCATCCTGGCTTGAGTGATCGAAAGACTTAGTTTTTATAATAAAACAACATTTTTTTTCACCTCTTTACCGAAGGACGTAGTCACATTTGATTCTTCAGTTTATTCTTTCCTGAATGTCGTCTCCCCAGTCCCTCAAAACTGGCATAATATCCAGATCTTCTACATCTGACGCTGTCTAGGGCACCTACTTCTTTCCCAGTGTTATACAGATGAACACCTGCTCTGTCAGGCTAAATAACACACACAGCCCTGGCAGGTGCTTCTATGGATGAAAATCTGAAGGGTATATAATGACTCTGACCTTATCATGTGCCCCAAACTCACAGCGAGCCATACAAACCCATCAGTCTATACAAATGCATCCCTGTCAGATTAGATTATCCTCAAAAAACCGTGCATAGCCGGGCCGAAGGGGTCGCTTAAAGTTGGGAACAAGAAAAAAAAAAGGTCACAGAATGATGGGTTATTAAACATCCTCCCTGATGAAGTGTCTATAGGCAAGTTGCCCTCCAGCTATTGAAAATGCATGTGCGTTACATGGGTGATTTCAACAGATAATGATTGGAATCCAAGCCCAGCGGTCATAAATTCTTCGCTGGGTGACTTAACTGAAAGGCGAATAGAAGGCGAAGGCGTGTTCACGTGATAGAGCGGGAGAGAGAAAAAGAGAGAGATCGGAGCCAGAGCAACGAGGAGTTCTCCTATGGGCCTTTGTCTGCAGCAACACCTGCTCCTACTAACATTCGCCGCAGGAGACAGGCGAGTTGATGCAGGCAGTGGCTTGAGAGCCGCGCATGATCACACTACAGCAGTCCCCGCAAGAATCCGCGTACAGGTTTTCACCTCAAGCGCGGTGCCTATGGTTCAGCCATGACTTCACCTGACTGACACTTTATAAACAGCGTCTTCAATATCCGCCGTTGTCGACTAATGAGCGACCTTAAAAAGAAGTGCAGAATAAAGAGAAACACTGTAGGTACGAACAGGTTTTCCACTGCCCAACAGTCGCATTCCCTGAGGCTTTGTTCTTCTGGAAAGATTTACAGTGCATCTCGTACGGTATATCTAATCATCAAAGAGATTGAGACCCGGCCATCGTGGATCTTCAGCAACACACACACATGCTCACTTTATTTATGACGGACATAGAAAAATGTTATAAAAAAAAAAAGAGACAGCCTGCGGAGAAGTATATTAGCCATGGTCGACATGTAATCAGAGGCATCTGCTATACATTTTCTGATTCTGGATGTGATTCACACGAGTGCTGCAGCAACTTTTGGGTAGAGTTAAAGGAACGATCAAAGAGATCATCCCCGGTCAGGATGAAGTGGAGGATACGCGGGGTACAAGGGGGGCTGTCTTCTCCGTGGGGAATCTGCAGTCTGCTGCAACATCTGTATCACTCCACTTTCAGAACGTGGGTGTAGTCGTGAGTAAGATAGAAATGTGACCACAGGTGAACTGAAGGGAGTAAAAGGGTGGAATGAAGAGGCGGGGAATTGTGGTAAGCAAGAGCCAAGCAAGGGAGCTCCTTTGGCCCACCCACCCTAGATTTTAACACCACATCAGAGAACAACTTTTACTTATGTAGGCTTATGACAGGAATGATGACTCACACAATAGGGGAACAAATTCCAGATCTCTTGGCTAAGAGAGTACGTTTCTCAGCATTTCAGACCGAGTCATAAAGCTTGTTTCTCCGTAAAAACAGCTACGATGAGTGTCTGAGTTTAGTCTGTCCACGAGTCATTACAATTATTGTGTATTGTCCGTATGAGCGTAGCCATTCAACGCAGCTGTGAACATCAACTTTTATAAACAGAAGCGACAGAATGATTTATTTAGTTTCTCTGGTCTTGGTGAGTAATATATAATTACATCCAGTGTTTAACTATTGTTTGACCTTCATCGATAGGACAGCTCAGAAATGACGGGAAACACTGATTCGGGGGGGTTGAAATGCAGCAAACGTCTGCTCTACCAACTGAGCCAATGGGCGCCCCACATCCAGTGTTTTTACTACTTTTACTATCCGGCGGTTACAGGACAAAATTGTGCTGTCCATTGCATCATTATTTTCTACGCCGTGTTAAAGTGTCTGACAAGCCCTCTTATGGATCTACAACTCCAACCAGCACTCAAGTTGCACCAGTTGCAGTCCAACCCACTCTCATTTCATAAACACACTGCTTTGCCCTGTAATAACACAGCAAAGTAGGGCACAACCTGCAAAAACAAAAAAAACACTAGTACAGCTACAGCATGGTTTAAAATATTTTTGGTTGCATAAATTCCCTAAAAAACATTTATGCAACCAAACCATGTAACTTCACGTCCACAGAGTAGGTCCAAAACAAAGACTGTGAGCACAACAAGTCTTGCAGTAGCCTGGCGTGGTTTCCTAAGGCACCTATAGCTGGTACCTGGACCACTTGCTGCCCCTTTTTATCCGCCCCCACTGCTGCGTTGTGGGGGTGTGTCGGGCAGGATGGGGATGAGACAGGATAGGATGAAGAGGACATGCAACCTAAATATGGCTCCTGCAGCCGAGGCCACAGGGAGACAGAGATGGGGACCACAGACCTCGGTAGCGTACAATTATCCAAAACAAGAGAGTCAAGCCAACCTCCTGTCACTGAGACTCACAACAAGAGCAGCACACAGTAAAGCCAACACTGTATTTTACTGTCCTTTACCCCCTGGACCACATGCACACAGTATATGCGTGAGCAAATATGCACACATGAGATCATACGTATAAGATATGCACACACACATAAAAAGACACGGATCTATCTACACACACACGATAATTTAATGCATGACTGAGTTTTTCGCGGAGCCACGTGCACTGACTGGCTCCATATAAAACACCTAGCTGTCTGTAAACCACTTGGCAGGTATTTTATCTAAACATCTGTCAACAAGCCAGATGCATCTCACAAATGCATTATCTTTAAGGCCCACCTAAGGCAACTACCCAAATCCTAATAACACCCTAGTTAAACTTCTGAGCATGCACTTGATGCACTTCTCTCAGTGTAGCATATGGCAGAGATATAAGGGGCTCTTCTGCCTTTGGAGTGAATTACTGGGAGTCAAAATGTGAAAGGCTGTCTGGAGCTGGCAGCCGCTGGCATTCCTTAGGACTGGGGGGGCCTACAGAGGGAGACAATACCTGGATCTGCAGTGCACAAGGATGGGAGGCTGCAGCTCCACCTGAGGAGGCCACACAAGTGCCACTGTGTGTCCCTGCGGTGACGTATTGTTTGCACAGAGGCGATGAATTTGATCAATAGTGTTCCACTCTCCCATCAGAGCTGGAGGAGGTCCAGCTGGATGCATCCAGGCTGTACAAGCTTGAGGACGCTCACCCTTTCGAGGAGGCCCAGGGGAGAGAGATCAAAGGCCCGCCGGCATGCTCTGGTGTGTATGCCGGCTGGACCCATGAACATGTTACAGATGAGCAGAGGCGCCAGAGAACCATCTGGGGTTATATAATGGTGCTAAGTTCAAGGCACCGTACTGTGGACATTGAAAGCACAACAGAGAATACAGGAAAAGACCGAATGTTGACTCATTTGTGTGAAGCACCTGCCTTCGGGGTTTTTATGGGACTTGTTTGAGTGTTGGCAACAATTACTAAAGTAGCACCGAGTGTGTAACCGATAATGAAATAAGTATGTATTACAGTAGACTTGAGAATGATTTTGTTGAATAAAATAAAGCTTTGGCCTCAAAAAGTGTCAGTCTGTCGCTCCAACACATTTTCCTACATTGAAACATCTCAACTCACGGATGGATTTCAATGATACTTTGTTCAGACATTCATGTCCCCCAGAAGATGAATCCTACAGACACTGGTGATGTTTTAACTTTTCCTCTGTCAGAACTATGAGACTAAGATTGGACACATTGTCATAAAATTTGGTGTCAACATTTGTTGCTGCATCCTAATGACTTTGGTAATCCCCTGACCTGACAGACACCGACAAGTGGAAGTCATGAATCATTTTGCAGATTCAAATAATGCCGTACAATTTCGATTCAGTTCAAAGATTTATAGTCACAGACGACATTTTTCATTCACTCTTTTTCTCCCAAGTTGCCGCTCCAGCGTTCAAAGGCACTTTGGTTGGTACATCAGTAATCAAACGCATCACCATTCATAGCAAGAATCAAAATTGGTAAAGGTTCCTGATTGGTCAGTAGAACTACTGATAATCGCCTGGACAAATAGTGCGCATTACGTTTAACGTTGCGTAACGTTACGTAAACGTTACACTCGCTGCTCTGTAGTCTTGGCTGACAGGGCAAAAAAGTTCAGAAGTGTCCGCTCGCTTGGCTAAATTTAATAAAAAAGCAATTCAATGCAATATATGTAAAATGGTAGTAACACCAGTAACCTTGTTTTAGCAAAGCTAACGTTACGTCCTCAGTGTAGCCTCCCAGCTCTGACGGTGAGGCCAAACTAAAAATGAGACTGACTGACCTCGTCAAGTCAAGGTAACATAAAAATAGGTCTGTAGCCATTAACCCTGGAAACAGCGTTGGTTTTAAGCCTTTTCTAATGTCCCTTTCTAATTAAACCCATAGACAACGTTAGTCAGCAGCCACAGCCTTGTCAGCGGACAGCAGAAGTCAGACACTCAGGTCCAACTATGGATGAGGTGAAATGACACAGGAGAAGCAGCAGGATGTCACAGGGCTGGTGCCAAGTTTACTGTGAAAGATTTACAACCCTTCACTACAGTGGACTCCAGTTGGTTTCGCTAATTGCTAGGTAGCCTGAGTTTGAACTCAGCGTGAGCTGTCCTGACAACCAAACTAATTTTGCATTTGTTAACGCTGTTATCATTTTCAACTGTATCTAGATGACCACAGCTTTTATAACCAAACAACTGCTGAACTCATTTTTGTTGAATTCAGTAAGTATTGATATAAAAGTATCATTATCAATAAGCAGCATCAGTGGTTATAAAACTAACAAAACCTGTCTCTAGAGCTGATTAAGCCAATCTTCAGTCTGTAACTGCTCTGTCTGTTATGTTGGGGTCAGTTCAAAACTTGCGTATATAATCACCGCTCATAAGGATGACAGCACGTCGCCCTATTCATTATCAGATTATGATTGTTTTTGTGGCTTTTGTGGCTTGTGCTCAACATTCACTTCTTTCTTTTGCTCATCAATTTTTCGTCTTCGTTGTGTCCTTCTATTTTCTTGTGGTTTGAATAAAGTAGTGTCATCACAGCGCTTGAGGGGGAAATTGTGAAGAAGGCTGAGAGAGAGACATGACATGTGGACGCTTTGTTTGACAGATCGTGGGCCTCGGCTGCAACACATTACTCTTTCATTTATACAGCGTTGGAGGTGAGGACAGTGGAATGAGCCAAAGTGAATGACTGTGGTTCTTAGCATGTGTGTGTGTGTGTGTGCACTGTATCGGTGTGTGTCCACACGTATGTCTCTGAATATGTGCAGAAAATGGTGATGATCTCACTTCTCCCTGGAAGCAATATGGAGCAGCTGGGAGTCAAAATCTGTATGAAAGTGGGATACCTGAACAAGACCTAGCTTGGGATTGATACCATTGATATTCGGTCACTTTAGGAGTTGAGTGACAGCAAAAAAAAAAAGGGAAAAAAAAGGGGGGAGTCTAACAAAAAGTGTTCATGGTAACTGAATGTATACAGTATGTGGTTACAGGTAAATGGAAGCAACAATTCTAATAAAGGCTCATTTTAAGCTGTAGTTTCCCCGATGAGGTGAATCCACAGTACCTCTTGAGAGCGGAGTGTCTCTGAGCTAAGCAAAGCAGACGGGCTGGGTGTCCACAGGATGGGATGCCGCTGGGTCACCCCTCCACAAACACAGAGCTTCGATAAACAACGGACACAGACAGCTACCAACGTTACTTTGCTTTCAGAGGGCAGCATAATTTGTTTTGAGAGAAGATGGGCGAGAGAAATCTCGCCTGGGAAGGTGGCACACAGCAGGCAGCACACCGGGCCAAGAGCTGGGTCTTGGTCCAGTTGAGTTATTGTCAGTTTATGTTAAACACTGTAAAATCTGGCTTGGCAGGAATCCACTCCACTTCCCACTTATCATCACAATCAGTGCATTTACAGGAGGAACCTAATACCAGGGAGAGGCTGTTTCTCTGCAGAGCAAGTGTGATTGACAGTAGACCTGAGGGGAAGAGCGGGGGCAGGTTGTTCATGGATGGCGTTGTTCTCTCAGACTGATAAATAAAAGTATAAAATGCTGAAATGGGTTGCAGCATATCCTTGGGTGGATGTTGATATACCTGGCCTGCCAAAGTAAAGTCTTCGTGTGGGAGAGAATGTGTACTAAGAGTGAGAGTAAATGTACTACTGTGGGTTTTACAGTTATTGTCTTCCAGGGGATCACACTGACTTTCAGTGACTCACCATGAGGGCTTTAGAAAGCATGGGCGACATGACAGTCATTCCGATATCTAAACAAAATGGCACCAAGTCAATAACATATGACTCGGTGGGTAGTCATTATTCCCCCATCAAACGTTACAGACTTTGAATCCGGGGCTACTTGAAGCTCACTAGAACGCGGCTCTCATTGTTGTATTACTCACTGTGGTCATCTTGCAGTTCATAAAATCAAAGCTGCAGAAAAGCTGTAATTTTGGAGACGTATAATTTACCTGTTTAGGTTTATAGCTAAAGCTTAACCCTTGGTGTTAAACTATGCATGAGTTAACCTCCCGCTTGGAGTAATGCAGGGGAAGGATTTCGAAAATTGTTGGGTTTTTTTTGGCGAGGGTGAAGGCGAGGGTGAGCCGGAGGGGTCATCTCTGGGATACACACTCCTCAATTAACCTACGAAGGTGTTTAAAACATGGGCTTGCCATCCTTTTAAAACATACATGGCCTGCGAAGCGAAGGGAAACCCAACCAAAGAGCTGGATTTACGCTCACATATGGCAGAATAATAAGCTCATAAAGCTCTATTTCAGGGATGTATAGAAAAACACTGGCTTTGTGTCAATAAAGTGGAAATAACTCAAATTCTTGCATTCAGTCAGCTTGAAAAGAAGTCACCCGTGACATCCTTAATCTTATTTATGTGTTTTTTTCTACATTTTTGCAGGATCCCAGGCAGGAAGCAAGAATGCTCTTGTCTGTTTTGTACCTGAGCGGGACCTGAAGAAGACCCTGGTGGGACGGATGGGATGCCTGGCTCTGTTGGAACCTGCTACTGTCAGCAGATTGTCAGATCCTTAAAGATGCATGGCAAACCACTATCAGCAAAGGGAACACAGGATATTTATATAACAGATGCTTTTAAAGACATCTACACTTTTATCTGACACGTTCCACTGGAGACCGCAGAGATGTGGCAACATTCATGCTTTGACAATACTGAATTTCAAGTGAATCAAAGTGTTAAAGCAAAAGTTATTATTTCAAGGTTTCCAACATAATTTCCACAAACTCGATTAGCCCGTTGACATCTTGAAGATTGGGGGATATCGAAATACAATCCCTGATGTGTTTGATGGTGAATTAGATACGATGTGTTCATGTCTGTGAAATTGGAAGTGTAACTGATAGATTAGTCACAAATTCTTATGTGCTCCACCGAGTGAGCTGAGTCAGAGATCCACGCCCTTCCTACACCAATAAACCACTTGTCTGTCACCAGCAAACATTAGACCAACGTGTCAGCCTGCATGTCCAGTCATGAAACTGGGTCCTACCCCCTCAGGTTTGCACTCCTCCTGACCCACCCCCCCTTACAATCACTCTCGCCTGTCAATCACCCAGCATGCACTCAAGGAGCACACAGGACGAACAAACACAGTATCAAAAGTGGCTCACACCGATTCCTCTGCGAGGTGTTCTCCACCCACTCTCACTGACAGGTTAAACAGACTCCACAAAAAAAAAAGAGGGCGTCCTCTGGGTGGTAAACATTACACACTTTAGAGATGAGATGCTGGACTGACAGATGTTTAGACTGCAGGTACAGGGGCAAGAAATTAGGACAGGTAAGGGTTAAAGTGTAAAGTGCCAGAAAAAGTCTTTCAAAGGCCTGATAATAGGAACACGTAGAGAAAAGATCCAAACGTGCCTTAAACAAACACAAACGAATATATTGGTGAACCTGTTGCATATGTATCAGTGTTTCTTGGTTTTAATGGCTGCAGTGCACACAAATTAGATGTCATTTTCTGTAAAAAAAAAAAAAAAACAGTCCTCGCATTCATGAAGTGCTTTTGAGGCTTTACAGAGTAGCAGCGAGGCTCCGGGGACGGCAGTCTCAGTCGATTGGTCCACCGTCAACAACAAAACACTTTGAAGACGGGTTGACGTGTACCATCATGCTTGGTCCACAGAGGATCAATTCTACAGTCTTTCTTTACTCCTAACCATCACAGGTTTGAGTCAGATATCTCAACGAGTAGCCCTGAAGTTTGGGACAGACATCTGTGCTTCACATATGAGAAAGATATAACTTTGCTGGTAAACCAACCTATATATCAGTTGACACCAATCACAGATATAGAGATAAATAGAGTTTGCATAAATGTTTTCTGATATGAGCTGATGTAAAAACTTGCTTGTTTGTAGCCTAGTATGCAATTATTACATTTCTACTGAAGTTTATGGTTTCAGTGAGGTGATGTCATTTCTGACATTAAAGTTTATTGTTTAACTATAAAATGTCCGGTCTCCATTACATCATATATTGAGCACATGTTTTCGAAAAACCACATCTGAAGGATCTTTGCAAAAGTGACCGAATAGCCACAAAAGAAATGAGCCTCGGCTGCACTTTGAGTTTAGCGCTAACTCAAGAAATGTTAGCATGCTAATATGCTGAACCCATTTGGTAAACATTGTATACTAGCTAACTGCTGCTAGCTAACGTAGACTCTTACTCTACTTGTTTTCTCACAAATACAAGGCAACCTTGTTAAGGTTAGGAAAGTCAAGTATGGTGAAGGAGAAAGTTCAGGGTCAGCACTGACTTAACTTAGTTTAACTTAGTGAAACTCTCGGCAAAATGCAACCTCAGCTTTTTTTGTGAATGTATATGAGTCAAACCTTCGTGTAAAAGCATCATTTCGATGAAAGAGGCACTTTTAAGATTTACTATATTTTCGTTTTCAGGTCAAACTCATTTTCAATGGGAGTGCTGCGGGCACTTTTGCGATAGCATCAAAATCTCTATTTTTAAAACACTTAGAAGGCTCGACACAACATGAAACTTCGCTCGTAGTATCACCAGGGTCTCTACACATGAACACGAGCATTAAGAACATTGTTTGTGTACACAGAGTTTACTGAAAAGAAAGTTTTTGAACAGCTCACCTTAGCAGTAGCTTGTTCCGCTAGCCGCTGTCATGGCAGCCGAGAAGTATCGATCTCAGAAGGCGACTTAACTTTGAGGAGAGTTAAGGTGGAACGCTACAGTCTTCCGGCAGCAACTATCCAGGTGATATCTCACGTGACTTTTCCAGCATTTTACTTTAGTATTGTTTCTTAAATGAGGCTCCTTTTTCAACTTCAAGGTCAATATTTTTTTTCGCTAACGACAAAACAACAAATTATCCGTGCATTTATATGGAACTAAGCTTTAGGAGCGTTCCACCTTAAAGGAGAACTTCGGTCGATTTAAACATGCAGCTTCATTGCTCAAGCTACCCTTGACTTGCCAGTACCGAAGACGCGAAAACATTTGGTCAAACCATTACAGAGCTCCGTGAACGGAGACTTAGCATTGAACGCTAACAGCATGGGGTCAGAACTTTACACTGTGTTTTAAGCGTCTAAACATGCTCCACATCTCACACCAAAAGTTATGCAACATCAGCAGACACCTTATCACACAGCACTGTAGCGTGTATGACTCAAAATGAATAAAAAGTAGTTAAAACAGTGTGTTTGTGCAAGCAGCTACTTACCTGTTTGTTGACATCCGCGTCTTCCGGTAGCTAGACCAAACTAGTATATCCATCGAGTGTGCACTTAACAGGCTTAACAGGCTATTGTAAGGCTCATGGCTCATGACAGGCTGTAACATGGACATGTACATTATGAACATAAACACGAAAATGCTGGAATACGTTTCTGTCTCCGCCAGTGAGGGTGTAAGCGCACGCTCGACGGATTGACTAGTTTGGTCTAGCTACCGGAAGACGCGGATGTCAACAAACAGGTATGTAGCTGCTTGCACAAACACACTGTTTTAACTACTTTTTTATTCATTTTGAGTCATACACGCTACAGTGCTGTGTGATAAGGTGTCTGCTGATGTTGCATAACTTTTGGTGTGAGATGTGGAGCATGTGAAGACGCTTAAAACACAGTGTAAAGTTCTGACCCCATGCTGTTAGCGTTCAGTGCTAAGTCTCCGTTCACGGAGCTCTGTAATGGTTGGACCAAATCTGTTCGCGTCTTCGGTACTGGCAAGTCAAGGGTAGCTTGAGCAATGAAGCTGCATGTTTAAATCGACCGAAGTTCTCCTTTAACTGTCCTCCATGTTATGTCACATTCAGAGACTGACATCTCTCAACTGGCAGGACGGCGGCGAGCGGAACAAGCAACTGCTAATGTGAGTTGTTAAAAAACTTTCTTTCCAATAAACTGTGTACACAAACAATGTTCTCAATGCTCATGTTCATGTGTAGAGACCCTGGTGATACTACGAGCAAAGTCTCATGTTGTGTCGAGCCTTCTTACTGTTTTAAAAATAGTGATTTTGATGCTATCGTAAAAGTGCCTGTAACACTCCCATTGAAAATGAGTTTGACCCAAAAACAAAAATATGGTAAATCTTAAAAGTGCCTCTTTCTTCGTAATTATGCGTAGACACAAAGGTTTTACTCATATACATTCACAAAAAAAGCCTAGGTTGCGTTTTGGCGAGAGTTTTGCTTTAAGGCACAGGACAGCATGTGGAAACATATCCATCGCCAGGCCATTAACTCAAGCCTTAACTTTACTTTACTTTATCTATTGTAAATCAGTGAAATATGAATGTAGTTACTAGGAAAAACAGCTGTGTTATCTACCTCTCCCTTTACAGTTTCAGCCTAATCTGAGTTTGAGCGCGGCAGATAAATTAAATGACGTATAAATCATAACCGTGAGCAAACATCGACACTTACAAAGAACAACTTGTACTTAAGAGAACAGCTATAATGACTCATTCACACCTGCACATATACAATAATATAACTGTAATCACACCCCTTAACTGATTTATGCTCAAATCATTCATAGAAATCGACTAATCCCACCATGAACTTCTACACCCACACATTATCAGCTGACCTGAAGTTGCCATCGCTGAAATGAATGATTTCATGGCTATTCATTCTTTCCATCCTTCCTCCCTTTTCTTCCTGTTTTTCTACTAAACACATTCTTCCATAGGCCCCAGTCACTCACCATTTCCTCCCTGAATCACTCAGCCCCAAATCACACACTGTCTTACGCTTCTCCTTCGGGACTACTCAAAAGCTTACATGTTCATCCTATCTCAGGACTTGTGGTCCCATTCCTTGAATCTTACTTATTCTTCCCAGCGAGCCTCTTCATCACCGACATACCCGTCAAACAGACCCTTTCCTCCGGTGATGTATGCCCCATGTAGAGGCCTTGTTTTCTTGAGTTTGATCTCCCCCTTCTTTGAAGTGTGTATGTTTCCAGGTTTTGGGCAGCGATGGCCTCTAGCTAATGTGGAGATACAGCAGTTTGGTCCGAATACTTTCCAGAGGAGGCCATATTTCTCATCATTTGTCTCCAGTATAGCTCTTTTATCTTTGCTGCACGAGGCAATCCTTCCAACATGCATCGCGCCGTGTGCACATGTGCATACATGCGAGCGTGCACATGCATGTGTCGGAGCGTTAGCATTTTAACGCACAGGATGCAAGTTCCGCCGCAAGGTTGCCCATCAAGGAAAATAACGAAACAAAGATGATGTTTGGTGACATCACAAGGTAGCGTCAAGTTGTGTTCGTGTTCGGTTCGGTCACATTTGCAGGCTTCCTTTCTCACTGACACATCACACAGTGTTTCCTTGGAGGTCATGGCAACAAGCGACATGAAGCTAAACGAAACGCACCACTACCTTGAACAAAATAACAGATATGCGCAGTGCACAACTCAACAGAATATATCACAAACGTCTCGTTGTTTTTAGACATTTTAATGCGGAAATGTTTTACACATTAAATATATAATATGAGGGTCCAAACGTTGTTTTTTTTTGGAGTGCACGGTGCATTTTAATATCAGATTTATCTTGATTTAACCTCTGTCAGCGCAGCAGCCTTGACCATGAGGGAGGCTGAGATACTCAATCATTCACACCAAGAGACCACGCAGCAAGAGAAGGAGCGAGGAGACTCTTAATCTGTAGTTCTGGTCCACAGTTTATGTCCCGTCCCGTGGCAGCCCACCTGAAACGCATCCATTACATCTCCGCTCTCCGCCAGTTCGCTAAATCCCACCGATAATTCCATTATATTGTGTTTTATTAGCTATAAATCACACTGTGCCGTCTCACCGTTCGACATTATTTATGTTTATGACTGTTTCACCACACAAATATGAGCAAACAGGAAAAAAAAAAACAACAATCAGGTAAGGGAGTCAGTTTTCTGTAAAAAAAAAAAAAAAATGGAAAGGATTAGATAAAAATATGAAGAAAGACTTGACTGAGAGCAATTACCCCTAATGGTAATGAGGTCATGGGAAAATATCTGGACCCAAACGGTGTGTGCGCAGAGAAGCTGTCACAGATTAAGAACCTCGGAGGGCGAATAATTTGCTGTTAAGAGATCCAGCAGAAACCTCCTCCTACAACAAAAATTAGCATCCAAAAAAAAAAAAAAAAAGCTTGACATTCTAACTTGGCTGTGCATGAAGCAGTTAAAAACTAACAGCCGGGTTTTACAGCGGAGACCTAATGGCCTGGGCGAAATAATAAATCTGATGGATTTGGTGAGCGGGGAGAAGGATCTCACATCAGGGAGAGAGAGCGCGGCTGAGCCTCGGGGAGAGCTGAGGAGCCATGCAGGCTTAAAAGTGTCCTCACTGCCTCTGACGTTCTTTAACCTCTTTTTGTGGCTTCGAAACCTCATGTCTTTGGCCTCCAGTCACTCTCTATTTATGCAAGAAAATAAAGAAGAGAACGCTGCCCCTCCTAAATCTGTAAACTGCAATTAAGCTAAATTCCAAGTTTATTTCCAAAATGCCGTCCTTGCTCCAGACCATGTGAGAGACTCGAGTCTAAAATTATCACACTTTTGGTCTGTAGGCCAAGACGGAGCCAACGCCGGGACTGTCTTCTCACAGGCCACAGGATCACAAAGATTCTGTGGAGGGGCTGAAACTATTGTAATAATGATTTGGACTGCCGCGATTTAGAAATGTATAGTTTGAAGCTCCTTTTAAACGGGATGTGCTGCAGTAGAAATGACAAAGAATGCATGATCAAATGTGACAAAGTGACGCTCGATGCTGCTGCTGCTGCTGCTGCTCTTAGGATGACAGAAGGATCAAGAAGACGGAAGGGAAATGCAGAGGCACTGTAATGACGTCTCAATGATGAAATGAGTTATGTTTATTGTCTTATGTTCACTCAGCCCCCAGAAAGCCAAAAAGCCTCGTGCAGTGAGACAGTTTAACTATACTCATCCTTTTAGGTTTGCCCCTCTAACCAAAGGTCTGACATCTGGAGGCAAACAAAAAGAAAAGCCCACGCGCCTGAGCACATCTGTCTCTCTCTCTCTCTCTCTCTCTCTCTCTCTCTCTCTCTCTCCGTCTCTCTCTCTCCGTCTCTCTCTCTCTCTCTCTCTCTCCCTAACCGTCTGTCTCTCCCTCATGTGTTTACACGTCGGTAGAGTAAGTGACAGGGCTGTAATCGGAAGTCTACTACCGTGTCATTTGGAAGACTGTTGTCTTTTCCTGGGAGCGTGGTGGTCAGCAGAGAAAAACAAGATTTACATCTCGCAGGGAGGGGCAAAGTGTCAACCATGCATTATCCCCTATTGGCTGTGGTCAGGGACGGGCGTTAACGTGTGGGAGAGGTAGACAAAAAGATGCAATTTCTTTAACTCGTGGAAGACGTCTTTGTGTCAAGCACCGGGGAATTTTTTACAACTGGAAAATACGTGCAATGCATAAAAAAAAAAGCACATGCCAAGCCTTTCTATAGAAGGGCCCGTCTGTCGGACCGTTTCTTTGTGTAAACTCAGACAGGATAAACCAGGTGTTTGCTGCTCTTACCGTCGGTTGCATCATGTGTCAGTCGGCGCTGGTGCGAAAGCAAATGCCACCTACAAACAAGAGAGAGAGAGAGAGCAGATTCTTGTAAATACACTTCATAAATTGTCAATCTGTGGTCTTGGAAAATTGGGGCATTTCTGAGGTAATTTTGTGAAGTCGGTATTTTTGTTTTCTTTGCGATTGCCTTTGATATCGGAGCAGTTTCCCCCCGCTTTGAATTGGAAATAAAACCAATAACAAGCGGCACAACTTCCTCCGCCGCGTCTTTTATTACATTTTATTTATTTCTGCGCAATGTTTATTGTTTATTCAATCTAAAACTATGAGAGGTTCACCACCACAGGCCCTTCTTTCACCACCTGGAAAGGATTAAACAGAGAAGCTTGGAATGAACTATATTTCTCAAGTGTGTTCGCGCCAACCTGGCAACCTGGCGAGGGGACGGGGGACTTAGAGAAGAGACACAGGCTGAGATCAACAGGAAACAATAACACCAAATTCAGCCAAATATTTTAATGTGTTCCAAGCAATCTACCGCAAATTAGGTCTGTTTCCTTCATATCTGTTGACATAAATGAATCGGCATCTCCGAAAAACTGAGAAAACACCCATAATTATAGCAGAAAGCCTCTCAGCATTGATTAGTCATGGACTAATTGGGATTTTGATGTTGTGGCAGATGGTTTTAGTCACATTTCACCATGGCTGGAGGCTTTGTAATCTTCACATTAATGCACAACAGCGCCCTTATAAACACCACGATCAGTGCTATAAAGTATACTGTGGATATCTGAGATAATGTGAGAAATATCCACCGCTGTGTATTCAGGCAACCACCGTCGCAATGACATTTCAACGCAAGAGTCGCATAAATTGTTCAGCGTGCGGGAAAAACCGAAACTCCATTCATGTCTCTTTTGCAGACGATATTCATTTGCGTAAACATTTTGGATGGGAAAAAAAAAGAAGAGCAGCATTTGACTGAAGGGCAGAAAGAGCGCAGTGCCCCAGCCGGCAGCTCCATGCCCTGCTTTCAGATGAACCCGGCCAGACAGACACGCTTAATCTTACACAGGTTCAAAGCTCTGCCGAAGCACATGTGGCCTCATCCTGAACAGAGTTAG
Organism: Sparus aurata; assembly: GCF_900880675.1. Taxonomy (NCBI): domain Eukaryota; kingdom Metazoa; phylum Chordata; class Actinopteri; order Spariformes; family Sparidae; genus Sparus; species Sparus aurata. The sequence goes on along the minus strand of NC_044194.1, from coordinate 7,198,486 downwards.
ACAGAATAAAAGAGAAAGACCCCGAAGAACAAAAGGAGTTCGCAGAGACGCGACTGTGAGTAATGTATCGCTGAGTGTTGTGTCGGTGGGAACTTGCAAGGCTGCTTATTTTTTTTCACCAGTCACGTGTGCATGTCTGTGTGTATCTGCCGTGGTAATACGCTTCACGTTTCATTGGTGGGCGTAGGCGAGCTCAGCATCCCTGCAGAGAACAACAGACTCTCTTTTTGGTCAGTGATTGCTGACTAACTTTGGGAATCTTTCCACGTTCATTCCCATTACTCACACGGCTGCATCACCCCCCATGGGACTCACCAAAGGGTTGGACATCCACCAACGCGGGGCGCTTACCAAAACCAAATGGTCAACGAGGAGGCATTCACACAGCTTTCGAAACTTAGAGCCAGACGTGAACCAACTAGACTCACTGCCACTGACTCCTCGCAAAGTAGTCCCGGGGTACGAGTCCATCCCGATCCATCCGTTTAATGCACCATGTGGGCCTGAGCAAGACGTGAAAGTGCAACTGCAGACCTTTATGATGAGCCCTGCTGCAAAAGCATTCACACACTGGTATCCCCACGAAGTCAAAACCGCCGTTGAAGCGTTTGTTTCACAGATGTCTTGCTCCATATCTCACCTGTATGCCATTATCAGGCCCAACAGTGGCAAAAAGTCATTTTGAAGGTGTTCTGAGGGTATTTTAGAGGTTGTAACTTCCTGGAAACACGTTAAAAATGTTGATGACTCATCCTGCACTCGAGGGCACATTTTTGCTTCTTTATTTTATGATGCTGCCATGGATGTATAAGAAGAAGAATAAGAAGAAACTTGTTCAAAAACCCACTTTTATAACTTTGTTCAGTGATTTGGTTGAAACTGGGTCATGTTTTATGGAGAGAGTATTTGCTGGTTTTCCCTCTGCGGCCCTCAGGCTGCTCAGCCTTGAACAACTTTGGATGGATACTTCTACTTGTTGTTAATGTAACAGCTCACACATATACTGACAACCAGCAGCTCCCCAATGAACACCCTCGGAATGGGGCCGTAAATGTCCTCCGAGAACAATGACAGAGGACAGTTGCATTACCGGGCTGATTTTTGGAGCTCCTGGTACAGAAACTGGTAGTTTTGTTGCTAAGGTAAGCGCCAACTGCTGCTTAATGTAGTTAGCTGCCATTAGCTCGATAAGCGGTCCTTGCTGACTCAGCCTGGGTTGCCAGGAGCCAAACCTGGCAAGCCACCGTGGTACTGTATTCTGTTTGGCAAATTGGCCTTTGTCCTCTCTGAGGCTGTATTGTTCTGCCCCGGTCCGGCCTATTAACTGGGAGCTGACTGTCCGGGGGGGCGTCAGCATCATCATCTCAGCAGTTAGGGAGGTCGGGGTGATGTGAGGCGTTATGTACTTTACACGTTTTTGACTGTTGCCTGTTTGCACAAGAAACACCTAACTATGCCAAGGCAAAGAGCACTCAATTAGCCATTTCATGGGTTTTTAAAAAAAGCACATGTATGTGCTAAAGTTCCCATATTCAAGGTTGACAGAAGCTAGTTTGTGTCCCATTTAATTGTTTTTTAGAAGACCCAGAACCTCCACCAAGTCATGCACGGTTTCTGCTTGTTCTTGAGAACAATCTTAAAGAAGTCTAAACAGTAAAATTATAGCTCATAAGTGTGTCATGAGTGTAACAACCTAACTCATTGCACAAAGTAACCAGCAAAGAGCAAGGAGATATTTATGTTGGTTCAATAACAAGCTGAAATCATGTACAGATTGATCATGTAGGAATTTTTCCCAAGATAACATTTAATTTTTTGGAGCGACACAACCGTGAAATGACTTGCTTGATAGTCATGATTTGAGCCATTACAAAATTTGGAAGTCGAGAAGAGCTGCTCGATCAAATCAATTCAGCCCCGTTCAAGTTAGCCGGGTGCTAAACCAGAAGTTTGTCAGCTCAGTCAACCGAAGTCTATAGTGCAAAAACTCTACAGGCGCCACAACACGAAGGATCTGGGGATTTTTATCACCAGGAAGTTGAGCCATTTCGGCTTAAAGCAGCTTTCATAGGAATGAACGGGGCTCTGTCTTCCATGGCTGTGTCCAGATTTTGATGTAAGGTCCCTGTAGCGATGTTGATCTTGCTAGAGCGGCGGTCTGGTTGCGACGTTGAGGACTACGGATGACTATTAACCAAAGCACCCGTTTTTGTTCAAGAAAGAAAGTCGACTGATGCACACAGGAAGGAAAAACTGACTGGAGAGCTTTAAACACAGAAGGACAACAAAAAAATAAATCATGAGTATTTATTTATTTGGTGATTTACACTAAAATACATTCTCAGAAAAATACAGCCAAACACTCACACTGTAAGAGATGCTTTTGTTCATGTTTGAAAGGAGATCTTCAACATCTGTGCCACATATTGTCTCACATACCAAAGGTTCCATATGAATTATTACCATCTTCACAGTGCAGGGTAAAAACAGTGCGCACTGACGGACAGACAGTCTAAATTTAACCGTGCTATTGTGCACGTGTACAGTGTGCGGCGTACGAATTTAACGTCACGCCTCGGCACTCCCGTGTTTTTGAGTATACATCAGAGTATACACACACAAGCCGAGCACTTGCAACTTATGCCCATTAACCTTGCGCTCTGGGACCGACCCAACATGTTGGAGTGTGAAGGTAAACAGCTCTCGATGACTTCGGCCTGGGGAAATCCCTGCTGCAGTGTGGGCTGCGTTGCGAAGGCCAAATAGTGCTATACTCAATCTAAACAGACAATGTGAGAGCTGAGGGACTCTCTGAGTTCACGGCTCAGCACAGAGATGTGGAAACCAGGCAGCAAAACAAAAAAAAAAAAAAGAATAGAAAAGAAAAGAAAAAAAAAGAAGAATAGATCTACAGGCTGTGTAACAGCTGCACATGTTTTTCACTCAGCTGATATCATGCGAAAGATTTGAATTACTATTCAGAGGAGTCTAATTAGTCTTCTTTGTCTCGCTAGATTTATGCTTTTGTGAGGAATCTGTCGCTGTCAAAAAATAGCGTGAACTTTCAGACTCCTATTTCATGCTGTGGAGAGACATTATGCAAACATTGTGTTTATCCACCACAACAGGATTATGTGACGTGACGCTTCTTCACACACACACAAACACACACACACACACACACAAAACAGGTGTAACAAATGGCGTTATTTATGGCTGTGTGTCTTTAGGTGTGTCAGCCCTGGATCGGTGCATGCTGACTCACAGACACGGCTAACTGGGACACAACAATGGAGCGGGGCCATCACTGATGTTATTAGTTCCACTTGTGTTTTTCCACTATGAAAACTCAAGATGTCTGCAGCAAAAAAAAAAAGAGAAAAAAAAAAAAAAGGGGGCCTGTTGCATAAAATGAACATGCTGTTTTCATCCCTTTGTTAAATATTCGATAATCATAGTTGAATGAACCGACATTTGGTTTGATTTCAAACATTCAGCGGGCTAATGTGTTCATGTTAGCTCTTTCTTGTCGGGAGGGGTTTGCTGTATTCGTTTTGCTCTAACCAATCAGTATCGAGTGTCATGTTCGTCTCACCAGGTTTGTCAGTCATCATTGAGGGTGTGGTCAGAGAGGAAGTTTTCATATTCATCAAAAATACATGTTCATTTATTAATTGATTCAGCCTGTATGAACGAGTGAAAGCTTGGTGTTTCCCACACGTTGACATTACTTGGGCAGGTCGCCCATTTGTACCAACTGCAACCCAAGTATTTCTGTTTTTATTCATCTTTTTTATCCATCTGAGAGAACAATAAGCTAGTAGACAATCTGCCCTTGCTTTACTCCGCCTGTACACTGACAGAGAGAGAGAGTGAGAGATACTGTCTGGTACTTCATCTCTCCTGTAAACCATGGCATTTGATAGTTTCCACCTGCAGTTGTGAAAACGAAATCAGGGGCGAAATACTCCTAAACGTGAGGTGTGTTTTTTGGGCGACTTTGCTGGCACGGACAGTCAGCTCTGTGGGAAACACTGAAGCTAGCTGGCGAAGAAAGAAGATGACGCCCCTCGTCTAACGCCACCAAAAAAAAACGCTGTGATTGATCAACTGTTTTCTCCACTAGGGAAAAATAACCGTCAATGGGAACAAAAGACCTTTTCATGACAGACATTTTGACTTGTCATAGCAGGGAACGGATAGGGGAAACAAATTTTGTTGACAGTGGCTCAATTCCATCAAGTGTCCAAGTAAGTGAGCCAGCATGCACAATACCAGGGCCCTGGAAACATCTCAACAAAATCAAATGCAGTCATTTAATAACGTGATCAGTTACACCTGTGCTTTTCCTCATATGACGTGCCAAAAACTCTGCTGTGGAATAGACTTATTTGAATCGCTGAACAAATCTGAGATGTGGGCTGATGATTCAGAGGTCTGGTACCAGGCTAAGATTACAGCACAGGAGGTAAAGCAAGTGAAAACATTTTGCTAAAATTACACTTCATTTTTGTAATATACTCGTGCACACCTGGATTTTCATATATATCCACGTGCAGCCCAAAATGCATATGTGCACATGTGGACCCACAATGTTGAATAAAAAGAACCACATGTGTGTCCACTGTATGTCCTACTGTCCACATCCATGCCTGGTTTGAATTACATCAGGGCCTGAGGGGTTAAGTCTATGGTTATTAAACTTACTTAACTTTTATAGCCAATTTTGACCCCTCGTCAGTGGTCGGTAGGTGAGCTGTGAGCAGTACAACCTAAGAGTGAAATCCCCTTTCCCCTAAAGGACCATTTCACCATTTTTGGTGCATGTTTTTGTCTTAGCAGGACACTGTACAATGCTAGTGCTTTCCCACCACTACTCTGATTGTCTCCTGGCTCTAGCTACATACTAACTGCACAGACATAATGATGGAGTCGATCTTCTTGATAAGCTCGTCTCCAAAATGTCCAACTATTTCTCTGAAGCCAGGCACTAAAAGTGTGACTCAGGTTTGAGTAAGGCTCTTTGTGGTGGTTCAATTAAGAAAACCGTAACTCACTTGCTGACGAGGCTTAGCAAGCCGATTGGATTCATTAAAGATAAAAGGTGTACACATCAGCCGCAGTGAACGGCGCACCTTCACCACAATATTTCACTGTCAGCCTGCCAGCTGATACAGTGATTATGTCTCATTCACAATAATTACTCCGGAAAAGGTTTCAGGTCCATGACTCATGTCTAACGTGAAGTGATGCACTGAAAGCTGTGTTACTGTGTTACACTGACGAGAAACACTGTGTGACACCAGTGTTTCTATCTTATCGTCACGCGAAATCAAAGCAAACTTTTGAGAAGTTGCTTAATGTTTGTCAGAAGTTGGCCGTATAGGCAACGCATGCCTGTGTGAGTAGAATAAGGAAAGATTGTGAAGCAGTCACAAAACCATGTGTCAGCCAACCGCCAATAAACTTAAAGAAGAAGGTCAAAGGTAGCAAGAAGAGAAGAAGACGAAGAAGAAGAGGTTGAAGAATAGTTAGAAGAAGAGGTAGGAGAAGAAGAAGAAGAAGAACCAGAAGAAGCAGGACGAAAGAAACGGAGAAGAACAAAAAGAAGAGGTAGAAGAAGAAGAGGTAGAAGAAGAGGTTGAAGAAGATGTAGGAGAAGAAGAAGAAGAAGAAGAACCAGAAGAAGCAGAGGAAGAAGAACAAAAAGAAGAGGTAGAAGAAGAGGTTGAAGAAGAGGTAGGAGAAGAAGAAGAAGAAGAAGACGAGGTTGAAGATAAGGGAAGAACAAGAAGAGGTAGAAGAAGAAAAGGTAGAAGAAAAGGTAGGAGAAGAAGAAGAAGAAGAACCAGAAGAAGCAGAAGAAGAAGAGGTAGAAGAAGAGGTAGAAGAAGAGGTAGGAGAAGAAGAAGAAGAAGAAGAAGCAGAAGAAGCAGAAGAAGAAGAGGAAGAAGAAGAAGAAGAGGTAGAAGAAGAGGTAGAAGAAGAGGTAGAAGAAGAGGTAGAAGAAGAAGAGGTAGGAGAAGAGGTAGAGGTAGGAGTCATTAAAGTGGCACTATGTAGTTTGGGAGGAAAAAATCAAACTCAGAAGTTTTAATATTTACACACTGACTGTGGTTGGAAAGACGGACCAGAGAAAGTAAAACAGTATGACACTGTGTTGTCCTTTAAGGTTAGTTTGTTTATTAAGTTTGTTCAGGGATAAAAAAAAAAAAAAGAAAGAAAAACAGTCAAGGCAGATCGTTCCCTTCTGACTAAAAAGTCTTCCCAAAAACAACGTAAAAAAAACACAAAACAAAAAACAAACAACATATTGAGCGAGTTTGAAATTAACGAGGGACTCCACAAACCTATTTTCTAATGCTATACTTCCAAATGTTCGCAGAATATGTTGATGGAAATATCTTTATTCGAGCTCCAACTGTCATTACACGACTAAGCGGAATGGAGAAAGGCAAGCGACGCCGCAAAAGAAGAAAGGGATCGGATTAAAAGTAATGATCGAACAAATAAACCAGTAAAACCAACGGATGAAAGAAAACTGTTTTGTCACTTCCTCACTGGGTAAATAAACAACCACACCAGATGTCCCCCAGCAATTTCTGTCCCACCCTGCCTCTGTTCTCTCACCAGAGCAGAAAGCAGGACGTCTCTAACATGAGCCGCCGGGTCAAACACGGCATCAGAAACAAATGTGCGCCCGTCATCACCACCAGCGAGGGTGAATCACACCAACCAGCGTGTACACAAAGGCACAAATCAAAAGGCGCAAACTCCCACGAATGTTTCAGACTTACCGAAACGTCTCTATCACAGAATTAACAAAAATCTCACCCGAGCAAAGCCAGCTATGTTTGACTCACGAGGAATGGTTACTGTTAACCTTCAAGTCAACCACCAGTGACTCACCACTGTCTGGAGTATCGCAGGCTTTTTTAATGGCCTGCAGGTTTTCCATCAGCGTGATCCAGCCGTGACCTTTCCTGTTGCATTAGCACCCCGCGTGGACCAATAGAATCGGATGCATGGACCGCTGATACCGCTCTGGACCCGTTCCAGTATTCTCTCTGGAAACCTTCACACACACACACACATCTCATTATGCCTTTAACTCAGACAGTATGATGCCCTCGCCGGAGCATATTCACACCGCTGCACGTCTGTTTCCGTGTGTTTCTGCTTCTGCGCGGAGGGGAAACAGGCGGACGTATAAACAGTTCCAGGATGGCATTCGCCGTTCAGTTTTTATGTTCTTCTGGAACTCCCTCACACCTTCTATCCGCCCCCCCCCCCCGACACTTCTCCTCGTCACATATGTCGGTAAAAACAGCTTAACGTTGCACACACACATCTCTCAGCCACCCCCCTCCCCCTCCCCCTCCTCTAAAAGGGCCCAGGGCTGCATCTCGTGAGTTTTTCGGGCTCTCGGTCCAGATAACACAAACCATCAAAACACTCCAGTCCGCAAAACCCAGACTCCAGCCCCCTGGCTATGCTTTGGTTAACCTCTCTATCACGCTCAGAGCCTCTCTTCCCTGCTGTTGTCCAGACACAAACACACAACCCACACAGCCAAAATCATAAACACAGAGTAAAAACCAGACTGCACTACCGCTTCAGCCCCGGCGCTGACCAGAACAAAAAAAATACTGATGTATTCTACTCGTCACCGCTCAGTCCCTTGATGTCGCCGTCCGTCTATCTCTGTGCTAACCGTTCCCCCCGGAGACCCGTGCGTCTAAACAGGTGTGTGCGACCACTCGACGCTCAGCCTCCGGGACAGCTGAGCGACCCATACGAGCCGGGGATCTTCTGTCCGTCGGACAAAGAGCGAAACAGATGAACCTCTGAGCGAGCATGAGAACGAGAAAAAGCTATTTCCCGAACGAAAAACACACACACTTAAAAACATTATAGCCGTCCGGTGCCAAAGAAAATGTCTGCGCCCATAAATATGTGCCCCAGAAACATGCTAACCAAGAAGTGGGTCGGACAGCAACATTTCTATGAATGAGCAACAGTTTGGCCGGACTGCGTAATTACTAAACACACAGGACATTATCTATCATCCTCTCCAAGTCTCTGAGTCACAGCCGGCAGTAAAGCCTCTGCAGCGAGGAAAAAAACATGTTGAGAGAAAGGTCAGACCCAAGATAGCACTTATTTATTTGCACACACGGTCATGGAGAGGCTCATATATATATATATATATATATACACATATATATAGTATCCATACATACATTACACATGCAATATTCCCGCTATTAAACAGATGTGAACTCGGCTATCAGATGTGGTTTCGAGAAAATCGTTTTCCTTTCATCCAGTCTGTCAGGCATGTGGTTCAAGGTTTGAAAACCCTCCAAAACCTGCATGAAGTCGGTCTGACAGCTCCCAGAAAACAAAAGGACTTTTCAGAACAAGAGGAGGGAGAGTCAATACGGATTGGCAGCCGGCCTGAGGCGCATTCATCATGCTATCTGCCGAGAGGGCCAAAGGGCCTTCGATTCAGTTGTAAAGTGTTTTTTTTGCTGGTTGTTTGAAAGTCACGTCGTGTTGGACGGCCGCCTCGCTGGTTTCACCACTCACATCGTACCCAAACCGCGCTGATCCCTATTTGAATATCTACTGGGAAGTCGATAATCGTTCCAAGACAGATAATCTTCAGCGCATACGTAATCTAGCCAGCCGCTGCATGCCTCATTGGCTGTTCCGCAGCTCTCTCTCTCTCTCTCTTTCAGGAGTTTTGCCTCTCATTCTTAAATCTCCTGTGTGACCTTTATCCTCCCGGCTCTCTTTTATTTCCACCGCTTCATCAGCTGTGTTGATTAGCCGTTCCACAACGGGGCTGTTAGACAGTCTAGACTACTGTAGACTGAGGTGGGAGTGCACACACACACACACCCCACAACCACACTCGCACTGATGTGTAATCTCTGAGCGTTTTGTGCCCCGAGCAGCTACGCTAGGCGAGTTTTGTCTGGGTGGCTGTGGTATTCCACCGCCGTGTGTCATTACGGCAAAGCTAATACCACTCTGCACACCCTCCGTGTCCCACCATAAGTATCTGTGTACACACACACACACACATGCATGCAAACATACCCTCAAACCACAAGCATGCATATGCATCTCGGCTCATCCATCTTGTTGGGGTGCGAGGGACAGGAAGGCTTTGAACTCCCTGACCTCATGCTGCCATGCAGTGACGACTCACTATACGTTGCCTCTCAAGACCTAAAAGTAGTCCTCAGAGAGATAGAAATTCAACTCTCTATCACACACACACACACACAAACGCACACCATTTCAAATTATTCGAACTAATATGACCCTGGAGACCCCTGAACCACTATTACTCAGGCACAGCGATGTTATCTGAAATCCATAAAGTGCTCCTTGTTAGCACCCAATCAACTCCTCATTTATGGACCCAGCGAAAAAGGAAAACACCCCTCGGGGCTCTGAGCAGACGAGCACTGAATGCAGACCTTTAGAGAGCTTAATTCATTACCCTCCGGGCTAAGTGGAGGGCTGAGCAGAGGGCACGATGCGCTGCGACAGCAAAGTGAAAATGAGCAGCGGCTGCACGCTGAAATACAGGGGGTTTGTGTTGCATGACTGTGGTATTATCAAGCAGAAACACTGTTATGCATGCACACACACACACACACACACACAGAGTACACATGTAATCATGTGCGCTCACAGTCCACCAGGAACAGTCCCGTCTTTATCCCTGTCTTTGGCACCAGCCACTTCCTCAGGATATGGACCCGTTTTGTTTAACTTCAAACACCGCCTCTCCCTGGTTCCTGCCCTGTCCTGTCCCCTCCGTCTCACCCTCCGTCTGTCTCAGAGTATCCCGTATTATTTGCTCTGCGTCCGTCTCATTTCCCTTCTTCCTCCAAAGAACACAGCGACGCGAACTAAAACAGGAAGAACGAAGAAAGGAAAGAGTGACACGAGGAGGAAAACCGCAGAGCTTTCTAATCGTCAGTAGACAGCCGGGGAGAGGGCCCGAGCTGCCGTTCCCCGCTGCTCACTTCCGCCAAAGTCAAACCGACGCAGCCATAACTTATAGCCTCACCCCAATACTAACCACAGACTCAACCCCAAATTACCATCTGCCAAGCATGACAATCCTGTGAGCCCACCCACAACTCCAGCGATGCCGCTACCTCAAAGCGGGACAAAGACCGACAACTACCACCTCTGCCACGTTCTGCACACTGTAATCAACCGGTGGGGGGAATTATTGTGTGCACGCGTGTGTTTGTGTGTGCATTTCACATGAGAATGCGCATTGTGGTGCGTTTGCAGGCGCGTGTTCATTAAAGAAAACTGGGGGGGGATTAAAATAGCTGATGAGCAGGTGTGTGTGTGTGTGTGTGTGTGTGTGTGCGTGCTGCTCTGTCGGCACACCACAAATCCTCTCCAGCTCAGCCCAAAGTGTAGAGTCTTCCTCCGCCGCTGCACCTGACAGCACTGCTGCCTCTGGTTCCTCCATCGAGCGCGCTCCGCCGGCGCAGCAGAAAAGCTTCCTGATCTCATCGTCCTCGTCGGCGTCTGCCAAATTTGTCACAGGTATGCGCTGCGAGAAATTAAAGAGGGGGGGAACTGAGCCGTGGAGACCGCGGCTGGAAAACACTCAAATCCCATTTAGTGCGCTCATCACCTCGCCGTGGTGTGTCTAAAGGGAGAATGAGAGCAGAGCGACGGTAGCTTCTCTGCCACTGTGCATCATGCCAAGCTGTAATTATGATGATTTAAGGGCTGTTAAACGCAATCAGTCTGTCTGAGCATAATGCCAGCATGTGATCAGACGCAAAAGGGACAAGACAACCACCTCGATGATGCATCTGACTGGACTAATCCATCGTGGACCCATCACCGTTGTCATTAGTGATGTCATCGCCGTCATTAGCGTCGAGCCCGGCCCCTCCGACAGAACAGCTTGGCAGCAGACCGGCTGAGACGCTGAGATGCTGAGCAGCGACGGTAGACTGACTATTCCTGGAACGGAGCGGAGGGCGCTTCAGCTTTATTTTTCCCTCTCTTCGCTCACAGCTGTACATGTCCTGTTTGATTAAAGCAGGTGATTCATTCCATTCCCCGAACTCGGTGTTTGTTTTCTATTGAGTCATTTGTATTTTTATAAATCCGAAACACACTCGCAGCGCTGAAATTTACCGTAACGTGGACACCGCCGGTTCAGGCTTGCTACGTGTCACATTTTGAGACATTTACAGCGCGGCGCTCCAAAGTAAACGGCGTTCGCTTTGCAACGTTTGTGTTATTTTTAACGGCTAAAAAAATTATACGAGGAAATTGCACTCGCGCGAGGGTGGAAGATGGAGGACGGAGAAAGTAGAACGCTGCCACGGGACACACATCACGGCGTAGACGGTAAAGAAGGGGGATTTATTTCTCTTGTCACCTCAGAGAAGAAGCAATTTGTTTGAGAGAAAAAAAACCACAGGTGAAATAATAAAGTTCATGATGGTTGAATTCCGTATAGCTACTTCAGTTTCAGGGCCCTGCAAAACGTGCGTGCCGGCCTACTGTCACATAAAGGAGGGCCATCACTCGTGTTATTACAAGGAGAGTAAAAGTTGATTTTCCTACGATGGGCAGTCAAAATGTCGAAAAAAAAGAAAAAAGGCCTGTCAGACACTAAACCACTGAACAACCTGGAAGACATTTGATTGTCTCACTGCAGGACTTGTTATATTGTCCAAGTAATGTTTTCTCAAAACGTATGAGGCGAGGGGCAGCCGAGCAGTCATTCGTAGGATTTTTTTTTCCGACAAATCACAGGCGCACGAAATTGCCGAAGTCCTGGCCAACAACTGTCATCCGCCTATCCATGGCAGTCCTTACGTTCGGGGGAGATTATCTTGGCTTTTGAAGTGTAGTGCTACTTACTTGTTCCACAGCCAGATAATTTGCTGTGCCAGCGCTGGAAAAAAGGTCTGGCTGTAGCTATTTTCGATTAGCTATAAGGCAGAAGAAACGCTCTGGCTCTGTTTTTACATTTCTTTAGGCCGATCACAATCAGGGTGGAAAGCCCAGGAAGCAGGAAGGGTGCCACTGCAAAATAGCGTTAGGATGAACTTCTTTTCTGTTGTATATTTGCAGCCGGGGAGGCGAGTCTCTGCTTCATCTTCGCTTTAACCCCCACAGAAGAAAAGATGACTGCTAACTTGTTTATGTTCGCACCGCAGGCGACTAGATGAAGGTTGGGGTAACTTTTAAAGACATTCTCAGATTGTAGGACGCTGGCCTCGGAGGTTGTTGTTGTTGTTTTTTTCCACGAGAGCTGAGATAAGAGAGCGTTCTTTCAGAAAATGCAAACACACAGATAGTGGAAGGGAGGAGAACGCCGACTGAAAATAGCTTTTGCCAGCCTCAAACCGAAAAGTCTTCCCCCACCTAAGTGGAGAGAGAGTTGAAGGGTATTAAGTTTTTCCAATATGCAACCTCCCAACTAGACGCCACTAAACACACTGGACCTTTCATTATTGGATTATAGATTATAGTTGGTTATTAGATCGGTGGCAGCTCCGCTCAAAGTTATGGAAACCTATGTTCTCCAACAAAGAATGTTTAATGCTTTGATTTTAAATGGTTTCCTTTAACATGTATCGAGTCAAGTTTATTTCTATAGCACAAGTTCTTCACAGGCTCAAGAATCAACTTAAAAAAATAGGGCACACAAAACAACACTTGAATTAAAAGGCAGGTTTTTGGCAATGACTTGAAAGTTTCGGCGGTCCGAGCTGTTTTTATTTGTAAGGCAGTCTGTTACATAACGCTCGGTCACCTCGTACTTTTGAGTTTGGCTCTGGGAATGTTCAGAACCGTCTGATGGGACGACCTCAGAGCTTTAACCTGAGAGTGAATATATAGAAGCTCACGTATATAAGAAGGTGTCAAGCCATTTAAAACCTTAAAAACAGACGATCAAATCTTAAAAATCAGTCCTGAAGCGGACAGGAAGCCAGTGGAGCGAGGCTGAAAACTGGAGTGATGCGCTCGTGTTTCCTGCTCTTGGCTAAAAGCCGAGCGGCGGCTGTAATCTGCAACGTGCAAACAGGAAGTGGACTAGGTGTTTAACAGAAGCTCTGCGATAGCAGTGAATCTAGTCACTGTCTGCGTTGAAACTCAATTATTAGAATTTGTTTTTTTAAAGCGTCCCTCACCTCTACGTTTCAGCAACATGTGAGGCCTTCACAGCCTCATCTCGGAGGCCCACAGGTCTGAAGGGGTTGGGCTGACAACTGCAGTCCTGGTGCTTGGGGGCTCTTGTAAAAACCAGGGGGGCCTGTCTGCACTATATAAAAGCCATCAGTAAGGCCTCAGTAACACTGGGAGTGATCCCGTCCAAAATAACAAGCGTGACCTTCTGCCTCCAAACTTGGGATTTCATCACCTACTCATGGCACTCGTGGTGGGACCGCATCAGTGAGAAGGCCTCGATCTGCTGTGTGTACATGTTGTACAGTATGTTTCTTTGTTGTCTTGGTTGTTGTGCAACCGACAGTATTTGTTCTCTCCGGCAGGTCTGCACTATTTCAAATGAAACCAAGCGTTTTGAACGAGACTAAAAAAAAAGAAGGAGAATTCAATTAAATTAAACGAGTTTTCCGAAACTTCTCTACATTTGATAAATTTCCCCTCTCCAGACCTGGAAAATGCAATTTTAAATTTGACCCGACTTTCCCTGATTTTCCAGGAGCGTGTTAACCCCGGCGGCGCTCTCAGGTCTGGATGTCTTTCTGATTCAGTCAGGCAGAGTGGCTGATGTGTGTCTTGGCTCGGCCCCCGGTGAAATCGAGATGAAATATGAACGGAGACAGCAGGCTACCTGTTATCACTTTAAATATTTTCCTTCCACATACCCAGAGTTAAACTTCAACAAATGACTGCAAATTAGATTAAATACGGCTAATGTCATTTGAATCAATCTCTGCTCGGAGTTGATGATCTTCATGTAGTTCACCAGTCGCCGAGCGGTCAGAGCTCCATAGTTCATTGATTATGACTAATATGACCCACTTTAAATCACTGACAATAATTAAAACACACCGAAGGGGGAACATGTGATTGATGTTGCGTAATGAATTCCACACTCGAAAAAAAGTCCTGCCTCGGCTCCAGACAAGTGTTCAACAGATGTAACAATACTTATCAGAGGAAATATGGGATTTTGCACCACTCTGGCTTTAACATCACAGAGGCCTTCTTTTGCAACTCTCCCCGCTGCAAATTACTGGAAAATTTAAATTTCTTGTATACATTCATACAAGACACAGTCTCGCTTTCTAAAAGGATATTTCAGACAGCGGCCTTTCTGTTTTTTTTCTCATGCTGCCGTCTGAAGTAGCAGCAGAGAATCATCTAAATTCTGGCTGCACAGACGTAACTATTATCCTTTCAGTAGCCGTTATTAAGTCGGAATCGTCTTGACCACTAGAAAATGAAGGGAAAGCAGAGACATACTGGCAACTTGAGCTCGTCCTGCTGCTTAATATCCCATCATTGTGCTCGAACATCTCTGTAATGTTCCCATTACCTCGTCATCAGTGGACCGTTTCCACTGAGCACTGCCCCCTCCAGCTGTGGTGTGGGACAGCTGCCCACGTTGGCCTTGTTTAGCTTCCTTGTTTGGCTAGTTTAGCTTCACCTACCTGTCAACCGAGTGCTCCGATGCCAAACGATCCCGAAAAGGCGAGCGTCTGGCCTGCACAGGAGGAATCAACTGGAGGACTTTTGCCAAAACAAACAGCAGCACAAACTGTGAAGTAACGCTACCGCTGAAATGCAAAGGCTGGCAAAATAGCACACAGCGGAGGATCACACAGCGCCTTCGGACTCCCGCAAAACAGTAGCTGAGGCCCCCCCTTGTCATACGAGGAGTTAAACCAAGCGGCATCAGACTGGTGAGGACAAAAACGCCAGCCAATCAGAGCAGAGGGATCCAGCAGGGTTATACAGTATGTTTTATAAGAGAAGGTCTCTGGCACTGTTAGTGATTCCTGCTCATAAAAAACCATCAGGGGCCTTCCTGTTTTGTCTTCACGCCGCTGTAAGAGCTGACAATCATTCAGGCCTGAAACATTCTTCAGTATGTTTTCTTTACCTAGGCAATAAAGGCTGGAACCTGACCTCTGCACAGAGCCATGGATATGCCTCTCCAAGGGCTTCAATAAGCATGTAAAATACAAGCCATGCATTTGAAATTTTTGGTCACACGGGCTCTGCTGCATACGTGCAGAGGATCGGCCGTGGGAGTCGACTGTCGGCTTCCAAAGCGCTGAAAAATACGACGTGGCGAGCGCGACACCAAACGCTGGATGAAAGCAGGAGGACGTGTTGTACAGCCTGCCTCCGCATGTTTCTCTCTTTTTAGTCTCCATCCAATGTCTGACACATTTTCTGCTTTCAAGTCTACTTCCACTCATCAGCAACTCACTACAGACCGGGATGTGTTACTTCTGCATACCAAATGTTAGACGAACATTTGGACCGTTGGCCACTTTGACAGTTAAGTAGCCAAAACTTTGCATAGAGCCAACAGTAACAGATTGTTAATGGGCCACTGTTGTGCAAGATTGCTTTAATTGTTCGTATAATTTCAAGATCTGGATGCAAAAATATTAAATACAAGGGCGATTTCAACGTTTCGCAAAGGGTTCGTTGTTCGTTCTTGATTGTCCAATCAATGTAAACGGTCCCATATTCATGATTGACCGCAAATGATTTCTTTATTTATTGAGGCAGTTCTCTTGGAGCTCATCAGGACGTTTGGCTGGATGCTGAGGTGACTTCAGTATTAAAGATCTATTTACAATCTATTTGTACAATTATTTGCTCTGATAAGTATCAAGTAGATGTCAACACCGTTGACGACGTGGCTGAAACGATTTCATTACAATCAGCGCTTAACCACATTAATCTCCAGGTGGAAATGCACTCAGGCATTCCTCAAACCATTTCCAGAGTTATTCATGGATGAAATGCGACCACAAAGAACACGAGCTTAGACGGAATTGTGTTTTCATTTACGTCGTGAAATCAATGTGTCGGGCAGACACGCAGCAGATGGCGGTGGCTGCATTTCAACAGCATTTCCGGCTTAATGCCCCGAGGAAGCGATGTGATCGTGTTAAATTTGCACGGGAAACGGCGCTTAGATCTCAATATGGCCTTCGAGAAAAAAAAAAGTTTGACATTTCTGGAAATACGCTTAGTCACTTTCTTATCGAGATTTAGATGAGATGATTGAAACCACTCTCAGATCTGTGCGTTGAATATGGAGCTATAGCTAGCGGCCAGTTAGCTTAGCATTGCAGAAAAAGACAGGAAACAGATGGAAAGAGCTAGCCGGCGCTGTTAATGAGTTAATAACAAGCTACGTTCCACCACCTCTGTAGCCCATAAATCAACATGTTATATGTTCCTTGCTTAATTTAAATGTTGCACAACCCACTGGAACAACTTATGACAGGTTCCTTAATGGACGAGTAACAAGTAAATCTCAGGTTTTGATGTTTGTGGTTGAGATAAACATTTGCTTTCATCAGTTATGGTTGAAAACACAAGATTTAAAGGGGCACAAGATATTCTTTTATGATTATTAGATCACAACACAAAACTGCTTAATTTCTATAAGTAAAACTCTTAATTTATAAACAAAAAGGCCTCTACATGCCATTAAAGTTAGGAAGCATATAGTACAGCCTGTGCAGTGGAGTATGTTGGAGTACATCTCACATTACTCTCTTATTAAATAGTTAAAAGGTCACAAAATTAGGTTCTGTGGGTTCGAACAATCATAATGATGGACTGGCTGACACAGTTAGAGAGTTTGACTTAAAGGTTCCATAAAGATGAGGTCCGATGTAACATGATGACATGTTAGCAGCCAAACATTTACACAGAAGTAACACTCAGACCTCAGAGCTGAGAAAAAAAAACAAGCAAAGAAACCCATCAGAATTCAACAGAAACACACTGTATTACTCTCTGACAGATCTGAATCTGAAAACACGCTACAAACAACGCCCAACATCAATAAATGCTTCAAACTCAAAACCACAGAGAAGACAAATGAAGCTCGCACACGCAGCATGGGGGGAGCGGCTCGCCAAAATAAAAGCTGTGACCCTGCAGAAAAAAAAAAAAGAAGAAAAGCTTAAATGCGCCGTGGCTCATTTGAATATATCCAAAGTCAGCTTAGCTCATTTGCTTTGAAGAAAACCAAACATAACTTCTATATTTGTGTCATAAATTGAAAAAGAGGGGCAAAACTCTGGGATAAAAGCAACAGAGTAAATCACTGTGACTCAGCGGTGGTTTTTAGGGCAGACCGTTTCTCTTCTCTTCACCGACATACTTACTGTTTTCAGAACTGCAAATCCAACTGTGCCAAGGTCATGGGTGACGGCCCGGCATCTGATTTGGATGTGCTGACATTCGCTGACTTTCCCTGACCCGCGTCTTTGTTTCCCTCACTCACCGACTCTATCTTTTCCTTACCCAGTTTTACTCACCCGTTCAATTACAGCCTCTCATCGGTCCTCCCCTCAGTCACATACTTTGCACGCAAAATGGTAGTTGATGTAAAATACAGGGTTAGAGGCAGAAATAAGAGAGACAGGAAGGCCTTGTTAGATGTCACGCACGACCGGTGGATGTTAACATGTTACTTAAGGTGCATGAATACACATACATACCATACATTCATGTACGCGTGGCAAAAAAAAATAAAAAATGCTTGAATGTGTAAGCGATGCTTATCTTAAAGGGGAATTCTGTCAAATGTACACATGAAGCTCAGTTTACTCAGCACAAGGAGCACGACACAGCCAGTAAAATGATGTCTTCTGTAGCTTTGAAGGACAAGTTGGAATAATGCATTGTGGGAAACGACATCTGTTATATCTATCGATCGTTAATGTTGATGACAATAATGATACCATGGGCATTTAAACCGGTTCCCTACAAACCTCGCCATCACTTTATACATTTGTCCGCGGCCAGGCACGCATTCGCCCGGAAAAACAGAAGGTTAACTGGCAATCCAGCGATAATTTGTCTTGGAAACGCTGAAGGGGGGGAAAGTTGTCTGAAGGTTTTTCTGCCTCTCTCAGCTCATTGTTTTGGATCACTGCTTTAATCGCTGTGTGCTACATACTCAACAAAGGAAGAAAGGCAAGCGTCTAGTGGAGTTTAAGAGCCTCAGTTCTCTGTTTTTTTGTCGTTGTTGTTGTTGTTGTTGGACCAATCCATGCAAAGTTCCTTCACACAAGTGAGGAGAAACTCTAATGGGATGTCCCCTGTTGCTCCGATTCCTCTGGATTAGTGTTTGTAGGCATGTTTTCTAAAACCACAGAAGAAATCTTGATGTCTATACTGGATTAGTTTGCCCCAACACTCCTTCTACCTTCCCTCAAACTCTCCTCAAAACAATCCCTCTGTGCTTATCTGTTGATTGGACAAGTGTTAATGATGGCATCTTAAGCACGTTTACTGGCACTGAAGCGATCATAAGAAATGTGTTAACAGTTTGCCGACTGCAACAGAATGTAATTAAAAGCCGTTCGAGTTAGTTCAACTCACATATTCTGTCATTGTTAAACCTTTAGAAAGCTTTATTGATGCTTTATTGAGGTTAAAAGAACTTCAACATTCATTTATAAGCAGTTATCTATCAACATATTAACAGTTAACCACAATTTTTACCGCAACTGGATCTAAGGCGAGAATAATTCCTTATTAAGGTTAATAAATCCTTTATCATGTACATAATATGAATAAAAATGTCCAAGGCTAATCTCTCAGTTGTTCAGGTGATCAGAGACTCCTCCCCATTATTCCCTCCTGATCTCTGGCACCTGCTGGGAGGCCTTTAACAGCTCCGGGCAGCTCCACCCACTCTCTCACTCACACCGCAGCTCGGGCCTGCTGCAACGCCACCAGCCTCCATCTTTGATTTTCTTTGTTATCTATGATTTGTCTTTTTTGTGCAATAAATGTTACTTCGGCTGCATTGATTGTTGTTTGAATCCGGTGTTTTGCTTCCCAAGAGCCGGGGTCGTAACAATAATAACGACCTAACATGGTTAATTTGCTGTTCTTGTGTAGTTGTCCGAGTTGTACTAGGAACTCAGAACAGTTCACCGCTGTCCGCTGCTGCACGGCCTTGACACCGCCGTAAGAGCCAATGAAGGATCGTGTCTTGGGGACTCTGGCTCTGAATTTTGGGATCTGTTGGTTAGAGTCTGGTCACACTCTTATTCAACCTGTGGTGAGGTTCTGGACCTATTACTGTCCAAGTGGCCACGAGGCCACTCTGTGGTCCAGCTCATTGTGTTCTGGTGGTTTGCAGACCTCGGTCCTCACGTAGGGGATCTGACTGCAGCACCGCTGTTCGTCTGGCCGCAGCTACGTACATGCTTTCAATCTGCAGGCTGTGTTTCAGAACAGTTAATGCTCTGTGGTCATTTGCATTTTATTTTCTGCTCTGGCCTCAAACTTTTCCAACAGTGATGCAATGGGGATGTAATGCTCCTATCACGGCCCATCAGCGCAGCGCTGTGTGTAAGTAGATGTTGCAGGCATATGGCTCATTTGCAGCGCAGAAAGGCCTGTTGTTATGAGCATTATGTTGAAGAAAAGACTTCTCTTTAAAGGGTGTGAACCTGATGGAGACAGGCGACTCTCAACATGTTCATCTTACTTTGACACCGCGCTCTCTTTACCCCCACTGTCTCCTCTGCAGGCCGCTCACTGAAGATGTCACTGGATGTTCAACCATCTTCTCAGAAGTGGGTTGTTTTTGGTCGGCGCTACATTTCATCCACAGACGTCTTAAACATCTAAACTTCCTCAGCTGTGTTTTTAAATATGGTCTGGCACGATAATCATATCTTTAAGGATGTTTTGAAGCAGAGAAAGTTGAAACAATGATGTTTTCTGCGTGCGGCATTTCACCGACTGTTGGCAAAATTCACAGACGAGAATCCTCAATAGTTTTTATCTGTTCTCCCTGGACGGAGCTCAAGGTTCCTTTCTCTGCCGTCATAAACACTACCAGAGAAACGTAAATTACAGCGCTTTCACAGAGTTACACGGGAGTAAGCCATCTATTCTTGTAAGACATGAGCAGATGACTGTTGCTATCAGGTTTGTATGTCTGCTCAGAGTGGTGCGCACAGGATTTATAGTATTTATAGTGTCCAGTTCACCGTGTTAGGTGACAAGTGGCCGCCTGCTCCCGTTCTGACCAATCAGGAGTGGCAACGCTTCTCTCCCCTGTTGTATAAGAACTCTGTCAGAGCTTGAGGAACTAACATCCTGGCATTCCCTGGCTCGTTTGCATTTGCGAGGACAAACTGCTTGTTTTTGTAAGGATTTCCACATTAGTCTGCGTCAAACACAAACACAACATTGTGAGTCGGATAATACGTTGGCACCCAACCACCCCTGATCAGCAAATGAAACCCTAATACTCCGGGATTATCTCAGCACTCTCAAACACGTCACACCTACAGGGCTTTTCCGAGCCGGCCCGCTGAATCACTCAGATTTATCTGGGCCCTGAAGAGTAAAATCGATGATAAATCAAATTGTTTTAAGTGCTTTTTGGCAGTGTTTTGCTATAGCACATTGTTTGTTTATAGACATACATTTGCGCAATAAGGCGGTGATTTCGGCTGTTATTGAGCAGCTTATGGAGCACCAGATGTGGTATTTGTTTAACACGCTACATGCCTTACACATCCGTCGGGTGAAACATAAATAGGATTTTGAACGAGGGACTATTACAGCTTTTAAAACATCAACTTATTATGACGTCTGGAAGCTTCAGGAGTTTGGCAAAACGTGACATTCATGCAGTTTTCTATATACTGTAAAAATGCTGAGCTTAAAATGAGTCATCATAACGTTGCATTGTACCGAACAGCCACCGTAAAATAACCCTCTCTCACTAATGTAGCTGAAAGATATAGTAGGACTATGGTCCTCTTAAAAATCATCATCGGTTTGATATTTTATGATTCAATCCTCGAAAAGAAAGAAACAGAAATTCATATTTTCTTTGGACGCGTCCATCCATAACTTGCAGGAGGTACTGCCGCTGCAGAACTGGAGACTTAAGGTCCGGCTTTAGTCAGTCAAATGCATTTAGCGAAACGATCAAGCGGAGTAATTTATATCAGGGAGGCTGCAGTGGAGGAGATGATATAAAATGTCCTACAGAAGAGATAAAAAGTTGCAAGAAATGTCTGGAAAAATATAGTTTAGCAGAATTATGGGATCAAGGGAGTGACCTACTGCAGGATAAAGGGGTGAGAGATGGATCCTGCAGGTTGAGCTGTACAGCGTTGTGCATAGAGCATTTCATTTTCTGCTCTGGAATCAAGCTTTTGAGTGAACTTATCCTTTAATACAAAATGATGTTAACAAGCATCTTATAAGGACTTAAAACGGCGAAATTGCCATTTAAAAAATGGACCTAAATATATTTTACAACCAGTGTTCTTAATAAAAATGTATATTTGGGCATGTGATGTCTTAATGTTGAAGAAACTCATAAAGAGCGACGGAAGAGTAACTCCCGCAGCTACCTGGATAAGTGTTCAGTGCTGCAAATATTCCATAAACGTTTATCAAGAGGCAGGAAGGTGAGTGGACGGAGGCTGCAGCGTCCACAGAATTAGACTATAGCTGCGTGGCGCGGTGCCAAGAGGACGTCCGGCCCGCAGTAGCGGGGGAGTGTGCGCTGAGGCTGGGTAAGGACAGACCAGAGGCTTGGAACCGGTCCAGGATATAGTATGAGGTTCTGGATGAGGTCCAAGCCAGCTGGGGAGCAGCGGAGTCAAGTCCTACGGTAACCTGGATCTGTGTAGCCTGGCCCTCGACGCTGACAGATTTATCAACCTGGACCCGGCTTGGCAGAATCGCCTGCTTAAACTGCAATATATCTACAACTATATCTCACTCATTCACTGCAGCCCTGGTTCTCTGCTCTCTGCACTCATTACTTGAGGTTTTTCTTTTTTTTTGTTTATCACGATGCCTCCTTGAACTCACAATAAGAACTAAATTATTTCAGTGACAGAAAAAAAATAACAAAAATAAAAAAAATCCCCCCTCATACTGTAGTCATGTGTGCATAATTGAGAATAATCACGCAGTCAACACGGGTCCATTAATTTCCATGACTTTATGAGTCCGTGGCACATCTCATATTCAAACAATACCTCATGCTGTAGCGAGCCTTCCAATAACAATCAATTATTATTTTCTAATCCATTAGATGTTAAAGCAAACTTGATATTGCTAACCATGGCTGCAGGCGCAGTAATAAGACTGCATGAGGTAAGAGGGGGGCCGGGAGGAGGCAGGGAGTCAAGGAGCGCGCTGTGCTGCTGCTGGGGTGAGGCGAGTGCCGAGCTGCACACCTGCCTGCCTGATTAAGCCGCGGACAATGAGGTCTCTGTTGCTACCTGTCCACCTGTCTACAAAGTGGAGCCCCTCAGCTCTATCTCTGCGGCCCTGAATTCCTCTCCGCCCCTCCCTCGGCTTCTTGTCGGGGTCCGCTGGATATTAATAAGTCCACGCGCACGCACACAAACGGCGCCCTCGCACCGCCGAGGAAAACTGCTTTACAAACAGCAACGTCCACTTGCACACTTGACCGTCATTTGCACACAGCGCATATTAACTTTGCTGTCCAATTCTGAAAAAAAAAAAAACAACCAAACTCATAAGGTGCCTGGCCGGTTCTCTCGACAGCACCTGTTTAAGATCTTGCGCCGCTGTAAAACTTTCACTGCTGACTTGGATATCAGTCACGTTAATGTCTCCATTAAGTTTCTCCTTATGTGGATATCGATTAAAGATCAGCTCTTTAATGGCTCCTCTCCTCCTCACTCCTCTCCTCCTCACCGGCGCAAAAAGCTTTTTGATATCTGGACTTTCAAGCAGCAGAACAGAAGCGTGCACTCCCGCTGTGTCCAGATCCTTTTTTATGTATGAGACATCTGCGTGGCTCCAGGTCAGCTCGAGCAGTCTGTGTGCGTATGGAAAACTGAAGAGAGGAGAATTAATCTGTGTCTTTTTATGTGAAAATAGGGACGGAGGATGTTAAAAGTTATCCCAGTCTGAGAAGTTAAACTTCTTAAAGATGCAATACTTTAAAAAAAAATCAACGTAATAATCAAGTAAAGATATTCAGTACTGCTGGATTCTCTGTCTGTCGGCCAAAACTAACAAAGTTCTCGTTGCGACTGCCTTGCAAACTCCTCATCGTCCGTTTTTGACCCATCCTTGTGCCTGTTTCTCCCAACATACCACGGCTATACCAGCCCTATATGAAGAATATGCTCGGTATGACGGACGCCAATGAACAACGTGGTAAATACAACATTAACATTTAGAAGGACTGTTGGGAGTCTGGCAGAAAACTGGAGGCATTTCTGTGCTGCAGAATGGACCGTGTGTGTGTGTGTGTGTGTGTGTGTGTGTGTCTTGGAGCAGTTGGTTGCATAATTCTCGCTTAAATAGTGGGAAAGAATTGCAATCAGGTGTCCAGGTTCAACACTCTTTCTCTCTTTTTTTTTTTCCCTCCCATAGACGGTGTTGTTGCGGCTGGCAGGTGGAGCGCTTTCCAGCAAAGCTAAGATGATTAATCCAATGAAGAGACAATAGTTTACAGATGAACTGAAAAAGTACATTGTGATTAGTGGCAACTGTACTTCCAACACAAAGGGGGGGAAATGTTTGAAAAAAGTTCCGTTATGGCTCGGGTGCGTTTCATTAGTGATTTATTACATTTCAACTCTACTGACGTGTGGAACCAACCGATTTCCATTTGTAGAAACATATTAGGGGGTTTAAAGGTTCAATCAGTTCACCTTCAGATTGTGGATCCGCGGCTCTGCTAAACTGACGCAAATAACTAACATCTCCCTGTCACAAAAGACAAAAACATAAATATACAGCCAAGCAAAAACAATATCTGGATCCAGTAAATCCCCCCCACCACTGCACAGCTGCATTCTTCAGAGTGCTTGTCATGACATTATTCTCACAGGAAGTCAAAGCGGTCTCATCCTGGGAGCTGGTGGAACAACGGTGGTCCCGCTTTCCACATCCTCAGCATTACACCATACGTAACAGACCCCAAATGCAGTGTGGCCATTAGCGAAGGCCAATTAACACGTATAAAATCCACTCCCCCGTTGCGTATGCGTTTAAGAGAGCGCTCTCGCCTCATGAGAAAAACGCCGTGATGTAAATGTGCTGTACGTTTAACGGCCACTCGAGCAGGAACCGTTCAGTTAAGCACATTTTAAAAGCTCGCAGACGCGGGAATTCACATTCTTGGGTAACAATGGTAAACGTTCTAAATGTAGCAAAAAAACCCTACAGAAGAATGGCGGTAATGTGTTCCTAAAATAAAAAATAAAAAAAATTACAGCCCTTCCCTTTCAAGCCCCCAAAAGGCTCCGACACACTTTGGAAAAAAAAAAAAAGATAATAGATGTGAAAGTACCTACGCTTAAGAGACCGTGATCGTTTCCAGCGAAACAGAAAGCTCTGACACTCTGACCCAGCAAATTTGTCAAAAAACGATTCGCCACATTTTTCCAAAGCAGACTAATGAAAACCTCTCTGGAGAAAGTGTCTAAGGCTGTATTGTTAAATGCCCACTTTTAAAGCCCTCCCAGCTGTGCTCTGTCCCGCTGCCAACCAAATCCATTAGAAAAAAAAAACCTCAAGGGCTCCAACTTGTATTGTTTTATGTGAATCTAATACCCAATGTTCAGATTATATGGCCCCAGATCCAACTTCTCTGCAAACATAGCATCAAAACCTTTGTGTGGCTGGAAACTTCGTTACGGCCCCGAGACTGAGAGAAGGACACATCAAAGCGGTGGTTTCACCCTATTGCTGATAATCTTTCCCACAATTCTCCTCCTCATTGTTTCACTCTTCGCCACATCAACACACACGGATTGTCAGGAATATCATGTGGTCGAGTGCCGGTGAGGGGGGTTCGGTCTGGCGCTCTCGAGTCCAGGAGCAATAAAATAACCAATAGTAAGTTGAGCGCTCACTCCCAGAGTTCATAAACCAGCTATTTATTAACGTGTTATTAATGGGCGTGCCAATACAAGTGAATAAATTACAACCCCTTCCCCACAAGTCCAAACACTTCGCCAGCTTCTCCTTGAACTACTGAGCGGCCGATGAATAAACTTGATCTAAAATTTAAATAAATGTTTTTGCTCCGGAGCTGCAGCAACAAAAGGTCCGTTTTTTTTTTTTAAAAAAAACAGTCGATCAGAAACATCCACGACGTTCTTTGATTCCATATTATGTTACTCACTCCACTTGAACAATATGCACAACAGACACAGAGCTCAGGGGGGATTAGGAGCACAATCGAGTCTGAGTGGTTTCTGTGCCATTAAATATCACATGAAATTAACCGCGCAGCCTGTTTTTTTGGAGGGGGTTGAAAACACAACTCGCAACGCAGATGTCGGAAAAAGGCGTAAATGCGAACTGTATGTCTGGGATAAAGTTTACTGAGGCGGGAGGCTCATTCCGCCGCTTGTTATGAACATGACACTAAATCCAATCAGTGGCGGGAAGAGTGCTGAAAATCCATACAGCAATTTTTTTAAGGATGCTAATCAACGAGCACTTCATCATGTGACTGCTGTCTTTGTTAGCGTGGACAGATCTGGCCGCCGCTTGTATCTGGAAGCTCTTGGAGTTTGCGGCGCCATCATCGCGTCACGGTTAAAAGACAGTTGTGGCTTATTGTTTAGATAGATAGATAGATAGATAGATAGATAGATAGATAGATAGAAAAGTAGATTACTGGCTCAAGAACATACTCAAGGCAAGAGTCGAAGTTTAAAAAGTACTTTTTTACACATGTGCATTACTTGCTACTTGTTATTACTCACCCTTCAATGTTCCTTCCCAAAACTGGGTTTAGTATACAGGAATACCATTCTGTATAGAGACAAAAGAGCAAGGGGCTTAGACTGTCTTTATCTGACTTGTTCCAGCCTCTTTGCTGAGATAATGGGCCACGCTGACATTTATGAATGTCTCCGGCTATATTTAGGAAAAATAAAGAGGAGCTGAGAGAAGAGGCAGACAGCAGCGAGGGCCACAACCTGCTCTGTGCACTGCACATCATGGCAGATCTGTCCAGCAGAGAGCAGACTCACAGCGAGCCACAGCCCAGTGTTTTCACTCCAACAGGCCAATTACTTCAAGATGCCTGTGTGTGTGTGTGTGTGTGTGTGTGTGTGTGTGTGTGTGTGTAAAAATGTGTGTGGATGTGAATTTGCGAGAGTGTGAGCGTGCACGTTTTCAGGCGTTTGCAGGTGACACAAATAGGATTTTCCTCATTAACTTGTAGCATTACTGTTTTTTTGTGATGCAGAGTGTAGTGTGTGTGTGTGTGTGTGTGTGTGTGTGTGTGTGTGTGTGTGTGTGTGTGTGTGTGTGTGCGTGCGCGCGCTGCTACTGTGGTATGTCACCTCCCGTGATCTCAGGGGGCTGTTTTCACAGACTCGCAGTCTCATTAGTAGCTCCACTATTAGCGGTGATTAAAATGCTATCATGTACCGCGTCTTCTCTTTCACAGCTTCCTCTTCCCCTCGCCATAAAGGTCCAGGCCGGTCGGTTAATGAGGCAGTTTATCTGTCTGTCTGTCTGTCTGTTGACACACACACACACACACACACACACACACACACACAGCCACAGACCAGTAGTTACCTTTTCACCTGAAAAAAGACGTGTGGCAGCAGAAAGGAAAAGAAGTAAAAGTTGTTTTTAGACCACAAAGCAGAAACAGATTTATAAAAGGATCCCCCGCAAATCTTTCATGCGCTCTCTCTCTCTCTCTCTCCCTCGCTCTCTCCCTCGCTCTCCCTCTCTCTCCCTCTGCTGCCAGACACATTAAGGAATGTATCATTTGGTGTGCTTTGGCAGCGGATCAGCGTTGGCTGGCTCAGCGGAGTGAGCGTGGCTGCAGATGGCTATCAGCCTTATCTGCTGCTAATAAATCTCACTAAAGGATCTTGTGTTCAGACTAAACTCTGTGCCCTTTAACCTCGCTCTATCACCCAACACACCAACCACCCTGCCCCCTGAACGCAACCTACCCCGGTTTTGTGACTGACATCTTTTTGGAGGAGCTGATCGGTTCGCCAGCTGCCACGCTCATATCTAGCAGAAGGGGCCTCCGAGCTTTTTCATTTTGGTCTATCATAGTTTACAGTAGAAGGGGCAACAATCGCATCTCTATAAACCACATGCAGTACACTGTATAGTCTGCCGTCTATCTGACTGCAGCCAAAGTGCAGTGGATGCTGCATGTTATACAAACTTTGCTCTAATCAAGGCCAGACTGACAGTCTGCGTGCAACAATGAAGTACAAAGACAGAAATACAGAATGATGGATTATATACAATTATTTTACCATCATGGTTGTTGTCTATGTAGTGCCGTTGAGTGTTTAACCCACGACCATAGCAGACAAACTCATGCCATGGATATAATGTGTCTTTCCACTACATCTCCCATTCAGCCATTCAATAATGTATAAGTCCCATATCGGCCTCATCTTAAAGCGAAACTCTCGCCAAAATGCAACCGAGGGTCTTTTTGTGAATGTACCCGAATAAAACTTTTGTTTAAAAGCATTATAAGAAGAAAGCACCACTTTTAAGATTGACCGTATTTTTGTTTTTTTTGGATCAAAATCATTTTCAGTGGAGCGCTAGAGGCAAATACTATGTTAGCATCAAAATCACCTTATCTGTCTTCGCTGTTATGTCGCATTCGGAGGTCGACGCTTCTCGACTGGCAAGACGGCGGCGAGTGGAAAACACAACCGGTAACATGAGTTGTTCAAAAACGTTCTTTTAAGTAAACTCTGTGTACACAAACAATGTTCTCAATGCTCGTGTTCATGTTGTGTCGAACCTTCTTAGTGTTTTCAAAAATAGTAATATAAAGTAATAAATATAATATTTTGATGTTAACATAGTATTTGCCCCTAGCACAAAATACGGTCAATCTTAAAAGTGGCGCTTTTGTCGTAATTATGCTTTTAAACAAACGTATGACCCGGGTACATTCACAAAAAGACCCTTGGCTGCATTTTGGTGAGAGTTTCACTTTAAAGTCAATATTTGTATTTGTGTGTCTAATATGTAAAAAAACAAACATTATTTTTCATTGCTGCTGTCTGAGTGCTCCGTTTCTGTGCATGTCTCTTTAAGACCAGCCTGGTCTCCTCTGATTGGTCAGCTCTCACAGGCCTGAGCGCGCCCCATCTGTGTTGGGGCGCGCTCAGGCCTGTGTTGCCCCATCAGCTCCACCTGCATTAATCCTCTCAGACCTGCAGACAAAGGCGCCGCTAAACCTCATCTTGTCCACACTGCAGGAAAAGAAATACCTCGTAGACCACAATTATGTCTCTTAAACTGTTCAGAGAACAAACAGAACTGTTCATTTATGACTCTTTCTATCATAAATTCCGATCCGTGGAGGTTCTTTATTTGTGAAACTTTCCTTGTGCTGAGACAAGCGATTTAAAAATCTGTAATGTCATCAAGGCCGAGCGAGATCGGGACCAGACCAGGAGAAGCTCTACTACTGCAAGCTCTACTGATTGAGCGTTTTGATACTTTCACAGTATTTATAGAATACCTAGACCTGCTTAATAATCCAGAAAGAAAATGGAAATCTCAGTTTCTACTCGGAGACCTTTAAAGGAATCTTTTGACATTCGGGGAAATGTGTTTAATTGCATTCTTGCAGAGAGTTAGATGAGGAGATTGAAATCCCTCTCAAACATGAGCGTGGTATTGATCTTCTCATCTCACTCTCGGCGAGAAAGCAAATTAGCGAATTTTTTCGCAAATGTCAAACATTTGCTTTATTCAATATTCAGTTAATAGATGTTACACAAAAGCGTGTAATGCTGTTTCACATTGAATCATTTCAATAACTTTTATTTATTTTATCTGATGGTTGTTTTGTTCTGTCTTCTGACAAGGAACAGTTGACGTTTATTTCTCCTCAAGGGAACATCTGCATCCCAGATAGGTCGATGATCAAAGAGTCAACTGACCATCACCTCCTAACCATACAGCCTACTAAGATTTGGCCGGGAGGTGTTTACACAGGCAGGCACATCCACGCCCCGGCATGGCATGATCCGAAGTCTGGAGCTGCATCCTTCCACCGACAGTCAGGGTGGGCTGGATACCACCTCTGCCCTTTCAGCCCTAATCACCAGGAGGGAAGAAGACTCACTTCTACCGCAACCGCTGAATGTACTCAAACATACTGTTATAGTCACACCAGAACAATGCCACTGCAAATCCAAGCACAACATCTGTTCCAGTCAGAAAGCACGCCGCTGCCAGAAACATGTTCGAAAAACGAAATAAAAGCGAGGGAGCGAGGGAGAAATGAAAGAAAAGAGAGACACATGAAAAGGAAAACCAGAGGTTCTCTATTTCCATGTGATATTCAGTGTTTTTTGTGGCACGCTGTGTCATTTTCCGAGCAGTTAGGCTCCGACACAGCCTTAGAGTTCCGAGTCCCGGATCTTTTCTCCAAGGTGATAAAATCACTTTGACGTTAAAAGGTGCTAATTGCCAGAAATTTAAGTGAAATTAATGGAGAGAGAAAGGATAAATAACGCGAGCGTTTACAGGAATGAACATGAATATTTACAGTGTGTGTGCGTGTATATGTCAGTGTGTGGGTGTGTGTGTGAGAGAGGGTATTTCATAATCATATGTTTAAAAAACTGCAAGTCAGTGAATTTGAATCCTTAATCTTATTTTAGGTTGTATATGTTTTCTCTACTCACCTGTACATAAAGTTACAGACACAGCAAAAGTTACATTTCTTCTGTTTATGTGCATTATTTTTTGTATCTAATCGAATTAAGAGAGAGAAAAGATGGTGGATAGACAGTGAACGTATATGTTATATAATACTTTCTTTATAGAATACTCTAAAAAAGGTTGTCCTTAAAAAAAAACCATTAAAACATAGTAGTAAAGTTTGTGATTTCATTCATTTAAAAAAATGTTGGATCTCTCATATTGTAATGTGCATGCAGAAACATGAGAGGGTTTCTTCTCTAAGTATGCAAATGATCCTGGTTGTCTGCATAATTAACAAGGCCGATCAATCAATAAGACATCATTAGTGCTAAAATGAAATAAACAAAAGGGGCTTTCTTCTTCCCTCAGAGATGTTTTTGTCAGTATGATGTGTTTGCAGAGCTTTTATGCGAGCTGCATTGTTTCCCTCTGAAGTAAACTGGGGCCTTTTAAAAAAAGTTCAGCCACAGGCAAAACTTCCCTGACAGAGCTCTGCAGCAGCCGTCACAGACAGAGGCTGCTCGAGCTATAGGTTTACGGCCCGCAGAGCGCCCCCCCTTCTCACACTTGGCAGGAAAAGTTAAAGGCAATTACAATAGATTAAACAAACGATTTCTTAAGGCAGGCATGTAAAATAGGCCGTTAAAGTCAGGTAAATGTTCCTCTGGTGTCAACCTCTTAAAAGTCTGCACATCTCCCTCCAACGGGACTCTAATCCACAACATATGGACGCGATGGCTGCCAAGGACGAGAGGGAAAGACACACAAACTCCCAATTATATGCAAAGTCTAATAGATAATTGCTTTCAACTATTAATTCTCGCAGACATATTAGAGAGGCTTTGCAAAGACAACATTACTTTGTTTTGACTCGACGGGGAAACTTTCAAGATTCACTGAAAAATGCAGCGTTTGCTTTGTGTTTTTCTGATGAAAGAGGAAAAACTGTGATCACCACTTTTCACAGTAAACGAGCTCAGTGGACCATCGTGCTTTTGTCTATTGTCTATATTCCAACAACAGACAATATGGAGCGGTTTGCATTGTATTCCTGCATCAGATGTTCCTCCGTGTCTTTCTTTTTACGGTTTTTATTAAGTCAATTATCCACTTTCATCACCAGATTCCCGGACGTTTACTTGCTGAATCAAAAAATCATTCGTTCTCAGTATGTTTGTGAGCAGAATAGCTGTTGATGAAGACAAATGAAAAGGTTTCTGACTTGCAGTTAACAATTCTTGGTCCTCTTTGTGCGTTCTGGGCACCGTTACAAGCACGGGCTCGGTAGCCAACTTTTTAAAGACCTGTGGTGAGTCTCATCCTAATGACTCCCAGTGTGTGTGTGTGTGTGTATATATATATATATACACAGCGTATATGAACACACAGCCGCGGAGGGCACTTCAGGACAAATGGCTTCTGTTAAGACGCTGGCTGTGAGCACGAGGATGGGCACTTAATTTTGAGGAGGCTGAACGACTCTGGATGGCGGAACAATTACAAGATGGGGATGAATACTGAGCTGCCCAACCGCCTGGCTGTTTTAAATTTAGAAAATATGTGGAAATCAGGTGTTCGCCAGGAGCCATATTAAAAGGACATCAGGAGAGGGAATATGAGAAGTTCAACAGAAAGAGGAGTATGGGTGGGAATTTTGAACGTGTAAAAGGTAAACTAACACACCCTGCCCGGTGTCTGCTCCCACCTCTGAGGTCTGTCGGGACAGCAGCCTAATTTTCCGTCCCTGGGGGGTTTTTGCGTCAGGTGGCGTGTGATGTATGTGAAAATTTAAAAAGCCAGCAGTGGGTCGTTTTTCTCTCGCCTCCAGAAGGACAGCCCAGCCCAGGTGATCTACAGAGTGATGGAAGTCATGGCTGGAGGTAACTTGGGAGTGATATGTGTTTTTGTTTGTTAGGGTTAAAGCGAGTTCACGCTGGAGGATTTATACGCGCTACGTACGCAGCGTGAGGCAACAAGCTAGCGCGCGAGGCAGAGAGGGGGGGGGGAGAGCTCGGACGAGTTGAATGCTCGGGTCTGGAGTAAGCAAAAAAAAAAAAAAAAAAAAATGCTGAACGCACTGAGAGAAAGAACAAAAAAAGAACTCCTGCCCTCCGCTTACACAGCCGGGTCGTGCCCTCTCTCTTCAAAGGCCTTCTCATCTGCAGCCCTCATTATTACTGCTCTCTTTCCCACAGGAGGGCCGGCTGTCATCTGCCCAGAAGCCTCTGCTGACCACCATCCATCTGTACACCCTCCCAGCAGCGGGCCTTTCAGCGTACTCATAAAGGCTCAGGATCTACGGCATCAACACCACTCTAACAGGGTCTTTGTTTGGTTAGAGGGCACTTGGCTGCACACGCATTTTTTTTTTTTCCCATTATTAATACCCTTCCTCCATTGTGAGTTGTGCAAAAGTTTTGTTTTATTTCTACGGCTCAGCCTGTCCTCATCATGACGAAGACCGTATAGATCGACTCTGCAGGCAGCTAATTACAACCAACATCTACGTTTAATTGCTATGATATGACAGCGAGGAGCGGCAAAGTCAGCGTTAGGAGTTAACCTCTGTGACGTGCTTATTTAAAGTCCAACCATCATCATTTGCTAAACCTAACGAAGTAGGTTACTGTGCAATTTAACCGACTAGATTCCTTTTCCTGAACGTAGGACGCTGCAACAGTCACGTGCTTTTCGGGACGCAAGATACGTAGTTTTGGGAGTCACTGGGGATGAGGATGACAATAAGGAAGTGTCGGTAAAACTCCTTAAAATCTTTATGAACAAATAAACAAGTTAAATAACAAAACCACTGCCACAGACCGTGCCAGCTGTCCGTGGCAGGCTGACGACATATGAAAACGTGCGACCGATGAAAGCCGTAAGCATTTGAGCACAAACAAGTCGATGAACAGCAGTAGAACAAGTCGACGGGGACTTTTTTTAAAACCTAAAACAACAACAGAAAAGCACATTGAATGGCTCTATTCAATTGGTCCCGTGTAATCCAAGTCTCTCGAAGCCCCAAGATCCCAAACTGATTGGAAAAGATGTTATCCACACCCTTTTTTGGAGCGGAAATCTTCACTGTAGCCTTGATTTCGAATCAATCTGGGATCTCCGAGCTTTCCGGAGACTTGGATTACGCCGGACGAGCCATATGCTGCTGTTTTTTCCCCCCCGTTTAAAAAACAAGTACCCTGACTTTCCACTGGCATGGAGATGAATAGAGCGGGCTTCATTTCTGGGTGAACTTATCTTTTAACGATACAAACGGGTGGGCCTGCTCTTCACTGAAAGAACAACTAGATTTTGTCCCTGTGAGATTAAAACCTGGCATTAGTCCGCTAAACCAAAAGGAATTCGTGGTTTTAAGGATACTTATTCAATCAATAAACACGTTGCTCTCCTCTCGGCGGACTTGAGGGGTCTGGAGGGGTTGAGGAAGCGTGTTTAAGACTCTGAAGATAATCATCCGTTAAATCTGACTACACTCAGAGAGCCAAAGGGCGAAAAATATTTTCGAGCATCAGGCGATGAAAAATTGACTGACCTACAGTAACTCTGAGGCCTGATGGAAACATGTGACGGGTCTCCAAATAGCAAAGAAGCCATAGAGAGGAAAAAAACTCAGATGAAAACGCTGCTTTGGAAAGTTTGTTCCTGTAACCTGAGAGCCCGCGGCGGAGAGTCATCTGGAAGCTCCGTTTACCTTTTCTCTCTCTCTCTCTCTCTTTTTTTTTTTTTTTTTTTACGCGCACGTCCTTGTGTCAGTGTCAGCGCGACCCAATGCTTTCCATGTGTGCGCCGGGAAGTTGAAGGTGTCGTTTTGTTTTGGTGGGACCAGATAGATCACCCGTCTGTCGAGCGGGGGGGGAGAGCAGCACTACTGCTTGGTGCTGTCGCCGTCCTTCACCACAGAAGCCCAACATCAACAAAGCAGGGAGGCTGAGTTTCTGACATTCTGTTTTCCACTATCTTTTTTTTTTTAACCCCCCCCCCCCCCCCCCCCCCCCCCCACACCCTAAAAAAAAAAAATCATCATTTAACAATTACAGAGCATATCCATAACCACTCTCCCCCGGCCCACCATTAATCCTCCGAGTACCGCGGCTGGACGGACTCCAGCTGCCGTCGCTTTGATCTATTAAATTGCGCCTAACAAAGGAAAATTCCATGACAACAGATGAGCAGAGAAAGAAAAAAAAACCTCACAATTAAAATCAATCAATTGTGCACTGTGTTTCCAGCTTACTGCGTCGGCGTTATAAATATTGATCGAACACGTAAACAGCCGTGGTATTGTTTGTTGACTGTATTATTCAAAATCATAACAATTCACCGAAAAGTGACTCTGGGTGAAACCTCTGAAGTAAAAAAAAAAAAAAAAAAATTGGAAGGAGAACCAAACTTGTGACCTTCTCGCGGCTTCTTTATGACGATGATATGTTGCCTGCGAGGACGGGGCGCAGAATGTAAACACTGACTGATACCTCGACCGCTTCAGACTAAACAAACAACAGCAATCTTGTCAATTTGGTTTCATTAGGTTTTCCATGTTGTTGTAATTCTATTCATCCTTTTCTGATCCGCGGGTAATCCCGATGTCATTCCCCTCTGCTTCATATATACACCCCGATGGAAACAAAACCTTTTTTTTCTCTCTCTCTCACTCTCTCTCCATCACACACACACACACACACGCACACACTCTCTCCTGACTTTCCCCAAACCTATCCACATGCGGAAACAGTAGTGAGGTCGACGCTGTGGCTGAGGGATCCTGGTCTGTGTGATGTGGAAGCTGAACGTCTAGTGTTTCAGAAAATAAACATAGCAGGATTGTCCCAGAGTAACACACACTTGCCGGCAGACGGACTCATAATATTTCCCCCATCTGATGACAGCTGGGAGAGTTTTCCACAGTGATAACAGGAATGTTTTCACACCCTCTGGACACATACAGTCTCCTCATTGTGGCCAGCTTCATACAGGGAGCCTGTTTAGGATCCAAGGCACATACAGTTAAGTCTAAATGAAGCAGACACGCCCGCTGGAGACGGTGATAGAGGATACGTCTGTCGGTCTGGCTGCAGTGTGTCCCTCGGTCTGCTGTAGGGACTTATCTCAGATTCTTCTTTGCTCTGTTTAACATCAGCTTGTAAGCCTCCGACTCATTTGAGTCATTCTTCAATCTTGATCCCTCTCTGAGCCAAAACTGTCCTTTAAAGAAACCCTCACATTGCAGCACAAGCACATATGCAATATGCAGATGTGATATAATACACACACACACACACACACGCATAAGCGCGCTCATATCGCATCACCTTCGGAATTGTGAGCCGCAGCGAAGGCCTAAAACAGCGGCAGCCATTGATAATTCTTGGGATAACACGGACCGGCCTCCATCGGCTTCCCTTCTCAAGCCAGTCCTCTGATATTACACACACACACACAGAGAAACATACACACACTCCCTAACACACTGAGACCATTCAAAACCCCAGATGCACGATACATCAGCGTGCATTCAACAGCAAGGTGAGAGATCGCCGCCGTCCAAACCCCTTCCCTCGGACTCCGTCTAGGAATATCGTGCTGGCTTTCCTGCTCTCTCTCCCAGCAGGAGCCTGCATATCGAGTACACTCTGCAAATGCATGCTCATAAACACGCACACCGCGGTCCTACTTCCTCTCACAAAAAAAAAAAAAAACAGTTTGAGTTGGGGCCAGCGGTGACGGTGAATCGCAGATCAAACGGAGAGCCGCGCTCACCTGAGGCGGATCAGGAAGACCTGGATGCGCAGCGAGGGACCCCCCGGGGTTCCACTGGCTTCCTGTGCGTTCCACGAGCCCCGTCCCAGCAGGTTCAGAGCAGGTGGGAAGGCGGCGTTACACACACCTGATTGACTTCATTACTCCTTTCCTGACGGGGGTAGGAGAACCATTAGCGCATTATAAGACACCTGAGAGAGCACATATGCACACATGCACGCTCGCTGACAGTCCTCACATGAATGCACACAATTAACACATTACCGGACAGGCTAACACACACCATATACGCGTTATATAAGTATAAAGGGAACTGGACCCCTCAGTATTTAAGCACCTTCAGAGGTAACACAGTGGCTCGGGAACAGACGGAAAAATGCATTCTGTCAAGTAAATGTCAAGCATGTAATCTAATGAAGCGTTGTCAGCAGTGCGAATGATCAGAGGGAAGATGCAGGAGATAACGTCGGGAAAGAATTTCTACATCTGACCAGTGCAACGCTGCGGAGAGGCCTCTGCATTCCCCAGAATTTGAGATAAGCAAAAAGATAACCTTGAGACAACCAGCGTCTGTCAAAGCCAGAGCACTGGTATGAAGATTGCAGCGGTCAGAGCAGGAAATGACAGGAAGCTGCAGGTGTTGGTGACCAGTGAAGCTCTGGCTCTACAGACTGATTTACAGCCAGCTTATCTGCACTTACTGGAACTAACTTTTGATAAAAATCCCAAAACAATCAATCAACTGAAAAGAATCAGCGACTATTTTTCGAATATATCAATCGCTGTCGCGCCGTATCTACAGTAAACACTACAATGCTATCCCGAGGCAGAGTATTTCCCTTCAGTGCAGACAGCTGTGACACAAAACTGACGTCCCGGTAGAGAAACCGAAGCAGATAAAGTATGACCGCACTCTCCGAATGGCACCGCGATGAGCTCAGTCGCAGTGGATCAGCCAGTGTCTGCTCGCTCACAATGACGGCAGCCGAGCGCGCCGACACGGTCGAGCAAAAGACTTTATTGTGGAATAAATTGCACGGTCTGCGCAGAAAAGGAGAAGACTTTGCCACATTTCATTAACCTCACACTGAGCTGAGCAGGTCTGATGAAGTCATACGTTCTGAGGCTCCCCATTTTGCTTTAATTTAAAAGACGTTCGCCACAGTACACAAGTGATCAATCATGTCCTCGCTCGGGCAGGCCCCCGGCGGCCAAGATACGGACGCAGTCACATGCACTCACATCTCCTGGACCATATGTAAAGACTCAAAGGCACAAACAGTTTACACAGCGGGCGCGCTGCATGTTCTCGCCCACAGGTTTTCTCTCACAAAGTCACTAATGCAGACACACATCTGTGAGGCAACGCTGGTCGATCGGTGAAGCCAACTCTGAGAGGCCATAAACAAAAACAGCGATAAAGCCTCGTCACTCTGCTTTAAGCTTGAGACAGCGTGAGGCCTCAGAGCCGGAGAAAATCACTGAAGCCTGACGTTATCTAATCACTTTCTACCAGAGCATGAAGAAGTTGTTGGAGGGCAGACAGGTGGCGATAAACACATAAAGACAAATAAAGATTGAGCAAAGGGGAAAAAGTGAAGGAGGGAAATAAAGGGACGAATTAAAGGCGGCGAGACGTGACGACAGATTTCAAACTGTGTCGGAGCGATCCATAGATTAGTCCGTCAACGTCGAGCGTAAACCCGCCATTATGTCACCCGTTAGTGTGTGGACCACTGTTTCGAATTATGCGCTAGGGCCGTCGCTATTCGCACTTTCTGGAGCCAGAACTGACCATATGTGAGCGAGATGTTGGAGCCGGATCCGACCAGAACCCTCGAGTAGGGAGAGTCGCGACAACGTAAGTTTAAAATGCCGTCGAGTGATGCACAGAGACTTCAGACAGTTCCAGGAAGTTCTAACCAGGCGATTTAAATGCATGAATACAATGAATGTTTGGCAGCTAAACTTAATACATGATTGATTTATTGATTGATTGACTATAGTACTGGACTGCTTGTATTTGCAGCTGACTACCGGGAACTACTGAGAGGTTTGATGATCCATCTGCCATTGCTTTAAAAATCGAAATAATCCACTTGATTAAACTCTTTCTGCTCATGGGCTCCGGATCTGACCGAGAATCGAAAGACACACCGTCGGTGATTTGCTGCTCACAAGGCTGCCACGCCCTAAAACACACGTGCTGTAGGAAAAAGCACTGAAGCAATTGTTTAAAATGTTAAACTCATTAAGAAACAGTTTTACCGAGGTAGAAAAGCAAGTAAGAAGAAAGGGTCACTCTCTCATAAGCTCATATACAGACTTTTTGAAACCAGTGGAGTCGACCCCTGCTGGTCATCGGACAGGATGCAAGTTAAACCACTTCCTCGTTGGCTTCACTTTTCAGATCTGTATCTTGATCATATCCAGTCAAAGATCAACAGAAAACGATTCCTCTGCAATTCTGCTCATTTCGTTGAGCGTTTTCTTTATTGTCTTGCTTTCTTTTATAGACGATACGATTGATTTGTTTATCAGAAAAATAGTTCAGAAGTCTAAAAATCAGTCAAAACTTTCACTGACAGAGAAAATAATAAGCAGTCGCAGCTCTTTTTTCACGGAGGAGCTGAGTGAGAAAACAAGGGAGGCTGCAGTACCAGAGGGGATTTAGAAATATTAATGCGGGGGGAAAAACTCTGCTCCTTAATGAGGGCTGTAAATTGAAGTATATTGTGGTTTAAGCTGGCAGCCGACGGAGCCCGTTGAGTACATGGAAAACAGCGAGATAACTGCAGGCTTTAGCGGTCTTAAGGTACAAGCAGAATGGAGAAGCCTGTCAGGCCCTTTAAAGCCCTCCACATCACTCACTCTAAGCAGTCTGTCCGCCTGCAGGAAATACCTCCTTACAGCAATACATCTCAGGACATCCACTGGACTTGTCCGTTTAATAAAGCGTCCAATCTGCGGCCAGCTCTGGACCCGCTTTCATCATAATTTCCCCTTCTCTAAAAGTCCCAGTGGAGCGAGTGACCAGCGTTGCTCATTTTTAATAATAACTCAGCGTATTAGCCCGAGAACGAAGATCAATCCCGTGTTTTTTACCCCAGTTCTCTGGCTAAGGAGAACAAATGCAGCAGCTGAAGCATCCCACCGCCGACCGCCATTAAAATGTGGAACCTCGGCCATCGTAACGTCTTTAGTGCTGCAGCGCTCTCAGCGTGAGTTGGACGACGTCCCAGAAACATTAAGAGGGGCTTTGCATTCGTAAAACCGCAGAGGAATATCTCAGGACGAGCTCCATGCTTTCGCTGCTCTATCAAAGAAACATCGCTCCAGTGTTGGCGAGATTTACGGCAGATCTCGAGATAAATTTTTTTTTTAAAAAAAGTTCAAAAAATCCGCTCTTCAAACAAGCAAGTCTGTATTACATCAAGTCCTGGCAAACATTTCTGTATATATTACAGTCACTGATCTCACTACTATTCTCTTCGCGGTACTCATCACCATCATTGTTTTTAATATAAGTGAACTATGTCTAAAGTGAGGCGGAGGCGTAGACTGGGAGAGCGGTTCCTGGCCGCGCGGAGCTCTCAAGCCCCAAAAAAAGCCCTGAACTTGTTCTTCAACCGTAGCTCATAAACATCAGGCTGTGTTTTCATTTCCGAGAGGAAAAGCTGTTTTTACCAGACTTTCCTCGTTTTTGGCATATATGGCGTCTATTGCATAAACATTAACTCCATCAAGAATATTCTTACAATAATACGTTTCTTCTCTTCATTTGAAAGTTGACGAACAATAAACATTGTATCGCCGAGGTCCATATGGGAAGTCATGGGAAGTCATTCTACATCCCGGCAGATCATTTTGAAGGAGTTTGCAATGGAAGCCTTTCTTCTTTTCAAACGTTTAGAAGCACCGAGAGAGAGAGAAAAAAAAAAAGAGTAGGTCCAAGTGGGTTTACGGTGCTAATTGGGTGCTAACGACGTTCCTTGATTGTTGTTGCAGTAAACTTCCTCATAAACGTCACGTAGCAGGATGGTATATATCTGTGAACACGTATCGCGGCGCCAAGCGGCAGGTTCTTCAGTTCCTCAGAGACGCTCGTTAGGAGGAGCTCATTTTTCTTTCTATCATGGAGCGATGAGTAATTACAGCTGTACTGACAGGTCGGTGTCGGCAGTCGGGGAAGAGAAAGGACTGCTTTAAGTTTCATTCATAAAGATTCAGCGGCCATGTGTTGCTGTAAGGATAATGACCGCAGCTGCAGATGTGCTGTCGGTCGCTAGCTGGCATGTTTAGAAATCCACACGGTGGTTCAAGAGTGTCAAACTGTCAGAGGATTGTTGTAATATCGTTACAGTGTTTACACAAAACAACAAGGGTTTCCGTGAGAGAAGCAGAGGCCAAACACGACGCGTGGGTACGCCGCAGAAAAAAAAAAGCAAAAAAAAAAAAAAGACACACAAATGAGGCAAGAAACGGTGATGCTGAATCTGGTTTGCTTTATGGCACTCTTTAAAAATTAGTTCCATCATAAAGCTGGACTCACACACAAAATTTTACTGCTTTCAATTTCTGGATTAAATTGCGGGAGACAGGGGTATAACGCTGTTGCTCTTACGAAACACATACGCAGAAGGCTGGGGAGGCCGCAAGAATGAGCGCAAAAATATTGCTGAAGTTTAATCGAGCAGCGGAGAGAGAGATGAGACGGAGGGAGGAGGGCGAAGAAGAGATAGGCTGGGAAAAAGTCGAGGGATCTGGGGCTGGCAAAAAGAAAACAACTGATTAGGATCACTCGTGTGTACAACAAAAGAGGCTCTATGGAGTCATCCAAAAGAATATTGCTTGCATACCTCGAGTATCAAACCACTGGCTTTGTGGATGCTTGAAAAACACAATTGCAGATCAATAAAAGCTACTGGAGCGTCTTCCAAGGCGCTGGTGGAGACGTGGATTAAGACCCGAGGAGGGACGGGAGACGGATGAGTCAGTGATGTTGTGGCGGCGGACGGACAGCGCTGGGAGCCAGGGGGCCTGATGCCACGGGGAGGGGAGCCAGTCTGGCCAGCGGGCTCTTGAGTATACACTAACTAACCATCATCAATGTGGTAGCAATCAGCTGTGGCGCTGGAGGAAAATGAAGCTGAAGGAAAAAAAAAAAAAAGAAAAACCCTCCCCCAACACAAGGCGCCCCTGTGTTTTTTCCCCCCATCTTCCTTGAGTCAGTGGTGCCGATTGTTCATTTGGAAGGATGAACAAACTAACATGGCTGTTCCGGGCAAAGGGACAGAGACAGACATGCCGGTGGTCGAGGCAACTGGCAAGACACGAGACACCGCAGCATCCATCCCAAACGTTGTTTTCCTTCTGCTTCCCGTCTTTACCCCTGAGCACAGATCTCCCACTGCTATCAGAGAGGACATTAACACCGCTATTTCTCTGCGCCGTTTATGCTGCGCCATAAATGCCTTCTGCAAGAGCTATTCTTGTGACATTTGAAGGTTTTTTTAATGGCTTCACAGGGTTGTTATTCCTGCCTGGTGCTCTGCCCGAAGCCCGAGGTGAAGAGGTTTTCATGTCGGGGTGTTGAAAGCCGTCGGCCAAGTGAGAAAGGTCTGACTTATGGCCGCTCTAAATCAAATCTGCTCGGTTTAGATCAAGAGCATCGCGCTGCTGTTAAAAACACCCTCGCCGCCACAAACAGACACAGTCGCGACCATTAACATAGTCCGAGAACACATCCTCGCCGAGGAAGCGCGCGGTAAATCACAAACCACACGCACAGATAATGTCAACCCAGTAATGATTATCTTTACAGACGAGGATCTGCACGCTGCAAGCCTGGGTGTGCATTTTGTAGCTCGAACACAGTGTTTCTGCAGCATAGTTTCCACCGAGGAGTGATCAAAAAAAAGTGAAAATAAACAGCGAGGGCTTCGGTGTTGGTGCCTTTCTCGAACGAGTGTGTGGACAGCACGGCTCTGCTATTTGTCTCTATTCAATAACCACTAGAGAAGCACCCGCAGATCCAGCACGATGTTTTCTCAAAACCCATTGAGTTATGGTTCCACCGCACTGATGTCACCGCTTAATAGCCAATGCTGAATTCTGAACTTTCCTCTTGCACTTGAATCATCTCATCAGCACAAAAACACACACACACACACGAAAAAAAGAAGGAAAACAAGGCCAGGCCGTCTTCGTTACTACTTACTGCCGCTCTGCTTTCTACGCAATCAGCGGGGCCATTTATCGAAAATTAACTTATTCAAACTGTGGGACCGAGCTTCAGACCATGGGAATTGAATAAATAAAAAGCAGAGCAGTATGGTCGGTTTATGGTTTTTCTGTCATTGTGTTTGTGTTGAGAAATACCAACCTCAACCAGACACATATGCACGCTCGCCCATTTCTATTCATGAAAATGAACTTGAGCAAATTGCAGCCTGGACCTCAAAAAAAAAAAAAAATCGAAAGAGCTGCGAGTAAATAAGAAGCAGAGCACTATAGTTAGTCTATGGTTTGCCTGTCTGACAGTATTTGTCTTGACTGAGAAGCCCCTCGATCTTTTCTTTCTGTCTTTCTCCGTCGCTTTCCTCTTCATCTTCTCTCCCTCTCCAGCTCTGACTCATTCTCCATTACAGTCCCAGGTCTGGCGTCGGACGAAGCACTAAGTCAAAATGCCTTAATCAAATAAGCTGTTTAAAGCAAAGTAAAAGCTGCCTCTTAGTCTCCATGGTGTCCTCTTTGGTTGAACTTTTTTACCATGTCTGCCTCTCCTGGAAAGTCGACCACTGGAGCACGCAGCTTTTATAGCGTGAGCTCTGCAGCGTTGTTATACGTTTGCGCGTATATGGTTTCAATCTTCCCAAATAGAGCATGAGCTCATATTTGGTTTTGCAGAAATAATAAAAGAGCAAAGCAAACGTTCATATCTGTAACGATGCGAATGTGTTGTTTATGAGGAACCAAATGAAAGGACCCCGGTTTCAAGTTCGAGTGCAAAAACAGGAGACGTCTTCCGTGATGACGTCACGGGTTTGCCAACAATGACATCGAACGAACCGTCCGGAATCTCCGACCATCCTTTGCTTCTTCTTTTTGCATGACGCCGGGCCGAAATACACACAAAGGGAGAAACCGTCAGAATACACACTTTCAAA
Organism: Sparus aurata; assembly: GCF_900880675.1. Taxonomy (NCBI): domain Eukaryota; kingdom Metazoa; phylum Chordata; class Actinopteri; order Spariformes; family Sparidae; genus Sparus; species Sparus aurata. Next base: position 7,155,581 of record NC_044194.1, on the reverse strand, counting down.
ATACTGGAACAGAAGCCAAGTGCCTTAAGCCTGAACTGATCTTCCTGTGACAGAGGTCATGCAGTTTAAATATCTGAAGCAGTATATCCGTCTCCCTTTTGGATTCAGCTCTGGCTCCATCCGTCCTGAGTTTAACCTTCCCTCCCGCTGCTTCCCGCCCTCTCCGACCACCTCGACTTCAGGAGGCGGCGGATCAAACGTGAAGCCGCATTTGCATCGCCATCCTTTCTAATTACTGACATTTTTCAGCCTGACAGTTCTGGAGATGGGAGCAGGAGGAGAGATCGTCCCGGCTAAGCTCGCCGCTTTCAAGGGTCGCTGGGCTGTCTATTACTTCCCTCATGGCCTTTTAAAGGAGGCTCATCCATCACTCGCTGACAGCATCTGTCTCTCTGTAACCTCTCTGGCCTGATATAAAATAATATTTTTTTCAAAAGTCAAGTCTGTCAATGCAATGGACAGCTCCTCCCGCTGGGTGGCTGCAAGTCAGAGCTGTGAAGCATGTCACTCAAGTAATCTGCGTGTGTGTGTGTGTGATCGTGTGTGTTTTAATACAAACAAATACACATTAAAGAAAGGAGAGAAAGAACATGAGAACAAAAACCAAGAATATGTGAGAAAAACAAAGGCCCAGACATGTTGTTGTTGGTTAGTGGGCGACCCGGGCTCAGGATTCCCCTCTGAATTGAATGACGGGGCGTGATGAAAGGTCTGAAGAGGAAAGCCCCAATAATGAGGGGCTGCAGCCGTGTGTTACACGATGCCATGTGTGGTGCCTACAGTAGCTCTCTCACAGAACCCCACCATCCAGTCTAATTAATGCCCTCAGGGCCCGTGTTGCAGATCCTATACTGCTTAATGAAAGAAAGATGGCTCTCCTCAGTATCCAGCTCTCTCGCAAAGTCTTTAGGTAATAATCTGTCTGAACATGATTCATCTCTGCCACAACACCCTATTATTATATTCAAATGATGCATGCAGCGCATATGTGTGTGTGAGTGTGTGTGTGAGTGTGTGTGTGTGTGACTGTAGCTAGTCCATGTGTACCGCTGTGTTTGTTTTCTTTTTATGACTTTTACTTGCCTTGACAGCATGAACATGTGCATGTTCTTGGCCGGATCCTGTTGTGTATTTCTGCACGTCTCTTTGTTTGCGCGCGTGCGTGTGTGTGTGTGTGTTTGTCTGTGTGTGTGTGTGCGTGAACATGTGAGCATACAGTAGGTCGCCTGTAGTGCCGTCAGGGCCTCTTGCTGTGCTGTTTCAGTAGGTTCCTGTTGAAAACAGACAGGCCGGGCTCACGGTGTGCCAAGCTGGCACGCTCCCTGGGATAATGAGAGACTATGCTTTTGGTTTGGATTGTTGATTAAGGATTATTCAGCAACACAAACAAGCTACTGTTCAGCCATGAGCGCGCACGTGAAGCGTAGCGCAGTCTCCGGGGCCAGATCGGGTTTTTTAGCACACAAAGAATTCCAGAGGGAAAATATACTGAGAACGAGGGGAAAGTTAATACTGTAAATGTGAAGTTGCTAGATCTATGTACACTCTGGATGAAGCGGCTGGCGTCCCCTTCACGCCTGCTCTCTGTTTGTTTCTCTCTGCTGACACAGTGATAGCAAGAAACGGACATGTGCTGCTGCCAGTTACGAGGCAGTTAACGAGTCAATATGGGATTTGTTTGTGTTATATTAAATGTTCTAATTCAATAAATCTTCACTGTACAGACTGTAGAAATACAACATCTCGTTAACAGCACCGGGTAGGACACAGTCATTTTTTTAATTTCTATTTACTGGACTTTTGGGAAGTCTGCTTGTGCCTTGGCAATCGTTAGACAAACTAAACAGAACAACAGAAAATAGTAGAAAAAACACTGACGCTGAAGTTAAAGCTCTCCGTAAAACATTACATTTGCTGCAAAAAAAACCCAGCGGACACTTTAAAGTTAAAAGGCCAAAAAAAAACGAAAGACTCTCATAAATATTAAAAGGCATCGGTCCAAATTCAATTCAAAACTCTGTGCTATTCATAAGATTAACTGCTGTGATGCGGTGGCAGTGTTTTCACAGCCTACTAGCGCTCCCGCTGAGGCTGTGTGAAAACACGGATCACTACAAGAAGGTACCACCCAAAGAAAATAAATAAACCAAACTGTGGCCAATCATTAATTGTGAGTTGCAAGAGAGAGCGAGGGAGTTGCACTTTTATATGCTGCAGGGGAGGACTGTGTGTTTGGTCGGAGCGACTCTGTTTATCTAACGGTGAAAGCAGCACACAAACAGCATCAATCACTAACTGCATTAAGTGTGCAATTACTTTAATCTGTTTCTCCGACGACCATGACAAGAATCCTATTTTGACATTTTGTGGATACCTCGGGTGGAAAGACTGTTTTCATAATCCTATATCAATTTGTGCAAATTACCATCAAATGTCACCATATGCTAACTATTATGATTCCAATTATGACTACAATGATGATTTGCAATTATTGACCCACGGTGGAAGCTCAGACGGAACCACAAACTCAGCGAGACGAGACTTTGGAAAGCTGGAGAGGCGAAGTAGATATTCAGATGATGCAAGCAAGAGTGAGCCTCACCTCTTTCCAGGGTAAAAGATAAAGGATGATCCCGAACCATTTGTCAAAACGAAATAGGGCAAAAATATTCCAATCTATGTTTTTCCCCCATTTACTCCTCGTGTTGATCGAGCGCCTCCAACTGTATCGGACGCAGCGCCGTCCAAGTGGCGTCCAGCCGCAGTGTGTCAGAAACTGCACAAGTACAGTTTGTCCAGATTCATGAATGTTTGGGAATCGATTTGATTTGTTCACTTGGAGGACTCGGTCTTCTGATTCGTCCAAATGCAGAATCAGATATCATTAGTGGGAATAATAAAGACGGTTTCCAAGAATGTGTACTTTACTGTATGTCCCCAAAAGTCTACATCATGAAATGTATCTACTTCTGCTTTCAATAGAATAACTATGAGCCACAATACTGACTGAGACGGCTGGCAGAGAGAGCCAGCGACACCTTGACAGAATAATTTGACCCTCCAGGTTTGCAGCATGACTGTGGTCCTGCAAGCTGTACAAAAAGCATTTTAATTCATCCCGTCTCCTGCACTTAAACTTTGCAGCGACGTTCTTGTATAGAGCGTTTTGTCACATTTCTGAACTGAAAATGACTCCAAGCAGAACATAATTTTACCTACATCGTAAGGGAAATGCTCAAAATTGTGGGAAAAAAAAGGCCTGTTTGCTTTCTTTTTGGATTATTCTTCTGGCCTTGTTTGGCCATTTTATTGCATAGGACAGCTGGAGGAGGGACAAGAAAGGGCAGGAGGGAGAGGAAGAGAGAGAGAGAGAGAGAGAAGGGGGGGGCGGCATGCAGCAAAGGGTGACGGTTTGGAATCAAACCAGGTCACTGCTCGGGACTGAGCATTTGACCGTGAGGTGAGCTATGAGGCACCTCGTTATCTACTTTCTTACCACCAAGCAAACTGACACCACATGGCAGCAGCAAGTTATCTTAGCTTAGCCAGACTAGCCACTCTTCATGCAAAGATAACACACATCTAACTCTCAGTCAAATGAATTTTCAGTCCGGCGTGAAAGGTGTGCTGAGACTGATTGAGCCTGGAGGTAGCCGAACCGCTGGACAGCGAGCAGACGGAGAGGGAGGGGGGGAAGGCGGGGTGGTATGAGATGAATTTTGGCACGAGCGCTTCATGCTGAACCATATGCACATACCGAGGGAGCATGCGGCCGAGGCAAAACAATTTTACATCGAGGAAAATAACTCTGTTTACATTCCTCACACTTCCCCGTTCCCAGAGTCGTGTAGTCCAGAGCAGAATCCCGTTTGTGTGAAAATGTTTATTTAGATTTTTTTTTTTTTTTTATATTCAGCTTGCTCACGCACCTGAAAGCAAACACTGGCGAGGAAAAGAGTCTCAGCGCAAATGAAAGAGGAAGGAGTCTTTGGTAGCACACTCCCTCCCTCCTGTTTCCATCCTGCTGTCTATCTTGGCCTCGCCGAAGGTTACTCAGCTAATGATGCTAAAATTCACCCAGCAGCATATTTGTCGGGAGTAAATTACACCTGCCGCGTTTCCAAGGTGTTCTTTTAATTAATGCATCTTGTGTACTATCCAGTTTCAGAACACCCCGGTTTGTTTTTTTTTAGGTGAGCGAGAGAGCTTCTAATCAGCTTATAAAAACATCTGAATAATAAAAAAATATGAAACATTACCATCTGTCAAACACTCGACCTGCCAAAAACGAGGCCTGTTTCTGCCAGCATCAATCAGCATGAATTCGGACAAGCAAGCCCGACGAGGCGCAGCGCTGGTCCCCACCGACAGGGCTGGCTGACGTGATGCACAAGGTCAACGAGGAAGTACGTTCAGAATTACAATATACCAAGTAAAGACGGGTGCCACAGCGCTGCGCCGTGTCACCATGTCACCGCTGACAGCGGCCACAGAAGATGGATGATCAGATCTGAAGGAGAACAAAGGTGACCGTCCGCCATGCACACACGCTGTACGTCAGAGTACAAACAAAATGGGTCACACAAATGAACATTTTCCCACTCCTCACTACGTGTGTGTGTGTGTGTGTGGCCGAGTCTCCCCCACTGGTTTACATGTACTCATTATAAAAACAAGACTTGGCAGCGAAAAGTGCTTTAAAACTGCATTAAAACAATAATACAGTATTTGTTGAGACCATGTGCCAGTAATTAGAGAAACCTTTTCTACTTCCTCCATAATTTTGTAATTACAACACACACACACACACACACACTGTATAACACACACGCACACACAGACCCGTGAGAAGGAGGCCCTATACTGACCCTGTCCTTAAAGAACCCCACTGTAAATCTATGGTTCAAACCGATGTCACATAAAGATTAACAAGCCTGTCAGATGTTCATTTGGTGAGAGCGATACACACACACACACACACACAAACACAGATGCACACATACACACACACACACACACACACACACACACACACACACACGGATCTCTGTCAAGGGCGGATGCAAGTCAAAGTACAGAAACTAGTTAATTACTGAGGGGGGGGCAAAATAAAAATGATTTAGCAGTGAACGGCCAACAACTTAATGACTGACGATGGATGGTGGTGGTGCTAACACGAAGACTTTTACACACTGACTGTCATAATAAACATCTATCAAATGTAATTGAGAGCATAGTATTCAACCAAATGGCCAATTCATACAAACAAGTCTCAAGTCCAGAGAGTCTACAGCCGTGCAGAAAACAGAAATAATAAAATATATATATATATATATATATATGTATATATATATATATATATATATATATATATGACGGGTGTAGTCAATCGTCCAAATTGCCTCAAGTAACAAAACATTGTGAATCAGCAATGTGCGTCGGAAAAAAAACACCATCTTCATTAAACTTCGGTGTAATCAAATAGCTGTCATCAAACATTGTTCAGTCTGGACCAAAGTAGTGGAGCAAATAACAACTATTTACACAATATTGTAACATAAATCAACAAAAAAAAGTAAGATCTAATAGTTGTTTGTTCGGACATGAGGGAAAATGACTTCCTGTTTCAAACTGTACTCGGGTCAAGTGAGGTACCTTTGAATTACTTGGAACAGTTTAGAACGTAAACCACCCAGTCAGCTTTCCTTAATAAACAAATGCAAAGGAATCACTCAACACATACACATTACACTACCTGGATTATGCAGACTCACAACAAACACACAGCCCCAGCCCAAACCCCTGACCTGTGCATCCTCAGCTGCAGCGCGACAGTCTTGGTGAGGGGGCACTGGTGGGAACCTGCCAGGCCCGGTATCCTACTAAGGGCTGGAGGCGGCGGAGAGAACAGAGCCGTCTCAGGGAGTGGGACAGCAGCATCATTATGAGTCCCCAGGATAAATAACCCGGCCTTAATGCAACACGGCGTAGCCTGGCCCGGGCCGAGCCAAGCCATGTCAAACGGGCCTCAGATAGGACGGCCCACAGCGCCCAACATCTCGACAAGTATACAGGAAATCCAGATAAATACATAAATAAATAGGAGTGTTGTAGTTGGCAGGCCAGCGTTGTTTGAGAATACCTCTGTATATTTGGATTGCTACTTGAAGCACCCTGCACTGCTGGATATTCAATGTCTATACGGGTCTTTCATGGGGCGAGAGTCAGGCTGAATGTGGGGTTTGATGATCAGGAAGGCAATTAAAATGCACCACACTTCAGGTGTTGAATGTTTTGCCTGTGAAAAAATATGTTCATATGTTCTCGATGTCATAACGCACTATTAATGTTGGAACATTTACACGAACACACGATCTAAATATATCTAAACATATAGTAGACGATCATATATCTTAGACATGTGAAGCGCAGAGTGCATATCCAGATCATCCCTCCAGCTCAACAGGCTTTCATTCAGTTTGTTAAAGGCAGAGTTCAGCCAGAGGCTCTCTCTGCTATCACTCTTCTGTCGGAATAAAACACAACGGACCCAAGGAAGAATGAGATGTACTCATGTGAGCCAACACTTTATTAAAAAATCTAGCCAAATTAACTTTGACTCACAAAATTTATTCCAACAGACCAAGAAAATATACAATATTTCGAAATAAAATCCACAAAATATTAAGGATCTCCTTGTTGTTTGTGTAAGTTTTTAAAGGGACAGTTCACGCAAACTCTGGCAGGTGCAGTGTGTTTGGTTGTATTCAGGTTACAAAACATACAAACGGATTTTCGTTCATGCAACTTAAAGTATTAAAAAGTTACTTAAAGATCCCGTACAGAAATGTTTCAAGATGTACATATAATGCTATACAATATCTATTCATAATAACATATTGTACTTTAGATGATAAATTGTGACTGATGGGGTTTTCTGGCAAAAGTTCAATTGTTCTTTTAATATAAATATATAACAATCTATGAATATGCATGTACTTCATTATAAAAAAATAATCCAGAAAACCAATTACATCAAAATCAAGAAGTACAGTAATATTTTTAATAATAATCATTTGAACTCCAGTTTCAGTTTCCTGACTTTTTTTTTAAGTAAGTCAACCCTTAAAATTTACAGTCCAGAGAGAAAAATGAGCTCTTTTTCAGCAGATGAATGTGAAAATTGCCTTTTATTTTGAAACTCTGCACACACATCATTCTACACAGTGAAGCTCAAACATCCAACTGAAGGCAGAGAGAGAGTTTTAGACTTCAAACCTCGCCGTCAACACTTTTCATGCGAACAATTTCTTCAGTGGAAAATAGCTCCAGTGAAATCTGTTGACAGTGAAGTCTGTGGATTTTCTGAGAGGAAAAAAAGAGAGAAATAAGAGCTGCTGTCGAGTTGTCATTTCTCAATGAGCACCACAAAATTAAACGCCTTCACCTCAAACGCATCGGATCAGAAAAACCCATCAGATTTAACTGGAAATAGCTGCTTGGCTACACATCAACCGGGGCCAAAGCAAGAAAAATATGTGTTTTGTAATTTGGGTGACCCTTTACGAGATACTAAATTTATGCAGTGATGTAATCGTGTCAGCCTCTCGCTTTTGTGTTTTCTTTCATCCACCATATTGCCCAGCTCTGATTCATTGTGATGCTCCGTCTTTAACACTCCAGAAGAACACAGTGCACAAAGTCTCAGGCTAACAGAATCTGCATGTTGGGAACGTACAGGCTGCCAGTTTCCCTTCTCCTCTGTTGTTCTATTCTTTCTCTCTGCCAAAGCTCTGGAGAAGAGGAGAGGAGGGGGAGAGGAGGGAAGAAATCCCCTCGCAAACGACAGCTGAGACCTGGGACATGTTTTAAATTTGGACACTAATGTTGGCTCTTTTTACAGCCCTTCTGTAATATGTTTTATGTGCCTCCCAAACACTGGAACAGGGCTCGCATCCCTCTCCCCCACCCTCCATCTCCATCTCATACATCACGTATAGGAGCTGGATGTCAACGCAGCCCCAGGTCCCCTGCACTTTCTCCCATTCACAGCTTAAGTCATGTGGCTCGATATTGCAATATGAAGCCGTACGGAGAGACATGAGTAGCGAAAAAGCGAAGGGGAAGGGGAGAAAAATATCATGTCGAGTGAAGGGCATAAATCTTCACATTTATGTCGTTTCGGTGAGGAGGGGAGATGTTTTGGAACGAAAGGAAAAAAAAATGAGATAAGGGGTAAGGAAAGGTCATCATCCGCTAAATAGATCCAATGTGTCAACGATTCTGCTGACCAAAGTAACAAATCGCTGGCCCTTTAATTAGCGACAGAGCATATTTGTGGACATGACATGGAATATCTAATCTCCAATCGCGGTTGGAAAGAGAAGGGAATGACTCAACCACCTCTATTTACCAATAACATACTCGAGTTTGTTTCTCTCAACACAGCTGAAGCCTGTACTCTATCTTGGTTTGTCCGCAGAGAACTTTTTTTGTACATCTGTAATCACAATACTTCTGTTTTCCTCTTTGCTAGAGAGAACATCTGAACCGGCGCAGTATTTCACTTTAATTGAACATGACTCATTTCAGATTAGAAAATGAAACTGATTTGTTGCTCGCGGGGGCAAAGAGCGTATGAAAAATACAGATGATGTGCTCTCTTTCATGACTGATGCCTGGTATCGTATTTTAAGAATACACGCGCGCGCACACACACACACACACGGAGACGCACAGGATGCACATAAATATGGTGTGAATAATACGGAGGCTGAGGGGCAAACTCCTCTCCTGTCTCGTCTTTCTCTCCTTGGTGAAAACAGGCCTCTCACCACGGCTGGATTAATGGTGAACACATGTTGTGAGGAGGTCACTGTCTTCCAGTGGCTGCAATTTAGGATTAGCAGATGGAAACAGCTCAGCTCCCACTCTGCCTTTCACTTAACCCTCCTTCTTTCTCCCGAGCCCTCCCCTCAGTTTAAACCCCCTCATTAATTTCCCTCAAATCACCAGTTGAATTGCAGGCCTCGTGTTCCCTCCAGGAAGGTCGGCCTCATTCTCCGAGGAGGAACATAAACAAAACAGACAGACGCATGAGGTGGGGAGAAGGGAAAGATGAGTCTCTGGATGCTAATACCAAAGCGCTGTGGCAGGGAAATGCACTGGCATTGACAGCGCTCTGCGGCTCCAGCATTAGCGGTGACAGGCTGTATGTCACCGCCACAATGAATGCATGCACATTTGCTTTTTTCTGTGCCAGGGAGGCAAAACAGCGCCGCAAACGGCATCAGCGTGGACAGATAGGCGGACGCACAAAGCGCACACGATATCACGATAATCCCTCGCAATCCAGGCTACTGTCATGGAGGTACGAAAGCCTGCCAAGGACATGTGAGAACCGACACCAGACCAGAACAAATAAACCGCACCGTAAGTTTTTCCCCCCACCGCAGAACAGGAGGAGGAAAAAAAAAGGAAAATGGAGTGAGTGAGGAGAAAAGCTACAGAGGTTTAAAGGGGAGAAAAGCCAACAGCACGCGGCCCAGAGTGTGCCTCGCATGCAACTGCCTCCCACCCACAGAGCGAGTCTCCAACACGCTGTGCTGGCTGGGCCCGGATGGAAGGAGCTGAGGGGCTGACGCCGTACGGCGAGCACGACCGCAGAGGACGTAAACAGCGAGGGATCACGATAACAGAGATCCACGCTGCAGGGCATCACACAGCGAGATCAGGTTCATTGATTTAGGAGCAGAGGAAGGTGAAGGAGACAGAAATATGTCAGGGAAAAGTAGAAAGGAAATAAAGAAGAGACAATCGATGAGCGTAAGGAAACTGTGGAGATAAGGTCCACGTGCAAACACAGAGAAGAACTCTGGATGTCTGCTGCATCGAATGATGATGTGCAGCGTCCATCTGATACTTGTTAGAGTAATTTGCTTCTGTTTAAGCTGCACAATTAATATATTCATTAACGACAGATTAAATGGCTGAGGACGTGACTCACGGTGATACAGTCACAAAGGATTGTCAGCAGTTCAGAGCTACAGAGAATTTTACAGTCTTTCAGCCTCTTGTTTTGGCGACAACAACAGCAGTTTTTAGCTAAAACGATAAACAAACTACACAATATCATGCCAGCATCAAAAGTTAGAGACTACCTGATAAAGACAGGAGTTAGTGAGGATCATAGAGGAAAGTGATTATTACTCAGATGGCTATAAACACAGCTGTGATTGACTGAGCCATCTCACGTTGCTAATGCTAATTGTGTTTACAGCCTTTTTCACTGCCTTCAATAATAAAAAACCCCCAAAAGAAATCAAAATTATGAAACTTTAAGTGATGTGTTGAATCAGTTCGGCTCAGTGACACTTTCTTATGATAACAAGAACGTGATCTTTGACCTTGTGCCCAGGTCCAGGCTATTGTGCCGAGTGATCACCATTAAGAGGCAAAAGACATCCTGTCCGTTATCCACACAGCTCTAAAACTGTCTGGCCATTTTCATCCGTAGTTTTCTGTATTTATCTGGGTCACATTCCAGTTTCCAGTGTGCGGTGGACATGTTGCTCATTAAACCAGCTCAGGTCAAGAGTTTCTTTTTTTATTTTGGTGAGGAGGTCAGTCCTAAATCCACCTTCAAAAACAGCCGGCGACAAGACATTATCTCCAAGTAGTGACCATAACTCCACAGGACAACCCAATTACAGACCAGAATGGGTACACATGAGGTGAGTGCGGCCAAAAGTTGGGGCGAATTGTGGAGCGAAGGGAAAAAAAAACTGCAATTAGACGTTAGATGTTATGGTGATGGGAGGAAGGGCAGATGAGGGGCTCCGACTGCATGTGTGCGCTGCGGACAGCGGGGGGAAGGAGGCCCATGCCTGACCTCAGCTGCCGCTACGGAAATTATCCCGCCAATTATCCAGGACGTATTCCTCTCGCGCTCCAAACACTCGGCGGCCAGCCTTTACGACCTTAGGAAACTTTCTGTGTTGTTTTACTGCGGTGACCTCACTTCGGTTAGCGTGCGCTACAGCTCTGCTGGGAAGAGGGACTGCTACTTGTCACAACCCAAAAAGCATGACGTCAGGGCGAAAGAGAGTTTAAAGACCCAAGCAACGTATATACAGTAGTCGGCACGGGCCGTGATATGCGTGCCTGCAGGCGGCGGACTAATGAGAAGCATTGGTGGGAAAAAAAACAAGAGAGGAATAAACATTTGTATTCATGTCAGGGGCGGGAGAGACGTAAAGTGTTGTAGTGGATAAACACAGTTGCGGCAACGGTCACAGTCCCAGTTCCAGATGAAAGAGATTGGGGATAAAAAAAAAGTGAAAACCTGCACCACTGAAGAGCAATACTACAAACTGTGGTGAGCATCCACGCGTCTCCTGTGTCCCGGTCCTGGTTTTCACAGTGTTCCAGATTCAGTTCTCGTGGTTTTATAGTTTGGTTTTAACCTTTGCCTGCTTTAATGTTACTTGGATTCCACACTTTGATTATCAGTATTAAAGCTTGCTTTCCTGTTATACTCCCTCCCTGCCTGCCTGTGTTACGTTTTAGTCCTTTCTGCGTAACTGTGACAGTTACGCAGAAAGGCACAGGAGACACATGGATGAAAACAGGACCGCGGCCAGGAAAAAATAGCAGAAGAACCAAACAAGAGTGAAGAGAACACCAGATAACAGGCTCACACAAAAGCTTAACTGACCAGGAGGAACACAAGAGGAAAACAGACCGCTGGGAACACAGGTGAGCAGGAAGTAGAGAGTGACAACAAGACACAAGAGGATAAAACTTCAAAATAAAACAGGAAATAAGTTGTTTGTCCACTACTGTCACCAACTATCAATCATTGGCATAAGAAATACCCATAAAAACATTGGTTTAGAGAAATACAGGTCGTCAAAAAGTTCAGAATAAACTTTTTACAATAGCTATTATTTTCTAAATTAGAGGTGAAAGTAATGACTGATCTTCCACTAAGGCTTTTTTTTTAAGGTCCTTGTACTAACCATTAGTTAAAAGGTAATAAAGCCCTACTAAGCCTTTATAAGATGCTTAGTTACATTATTTTGTGTTATTTGTGTTTATTGTAAGATAATAAGACATGTATAAGCAAATACACACAACTTAATAATCTGACTGTCTAAAAATCATCGCAAAAAGCCTTATGACTGTCTTATGGTTGTTATTATTTTAATCTGTAGGTGCTTTATTAAGATGAATGCACGGTTTAATTAAGATTTATTCACAGTTGACTACGATTTTTACAGTACGCTCACAGAGCACTGGTAGCCAAGCAGGGGAAAGGCGAAGTGGTAATGACTGCTGGCGAACTTCACGCTTCAGTCACGCTTCTGTGAGCTCTGGACCAATCATAATGATGGAAATAGTCCATAACGGCCAATCGAATGGCTTTGGGTCAAAACTGAGGGGGGATGTCTAATTTTATTCCTGTGTTTGATACAAAGTGTTGGCTCAGAGAAGATGCTGGTATGAGAGTCAGCCTGGAATCCGTCAGAGACTGATGTCAGCCAGGATCAAAGCACATGGATGCCCAGATGTGATTAAGCCAATCAATTCACTGGCCAATCGCATTCCTGGTAAGTGAAACAAATTAGCGGTAGGTCGACTTGTCTTGGCGACATTGTTGTGGGAAAACAGGGACCACGCAGCTACATGACGGACGTGATACATGGACCTCGCCTTTGGTGCAAGAGAAAAGATAGAGGTCATAAAATAGATCAGATATTGAACTGTTCATATCGCTTCACATATATCATGTCCGCTCAGCGTCCTCTGGGATTCTGACTGCACCAAACGTTGCAGAGAAGATCACCTGATGACACATCCTGGCGCTGTCCAAGACCGAGTGTTTAAGACATTTCACTCAGCAGACTCTGCTGTAGTACAATGGATGTATCACATTCATTTTTCACAGGCAACAGAGCACGATTAATAATCCTGATCCATCCCAGTAAAACCATATGGGCCCACAGGACAGAGTCCAAGCAGTCAAATTATTACCATCAGTCCTTCTGTGCCTACAGGAGGGGAAGAACTGAGAGAAAGACACGCGGGCAAACTCTGTTGTTGCGGTGGAGGCACTGAAAAGTGCAGATAAGATCCGGCCAAGCTTTGCACAAATCCACTTGTCTGTTTTTGACTCAATCAGCATGCAAATGAGAAACAGAAACGTAAACATGGCAACCAAGCACTGCACAGGAAACTTAGTGGTATAACAGCCAGCAGGCCGTTCTGGGAAAAAGGGTATACGTTCGATCCAACAGTCCAAACGAGACAATGCGATCCACGTTTACGCTGCTCCCGATCACACCAGTATCCTTATCTGCCCCAGAGACACGTAGCCTCCGAGATATCTGCAGACGTGAGTTTGCATGAGAATGCGCGTGCAAGCATGCGTGGTGTGATGAAACAGGCCGATGATGTATTGGGTCCATAAATGTGTTCCACCCAGTATCTTTCTTGTAAGCACTGAAGAACGGATCCCCCGTGACCAATAAAAAGTGACATCATTAAAACAAGAAAGACGGCAGTCCAACAATATCATCTTTATCTTTGACAAACACAGTGTTAAACGTTTTAATAAAGCCTTGATTCACAGTCGAGTCTCATCTGAAAAACCCACACCTCGTAAATCAAAGCCCGTGGAGCATTTTTTCCATCATTATGCAGAAAAGCTGTCGGTTGTCCGTGTCGCTCACTCAGGAGGAAGACGCAAAGATCCGCAGGTTCCCATGTTGGCGGCCAGAGGAATATATAGGAAGACGTATAGCAACATGACGTCGGTAACACGTGCACTCCCTGGACCTTGGAAATGAGCTTGTCTTAGTGAGAGTCTGGGAGGGGCGTGGGTGAAAAGGTCGAGATTTGTTTCCTCACTCGCATGGAGAAGGTTTCTCATCGCTGAATAATCAGCCAGCTGTGCTCTGTGGATTCACGATTTGTTTGATGCATCTTTACTTGAAACTCTCTCCAAGTGTAGCTTTAGCTGCAGGTCATGACGTTACATGTAATCAGCGTCTCTGTTAACAACTCCGACAGACACTGGCTGAGGGCAACACAAATCAGCAGAACGTGTCGAGCAAAGTGGGACAAGTGAACGTACAAGTGTTCATGTTTGGGTTTTTTTTTGCTTTGTATGCTCTTTGCTTGTGAATGTAAATGGGCTGAGCTCTGCCCGTGGAAACACAGGAAACAGAAATGACTCATGTAAAATAATTACAACTGTTTTATGGCTTTGACAGACAATCTTGTGTTCATGTCGGACCCGTCACTCTGTGCAAGAAGCTGGCTGAAAGAAGACAGAGACTTTTTCAGAGACCGCTATGATATACTTTAGAACAAAGAAGCAGTTACAAGTCGGTAAATATACACCCGACCAGCTCGTTCCTTACAGTATCGCCTATTCCGAAGTCAAATCAGGTGATTGTAAAACATATTCAAGCTCTCAAACCACTGAAACAAGTTGATCGTCGCAGATAAAACTTACTTTCTTGCTTTTTGGAGTTCTTTCATGAACTGAACACTTTCTTGTGTCATCACATTACAGTCTAATATGGGAAAAGTTACTAATCAAACCTTTACTTTAGTATATTTCCTTACAGATAAGTGTTCCCAGAGTCAGGAATGACTGCTCATGCTCGTGATTTGATCTTGAGTATTTTGGCTATTAAGGATTTAACGTGTACTGGCGGTCATTTTAGACACTTAACCGTCAGAGGACATGTGAAATAAAAAGGATAGTGTGGGACCCGCTCTGCAGCGCTGTGTGTGCCGGAGCGGTCAGAACTTTAAATCTCAGCTGTAGTATCTGGAGTAAAGAGCAACAGCTCGAAACCCCCAAAGACAGACTCCCGCCCACGCCTACACACCGACACTGTTTGCTTTCCATTCCTATAGGATGTCAGAAGAGATGGCAGCAGAGGAGAAACAACCAGAGCTATGTAGGAAACAGCTTCAAAAATAAATCCCTTCAGGTGTATTATTAGTTGTCATAACAGCTCCAGTCATATCAATGTCACAAGCCACATCTAGTGCAGGAAATGGATAGGGTGGTAAAACTGGCAGCGATGTATAAATCCAAGGATTCATGAATGCGGATTTATGAATGGCTTAAGCTGTACCTCAGCGCGGCGCACTGACGTTTAGCGATTTTTCGGGCGGCGCGGCATTTTATATACTGTACGCCGTGTTTAACTACGTTTAATAACGGCGGTTTTACTACAGTACATCGGGCGTTTCATTGTCAAGTGTTTTTACTGCGTTTTGTACCTGGCAGTGCGTCGCAGGCTGGCAGTGTGATCTACGTTCCAAAAAACTCAATCGGACGAGTTACAGTTTGATCAGACTAAATTGAAAACACCCCGGGAAAGAGCAATAAAGCGACGCGTTTATGAGCGCATACATGAATAAAATGTTAATGTCAGTGTTGGATTGTTGTGCAATTGACATTCTTCTTTTTCCACAGATCTGCTGACAGTAACAAGGATTGATTCATTGCTTTCCTGTTAGAGGTGCAGCGCTGTTTAATGGCCTGCTTGATAGATGGCCAAGCCTTCTTCTTTGAGTACTTTCCCACAAAGGTTGGGGGGCAGGTAGGGAGGAAAAAGAGGACGATGAAGCAATAGTGAAGGGGAGAAGAGGAAGCAGACATGGAAGGCTGGAGAAGAGAGCTGCATTTATAAATGCATCCAGTCAACCCCAACAGGAGGGGGGGGCATAGCAGCCAGACCACTCATATACTCCTCAGCTCAGGGGGGTACAGTCTATAGGCAGAAGGGGGCCGTCCAGGGGGGGTAAGTGGGGGTGTATGAGTCCTCTCCAAAACTCCTGATTCCTAGAAAAACACAAATTGGTCATTCATTTTCCTCCTCCTCCTCCTCCTCCCCGATGGCCAGGCCCTCGCTCAACTCAGCAAGCCAAGGAAATGATCACTGACTGCTGTTTAAGTGGAGGCAGAGGCAAATCTAATCTCGTACGCATTATGGAATGGCGTCATTTTGGAAAATGTATATCCATCTCAGAGTTACAGTCATGTATCATATCAGTATCTCAGACGTCAGCCTCTCCACATGAAGCAGAGCGTGGTACGAGAGAGCGCAGGGCAAACACACTCTGGATATTCTGTAGATATTTTCCCGATGTCGATGCTCACAAAGACCCGGGACGCAATCACTCTTCCCGGGTGATTAAAGAGTAAGTTCACCCCAAAAAAAATGGTAAAATGTTGAATGTTCAAGTCGGAAGAAGTTTTTGTATCCACAAAACATTTCTGGAGTTGCAGCATTCTCCAAAACAACTGAAGTATATTGGGACCATATGGGGATTTTTTTTTTTTTTTTTTTTAAAACAATAAAAAATAAACATAACATGAGTCCAAAGTAACCCAAGTCTGAAAGACACCAAATTGGTGGGTTTGGGTTGTAGTTATATATACCCTCAACGTGTGGCTGAGCTTTTGCACCCACTTCAGATGGTTTTAGATTAACAGCTGGAAAGAGTGGTGTCAAAAATGTATTTTCAAATCAATTTGGGAACCTGGAGACTTGGATCACGCTACACAAGCTTTACGAAGCCATTCTTGTGTTTTGGGTTGTTTTTGTAACGTCGACTTCAGCTGTTCAGGAGGAGCCACAGCGCTGTTTCGCTGGGAAGCTCGAGAAATGGTTTGTGGACTACGAAACTTCACCTGACTTTCCACCGGCGCAGATAGTGACTTCAGCTTTTATTTTTGGGTGAACTTATCCGTGAAGGTCACCGTTGTGTCTCTGAGGACACACTCATACTTGATAAGTGAGAACATTTCCGAGAGCGTATCCTACATTTTCCCCCTAGGTAAGCCACCCTTCCATATTTTTCCACATTGGTAACCATTTATAAATATGAATGAAAGCTTGTCAAAGAAATTCCATATCACTCCAGTTTTCCACGCTGATTGCTGCTACTCAAGCATTCCAGATGGGCGCATGCCATTACGTCTGCCTAATCCCACATTAGTCTCCATTACCGAGATGTGGCTTAATAATTCCACTATCTCCACAAAATTAGGCTACTGCTGTTTTTCTCCCTCTCTCCCTCTCTCTCTCTCTCTCACACACACACACACACACACACACACACACACACACAC
This sequence comes from Sparus aurata, assembly GCF_900880675.1. Lineage (NCBI taxonomy): Eukaryota > Metazoa > Chordata > Actinopteri > Spariformes > Sparidae > Sparus > Sparus aurata. The sequence goes on along the minus strand of NC_044194.1, from coordinate 7,138,420 downwards.
ACACACACAGATGTAGAGTCAGATACGTGAGCTGAAAAGCAAACAAACTTGCACAGAGTGTCTCACGCATGTGTTTCATTTGTGCGTCGCTCTTCCCTCGAGAGCTCCTTCCCAAGCCGTTTAATGCACGCGAGACTCCGAGCAGACGTTAATGTATATCTTATAATGTATATCTCATAATGTATAGCTTATAATGTCAGCCGTGTATGACACAAATTTCACTGGGAGATTTACCAGTTCCTGCTGAAACCCACCCAGCATTACGGAATGAATGGAATGAAATCTAAGCATAAATCAGCTCATGGGGTCACTCTGTGAGGCAAAAAAACTCCAGGGTAGGGAATTGGGACCTGCACACACACACACACACACACACACACACACAAACTACTAAGGCCAAGGATGGATATGCTGTAGAAAAGTCACGTCGTGCCAGATGTATTGTGGCTTTTACTGCTGTTGGCTTGTGTTCCACTTAACGCCCCTTACTTTTATACACACAGTATATCACTCAGCTGCCTCTCAGCTCACTGAATTGCTAATCCAGTGCACCACTGGGTCACGGTGGAAGCCCGAGTGTCACTGGAGGAGGGGTCGCCAGACAGGGCAAATATACAGACCGGGTAAATCACACAGACTGCTTCAACCGTCGCGGGCCTTCGTTCAAACAAGAGATTGAGACAAACACAGATACTGTTCAAAATTTACCAACACCAGATCACATCCACATGTCGTGCTCGGTATTATTAGACATTATTCCATTTTTCAAATCGCAGTTTCACAGTTTTATCGAATCTTTTCTTGCCTGAGAAAAAGCACGACATCCTCACAGTTGCTGTAACCACATACTGTTTGGCCTTTTTATGCCCGATCTAAGTAGATAATTAAACCATTTGATTTACTGATTCTCAAAATTGTTTGAGATTCATTTTCTCTTGATCGACTAACCAATTAATTTACTTATCTACTCAGTTTTCCTATAAAGCCTCTTCAGCCATACCAGAACCTTGCCAGAATAAACCAGTTGTAATCAGGAGCCAAAGAATAAATAAACTACTAAATTAGTAAATTACAAGTACGCTGCATGCCAGAGATGGTAGAACTAACAACACTTTTGTGTTAGCACCAAAGAAGGATTGAAGTTTGATACAAAATACAAAAACATGCATATAAGAGCATGAGTACATATGTATATATATATACACAGAATACATACACACAATGACACACACTACAGTATACCATGAGCCAGGCTGCACATGAGGTCTCTCCATCCATTGGGCAAAACAGATGTTTTGGCAATGCGTGACATATACAGTTTACTGTATATTCAAATAAACCTCAACACCAGTTCATCAATGTGGACCAATCAGGGACCTCAGCAGGAGTGAAGGTCTGGAGGCTTGGTGGCACATCAGCAGGACAGCAGCTGACTGAACCTGAGGGGAGACCTGAGTCATCCAGCTGAGCAAACAGCTGAGACAAGAGTCCAGACTCTTTCAATAAGGCTGAGCTCTGAGCTAACACACGGACTAATGCGGTCCGGGAGGGCAGGGACTGGCAAGTTGTCTCAGAATGCACAACCCTGGTGAAGGTCTGCAGGTACTGACAGCCCAGGTAAAACACAAGTAACTGTAGGAAAATCACACTGTGAGAAAATGTCTGGAGAAACGATTCTCTGGCACGTTAAAATATTGTTTTTCTTCAAACAACATGCAGTGGAAAGTTTTCTGTGTCCTGCAGACACATTTAAATTCACCATTGTTGCCCAAACTTTTTGTATTCGAGGGGTTCACATGAATAGACGTGATGGTATTCGAGTAAATTACTACTTGTTTTCTGAGAAACGATGACAATTTACAGAGAAATAAACACTGTACGAGCGCAAAAAATGCCCGTCGAATAATAAATTATAAGTAAACCAAAGCTGAAGAAAAAAACAACCTGAATACCACGGGGGTTAGCAAACACTCTGCAGGATGGTGAAATTCAGTTTGGGGCCAGCGTGGTCTTACTAGGACCGGTCCGTCTGTCCTGGCATGAGAAAGTGTCTGATTGACGCCTTCGTCTGGACCTTCCTCCTGTAGCTACAAGGCATGGCTGGTTAGTTGTTAAAAACATCTCACCTTCCAGCTGGCTGCACGCAAGAAGCACAAAAATATGCTCCCACACTGAGCGAGACCTGTGACACAGGGCCTTATATAAGACTATCTGGTTATGAAAGTCCTGTCAGCGCTATAGCTCCTCTGGGCTTGGGATGATTTGCGCACTGCTCCCACAAACGATCAGCGCGGTGGCCAGCAGTGTTGTCAGTGACCAATATCTCTCGGCCGTCACATTATTGATGCTACTGCAGCGATCTCACTCAAGCACGTGGAATCATCTCACCCAAATGGCAGAATATTTTCCCTGTTTGATGACAAATTAAGCCCCCCAAGGCTGAATAGGAAACTAAATGACTTGTTAAGAAGGGGAGGTTTTTGTTGCGTTGTGGGCAGCCTTGATGTAAAGTAAGAACAGCTGAGGGTTGATGCAATGCAATCATCACCGGGGCTGGAAAATTAGTGTGGAAACTGTAGATTAGTTTTTGAACGGTTCCGTGAATTACTGTGTTATATCTGTGCTGCGGGTCTGTCTTTAATATACAAATGAGTCTGCATGTGGCACACATGTGACCTGTTGCGTCCTCGCCGAATGCAATCGTGTGCATGAATGCAACATCGCGGTTTTCTATCCTACACCTGCGAAAAACCCAAACCATATGTCCTGGCAAAGAAGCGCATGTGACTAATTATTACTCATTGTAAGTAGTTTTGAAAGAGAGCAGTAAAACACGTTAGATGAGTATTATTTTATTTTTACAGATGGGTCCAGGTTGGTTAATGAGTGCAGCATGCGTCGCTGCAGGTTTGCGTCATAAAAAACAGTTTTTTTTTTTCTTTTAAATGTAACAGTGGACAGATTACGACAATAATCAGTTCATGTCCAAACACCACAGTACGAGCTGTAAACAAGTATGATTACGCTAAAGAGAGCTAAGCCCCTCTTCGCGCACAACTTCTGCCTGACACGTGCAAAGCGAGGAGAGATTTAGTCCCGTAAGAAATCTCTGAATCTCCTTGGTAGCAAATAAGCCATAAAATGCCGAGGCAAAAATCTCCGGCATCTGCTTTTCAAAAGGGCCGCGAGGGAGTCTCGACTTTCTCTTGGTTACATAAACAATGGAGCTTTAAAGTCCAAATGCCTTTAACAGTACAGCTACTGCCCGGCCGCTAAGTCTGTTTCCTCCTTCCTCCCTCTCTGCGCAAACTGACCCGACACAGGCCACGCTGGCCGCGCCCGAAAATGACCAAGAGCACACATTTTTTAAAAAAAGGTTCGTAGCTACAGTAAACGCTCTGTGAGTATAAACACTTTCAGCATCGATACATAAAAAGTGGACGATGTGAGATATACACGTCACTACATTAAGGTCTGATAAGGTTGCGGGAGAGGCTGAACGACAGGAGGAGGAAAACAAACTCTACATGCAGAATTAATGTTGACAGAAAGAGCCAAGTAAGGGGTTTACGAGAGGATGAACTACAGAAGCGACACGGAGGGCGAAAGAGGAAGGACAAGCGCGATTCTCCTCTGAACGTTCCCAGCCTGAGAAAAGACAACACCGGCTCTTGTTAAATGTGTTTACATCTTTCGAGCGACCCCATTGTTTTTTAACGAGGCCAAGGACTTTTCTCAAAAACCGAAAAAATGGTCTTTTGTTTTCTTTGCGAACGCGAACGGGAAAGTGAGCATTTCCCTCGACGTGGGCCAGAATGCATTTTATTAGAAGTGATAGTGCGTATGTCAGTGCGTGTGTGTGTGTGTGTGTGTGAGTGTTTACACAGCTGGAAGTGGAGAGCGGAATCACTTCACCTGGCGGTGGTTCCCGGGGTGTCTGCTGTGATCCCATTAAAAAGGCAGACAGGCTCTGGCACCCGCTGCAGAAAACAAGAGGACTTCACTTACCAAAATATCCCTGCATTAGAGCTCAAAAAGCGGGCCAAATCCCTACAAAACCCCCTGCTGAATTTACTTAGGGGGGCAAATGGTTCCCTCTCTAAACTCCTGATAGCTGATTGCTCTGGCAGGGTTCAGGTGGATCTGCTGAGTGGCCTCCAGCCCAGTTTCCACTCCATTCAAGTTTCCAGTCAGACCCAGACTTGCCTCCACGCCTCCCTCTCGTCTCCCAACCCAGCCTCCTTCACATCCTCCTCCTCAGGCCCAGTCCAAAAGCCAAAAAACACTCACGCCAGATTTAGTGCAACCTCCATATCAGTAGGTGTTTAAGCATCTATATATCTATCTGAGTGTCTGCTCTCTCTCCCTCTCGACCTCCCTTTCTGTTTCCCACCACTGTCCTGTGCTCGAGCTGCTCCTGGGGCTTCCTGCTAAATGTGAGTCACCAGTGAGGAGATATGCTGCCGAGCATTAGGGTGGTGGACATCAGCTCGTTGATTAATCCGTCTCAATAATAGCTCGTCTGAGTCACACAGTTACGGGATCGTGTAATGTCCAGCATCAGACGATCGCTCCTGAGCAGCACCACACTTCCAGGAAAACAGAGAGGCCTTAATCTCCTCACTGTGATACAGAGTGCAGGGCTTACTCACTTCTCCAAACAAGGTCTTTTCTGATCACACACACACACGTGTGGACAGCAAACACGTACCCCGAATCGCACTTTACACACAAGCACACACAACCTCGTAAATCGCCCGCGGATCAATACGGGGAAGAGAACAAGCATGCTGCTCACTAATCTTCTGGTCACTGTCCTGCAGTCAACATTAATAAAGCGGGGAGACCAGAGCCAATTAGCGGTGAGGGTGAAGCGGGGGGGGAGCACGCCGCGGTCCAGCAGGGCCTGTAATGTGGATCAAAGCAGCAGAAAAATGGACTCTGTCTCTGTTTCATTGTGTCTGCGTCCCAGCCCCGCTCTGTTTACAGGCCTGATTGAGCTGCTCTGAAAACAGATCGCTGGCTGCTCGCTTATCGTTTGAGCACCGTCCAGACCAATAAAACCCGAATCCATACATAAACAAGCTGCCAGATCCTGTGTGGGGGGGAAAAATGGGAGTCACAGAAACGAAGCAGTCTTGCATGTAATTAAAGCAAAGAGCAAGCAATTAAAATCACAACATCGGATTCGCACAGTGTGGAAGGCGAAGAGAGGAGGCATTACGGATTAAAATGATATCCAAGCTTTTTAACCACAACCAGACAGACAAGACAGAGGGGCGTGTGTGTGTTTGTGTGTGTGTGTGTGTCAGTGTGTGTGTGTTTGTGTGTGGGGCTGTAAGCTGCTTGCGTTTGTGAGGGATTAAATCATCTTTTAGCCAAACGTTTTGGAGGGCAAGACGATTCAGTTCATACCTGCGAGGCTCTTGGTCTTCTGCAAATCAGTCAAGGCGAAGGTCAAAACTGGGTCTGCGAGACACAAAAGGGAAAATATGTTACGCAGCTGTGGCCGGACGCTGCCAATAAACTCGGTCATCCTCGGGCCATTTACAGGAATCATACAGTACAGATTTCAGCAACTGCAACGTCTGATTTATCTGATCCATTAGTGATGTCGGAGCAAAATTAGCGGAGATCAAAGTGCAGCGGCAGCGTTGCCTCGCTCTCCGTCGCAGACTGTAAAGATGAGTGAAACCTTTACTTGCGCTGATGAACCCCTCACTCCTCCTGAGCCCGTTTTCTGTGGCCAAATGCAACTCTCGTGTCACAAGTGCCTCTTATCTCTCGAAGCAACTTCTCCACACGCAGGGAATCTTTAGCAGTCGTAAACACTTGGCAGGACATGGCAGGAGAGATGAGCATGTGCCGATTATTGAGGGGACTGTAATGATTTAGAACAGGGCTGAGCAAGAACAGCCATCGTTAAAAAGCGGAACGGTAAATCTTTTCTCGTTCCTGCGGGACGATCTGCTTTACAGCCAGTAGTCTTAGACACGAAACAAACAAAGTAAAGTAAACAGGCAGCACCAACGGACGCCAGCAAAACCAGGTATCCGTTAGTGGCAGGGATGGGTTATAGTATCCGACACTGATAGTAGTACGGTGTGATATAAAATGATATAAAAAGTTTATCTTGTGTGGAGCAGCGAGTCCGTGAAAAGAGGTTTGGCAAGCGACACGCACTGAGGCCGGACAGTAACTATAGAACAATAAACTGTTGTATCAAAGATGACAGACACTATAAAGATTACAGTAAAGTCAGGACAGTAAACTTCACTTAAAAATGATTTAAAGCTAAAGAAAACAAGAATAAGTCTAAGATCCAGGCCAGACTGAATTCTCTCTGTCTGGGTTTGTGATGGGATCTAACCTTCGCTCCACCTGGAAGATGCTCCGGGGAGTTCACCTGCAAATGAACAAAAGTTTTCTTCAGATTCAGTGTCGATGAAATGCTCTGCACGTATTCTAGCGGCTCCAAATGTTTGCTGAGTACACTTCTTTCCACATAAAACATTTGAAAAGCCCAATTTTTTAAGCATTTTCAATCCAGCATTGTTTATATCGGTGTTTATCGAGCTTGCAGCTCCTCCTTTCCTGCCTCTGCTGGCGCATTACTGCATATCTGGGTGTTTTACTGCCACCTGTTGATCGGTGGAGCAGGCAGAGCGCGGTTTCTGAACCTGACGGAGTCCGAGAGAGCGGTAACAAAGCCCGTCCGAATCCAACTCGAGCCCGACACGGTTAATGTAAGATGAAGCGCTGAGTTTATGTTGCCCTGTGTAGCAGTTGTTGCCATGGTGCCTGTTTATTCTGATTACAGACATAACACTTAAAGAACTTGAAAGCAAAAAGTGAACAGATGTAGCGTAACCCGACCCAAACCCTGACATCATTTCTACATTTTGTTCGGGTCCCGACAGGGTCAGTTATCAGTGCTGTAACGGGAAAAGCTATGTGTCTCTTCACCCGCATCACACATAACACATCTATAGATCTACTACGGCTACATGAGAAGTGTTACCTGCACAATGTGGTCAAACACTCCATATTGTGATCATTTCAACAGATATTATAATTGCGACATGATTGACGATTAGTGTGGGTTTAATGACAATGTGACATTTGTTGTGGTCTGCACCAAACAAACATGTTTTCTTAAATCTTGAGAACAACATTCGTACACTGGGACATCTCTGAAATACTTTGTTACTTCAGTGCAGATGTTACTCCTGGGGTTTCAGAATAATGGGCCATCAGAACAATGTCATGACATCAGCGTTTAAAAAAAAAATCGACCATTTGGCTGCCCGACCACTTTCTGCACAAAAAGTTCCCACACTGTCTATCGAGTGCAGCAAATCTGTCCCGCAGCAGGACTTTGTAGATGGTAAGTGGTTTGCAAGTTTCCTCTGCCAAACATGTTGCTTTTTGGTACGGTTATGGCAAGCTATGGTGTGCAAATAACTAACCAGATCACATCGTGACAGAACAGAATGTTCCCATCTGTGTTCGAAAAATATATCCCGTAGGCGCATCTGTCAATGCACAACTCAATTGCTGAACAACACCCATCACAAGAGGCAATAAACTACACTGTGCAGGTTAAGAGTTACACAATACACACTGAGAGTATCTCAGGGTCACGTAAAAATGGGACATAATTTATTCCAGATCATACACTTTGAGCTACAACTACTTCTGTCATTTGGCAAAAAGTACACCTCAGGCAAAAAGCCTGACAACATGTTTGATTTTTGGAACTAGAGACACAAAACAATGGTTTGGGAAACAGCATTTTTGACAGGCAAAGCTACGCTCCAAAATCGTGCAGGTCAGAGGATTCTTTTCATGAACCAAATAAAAAAATGAAATCCTCTTGAGATTTTACTACGATCCCGCACTTCTGCTCATGGCGCGGCGCTCCGATGGATGACGCGGGTGCCGCGAAACACCTGCGCACATTCCACCTCGACAAGATCTATGTTAAGTGCCTGCAGCACTGCGCTGAACTGTGGAAAGGGTTAACAACGTGGCACGTGCCTGAACCTACGCTCTGGGAAGCAACCCCTTAAAAAAAACAACGAGCGCACACATACAGTGTACAGATGCATATAAAACACACATCCGCACACACACGAGTGCCAGACGGACCCTGCGCAGCCCTGTTTTGATAGGCAATGAGTTGAGTGTTGGAGATGAGGATGTGTGTGAAAGATCGGGGCCTGCTCAGAAGCCGCTGTGCATGAAGCCTTGGAACGCACACATGGAACACGTAATTGAATGAGAAACGGTCTCTCGCCGGATCGGACAGTTTTCTGGCACCGTAATAAAAGCGTATGGTCGGTGCAGGCTTTAGTTTTTTCGCTGCCTGTTTGCAGCACTTTTTATTTGGTTAGCTCCTCGGAGCACTCGCTCTACATCCTCTCGGCGCCAAGGCATGCATCATGTCACGAACCTGTGTTGTTCAATGCTGTACAAAAGGTATAAATCAGATCTAATAAAGAGTGGAAAAGACCTGTTTCCAGGAGCGAGTGAGACAGAGAGGTTGGCAGAACGGTTGGCCGTGCCGCCGCTGCTGCTGCTGCGGCTGCTATTCTCCCTCTCCAGTGACGCAGATCTCCTGCCAAAAATGAACGAGTGGTGTGCTCCTGGTTTCAGGATTTTATCACAACCACACACTCACACACACACACGCACACAAGCCAGTCTTCTCTCTCTGCTTGGCTTCTCAACCCCCACACCCCGACACTATCTCTGCCATTCACACTTACATCAACCGACGGCAGCCAGGAGGAATGCTGATAAGTATCGCAGCAAGAGGTGCAGCAGTTACATGCACACAAACAAAAATAAACGGTAATCTGTACACCAGAGAAGGGCTGACGAAGTGGAAGTGATTTACAGCTCACGGCCACAGAGAAATAAACCATATGTGTCAACAAGATCTCAGTTTTACTTGCTTTCTGTGTGCCGGCTGCCACAATCAACAGAACATATCTCATTCTACTGACTCCCTGGGAAAGTTTTAATTATCTCTTAGTGGAACCAAAAAAAGCGGCGGCCAATTGCCTCATTGGTATGGGAAAAGTAAAACACGAGATAGAGAACTACCCCTCGGACCTCTGCTTGCATTTTTCACAGTTTTTTTTTTCCACAAGCGATTTGTTTAACCGAGAGGCCCAAAGTTTGATCTCGATGTTCTCTCAGCTATTTATGTCGGAAACAACAATGTGGGAAGTCTGAAAATGAGCAGGCCCCAGTGACTGACATCCTGTCTTTGATGTCTGATGAAGTCGGGGCAACCGTACACGCGATGTCAGGACCGATGACAATGACGGGACGGAGTGACACATCGGGTAGAGATCTTTGAAATTCTACAATATTAAAAAAAAAGGGAAACATTTTAAATTAGATAAATGAAAAAAAAGAAGCGCCAGTTTTATTTTCGGAACATGAACATACCTCGTGTTTTGCATGAAGGACCTGTGATGTGCACTGTTGTTTATTTTTCTACAGATATTTTGCTGGTAAATGTAGAGATGTAGCTGTGATGTGTCAGAAAAATTAACCAAAACCTCCTCCTTACATCCACTGAGGATTCACCCCTTAAAAGTTACCTGACCACTTCTTTCAGATTTTGCCATTTATCCATGTACCGGTGGACAACATGTGTCACAACAAGTTGCATTTGCGCTGATTTACCCGACAGGGATTCACTAGCTTGGTTAACGCGTATCTTTAACGGTGGATTCATGTTAGAAAACAGTGTCAGCGGTTACAAGATGGTTATTGATGAGTGCTTATGTGACCTATGAGATGAATTTTGGCCTGATATGTGAGAAGGTGTTTGCTCAGCTGGTTTCTTGCACGTTCATCACTCGATCGCAGCCTTGCTTCTCTCAGTCATCCGCAGCAATCAGCAGGTCTTTTGTGGGAAATATCAATTTGTCTTCGTCACGGCGTCTGGACGGTCAGTCGGACTTCTTTTACACGACCGGTGGAGCCATGTGGTTTCCACATGAAGGATGTATCTCGTCCGTCTCACCTTGCAACTTCTAAGTGACAATACTGAACTTCTGACATCTGAAATACCACACTTCTGCTCGTGGTGTATAGATATCAGCATCGACGACCTTGTTCTTGTCTTTTTCCGGTGATTGTGCTCTCTGTGCTGATATAAGGGCAGAAATGTGGGACGCTGCCGATCGCTCCTCTAAAGAATGTGATAACTTCAGTCTCAAAAGTGAAAAACGATCCCCGAGCGCTGATCGGCTCCAGGAAACCTTGTCTCCCTTTTTCCACCATTCAGAATTCCTGGAACCAAAGTACAATCGAGCGAGCTAGCCGCCATTTTGTAATCAGGATCATCAGCCAAGGGCGTTGTCCAGTGCACAATGGAAGAAAACAGTAGCAGCAAGATGGCGACTTGATTACTTACCTGAAACCTTTCATAGTGTTATTAAAGATGTTTGCTTTCATCCAAAAAAGAAACAACGGCCAACTATCATTGAAAAGAGGTCACAGAAGACGATTACATGCAAGACAAGCAAGCCATCGTCATCTTCTCCATCCAACCTGTGGAAAATGTCACAGATCACACTACAAGTCAAGGTAAAGGTGGTCAGTATATACATGTTTCATCTCCAGCACTGGTGACCATGATAATGCTCCACAATAAGATACATCCAGTAACTACGGTTTGTTCTTGCAAATGCCATCTTCTGTTACAAACACGTGGAAGATCCAAGCAAAGCGCCCAAGTTCATCCGTTGTTTCCTGCAGGAGCCGACACATCATCGTCTACCTTTGTAGTACTGTGATAAAATACCATCAAGGCAAAAAACAAACAAACTAGGATTTAAATTTCAGGTCATTTCGTCCACTAGATCAAGGACAACCTCCTATTTTTTGGTAACAGCTGGGAACCAATTCTCAAAATTCAAACCAATTTATTTTTAGCTGAAATCCTCCAAATAGCTCAAAATCCGACGCGCACACCGGAACGGAAACCTGTTCCATGTCGGTGGATCTGTGAAGCCTCGCAGTATTGTTATCTGAGATACTCTCAATGCACTTGAAACATTTGTCTTGGCAGAATTCCTTGTTTGAGAAAAGTGAAACATGGACAAGGAGAGAGCTGCGGCGAAGCAGCCAGATCTAATGGCCCATCAGGCCGTTGTATTCCCGAGACGGTTTCCACTTTCATGCAAAACCGTCTCTGCACGCTTACAAGGATCGAGTTACGCAGTCTGACGTGATACGCGAAAAACACAAGTGACACTTTGTTGGACATCCACTTTTCATCGTCTGACAGCGAGCTGAGTGGAAACATTAAACCGCACAAACGATGTGTTGCTGAAAATGAATCCGATAAACCTCTATTTGTTGAGTTATCTAGTTCAGTTACAAAAAGTAGCCGTGATTTTTATGGATGTCACCCCAATTTCCACGGTGCTGTAGGTGCTCTCGAACGTCAAACAGTGGCCACATCTAAACTGGGAGGCCTGCGCTGGCAGAGACACGCGAGATTACCGCTGTTTCACAACTTCAGACCACGTCTGAAAATTAATACATACTGAAACTGACGCGACGAGGAAAAGGAGCAAGCTCTTCGGGGTTTTGAGTATTAGAGGTGAAGTTTGGCCGTCATGTAAACCCAGACACCCCTGTGATGGTTGGTTTTAGTCACAGGTTTATATGAAAGTTGATTAGAGAAAGCAGATTTAGCGGGGCAATGAAAAGCAGACTGTAGCTCACAGAGCAACTTCCTTGATTTATTCCACATTTCTTTCTGGCACACACACACACACGCGCACGCACGCACACACACACGCGCACGCACGCACACACACACACACACACAGAGCCCAGAGCAAACAAAGTGCTGTCCCGGCAACAGGTTTAGGAACTAATAAGACAAAAGTAACAGCAGAGATGTTAGTAGCCAAACATCTACATCACGTGTGCACAACCTAACACACTGTCTACACTGAGGGCCACTCAGGGCATTGGCTCGTAGTTGCGTCCCTTATAAATCAATGTCACAAGAGCATTTTGAAGAGTGTCGACCTGAACAGGAGCCATGACGAAAAACAAAATCCCCTTAAAGTGATCCCAAGGTTGGACTGAGATATAACTGGATGATCCCAGTCCTTTAACTCGCTGAAACCATGACTAAATCAGTATGACACATTGTTATTCCTGTTTCTAATTAGGTCAGAATCCAGCTTTTTTTTTTCCTGAATTATTATTCATCTGAGGCTAGGAGCCTGGTGTTCCTGCGGTCCCACCTGCATCACTTACACCCCGTTCCAAGACCTAGTCGTGACCCGCAAGTCTGTAACGCTGCTCCACTGCACAAAATACCATATTTCTTTAAAGCTTACAAACATAATTGTAAACACATTGAGGACAAGGATCAAAATATGAAGACTGAGGGGCTGCCGATCGATAAGAAAGGAAGATTACAACGACTTCAGGCAATTCTTTTGGTCCCATTATCAAATATTCTCATATTTTTTTTAAAGCCAATCCATGTGTGTTATGATAAAAAGCTTTATTATTCACCCTCAGGGCAAAAGAAGTTTCCACAGAGGTAATCAGTCCGAGCTTTGCTGCAGGGTTATGAGATCATGCTGATGTATCCCACGAGGGAGGTGATGTTTTCACATTATTTGACATTATCATAGGCTGTTTGAATACATTCTGAGAGCTATAAAACAAATGATAGATGGATAATGATCATGGCTATGAATCTAAGCCATAAAGACAAAAAGCAAAGTTAACATGAGGACACAAACAGCACAAGAATTGTTTTTTTTATGTGTTTTTCCATTCAGGCTAATTTATTTGTGCTTTCTTCACTTCACTGCAATCCAGACGATAACCTCGGCGTTCTGTTTATCCTCCAGCGACAACGATCACGTTTGATCGGCTCGCAAATCAGCCCGACGCGCACGTCAAAACAAGCAATCCTTGATTGATATATAGCGGATCCACATATCCAGTCGTACGATGAACTGTTTGTGTGTATGGTGAATCTGCAGGAAGCATCAAGATCCTAAATCAAGATCGCGCTGCAATCCAAACCAACGTCCCACTTGAAACCAGTAGCTCGTGACGGCCCGGGGCCAAATCACACTTTTGTAGGGAACAAAAACAGTGCAGCAGTCTGCGCAGAAACACAAACACCCGAAACTGCCACACCACAACCTATCCGATCATATATCCCTCCACCAGCAGAACTAGAGAGGCCAGGAAGCTACACTAAACCCACAGGTCCCCGGGGAATCAGAAGGCCAGAATGAATGGAAACCCAGACGCGTACGACACACCGCTGTTTACCTGCCGGAGATCGGAGCCGACGCGTGTGAAACTGAATGATGGAGATGTAGATATTTAAGACGATGATCTCATTCTGAAACACTTAGTTGTGGTGTTACAAATAAATCATTAGGATGCGGACTCACAAAATGCTCACATGCGGTCCAAACCAGCTAGCCCCGTTGATTTATAGAGAGAGCAGAGCAGTTGTATCACATTCTTGTTGGACCGCAGCACTCTCTGGCTAGTGACGCCGCTATTCCACCCTGAAACGGCAAACACACGCGCTCACCCGACATCTTTCTCCAACCCCTTCCAGCCCCCCTCCTGGCTACTGGACATAATGACTTACCCCCGCCAAGTCAGAACTGTTTGTCAGGCACTGAAAATAAAAACACTAAAAGTGGGGGTTCCTTTTTAGTTACAACTCGTTCTGCCAAGAAATTAAATTTATGGGAAGGTTTGTCTACAATAACACATTAAAGCCCTGTGAGATGGGAATGCCTGTTTTTATTCCGCCTACCGGAGGAGTATTCATCGGAAAGTGGAGGAGAAGAAGTGCTCCTGGTGAGAGTCGAAGTACGCTGCAAATGCACTCAAGTGGTTATTTGCTGTCGGAAGAGTGCGCGCTGGAACTGGACGGAGGCATGTACTGTATCTCTGGGGGGAGTGAAGGCATTTGGTATCGTGGTCAGGTTTGGATCCAGTGCCAGTGCTAAGAGTGTGCCTCGTGTCACAAACAATGCTTCTGAGTTACAGCACATTGTTTGAGGTTAGAGCGTGTGGTCGAGTGGAGGTCTAGTGAACTCCAGCATCTGAGCCTCTTCATTTAAAATAAAAATCTCTGCAGTCTAAACAGAAAATGGTGGCTATGATGTCAAAAGTTTGGGATGTTCTCTCCTTCGTTTTGTTTCCATGTGGCGTGAATCCTGCGAGGGAGATTACATCGACGTGATGCTTCAGGCTCGTCGTCGTGGGTCCTCAGGTGTTACTGCAGTATCTGAATGTATGTGCAGGATTTTCTCAGACTAGATCACTGACAGGTCAGGTGATCGCACCACGGGTGGTTCAGTGGTGAGCAAAGTCACCTCACAGCAAGATGGTCCTAAGATTAAAGCTAGGGTCTGTAATGTTGTTCAGAAACACATTTTGTTATACTGGGTGAAATGATCCTGCTATCCTGAGAGTAGTCAATACATTATGTATTCAGAAAAAGGAACGAAAATAATCGGACCTCTGTGGCAGCTGTAGGACTGAGAAAAAGCTGACCAATCCGTGCCGTCCGGCCCGGATAGCACAGATTGGTCAGATGCCTTCATGTCTCGTTCTGTCCCTCCCTCCTCCGCGCGTGCACACGTTAAGTTTCACTGATGCCAGAAATATTCAGCACACTCTGCAGAAATACGTAGTTGCAGGAGAAGACGTTCATTTGGTTACAATGGCAGAGAAAATGCAGCCAGCCTTACTCGTAACAGCTCACTCCGCTAAAAAGGCAAGGAAAAGAAAGCCTGAGGCAGAAAAGGCTGCGACGAAAAAGGCTCTGGATAAAGAAAGAAGTCGGACAGAGTCAACATTGGTGCTGCGTTTCAGCGGTGGAGACAACTGGGGCATGTGAAGGGCTTGAAACGTGATGCAGAGGTTGCTCTCTTTTTGTTGGACAGGTAATTATTTGTTTTGTTTCAGGGAGATTTGTTATTTTCATGAAATATGTGAGGTTTGCCAACTTGGCTACGTTTGTAGCTCGTATTAGCCCAATGCTAACGTTAGCTTCTTTGTGTGTTGTTTTTAGCCATTAGAATGGCTAATGAGTCGGCCCTAAGGTGGAACTTAGAGAAGGTGCCACTTTCAAATCTTGCTAGCTCTCTTGCTAGCTCTCCAGGATTGTAGACCCTAGCTTTAAATTCAGAAGCAGGCGAATTCAGGAGCTTCTGTGAGTTTTCATATTTTCTCTATCTGTGTGGGAGGAGACCAGAATCCAAAGACTTAGACGCACTATGGCTGTTGTCGTTTAACGTATTTCTGCAGATTAAAAGTGCCGAATCCTGGTAAGATCCAACGATGTCTCATTTTATCATCCATTAATCTGCCATTTATTTTCGTGACAAGTCTAATAATCGTTTAACTACAAAACGGAGGAAAAAAATTCTCATCGTGAAGTCTTAAAATTGCTTTTATTGTCCAACTGACAGTCCAAACTAAACTAAAGAGACTCTTCATTTACGATCATAAATGACAAAAAAAAGCAGCCGTTCCTCACAAAATGCCTTTAATCAAAACAGACGGCAACTCATTCTCTTTTAATCGCACACTAAGCTGCAGTAATTGTGATCGTGAATAATATTATTGAAGCCCGAGCTGGATTTATAGTCGATGAAAGGACCGAACGGGAGGCCCGTCATATTTAATGACAGCGTCGGTTTTGATTTACACCTGAGCGACAGATTTCACTCATTAATATCCCCTCAGCAGCTCCGCATGCATGCGTTATATATGATCGCACAATATTGTGCTTTATATTCCTCGCAGTAACCGTGTGTACATTCTTCTGTTTACTTTGTGAAACAGATCGACAGTTAGCTGCACACACAGATTACATTTATAGAGCCATCCGCTCATTTAATGTTATTTCACTTTGGCTCGTTGCTTTCATGGAGACTTTATTATCACCTTATTCGATGTTTGTCACTTAAATGAGAGTCTTTCTTTCATTTTCTTCATGCAGAGAAAAAAACAAGCAGCCAATCACAGTTTTTCTGGCCCCATGACGCGTTGAAGCCTGACATGTCGTTGCATTTTTCAGCCATGCCTTTAGCATCATCTCTGAGCCTCCACATGTACTGCAGCCGTCGTGGGTGTGGCGCAGCCCTTCAGGGCAGAACTTCGAATCTGTCTTTGGTCTGTAGTCCTCCAGTTTCCGAGTTGTAAAGCTTCAAACCTGCTTGAATACAAACCAATGTGTGAAACATCCTGACTTCACATTCACTCCTTCTATAGTGCAGCCTGTGTTATGTGAAGTAGGTCAAAGATTTCCACTCCAGAGTTGCCGGGGGTTAAAAGGACTTCATTATCTGACCACACTGGCCGCTTTATTTAAATGTACCATGTCTGACCTACACCGTCATGGATTGTACGGAGAAAAAAATACAACACTTCTTCACTATTCTACCTGCGTTTCACTCGTTGAGACAGCAGAAAAACATACAAACAGGCTTCAGAGTTCATGTTTACTCTGCAGCGCAAACACCCAATAAACCTGTCTGGAACGCACAAGTGAGCACTGGAGAATGTAGAAAAAAGTGACTAGATACACATAGGAGCGGCGCACACACACACACATTCACACTACTGGATCATGCCATACTGCTTGGCTACGAATGGAAGTATATTCAGTGTTCCTAGCCAGATCCATTAACTATCAAAGCATATCACCGGTCGACTGACATCACTGCATAGTGAGCACGAGCACCACGGAGCCAATAAACGGTGGGAAAAGCTATTGCAGAAGCAGAGGACTGGAACTGTTGTTGAGGCATACCGCTCATATTTGACACTGACAGCATTGGTTACATGCCACCTACTGCAGAATTTATATTTCTATCATATTGTGCAATAAATCTCAATAGCAGCTGCAACAGAGAGTGTCAAATTCCAGCACCAATGGCATTTCCAGTGACAGCTAGGAGGCTGCCACATTGGCTCTGGCTGACGTTTGGATGGGGGCTTAGTAAAAAAAAAAAAAAAAAAAAAAAAAAAAGAGGCTGGCAAAACAACATTCTCCAGCTATGCTAATTGGCATACTTTCACATGGGCTGGAATGCTATGATAACATCCACCTCAATTCCCCGAGGAGACCTTGATCCTGCAGGCGTTTACTAGGTCAGGGGACCTTGATGTGGATGAAAGCAGGGTAGAGGGGCTCCATTATGGATATGCAGAGCGGGGGATGGTCTCTCACTCTTGGACAGACACGCGGTATTTGGTTATATTGGGGGATGCCGGTGCTTCCAGGAATGGTGTTTTGATGTATTGGGAGGATAGAGAGGGGCTTTGGCTAAAATTTCTGTCATTTAGGGGCCTCTGCTGTCAGGTAGCTGTCACGCCCCACGCACAGTAGGGGGCTATGAGGCACAGGGACTACTGGGGAAGTGGGGTGGGTTGTTTCGGGACAAAGTGGAGCCCTGTCTCTGCGGGGATGGTTACAGAGGCAGGGGATTGATGGGGTGGTGATGAGAGACGGAGATGTCAGGGAACAGACACCCATTCAGAGTGGGACCAGTAAGAGAGGCCTACTGGGGAACTCTGGGGCCCATCATCACCTCCGCTCTCCGGCGCTGGGCTCGGGAGGAGAAATCAAGGGAGGGAAGAATAGAGAAAAAGGGGACTGTCCAACAGGGTTCACACACATCACCCCACTGTGGGTTTATTATTCTGGCGTGTGACCTGAGCGAGGTGCCCCGGCTTCTACAGAACCTACAGTTTGTGTCCACGCAAGATGCTGTGAATCAATTACGTCTCTATGCTGCCTAAGTAAAAACACAACTTCGGGGCGCACATATGTGTGTCATGCTAGTAGGGTGTGCAGAAGAAACAACAAACTGAGCCGGTTTGCCCATTTGAAGGGCATGACATTTCAGACCGTAGCTCGACCGCAGGGCCTCCCAAATATTTCTGAGAGCGCAGACGCAGAAATGTGAGACTGATAAGAATCAGTCAGCTAAGGTCACACCAGGTACTCAGAGGGAGACTGGAGGTGAAGCTCATATATAAATCTAAGTTAGCACGCATTAATCGAACTGGGTATCTGCCAGTACAAATGACTGATTCTATTAAATTGCAGTTTTTCGTTTTGACGTAGTTTGAAGTAAAATTCACTGGAATTGTTTTGGATATTTTTGAATTGGTCTCGTCTGGCCGATTCTTGATCTGATTAATAGGGTGAGTATAGTGAGGTTAAGTTCCCCCTCCCGGTAACCCTAATAATTGTTTTGTTCCTCTTTGAATTGTGCCACGCAATGTTAGTCAATTTAAAATACAGTCATGCAAGATATTAGGGGCGACTGTGGATCAGGAAGTAGAGCGGGTCATCCAGTTGTCCATTGGTTGGTGGTTCGATATACGAATCCCCCCACTGCTGCATGTCAAAGTATCCTTGGGCAAGGTAATGGGCCCAAAGTGTTTGAAATGTCTCTTCCATGAGTGGTTTTGTGGATGGCTGAGCATAGAAATATTGTGGCTTTGGACAGGAAGTGGCAATTTATGGCACAATTCAAATAGGATAAAAAAAACATATATTTCTCTCTGATCTGGTGGAACAAATACGTGCATATGAAATTAATCGCTTATTCTCTTCCTTTATTTGCACATGTACGTAATATTCCTTCTGAGAAGCGTGAGGTTGCTTCTCACTACCGGCGGCTTCCCCAGGCGTTCGCTGCCGGCGGACAGAGAGAGACGGATGAATCAGCCATTGTTTGGGGTGCATGTGGCGTATACGTCAAGGGACAGAGTAACCAGAGACAGACCCTCTACACATCCCCACCAGGGAGCTAAGCCAGAGAAACTCGAGTCACGTTCAAATAAATTCTTTCCTGTCCAAATTGACACCCTTCCGTTGCCATGGTGTGGCTTTGGTTTAGTTTACAGTAATTTGGAGTCTGGGTGGCACAGGAATGTGGTGAGGGACGGAGGCTTACGGTGTACTTAAGATGACTTACGTGCTCAAATTATGGGGTGGGTTTCCAACACTTATCACATATACAGAAGAGGTTTACCTGCTGCTCGAATGAAGCGAGTAATTATTTATAATAGGTTAAATATAAATCTTCAACAAAGCCATACTCTCATGCTCTGTTGAAATTTAAACCTTCCTCAGTTCTTGCTCTGTAATAAAGGCTTAACTACTCATCCCTGTCATAAGTAAAATAATTATTGACCTGTTGATCCATATTGTTGTTTTTCTGTCTGTGTTGGTTAAAAGCTCTTTTGTGGACTCCCACACAAGACTGTCATTTGCTCCCTTCCATCTTATAAGGTACCATTTAGTTGGACCAAAGGGGCATAAAATGACCCAATATTGAGGCCGGGTTAACTGAAGGTGCTAACCTCATGCGAAACATACTACTTTCTGTCCTAAGTCAAGCGGATCATATTTGAAGCTGCCTCGAAGCTGGGCCAGACCCGTTCCCCCGCCAATGCATCTGCTCCTAATAAAAAACAATAATCAACCTCACCAAACCGAGAAACATCCAGCGGTGTGTGAGTGTGTGTGTGGTTTGCATCAGGTATAGTATAGACTGCCTCACAGCAGGAGCGAACTCTCACATGCTCACGAACAGCAAAGCTGGCAAACTCAGTTTTGGTCCGTTTCAAACAACGACAGACCTGCATGTGGTGCAGTCTTCGCTCTCAACAGGCGAGATCTAATAAATGTTTCCCATGTACACAGGGTAGACGGACACATGGTGTTCATAAGCGACATATTGCTCTTACTGCTAAAAGGTAATGTAATCCCCCACAGCACAGATAAATTAAACGCGCACATGGATTTATGCAAACGGCCAGACAACATCTCTCTTACACTCACTCTCTGTTTCTTGTCTCTTCCACACTTTGCACTTTTTCATACAGGCATAATCTACAGCGTCAGCACTCTTTCCAAATTCCTGTTTTAATGTAAAAACCTGCATTGGATCGGCACGATGAGACAGGCCTGGAATATAGCTGTTAGTCAGTGTTCATCTTTCACACACAATGGGTAAAGACAGGGCGAGTAAGCACAGCATTACAGGGAGAAGAGTGCCCTTTATGCAAGTATGAAGGATGGGTGTGATCTGTCTTTCACACATGTGTCGGTATTGCCTACATCACACTGCGTTGCATCGATTGTCCACCTTAATGCAGGCACACTGGCTTGCCTCACCTTTCTGTCTCTCTCTCCTTTGTGTTTTCTCTCTTCTGGCAACAGTACGTGCCTTCTTAATCAGCGATGTGCTTCATAAAGTCGTCCAAAAAGCACAGCTCTCGTTTAGGCTTTTTTTATTAGGCTTTTTTTTTTTATCGCCCAGGATTTAGCTGTCATAACAGGAGGCGAGCCACGTGTGATGGAAGCTTGTTAGTAATTATGAAGCCAATCAAAACAAATGTGCATCGAATGACCTCGCAACAACCAGGTGCACTCACAAGTTTGTACAAAACAACGGCATAAGAGGCTCATTAAAAAGGAGCGGCCGCATCAGAATCGGCGGATCTACTGGATGGATGTAATACCCGAGAGCGTCTCTCTTGTCCTGCAAAGCTTGTGTGATTGACAGTAGACGCGAGAGGAAGAGCGAGGGCAGTCCACCAGTTAAACGATCACAGATGGAACGTTGTTTTCTTGCATGGATAAAAAAAATTTAAGCATAGATTGCTCAAATGTATGCAAATATATTTGGCCTGCCCAATTAAAGTCTATGTGTGGGAAACACGAGACTATGACCCTTCCTCTCACTTAATTTCTTATTGCAGTAAATTGTTTGGTAATGGGTTTATCATCTCAATTGCTAGTTTCAAGTCTTATCCAATGCAGTATGATGTTCATTTTGTAAAAGATGGTCCCATTTATAGTAGAATACATTGTAAAGCACGAAAAATGCTTTAGAGCAAGGCTCCACTCCTACACCGTGCGTTCAGGTTCTCAGTTAGGTCCTTTCAATATCATCCCCACCTCCATCCTCTCGTCCAAATACGGTCACTTCTGGCTCCAAAAAGCCACAATTGTGTAGACCATAATCCCAAACTGGAGGATTCAAAACGGCAGTCCACACGGGTAAGGTCACGCCAGGTTTACACTTGATCCATACCTTAAACATAGCTTAACCAAGCTTTAGTCGCAAGGCTGTGATACATTAGAAAACCAGGCCTTCCACAGTCTGCAGAATCACCCAATATCAACATCATCGTCTGGAGGTACATTTGGGAGCACCACATTCATTCATAAGACATTTCAAGGTGGTGGGGAATGGACCAAGCCTTTCACTCCAGTACAGTTGTATTGAAACACGTGGATAGATCGAGCGTCAGTGTTATGCAGCGGTTACGCTTTCCGGTTACATGAAGATTGAAGCAGTCTGACTTGAGGTTCAGAAACCCTACGTAGCAGGGAAACAAAGTAAGGCCAGCTACGCTTCAGTCTGCCACTAACCCCAAACTGTTTCCAGTGTCTGATGCAGGCTCCCAATGGAAAAGCTTACCAATAAACAGTGTTCTCCAGATGAGAACTTCTAGTCCGAGATCCAAACCATCCTCTATCTCCAACTGTGTTGTGCTGATGATGTCTGCAACACGGACCACTGGGGTTCCGACTCGTTTTAATGAGAGAGTCGGCCAAACGTCAGTGTTTATAAAGGAGCCCTATTATCATTATTACCATCGCGTATTTCCATATGAGTCTGCCCTGGCCATGACCGCTTACAACCTGATTATTACTATAAATCTCTCCAGGAACAGGACGCAGAGCAGTTAGCGTCTTTATGGCCAGTCGTCGTCTTTCCAAGGCTGATCACCGCATAGAACAAAAGATCAAACGTGCAGTGAACACAAGGCCGGGACACTTAATCTCTCTATTTTAAAGACAGAAAAACATCTCAAGTCAGTAAAACACTGGAGTAATGAAGTGTAGAGCTCACAGTGTGCCAGTGGAACAGTCTGGCCTTGCAGTGTGTGACAACAAGGCCGGGTTAGGTCCACAACAGTTAACGTTGATGCTGGAACATGAATTAAAGCTGGCCGACTCTGATATATGCCTACAGCAGGAATAAAATACACAGTGGTGACTGGCTGCTTGGAGATGGAGTGCTGAAGGAACAAGGCTGTTGTTTTTGTGACTGCAGTCTTGAGGAGAAAGAGAAAATCATCCAAACACGTGTGGAAACTTGCTGCTTTAGTTAATTCTCCTTCAGCTCCCTTTTTTTTTTTTTAACATAACCTTGCAGCTTAATGTATGCTACAAAAGATCCAGGTGGAGAGACCCAACAGAGAAATTCCAAAGTGGCAGCATTAAATCAACCCTAGAGACACGCTTCACGTGTACACAGAGGGTGTCAAGAGGTCGGGCTTCTAATGCGTCAGTCATACAGTTCTGTAGGGGACAAGATATGTTTAGGTCATTTTCAGAGTGTGTAGTCTGAACTCGTGGGCAACACTTTGCAGCCTCACTCTGACCCCACTTTAGGTGAAACGCTCTCTCTTTAATCAGCACTTGAAACAAATACTTTTTGACTTGAGGCGGAGAGGGGGATAGCACCTGCTCGGGGTGGTAGGGGCAGTTGGGAGTTACCAAAGATCTAGGCCAGTAAGAAGCAGAGATTATTAAAAAAACGTTTTAATGGGCCACAAAAAAAACACAAGAAAACCACTTGACCTGGCCTTGGAGAGGGTTTATATCTCCACTTCTCTACTGGAGGACTAAACCAAAATGGCACCAGGCTGAGAGTGTGCACAGCGGGCGTAGAGCACATTTGCATTTTTGCACACGGTTTGAGTTAATGGCAATGTGTGTATCATTTTGTATCTTGAGCAGTCGCCTGAGTCTTTGGTGATGGTGGGTGGGAGCCAAGGCCTGGCTCCACTGCTCCATGTAGGATCTGGCTCTGTTTACCTAGTCCTGATATAGTCCAGATGGGCTTCCTATGACTCTCATCTCCTTTACAGGCTCGCTGAGTCTGGACCACCAATTCCAGCAGCCGGGGCGGAGTTGGGCAAATCATCTCTGAATGGGCAACGAAGAAGACATATGGGACTGAACTCGAAGGGAAGAGACGGATGATGGTCCATGGTGGTAAAGCTGGATGTCAGTTGTAGGGTTAAGTCCAGCTAGGGATGGAAAGATGTGATCCACAGGAAGTGACAGACAGCCCTGGACTTCACTCTTCTGTGGGTTTAAGCTCTATTGGCGGAGGACTGGCAGCCTGTTTTAGTTCCATTAATAATGCAAAGAACAAAGTGGCACATGACTTTTTGTCAGCCAGGATTCACACTCTTCATGGTTAGCCTCAAAAGGAAACCAGGCTGTCCTCTCCTCCACAGAGAAGACAGGGGGCTTCAGGGGAAAATAAGCCCCTGGGCATAATTCATAGATGTTCTCCAGCCCCCCGTTCCCTCCGTGGAAAAGTGCTCCTAAGCCCTCAGGGTAATAGCTTCCATGTGCTGAGCCCCAATATACCAAACACAACTGCAATAACAACATGGAAAAAGATCCGTGTTATTTCATTTCACGTCATAATCTTCAAAGGCTGACACTTGGGCCTGTCTGATAGATGCACCTCTGATTACTGCTGAAACCTTAATGTCAGGTCTGTTTAGAGATGTCACTGAAAGCCCATCATCAGTCGCTCACACACACACACACACACACATATATAAATTTCCACACGTCCTGGACGCATATGAAAGAAGGAAGCCTTCACAACCTTTGAACACATGCTGATTAACATCTTCCTCAGAAAATATACATTTCCTTCACAGGAAGAGCATTCATGAATTTAATGAAGTGTCATTATCTCGCACAATTAACATACAATTGAAGGTATTCCAGATTAATACTGACAAGAGATTGGTACTGAACTCAGTACTTTTAAGGTCACTGACAGAATTACGTCAGTACCACTGAGTACCAATTTACATCAAATCAAGCTGTGCCAAGTTTTGTTACCTGGGAGCGCATTAACGTAAGAGACTATAGCGCGAGAGAGAGCGAGCAGCTACATCACCTGCATCCAGGTAATGATGAGCCAAAAGCAGTCGCAGACGTGGCTGCACTTTTCAAAGCTCGATGCAGAAAACACTTATCTTATAAAAGTTGTGATGTGAATTGCATTGCTGGGCATCAATTAAGAAGATAAAGAAAGCCAAGTTCTCCCGCTGCAGCTGCAGCAATCGTCTGCAGGCCTGCAGCCAGCAACGAAGTTGAACCCTCCAGCAACTCTAAGTGAGGCAATGACAACTCCATCAACATCTTTAGCTAATTAATAAGCTTAGTGGATAAATTGTTGTTGGAGACTAATTTCTTACAAATTAAATTACATTTAGAGTGAAGGAGCAAGAAAGGCACCACTGTAGTGAATTCCAGGTACTACTGTCTATTCAAATGTTAACAGCACCCAACACTTATACAGACACAGGATATAGTCCAACACAAAACGCACTTATATTCTGTACTGTATTCACTTGAATGCCCTTTGTAAAAAAAAACAAAAAACAGTCAGTATACTCTGTCAAAATAGTACCTGTGAAAACAAGCTTAAAGCTGGAATGGATACAGCTGTGCTCGTAACACATACAGATATTTCACTTGTGACAGACATGAAGGAATTGAAAAACTTCCAAATCAAATGAAAACACACCCTGACTTTGATACTACAAGTCCTCATTTTCCACCCGGCGTATCATTTGGCCTCAGGCTGTTACTGTAGCTGATGTCAGCGTTACCAACTACTGACACCAGAGATACAACACACATCCACGAACTTTTATCAGTTGTGTACATAGAGCAGGGTCCAGTACACGCACATGCACATGCACATGCACAGCAAAAAAGTTCACCCAGGACACACACTTAATAATCTGAAATCAAACTGTGTTGGCCTTGAAACCCGAGATCGTTGGCGATGTTCCAGCCACCATCAGTTGGGACACATGTGCAAGGTAAACACCTAGAAAAATGCACATGCATGTGTGCGCTATTAAATTTCACCAATCGCACTCCATTGCTTCCTCACTGAACGGGCCCTGAGGACGCCATTCTGCTCAGTATCATTTCTCCACACTGAGTTTCACCAACAACAAAAACAACAAGAACTATGCTGACAGTAATTCAGATTACGCTGGCCTGAGCCAGGTCAGTGCACAGAACTGCCTCCAAACATAAACTCAGACTTGTCAGCATGGTTCTTGACAGCCGTGCTGTTTGGTTCCTTCCTCCACTTGAGCTTAAAGTTGGAAATTTTTGTGACACCACTAATGCACGAAAAATGTTTGATTTCTGAGAGCTGGGTTTAACTTGGGCCTCTGAACGCTTTCAGCACTGAGCTGAGAATGAATGTAGTCTGGATCTGTACCATAAAATAGATTGGAGGCAGACAAATGGTGTTTAGTGAATTCATGTGGTGACGGACACTGCGTTAAATTTTGTCATGGGCATCCTAAGAACATGTGGCACACAACTGTTCTGAGCTCATATTTAATGAGCATGTTATTCATTTACGACAAACAGAACTCAAAGAGAACATTAACCCGATGACAATCATGACTTTGTGTGACCCTGTGATCCCCATCATGGTCCTTACTTGTGGCGGCCCTGTCTGCACATCCAGACTCACATCCATGTCAAAAGAGCACTAATAAGGGGGTGTCACTGTTTCAAGAACCACCAAGCGCATGAACTGGCACGGGCTGACAGACTGAGGGCTTGATGGGGGCAACGCTGCAGACGCTTTATTAGTCTTTAGGGTCCCATCGTTAAATAAGACACTTTGTTGTTATTGTCACTCCATTTTCCTGTACAGATGATGTCAGATTGTCAGACTGCAGCCCACTGTCCAGCCAAACCCACATCTGCTTAATAATAAGGCATCCAGCTCCAATGTAGCTGATTACGCTTCTCCTGTGTTCCCCCCGAAACACCCGGTCTTCACCAGCCGCCTCCCCAACCGGTCGTAAATGTCAAAGTGACGGACAGCCCTAGCACGAGTCGTGCCCAAGACTAAAGGAAAAGAACAAAACCAATAACTGTAATTGAAAAGGCATTTCACTATTTAATTGCATACATGGACATTTATATGCATCAGCATTTCAGCCAACTGGAGAGTTGCTGAGTTAAATGACACTTTCCATGAGTCCCCTCCATTACTTAACACCCGTGTGCCGGGGCGTTTACTTTCAAACTCACTGGACAGTGCTGCAGCACAGTGGCTGCCCAGGTCTTTATATGAATGACAGGTAAATGGATATCCACTCCTAATGCTCAACGGTTACATGAGCAAACACAGTTCTTCGGTTCACAGTAGTCTTTCTCACACATAAACGTCCCTGTTGAATCCTCTTTCATCCAAATTGGTTTCTTTTCTTTCCACTTCCCTCGCTGTGCTCCATGTAAAAAAAAAAATGCAATCTGGCATCAATCAGCTCCAAGTTTTTACCTCAGTGTTCGTTATTCCAATATCTGACAGATGACAGAAATACTGCACTCCCTCAACCTACCCACCCACCCTCGGCATTATGGCATGAATATTTCTGCACTGGCAGGTATAGATCCCTTGTGGCTGCCTCCACCTCTTACATAACCCGCTGTCACACTGCTCCAGGAATATTTGCTAAAAATGCTGCGTGCCACTGCACTACTGTAACTGTGGAATGAGCGGGTGCCCAGGTGCACTCAGTCCCCCCTTCTGTCTTCAAGGACAACTACATCACCATCGCTCTCCCAGATAACAATGGAATGATTGGATCTTCCTGAGCCACCAACCTGACTCCAAATTCCATCTGCAGGAGAATAGAGGCGGTATTGTTCCTTTAACACTCCAAAACAAACACAGCAGGCGATCTGCCCTCCACGGTCCACATGTCCAAGACTTTGTCGGCCAATAATCGTTGGCTTTGTCAGTAATTCTGACCAGTAGGTCACTTTCCCAATTCTTGATTAATATATTTCATTCTCTCCCATGCACTCTTTCTGTCGTCCTTTGAACTCCCTCACATCTTTCCTTCCCTTTTGCTCTTAACTAACAACAACACTGAGAGGTTCAACACACCCCTGTCAAGGTCAAGCAACACCCAGTGTTCGCTGGTGACTTTCACAGCAGCTGCAAATGTGAGAGTAGTCGGGGTCAGAGATGTGCTGGCTGCCTCACCCCAGCTATCAGTCAGGAAAACGATACCCACACATGCTCTTGTATGCAAATACACACGGCGGGTCATCTGTGTTGATCCAGCACTGACGGGTAAACAACAGATAGTCACGGACAGATGAGTGCGCCACACCCCCCCATCTCTGAAAATATACACTCCGCTGCCCGCAATGTCTGACAGGTAGTGCGAGGTCCGTCAAAGTCCAGATGTTCACATGAAAAAGGGGATTGTTTTTGTACCTAACTGAGATCATGTTATAAAAGCACTTTAAAAATGGGGACCACGAATGGAAAAGCTGAGCGAGCTGGAGATGGCACCCGTCCAGTACTTCTGATGTGTGAATCAGAGGAGCTTGAATCTAAAAGTTCAGCAAGTTCAAACACAAATGAAGACGGATTAGGCTTATTATGAACATACCAGCGTGTCCATACGGTTGAAATGCAAACTCAAACAAGTACGATGCACTGCTATGTATCCTTCTTCAACCGTAATGGCATTCGCTTCATGGGTATGACATCAACAAATGCGGCAGCCTGGTAGCAGAAATTCCACGGTGTGTTTTTTAAAGTGAGCGCATGCCTCGAGTGGATCACTTGAAACTTAATGGAAT
Organism: Sparus aurata; assembly: GCF_900880675.1. Taxonomy (NCBI): domain Eukaryota; kingdom Metazoa; phylum Chordata; class Actinopteri; order Spariformes; family Sparidae; genus Sparus; species Sparus aurata. The sequence continues at coordinate 7,110,603 of NC_044194.1, read as the reverse complement.
GAGGTCACGAGTGAAAGGTCAAAGCGGGTCACCACAGAAACAACAGAGGGCCCTTTTAAGAGTCACACTGAATGACAGATGCGGCAATAAATACATCGGAGGTATCCACTTTCACCTGTAGCTGATGCAGGAAGTAACTGGAGGATAGGAGCGTGGCGTTTTTATTAAAGATTTTCTGGAGATAAAACAGCCCACCTTAATGGATTGCGAGAAACGTCCCCAGTTTGAACTCAAAGTCCAGTCACACTGCCAGTGCAATCCTGCCAACACAAGCTTCAATCGTGCCAAGACAAGCCAAGAAATTTCTCTTGAGAGTCAAAGTTGGAACGAGCGACAACGGATTGACAGTCGGGGGACAATAGAAGAACTGCGGTTCCAGAAACAATAGGACAAAAATGTTTTGGGGATCATACACAATGCAGAGGCTCGCCTGCGGTTGTGCGCTGGGATCTTGGTGGAAGGGATAACCATCGGGAGAAAGACAGAGGCAGAAGCCGAGTGTGAGAATCAAGCTGAGCGGGGACGAAGTGCAGGGCCTCATAAATCTTCAGACACATGCAGAGACCGTAAGAAAGTGTCCGCCGGCTGCACCCGCGCGACGCACACACACACACAGAGGATATTTGACCTGACCTACAGCAGATCGTACAGAACTGTTTATGTGACATAAATATGACATATCTTGGCAAGTGCACAACATTTTTCCTTTATACAAAAATAAAAACAGTGTGAAAACTCTCCAAAGTCTTTAAACATCCATTATCAGCCGTGCGATACGAAATAAACTTGCAGTAGTGTGAACGGAGGGTCCAACAAATCTTTTTTCTTTTTTTTTTTTGTGTTCGTGTGCATGCATGGATATTGTGCGTGCGTTACCATGGCTCCCGTTAAGGAGGACATTAAACACAAACTGATTAGAAGCCTTGTGATGCTGGAAACATTCAGCCATAAATATTCCTGGGAAATTGCACAAAAATACCCCCGCTGCCACGACTCATTCCTCTACGAAGAGATGTTTACTTCAGGTTATTTATCATTATTTCCCTATTACGGCTCGTGTACATATAATGGCGTGACTGACGGAGACCGGGCACTTTTCACGGTTGTTAGGGGAAATGTGGAAATTTTAGCCTCCCCCTCCACAGTTGATGAAGGTCATTAGGGCTGATAAAGACATTATGCTTGCACGGGCATAAATAATAAAGGATTTGAGAGTCACAACTGCTGGGTCTCTTAATATGTGTAACATTGTGAAATTCCAACTTAATCCTAACTTCCCTTCCTGCTGTCATGCAGCATGAGTGCATTTGGCGGAGGGAAGCGGCAAGCTGTTACTAATTGATCTCCTTCTCACTCTGCCATTTATTTTCCAATCTGTCCCTAAATTCATTCATCACTCTCATCTGTCTTTATGAATACACAATCAGAGGCACTGCCTGCCTGTCTGTCTGTCTGTCTGTAACTTTGGGGTTTAGAGGTGGAATTATTGAGGAAATGACCAAGATAACTTGACGCTGATGGGATAATAACCAGGTCCTTACAGGTAATGACCGGGGTGCTCTTGAGTTTCAAGTCCTCCCTGTCACAGTGTGTTGTGCTCAAGTGCAGTGTGGGTGAGTGGGTGTGAAGGGGGGGGGCGACTGTGCATGTGGGGTTTTTGTAGCAGTTTGCCTTTTGTGTTTATGCAGGAGTGAAACCAAAACACGGCAGGAAGACACTCTGTCAGCTAAAACACATTCAAAATTGGATTCATGGTGTCGCCGCTGGTCACTTGCTGAAACTCATCCAAGGCTTTGACACTGTAAAAAGCACCATATGTGTGCTGAATGTCTACCCCCTTGTGGACAAAACACATATTGCTCAGTCTTGTACAGTCAACCCATTACCAGGCATTTTTTTTATAACCTGATGCAGGGAAATCTAAAAAAAACAAACACTAAAGAAAAAGAAACACTAAATTTGGAACTAAACCCAGTTTGGTGTTGGGTAAATGTAGACTGGCAGAGATGCAGCGCTGCAGTTGGTTCAGCTCAGATGCGAATTGTCAAGGTATGTGATTCCTGCTATCCCTAGCTGCTGCCCCTACAGGTCTTGTGATTACAATTGTCAGGTTAATCTCCATTTACCTGAGACAAACTCATCGTTTGACCCTTTTACACCAAGCACAGTGAACAGCTTTAAAGGCTGCCAAGTCCATGCCCTACAGGCCGAACTGTAGACTGAGCAGCAATGTGCAATGAACCTGTTTACCCTCGGTTGCATAAAAATCACGCTAATATATCTGATACCACAATGTGATAACTTCAGACGGCTATGCCACGCAAAGCAGAAGTTCCCCCATCCTTTATTTCACGCACTATTTTCTTCATTCGCCCTCGCTTCACACTAAGAGCAAGGTTGGCACACAAAGCTTCACCAGGGGGGGGAAAAAAGAGCCAGGAAACCAGATTTCTCTGAAACTGATCCTGTACTCTGATAGGTCCCACCACACAGACCACAACTCAAGAGAGCAAGCGAGATAGAGAGAGAGAGAGAGAGAGAGAGAGAGAGAGAGAGAGAGAGAGAGAGAGAGAGAGAGGCAGTTTACTACAACCAAAGGCCGCATGTGGGTGCAGAACAGTTCTTGATGCCTTTGGCAATGCGGTTAAACTGTGATACTGATCTCGGAGCTATTGCTCACTATGGCACAAGCTTGGCACGACGGTTGACCAAACTTCCTCTTGGCACGTTCTCAAGGATGGATCTGATTTGCTCACTCGTTCATTCTTAAAAACAATGGAGATCATTTTCTTTTGCCAACCGATTACATGTGCTATTGCCAAATACTGCACGTGCACGCCCTCCAAATGATTTGGCTAAAAGCCGTTGCACACTTGAGCTGCTGCTATTCTAGTTTAACAATTAATGGAGGGAGCAGCTAGCTCGCAAAAAAAATGAAAAGAAATAAAAACATTGCGGTTACTTTTACAGATATTGATTCACAGTCACTTGGAATGACAAGTTTTTTTATCACAATTTTTGTTCTCCAATGAAACAATATGTAAGTCACGACGATGTGACATTTGTTGAGCTCTGTACCAAAGAAAACACGTGAACATGTCTCTACTGTTGTCTCTAAAATTGCGGCTTGGACAGGTAGTGACTTTGATCATATTTAGGTAACCGTGCAGCCATAGGAGCAGTTTAAAGGGATATTCCGGTGTAAGTTTAATCCATGGTCTAACACAGCGTGAAACTGTGTTAGACTCCCTCTCGAGAGATAAAGTTTGCAGACCGCTAGCTAACGTAGTTTTAGCATCCTCAGAAACGACCGCACGTAAACAATACACTGCAGTAAATGGATCCAAATATAAACCGCCACCAAAAAGCCACAAATAATGCTCAGAACAGCACCAAACTTCAGCAACAGTACAAATAGGGTCTCAGCACATAGTCCGGGGCATCTAACCTCCGCTAGCTTAGCTGGATTTCTATTGGGAAGCTAAAAACAGAGTTCAATTCTTCTTCATCAGCTTCCGGGTCGGGGAAGTCCCGACGTGACGATTACCGAGTGCGGTTAGAAATGCTAAATTCCGTTCTTTTCCCTGTCCGCTCTCGATAATAACTGTTATAAACTGGCAGGTAAGACACATATGAACTTTGATTGCTTTTCCATGGAGTCATAATCACACATTTTCATCCATGAGCCGCGGAACTCTACTGCACTCGGTAATCGACTCATCGGGACTTCCCGTCAACAGGAAGCTGCTGCAGAAGAGTGGTAAATTTAGTCAGCTTTTCAGTAGAAATCCAGCTAAGCTAGCGGAGGTTAGATGCCCCGGACTATGTGCTGAGACCCTATTTGTACTGTTGCTGAAGTTTGGTGCTGTTCTGAGCAGTATTTGTGGCTTTTTGGTGGCGGTTTATATTTGGACCCATTTACTGCAATGTATCGCTGTTGTGTGGTCGTTTCTGAGGTTGATAAAACTCCATAAATTAGCGGTCTGCTAACTTGATCTCTCGAGAGGGAGTCTAACACAGTTTCACGGTGTGTTAAACCATGGATTAAATTTACACCAGAATATCCCTTTAAGTGTGTCACTTAGCGGCACGCAGTTGATAGAAAACATACTTCAATCTAACACCATCTTGCAAAAAATCATTTTGTGTTTTCGGCATCTTGCGTTAATCAGAGGCAGACTCTTTCCGATCATCTGCCATTATAACCATCTCTCTCCGGGCGGACATGCATGTGGTGGCATTTATCATGCAGACATGGCAAATTACCCTGCAGTTGTTAGACAGCTGATGACTAAGTCAAATTATTTTTGTGACTCACTGATTTAAAAACAAATTTCACTTTTAGAGTGGTGTGAACACATGCATAACAGCCTTTAAATACGTTTCATGAGAGACGAAAACAAAAGACGAAAAGCTCAAATAAAACTATATATATATCAAGAATGGTCAGGCATTAAGATCAAATATCATTCCAATGATAATTGTGAGCCAAATTAAAATGTGGGTGTAGCTTGCGGGCGTAGCTACAAAGCAACGCAAAGTAGACATCATTAGTAAATCACATGATTGTTGGGGAATTGTTGAGTAACAAGTACGGATGGATAAAACAACACTTCTGCGAGTGTCTATGTATCCGTCTAATACTGACAGTATGGATACCTGTTATCTAGTGCCAGTGCTGTGATGGGGTTCCCATGGCGCCCCGGGGGACCCAGCCCCCGCCAAGAGCTCACAACAACAACTTTGAAAGCAAAAACACATAAATAACAACAAGAACAATCACCATCCCCGTCCCCAGTTTGCAGCAACCACACCAAGCACAGCGAGGGGAGACGTGGGATCTGGGGATCTTGGAGCAAATCAAAACCAACACTCTCCTTCCTGGGAAGGTCCCAGGGCCTTTGTTATCTGCCTTCAAACCAGTATGATTCATCAGCTGTGTTATGGATGTTATTGTTGGCTGTGGGAACAGCCCTTCTTGAAACCAAGAAGTAGGGCAGAAATAAATGCCTTTATATATCACAGTATCCCCGTCCACCTAACATTTACGAGCAGTATTTGTGTTGATCATTTCACAGCAGCCTGAGCAGGTGAAGGACTCTCATTCTCCTTACGTCAGCCATAAAACGATGAAGCCTCCACTCAAGATCCGACACCGCTCTGCCCCCACCAAACACACACAAAGAATGCCACTAGCTGTCAATCATTTTAACTGACCCGGCTTCTCATATCCCACAAACCTAATCATCAGTGATTGTCAGCCGGCAGGTCTATAAAGCCTGGTGTTTACTCCGTCTAGACAGACCGGGGGACTGGCAGCCATGGGCATCTGAGTGGTACATTGCACCCAGTTTAACCACAGATGAGAGCAATACTGTCATTTAACACCATAAATCAGCCCCTTGCACACAAACAGCCTATAAGGGTTGGGGTGTTAAGAAACCAATTTGAAGAGTAATCTGAAAACAAAGTTTCAAAGCATAAGAAGCTCAGCAGAGGAATTCCCTTTTGATCAAGCGCATTAGCGCACTTGATTCCCGAGGCTAAACTGCACAGGGCAGTAAATCATCAAGTTGAAGCAACAATATAGTTCCTGTGGTTCCCATACGATGAGTGTTAGCATGGTGGGGTTTTTTTTCTTCTTTTTTCTGCCTTCACGGATAAAAGTGAGACAAGGCAGGATTGTCTCGGAGCTCAAAATGAACCGAGACAGCAAACATGGCAGGAAAGTGAACAGAGGTAAACCGTGGCAGCTATCTGGGCAAATAAGAATAGTTCTCGCTGTGGGTGAAGAGCTCTTCTCTCCAAAAAACAAATATTATTTCCCCCTTTTAACTGGCCAAGCACTGACAGAGACATACTGTACTGGGCCTCTCCTCAGTGTTTCCAGCTGAAACCTCACTCAGACCTCAATTTAACATGGCTCGCAGTGATGCCTGGAAAAAATTATGCCACCACACATATTATCATATTAATTACCACAGTGTATTTTCGCTCACCAGGAGGAGAGAGAAATCGCAAAATAAAGCGTCGCAAAAATGAAAATGCTTGTCTGACCAGAGGAATTTGTTTACAAAAGAAAAGAGAAAATGTAGAAACAAGTCGAAGAGAAGATTCTTCAAAACACCACATTCTGCAAAGAGAGAGAGAGAGGAAAAAAAAAAAAGACTAATTGCAGCATCAAGTTTGAACATCTGCTGGGGGACGGATTAACAGCTATGCGCTATGTTGGTGCTTTTCAAGAACGCCAGACTTCTCATACTAAATATAGGCCTGAGAATGTGTACTTGGGAATTCTGTGGATGTAGATTCAGACACCGGGAGGGGAAATAACCTTCTACGGCCGTGACAGGCCACTAAACAGTCGCTGTGATGCGGACTGATAGCGTATATATCCCGTCCGCAGCCCCTCGACTGGAACCTCTGCCATATCACTGAAAGGAAGTAGACCTGTTATTGTTATGAGCTCAAAGGCTTTGGGTGGTCCACATTCAGATGCACACACACACACACACACACACACACACACACACACACACACACAAAGAGAGAGAGAGCCAGAGCGAGACAAGAGACAGCAGGCACACGCAAATATTACTATACTAAAACAATCGGACTCATGCTCGCCGAACACCTGCTATCTCCTGTGAAAGCATGCAAATTGCCGCTCACGCTAACCTAGAACAGCATGCGGTGCACAAATTCCCACACAATGAATCCCTGGAATGCATTTTTCCAGGAAACCAATGCAACTTATTTACAATTAAAGCGTTCACACACGCAAGCTTATCCTGTGATGACTCATACCGCCATAAACACATAAACACAAGAGCCCGACGGATATATCGCTCGGCCGATGTCGGCTTATCACACATGTGCTGGTGTTTGTTTGGTTTTAAAGAACACACTGCAGAAAATTATGCTTGGGGTGATGCGTAGTTATTAAAGTTTACTGTGTCAGTGCACGTGTGTCATTTCAGACGATAAAGGTAATCGTTATACTGTAAAATATCCTTCATACATGACACATTTTTGTCGAAATAGTGTTTGATGATCTCTTTTGTAAATTTTCAGTCGATATATCGGTATCTGAACGTTTTATTTTACCCGCTAATATCGGTATCAACAGCTGTCCCAAATATACTGGTCGGGCTCTCATGAACTGGAACTTGCTGCATGACAGGACTGCTCTGAGGCGGTGCATGTGATGTCACAGTAGGCGGAAGTCACCGTGGTTACAACCACTGAGCGGCAGACTCACAAACATTGATGGTATTTATCAAGAGCTGCAATCTTAAACTGGCAGCAGACAAGCTTTCTGCCTCAACGTATCATTATGAAGCAACCGTGGATTGCACAATGTAATGGATACAGAATAATGACACCATCTGCGCTTCGCTCTACAATTGTCTGCCACCGGGCACGCCGTCACCGGGGGAGACGAGTGTTAACTGCCCATCCGTTTCTATTATTGACTGAATGACTTAATTAACTAACTTTTTTTTTCTTCCTGTGTTGCTGTTATTTGTGACTCTGATGAAGACAGACACCATCCAGCTGTCTTTGCAACTGCCACACTGACACTCAGACTGAACGCCGTGGTAACGCCAGGCACGCATCTTAAATCAGTAGCTGGGTTCATTTGCCTCGTTTGACACCGCACGTCCTGTGATGTGAGTATTAGGCATGTGCTCAGCGCGATGTCGACGCTGAAACCACATGCTGTGGCCCCCGCAACATACATTTAAAACACATGCACACACAAGCACATGCAGAGAGATATGCATCAGCCACAGGCTTCTGTGAAAAAGCCTGTCAGTGGCTGATGCGAGCTGACGCTGGCAGAGATTCCTCATGGCTGGAGTGCAACACAGACCTGTCCGAACAACGACACACTCAGCCGCGCCCAAGATAAGCAGGATGAAGTTAATCTCCCCACAAAAGACACAAAGCTTTGCACATTAGCAAGACAAATCTAAGAAAACACTGAGGTGCTGCTCTTAGCAGGTATTTTTTCAGCCTCACTTCAGGCCCATTAGTAACTGAGTAAAGTGTGTGTGGTGGCATTTCAGTGATGCACTCAAAGCCTTTTGGTTTTAGAGTTCACAACGCTCTGTTTTAAATACAATCCGCACCCAGCAGAGTAAAAAATTACTGTATCCAGTTACCAGGAGTGAAACCCTAGAGCTGGGGGGGGGGGACACAGGTCTCACACATGCAGACAGGAAAACAATCACCCCCCCTCAGACAGACTGAAAGAGACACGCTCACATTGGCTTTAACAAACCTTTACAGCAGCAGCACAGCTCACACTTTGTTATGTCCACACACACATGCAACACACACAAAAAAACCCACATGCACATAGACAAATAGTGGCAATCAGTGGGTGGATGACAGCCTCCAGACAGGAACTGCTCCCAGCATTGGTAACGGAGCTCATAAATCACCGCACACATTGGGGTAATGATCCATTGAGAAAGAGAGGTGAAACTGAAATACAGTGGCCCTTTTAAAGACCACACCGCAGCAGTCACAGCTCGGCCTCCTGTCTGGCAGCAGTGCTATCATTAACGCGATTATCACTGTGCACGGGTTTGACAGAACCTCAGCACACAGAGGCGATGCACAAACACTCAGACTACACAAGGGTTGTAATTCTTCCAGTGCTTCAGTTGAGGCTTTGTTGCTCGTTACCATCTTTTATTCAAACTTGAACTTTTTGTATTGGAGCTTTGTGCCCAATGACATAAAAAAAAATCCACCAATCCAAACCATAACTGTCGTTGGTGTCTGTAGCATGGTTGTTAAAGTATCTGGTGAGAAAAATGTCGACCACTTTTGCCTCCGACGTTGAGAGGGAGGATAAACTTGTGTTTTTAAATGTTTTGCCAAAGGAAAACTTATATTTTCAATGTAAATAAGACCTGAAATTATGGTTAAAATAACCAAATAATGTAAGAGTAAAAGTGTAGCTAGGATTTGTCTCGTCTCAGAGCTTCATTCTGTTCAATGAAACAACTCGCCGCTGCTTTCCATTAGACCTTTCTCCAATGAATAACAGATTTCAATGAATTACAAAACGCTTCAAACCTCATTTGAGAGAAAAACTTAATTTCAGATTATTTCCTGAAGACAAGACTGGAATTCAGTTTAGGAAAAATATTTTCTTAAGATGCTTTATATTCATCTGGGAACTGTTGTTAATACTGCGTTCTGGGTGAGAGAGACCCCGAGGGCCCCGAAGCGAAGCAGATCCAGAAACAGGTCTGAAACCTGGAGTTCATATTCTGTGGATTTCCTCCACGTTAATTCCATCAATTATGTGTTTACCTGCAAACTGCAGGCTATCTGTTATCCGCAGGAGGAGAGCGGCAACATCCTACCTGGCAGCAATTTAGAGATTCAGATTGATTAGCGTACAAACAGCTCTTTGAGGGCCAATCGTAAAATCGGCTTAAAGGCTGGAGACCAACAAGGGATCAATTACTCATGACAGCATATCAGTGATTGTTTGCAAATACTTGCCAATTACAGCACCAGCATGTCATCAGTGTTCAAACATGCAGACAGCTAAAAAACGATAACATCACCTGTAAGTACCTGATCATCAGTCTGTTCCAACTAAACAATTTCACCACTATTACTATACTACTGCCCCCCAGTGGCCGGGCCTGGCATGACAGACCACCACAGCTGTGTACTGCTCTCCTCTGTTGGCTCCTCAGCTTCCCAGTTTTATTGTATAGAGTGCTGAAGCTGCCTGCTGGTAAAATCCAAGCAGAACTTTGGTCAAAAGGCACATTGTGAGCAGCATGAATCTGATAGTGGCCCTCACTGAACCCAAGTAAATTTGCATTCTTTAACCAGAACTATGAGCATTAAAGAGAAAGAAAAGCACGATTCATAATAGCGCTTTGACAGTTTTCCAGTGGCACCGTCAGGTAGAAGTCTCTCAGTACGGCGCTCTCCTTCACACGCTGAAAATTCATCATTCCAAGAAAAGTCACATCAGTTTCCACCCAATAAATACATTCTCTGCTCACCTTGAGGCCTCTCAAGATGTTTCCACCTTTTGATGAAGAGGAGTTGACCCAAAAATTGAAATACAGTTATATCAACTCAAACTCAAAACACCAATGGAACGTCTGGTGCACAAAACATTTCTTCAAAGCGATTATTTCATACTCAGAAAGGTAAATTTTCATTTGACATTTGCTGAATTTGGCTGGTATTAGTGGAAAAACATGAAATAACGGGACCTATAAGCTCCTCTCTGCCACAGAAAACACTGCTTGCATTTTCGACATCCCGCTACGTCCCCAACGTGACATATCTGCGTAATTTATGCCTCGCGACTAGGCTCGCATTAATTGATTCAGCACAGCTGCTCTGTTGTTGTTGTTGTTAGCAGTGCTGGCTCAGGCATGTGTGAGCTCACCAATCAGAGCAGACTAGGTGTTTGAGAGGGAGGCCTTAAAGAGACAGGAGCTAAAACAGAGCAAGTTTTTTTGAGCACTTAAGCATGAAAATCTATTTTAGTAGTAAAGTTATGAACCTGAAAATGACCAGAATATGACTCCTTTGAAATATGTAAAGCGTGATAATATATGTAAACACACAACACAAACAGCAGTAAGAATAAAACAGAGAATACATATATATATATATATGTATATATATATATATATATATATATATATATATATATAATATATATATATATATTATATATATATATATATATATATACATACATATACTATTATATATATTATATATATATATACAGATACATATATATATATATATATATATATATATATATATATACACATACAGTATATATAAATACATCAATCACTACATGCATAAGAAGTTCTACACTTACTGTTTGAGTTTCTGTACGAGTGGTATCACTGCTGTCTGGTCACACTCTCCTATCAGGGACGAGAGCAGAAAGAAACAGTCATTTATTTCACACTCATTGAAAGAATTACACCATCACACCACGGGCTCATTAAACCACTTAATGAGTTTGATCTTTAAAAAAAAAAGAAAAGACAACAGACAAACATCTGGATTAAGACAAATACGGACAACAGGAGGACAACCAAGGAAATTACCAATAATTAATCGCCTAGAAGAACCCCACAAACCCAGCGTCCCTCCCCACTCCATGAGAACGCTAACCATGAAACAGTAGGATTGCTTCAGTGCTCGTGACTCTTGGACACACTTCAAAAGTCCAGCGAGGGCGCTCATTATTATTATTATTATTATCTCTTGCAAGATGAACAATGCAACAATACAAAATAATACTAATAAATCAGAAAATTGACATCTGAATGACCCGGCCAATTCCTCGCAGCGCTAACAAAACAGTATGCAAAACAGTGGAATCACTGTTAAGTCACAAAAAGGGCCCATGTGTGGAGAGTTTAAATCCACAAAAACAGTTAATGGAATAAATATGATTTCCATGTTCATCGATATAGAAGCCAAAGATCGGAATGACTTGGCATGATGCATAAAGCGATGGCAACCACGCTGCGTCAATCAAAAGAGCTCCACTCAAGAGTGAGGGAGCCAATGAAAACACAGTGGCTCAAACTGATGACTCTCAGTGTTTTCCTCTGTGTCCGTGCCCGCTATATCAATTGACCGATGGAGATTTGTTCTGAAGGAGGGCTCCAAACACTGTTTTCATTTATGAAGGCATTATATTCCAGACAAAAACACATTCAGTAGAGCAATAAAAAGCATAAGATAACAGATGCTAGGGGTTTACAGCGCATTATACACAGTAATAATTTGGTTAAAGTCAGCGCCGCTAAATAAAAGCAGGATTTGTCGATTTTGGAGACTTGCAAGGCAACGACAGACAGTTATATCGATCCAGCTGTCTGCACAGGCCTGACGGCGCACATGGAGCACTGAGGCCGCTGTTGTTCATATGTGCTGCTCACACGGTTACTTGTGAGAGCATGCACGCTCTTTTGAATCAGCCGTGGGTTGGTGGAACAAAGTATGTCTTCCTCCTAGCCTCCAGCATGGAGTGATGCATTAGTGGAAATGCTGACAATGACTCATATTACAAGAAACAGCAAGGCACCCCAACTTAACTCCAACTGAACTCGGCCCAGCTAGACATTGACAAGCTGTGATTAATCCGCGCTTCAGTTTTACACAAAGAGCCGTAAACAAGAAGAAAAATCTCAATTCCAAACTTCCACATTAAAAAGTCGATTTTCGCCGGAAAATCTGAATCTCATTTGAGTGATGAGGTGACGGGGCTTGTCGAAAAGTGATATTAACATGCTGTTTTTTTTCTAAATTGGACTTCAAAACACTGGACTCAACACAAGCAAAACATGCAGCACCTTTACTCAACAAAATTTATACCAGAATACGCTGGAACAAGAAGTAAAACTATGAAAGAATCGGCCACTCATACTTAGGACAAATAGAGGGCAGCTTAACACCAGAGTAACCACTAACTGCTGCTAACTAGCTGCAGTTAGCTAGTTACCACAGTTAGCAGGCAGCTAGTGGTCCAAACTGGGATTTTGGAGACCCAGGTAAGTGTTGGTGTTTACATTGCTAGCACAGGAGCTTTGAACCCCGGACGGGCAGTGGTTAGCATGTTAGCATGCTAAACACTGCAATACCTGCAACATAAAGGTCCAATTTGTAAGTAGTTTTTGTTTTTGTAAAAAGTTTTCTTGAGAGTCATTTCCGACTCAGGACTGTAGGCTGGGTTGGCTGTCACCCTAAACCATCAGTACTTGACAAACTGGGATTCTTACAAATTGGACCTTTAATGTAAATATACAAGTTTTATGTATTTCAAGTTAGTTGAACTTTCATTTTCTGGTTTTTATTTTCAAACCACTTCAAAAGTTGATATCTTTTGACTAAAAATAGTGAGATGAATGAATATACTGTGCAGATCAACTCGTGAAAATAAGTTCAGAAAGAAACATGATCAGCACGTATTGTTTGAGAACCTTCTTTTATATAGTTATATAGAAAACATGTATGATGGAAACTCTTTCATATGTTTTTAGAAAAGTCATGGTAGACTGTTACCAATAATAAACACACTGCAAACCATGATGATTGTCAGTTTTGAATTCAGTTTTCTTTCTTCTTCATTTCATACATTGTCTTTGTGCGATGCTAAGCAGCAGCTGCAACTGGTTTTGGTGTGAAACAAAGAATTGACTCTTCAAACTGAGGAAATCTAAAAGGGAAATCAAAATTCTTTGGGATGTTCGTGTGGCCGAGCAGTCGCTGATTCAACTTAATGTCCTATGGTTACTGAAAATGTTTCCTTGAGTTCGGCTGACAGGCTTCAGGAACAAATATTTGAGTCAGTAGTCGAACTTACCTTTTAAAGTTGAAACAAGTAATTAGCCATGTCGTTTTGGTCATGAAGCAGATTAGGACCGAGGTTAAGAAGTCAGTGTGAGTGCTGGCAGCTCTACACAGACCCTCCCACCAACTGAGAACTGTAAACAAATCCCATATTCCAAAAGAAAGTCATCTGCTTGCACTTTTCTGATATGTGGCAACTCGTTTTTTAGCAGAGGGGTCCCCTCTGTAAAACTGAGGACACTACCCCCGAACATGATGTTCATGTTCATAAGGGGACTCGAGGACATCTCGGTTCCTCGAGCTCCCTGAGGAGAAAGCTATGATGGCAGGATACAGCAACCACATATGGAAGACATTGTGGGCAATTACAGTACAGTAGTTGAAACACTTATACAAGCTATGCAATATGTACACAGGAAAAGCCGCAGCGTGCATCTAAGTCCAAACGAGCACGAGGGCTGAATGAACGCTCGTAAACAAGCGTTAGGGTAAAACATCCTTCTCCGTGCCAATAACCAGAACTGACGAGCCTGAGAGACACGTACAATAGATCACTAACAGGTGGAAGCAAACAAAGATCTGACGGACGTCTTGCTGAGAACTAATGAGAGTTTCACTGATGACTATGTGTGAGGTGAGTGGAAAGTGTCACAGGTGAACGGTTAACTGCTCGCAAAGTGTGTAGTGTGTTTTGTAAACACAATCATGAGGGGATCTTTATCTGACCGTGCATCGAAACAAACAGTCCCTGTCTGTTTACAACCGCTGACATCTCGCCATCTAAATATTCATGGAGGCAAGAAAATGAGAGCTTTACAGTCGGACCCCTCGGGCCACGCTGATTGGATCTAGATTCCTAATGACAAGACAGCTGCACACGCCACAGCGCAAACACTGCTCCTTAAAGACAGCGTTCCGAAAAAAGCATTATCTTGTTTCAGGCACATGGTTTAAATCAAGGTGGGCTGGCTTGTGCTGAGTGTGTAGTAGTGGAAAGCTGTTATTTTCAAAGACCCACGGGCCTACTTTTTCAGGGTCCATGTACTACACAATGAAACTTTCTCTGATCAAGCATCGGGATGTATCTCCGGAGCAGACAGAACAGACTGTGCTCGGCATAAACACTGGCTGCACATGAGGCCGCACCGCTGCTCCTCGAGTGACAATGCCAATGCCGAACGGCGAAACGCGAGCCAACAAGCCGCTGCCAAAGCCCGCATAACACTTGTTTCTTATCAATTATTTGTGAACGTCATTCTCAGGTTACCATTAACTGTGGCAGCAGAGCGGTATAGTCTTCAAGTTCACGTTCTCTTTCACACTCAAGAAACCAAATATCTTTGGCCTCCCTCGGTCAGTGCGGGTGACGGCGTTCACACGCTCGTCTCGGGCTGGCGGGGTAACTGCTGAGCATCGTTATCTGAGAGCCGAGCTGTTTACTGAGCGGAACGTTTTTCGGTGCAATTTCTTCAGGATGGCAATCAAAAAAAACTAAATAAATTACACAATATTCTCAGAGTTAACCTGACAAAATCGTAAACCGGCAAAACAACAACAGGCCGTGCCAACGAATGTTCTGAATTTCGAGGGGAATAAAAAAATGATTCCAGTGGAGAAAAGCGCTGATTGGTGGTGATTGCTCGGGTATGCTACGGTTCTGTGCACCTCTCGGACACCTGCCATCAATCTTCACACAATTGCATATAAATCATTGAAAACAAGAAGAGGAAAGAAAGCCTGCTCGGGGAACAGTCGGCAACACGACTGGAAAAAACAATACTCCCCCTATCCTCGAAAAAAGGATGCCACAAATCAAAACACAGCAATTCAAATTGATCTTCCTTGCAGGCCTCCTCTTTTCCTCCTTGTCTAAAGTTTGGGGTCTCCTTCACCACTGACGCCTCTGGCTTCCCACCACCAACAGCACGGCTAGCCAGGAGGACGAGCCAAATAAATTGCCAAACAGTTTGTCTGTCATTCGATCACACTGCAGGCCGTATTTAGTGGAGGGAAAAAAAAAAAACGGTGGTGAGACTGTTTTTCGTGTATTCCACGGACGCCCGCAGCTGTTTTCCTCATCTCCCCTGTGTTTTTTTTTTTTGTTTTTTTTTCAGCCACAGATCATTTGGGCAGATGTACACTTCACCTGAGG